>NW_026606064.1:0-1200000 GCF_029834395.1 Sorex fumeus
GTGACGGGGAGGAGTGAGGGGGAGGGGTGATGGGGAGAGGGGGCAGGGATGTGGGAGAGGAGGGTGATGGGGAGCCCATAACACACTCTCTGGCCTGCCTTAACTACTTAGTACCTGCCAAGTGTGGCCAGCAGCGCTAGCAGAGGGCGCCCCCTTCCCAAGTTGCCCCTGAAGGCCTGGCGCCTGACCCCCTCCCCGAAGAAGTCTCCAGCACCTTCTAGCTCCTTCCATGGCAGGGACTCAGGGGCACCCCATTTGGCGAACAGAGATCAGGCATTAAGGACGGCCTTGGGCCAGTCACTCTTCATGAGCCTCAGTTTCCCCCTCTGTAAACTGGGATCGGGTAGTCATCTTATTGGGTCCCTGCTCCCTCCCCTGCTCCTCTAACTGGGGGGCTTCTCTCCAGGACCCTCCAAGGCAGGCACCCCAGTGGCTGGGCCCCTTCCAGGTTGGCGAGGGGGGCCTGACCCACCCCTGGGCAGAGACCCCCTTGCCGGGGCTGGGACAGATGCAGGTCTTCTGCCCACAGCCCCCCTCAAGGCCCTCAAGCCCCCCCCCCCCCCAAGGCCCCCAGACCCTCTGACCTATGACTACGCTCCTGGGGGAACAGGAGGAGCTTTGGAACGCTGACCCAGCGTGGATCCCAGGACCCTTCTGGGAGGTGTAAACTGACCCTCACCACCTTGGGCTTCCTCAGGTCGAAGCAGGAACGCCTGTGTGTGTGTGTGTGTGTGTGTGTGTGTGTGTGTGCATGTGTGTGTGTGTGCGCGCGTGTGTGTGGGGGGGGGCATCCACATGGTTCCCGCATGGCTGGGGCATGCAGCCTGGGGAGCCTTCAGGAGAGCCTGCCCATCTGCACCCCAGGACAAGGCAGCTTTGTGGAGGGTCGATGGCAGAGCCGGGGCCTGAGTCGGGCGAGCCTGAGGCTGCACAGGGGCTTCCAGGGCTGGGAATCCCGTGTGTGGGCTGAGGGGGGGAGTGTAGGTGAAGCCCCCAGGACGCTGTGCCCAGGCAGGAACACGGTGGCCCCTTAGACCCCAGCCTGGCAGTCGGGGTGGCCTGGGGGGAGCCTGGCGGGGGGGTTTGGCCGGACCCCCCCTCCCCAGTGAATCTGGGCTGTGGCTGCTCCGACTTTTGGGGAGCAGTCTCTGATGTGTACCCCGACAGAGAGCCTAGCGGGGAGGTGACCGTGCAGGGGAGGGACAGAGTCCCGGACTGTGTCTTCTTCCTGCCCTACCTGGGCAGGGTGGGGGTGGGGACCAGTCATTTCCCTGGGATGGTGGTCCAGGGGCTTTTAGGGGGATCCAAGGCCCCCTAGAGTCTTAAGAATCCCCTGATCCTTTTCCCTGACTGGCCTCCTTCTGGGCTCCCCCCACCCCAGATGCTGCACTCCCAGCACCCCCCCCCCCCCCATCAAAACAAAACAAAACAAACCCAGGTGTGACTGGCAGGTTTCCAAGCAGGAGGAGGCTGGTCCTCTGCCCTGGAGCTGCCTGGTCCCCCTCAGGGCCAGCCTGCCTGTGTGCCCCGTATCTTCCGGCTCCTGGCCGGCCCCGGGCCCCGTTCTTCTGCCCCGTTGGTGCCCCAGGGCCCCGGGGACTCACCTGGCTGCGTCCTGCCCCAGCTGCAGTCGCCTCTGCGCTGCCTCTCCCTAGTTCACACATATTCATGTGAAAGGTTTGCTGCTCCCGGGCTTGGAGGGCTCCGCTGGGAGCAGCGGCCTCTGGGAGCTTCTCAGTCCCTCCCTCGGGAGCGGGAGCGAGGCCCGCCCCCTCCGACGGCCCAGGTCAGGGCTGGAACCATCTGGTCTCAGACACGGCTTCCTCCCCTCAGGGGGCAGAAGGGGAAACTGAGGCCTGCGGGGGCGGGGCGGTGGAGCCATGCCAGTGTCAGAGCTGGGAGTGGGTGCGCCATGGCGGGGGGGGGGGGGGGGGCGGCACTGTGGGTGGCCAGGAGGCAGCCTGAGCAAAGCAGCACTGACCCCTGGCCTGTCTCTGACCCCCTTCACCTCTCTAGGCCCCTGCTCTGGTCAGCTGTCGCCCCAGCGCTCAGGATTTGATTTTAACCCGTGCGCCTCCAGCAGACAGGGGAGCATCAGAGAGAAGGTGTGGACGCATATTTGCAGCTGGCAGCGCTGGGCACAGTATCTGCACACTGTCCAGCTTGAGGACATGTGTCCCCCACTGCTCCCTCCCCGCACTGTCCCTCCCCAGCACTGTCAGTACCTGCTGCCATCCCTGCCCTGTCCTCCTCTACAGCCTCTCCCCTGTACTGTCCCCGCAACTCACCACAGTACCCACACTGTCTCCACATTCCCCACAGACTCCCCACACTCTCCCCACAGTCCCCCCACACTCTCCCCACAGTCCCCCCACACTCTCCCCACAGTCCCCCCACACTCTCCCCACAGACTCCCCACACTCTCCCCACAGACCCCCCCACTCTCCCCACAGACTCCCCCATATTCTCCCCACAGACCCCACACACTCTCCCCACAGACCCCCCCACTCTCCCCACAGTCCCCCACACTCTCCCCACCGACCCCCCACACTCTCCCCACAGATCCCCCACACTCTCCACACAGACTCCTCCACACTCTCCCCACAGACTCCCACACTCTCCCACAGACTCCCCACACTCTCCCCACAGTCCCCCCACACTCTCCCCACAGACTCCCACACTCTCTCACAGACTCCCCCACACTCTCCCCACAGACTCCCTCACACTCTCCCCACAGACCCCCCCACACTCTCCTCACAGTCCCCCCATACTCTCCCACAGACCCCCCACACTCTCCCCACAGTCCCCCACACTCTCCCCACAGACTCCCCCACACTCTCCACACAGACTCCTCCACACTCTCCCCACAGACTCCCACACTCTCCCACAGACCCCCCACACTCTCCCCACAGATCCCCCAGACTCTCCTCACAGTCCCCCCACACTCTCCCCACAGACCCCCCACACTCTCCCCACAGTCCCCCCACACTCTCCCCACAGTCCCCCACACTCTCCCCACAGTCCCCCCACACTCTCCCCACAGTCCCCCACACTCTCCCCACAGTCCCCCCACACTCTCCCCACAGTCCCCCCACACTCTCCCCACAGTCCCCCACACTCTCCCCACAGTCCCCCACACTCTCCCCACAGTCCCCCACACTCTTCCCACAGACCCCCCACACTCTCCCCACAGATCCCCCACACTCTCCTCACAGTCCCCCCACACTCTCCCCACAGACCCCCCACACTCTCCCCACAGTCCCCCACACTCTCCCCACAGTCCCCCACACTCTCCACACAGACTCCCCACACTCCCCCCACACTCTCCCCACAGTCCCCCCACACTCTCCCCACAGTCCCCCCACACTCTCCCCACAGACTCCCCACACTCTCCCCACAGACTCCCCCACACTCTCCCCAGAATCTCCACACTAGCCCCACATTCTCCCTACCATCCTCACCATCCCTTTTCCCTCAGCCTGAGCACAGAGCACAGGGCCCTCTGGTGGAGGGTGACAAGAATTTGTAACTGGTTGTAATGAGAGGAACTCTCTGCTCTGGCTCTATCTAGTCCAGAGCACAGTTTAAGTAGTGAAGGTGGCCTCAGCGCGGTGGTCAGCTTAGCCAGAGACTTTATTGGTCCCCTGTGGAGACTTGACTAGCGGCTGGTCTGCGTGGAACCACAGCCCTCATCTTCACAGAAGGAGGAATCTGCTTGGCTTCAACTGCTCTCAGAGTGAAAGCCAACTCCAGTGCAGAGTAGAGGAATAGAGGAGCGAGCAGGGAGAGGGAAGAGAGAAGGAGGCCTGCAAGGGGACTCTCAGGGTACTGTTAATCCTCAGGGCAGGCACTCCTTCATCAATGGTAAGTGCTGTTCTCAGAACATGAGGGGAGCAGACAGGGCGAGATTAGGAATATGGCCTAGGGGAAGGGGAGCATCGGCATGGAACATCATGAGGGTGGATGACGTGGGCCCTGCCTGATGGAGCACCAAAAGAGAATCACCTCAGCATCCTGTCCCCTGTTTCAATGGCCAACGTTCATTGACTGTCATAAAGAAATGCTCTCCCAGGGGGCTGGAGTGATAGCACAGCAGGTAGGGCATTTGCTTTGAGTGTGGCTGACCCTCGTTCGATTCTCAGCATCCCATATGGTCCCCCGAGCACCGCCAGGAGTAATTACTGAGTGCAGAGCCAGGAGTAACCCCTGAACATCACTGGGTGTGACCAAAAAAGAAACAACAACAACAACAACAACAAAAAACAATACATGCCTTGCTGCCTCAATGCTCTTCCTGAAACTTCTTTTGATGACCTCACTGTATTGAGCCCTTCAGGGGTTTGTACGGTAGGATGATAATAAAAGGAGATCTCAGGATGCTCTACCTTTTGTCACAGGGTCTGAGCGAATCCGGGCCCTCCATGAAAAATAATTTCTCTCGCGTTCCTTGTCTCAGTGCCTCCAACTGAACGAATATTTATGCAACACACACCCAGGTTTGCTCCAGCTCGGGCTGGAGTGATAGCACAGCGGTAGGGCGTTTGCCTTGCACGCAGCCAACATAGCCAACCCGAGTTCGATTCCTCTGCCCCTCTGGGAGAGCCCGGCAAGCTACCGAGAGTATCTCGCCCGCGCGGCAGAGCCTGGCAAGTTCCCCGTGACGTATTCGATATGCCAGACACAGTAACAATAAAGTCTCCAATGGAGACGTTACTGGGCCCGCTCGAGCAAATCGATGATCAATGGGAGGGCCTTTACTTTACTTACTTACTTTACACCCAGGTTAGAAGTGCCTCAAGGCATGGGAAAACCCTTAAGGAAAAAGGACACTAACTCTAATCAATGAAAAGAAGGCTAATGAGCCAAAATGGGAGACAGGGTCTGGAGGGGTGGTACAGCCGGCAGGGTGCTTGCCTTGATGTGGCCAATCTGGGTTTGAGCCTCACCATCCCAGATGGTCTTCTAGCACCACCAGGGACGATTCCTGAGTGCAGAGCCGGGAGTCACCTCTGAGCATTGCAAGGTGTAGCCTCCCCCCAACCAAACAACCAAAAATAAAAAAAAGAACCAAATGACAAAATAATCCAAAATGGGACACAATGGGTATTTCCTCTCCCCTCCCCCAAACCCCCATGACTGGGGTCATGGCTGTGAAGGATTGGGGGAGGAGGACAAATATCCTGCTCCGAGGCATGTCCTTATCCTTAGATGTGAGATCATGAATCAGCCACAGCACTGTATATAGGCTCACTGGGTACATCCAGGGGAGTGCTGCTGGGGTAGGGAAAGCTGGCAGGGGGGTTGGTGATGTGGGTCTGGTGGTTGGAAACATTGGCAGGGCCGGTGTTCACATTGACTGGCATGGTGGCGGCTCTGGCTGGGTAGGCACTGGCTGTGCCGGGCTCCGGTCTGGAGATCTGAAAGGCAATGACATGAGGCATCAGCTTCCTCCGTGGGGAACTTCCAGGAGGGTCGTAAGTTCTCCCTCTGCTACTCCCTTGGCCCTTTGGTTCACCCTCCCTCCACTAAGGATGCGCCTGGCCAGGGAACAAGACTAGAAGAGTAATGTAAGCAGAAACCTAGAAAGATTTGGCACATCACACTTTGTCTCAGTGCTCTTTCACCTCAGAGTTTATACCGAAAAAATCTGCACTGGTCTCGAGGATACAGAGGCACAGGGAGCCAGTTGCTCCTGTTGACACTTTGTCAAGAGCCACACATTCAGGTGAGGCCATTGGAGGTCATCCAATCACTGGACAATGCATCGGCCAACCGCAGACTCACGGTGAGCTCAGCTGAGGGGACAGGAGATGATCAAGAGCATAACTCCTGACCGGTCCAGAGGAGAATCAGACACTATACAAGGGGTCATCATTGAGCCCTTAGGTCTGGGGATTGCTTAACATAATCAGCATAGAAATGGATTGCTAGGAATTGGGCAACAAAAGTCTAACTCTAACCCTGACCCTAACCCTAACCCTGAACCCTAAAACTAACAATGACCATGATCTTGATCCTGACCTTAACCCTAACCCTGACCCTAACCCTGACTCTAACCCTAGCCCTAATCCAAACTCTAACCCTCACCCTAACCCCAAACTCTAACCATGACCCTAACCCTAAGCTGAACTCTACCCTGACCCTAACCCCTAACCCTAAACCTGACCCTAACTCTAACCCTGACTCTAACCCTAATCCTGACCCTGACCCTGACACTAACTCTAACCCTGACCCTAACTCTAACCCTATTCCTAACTTTGACCTTCACCCTAACTCTAACCCTGACTCTAACTCTAACCCTGACCCTAATTCTAACCTTGACCCTAGCCTAACTTGGACCCTAACCCTAATTCTAACTCTGACCTTAACCTATAACACTAACCCCAACCCTAGCCTAACTTGAACCCTAACCATAACTCTTACCCTGACACTAACCCTAACCTTGACCCTAACCCCTAACCCTCACCCTAATCCTAACCCTAACCTTGACCCTAGCCTAACTTGGACCCTAACCCTAATTCTAACCTTGAACTTAACCCATAACCCTAGTCCTGACCTTAGCCTAACTTGAACCCTAACCCTAACTCTAACCATGACCATAAACCTGACCCTAACCCCTAACCCTCACCCTAACCCTAAACTCGTTTCTGTGATTTGAAAGTCCTGCATTCTCTGCTATGTTTGTAATGACAGTCTGAGTTAGACTACCCTGAGCCCTCTCTCCTCCCAATCAATTAATTGCCATCTGCTGTCCCCGGGACTGGAGCGATAGCACAGCGGTAGGGTGTTCGCCTTACAAGTGGCCAACATGGCTGAACCGAGTTCGATTCCTCCGCCCCTCTCCGAGAGCCCGGCAAGCTACTGAGAGTATTCGATATGCCAGACACAGTAACAACAAAGTCTCCAATGGAGATGTTATTGGGCCCGCTCGAGCAAATCGACGATCAACGGGAGGGCCTTTACCTTTACCTTTACCTTTACCTTTACCTTTACCTTTACCTGCTGTCCCCAGGAACAGGCTCTGACTCCTAGAGCAGAGAACACTCACCCACACTTGGTTCCAGCAGACATCCTTGAACCCCCAAAATGAAACTGCGCATGTGAGGATGAACTCCAGGAGGGAGAAGGGGAAGATAGTAGGAGACACCGTGAAGGTGCAAGTCTAGGGAGAGAGAGGAATAGGAAACTTGTCATTCGAGGTGGCAGTTCTGTGACAGTCCCGGACTACAATGTCCATCCTAGGGAAGGGCCTCTCTCCCTCTCTGCACAGGCCACCTCAGAGTAAGTGCTATGGGTGATCCCCCATCCCCGCTGAATGCACCCTGAGAGTGTTCCCCTGACCCTAACCCTAACCCCCAGCCTCTCTTTCTTTGCTTGGACACTTTTCCTGGCCCTCGGATCCCATTTTGCTGTTTGCACAATAGGTCTGAAATATTGGGAAGTCAGTGTTCCGTGCGGGGGGGTCCCCTATCACTGACTGGATTGATAAGGGACTGGTGTCAGGTGCCCTCAGGGGCAATGACTTCATAACACATTGGGCTCTTCCAGACCTTATTTCTCCACCATCCCTGATTTTTTCCACCACCCAAATCAATGAATGTTGCCAACTCAGTTCTGGGAAGAACCAACCAGAGATACTTGTCAAATAGCGATATTGGTGTGTGTGTGTGTGTGTGTGTGTGTGTGTGGTAGTTCAGATTCATCACTGGGGGTGAAAAGTGGGTCCTCAAGCAAGGTCAGGTCCTTATTGTCTTCAGAAGGTGAGAATGGGGCCTTCAGAGCTTCTGGCCTTGACCCTCATCACAGCAGAATTGATGGCTCCCACGTGTGTGCACTGGATCTTGGTTCCACCCAATGGGTGAGTGGGCATGTCCACAGAATTTGTGTTTTTGGAGAGAATGTGACTTCCCACCTCAATCCCTGGCCTCCTCAGGAATAGGATCCAGCTCACTCTTGGCCTCTCGGGGATCAGGATCCAAGTTGTTGGAATCCAGTGATCTTGGGCTAGACTCCCCTGTATTAGATTCTCTTTAATTGCCGGAAGTCCCACCCTCCCAAGACCAAGTTTGGCACTTGCGAACATTGTGGTTTTGACTCCTTGGGACTCTGAGTGGCTCTCGTGTGAGACTACATGGCCCAGGACTTACCATGGCTAGGTTTGTGACACGCTGTCACCCCCTTAGATGTCCAGTGACAGCAGTGACAAGACTGTAGTTGAATTTTATTTTATTTTTATTTATTTACTTTTGGGGGCGACACCTGGTGATGCTCAGGGATTACATCTGGGGGACTGCCCCCAAGCTCTGTGACCAGGTGAGCTGCTCAGCAAACACCCTTGCTTTTCATGCTTTTCAGACCTTCCGGACTATGTGAATGTGAGCGATGTTGCACCCAGACCCCACTGCAGCCTGCTGGCTGACTCCTAACTAGAACGCTTTGTTGGGGTGCTGCCTTTGGACAGGGGAGACCCGTGAGTGTGTGTGTGTGAGTGTGTGTGTTTGTGTGTAAGCCTTAGAGACTTAAAGTTTCTCAGAAATAGTTTGTAATCTGTGCTTAAGGGGAGTTATTGAGCATGGATGCTGGGCTCTCTTGCCCCAGGGTGAGGTCCATGGTCTTCACTGTCCCCCAGAGTCCCAGCAGGTTTTAGCTGCAGGGTGACTTATTTGGGAACCCTCTTATGGGGCACTTCTGCACCATCCTTGCTTCTCTGGCTTCTTCCAGCCCCTACTGGAGTGTCCTGGCTAATCTCAGAGATTTGTGTCATACTGCTGTCACTTTCTTTGTGAGATAAGACAAGGAGCTGGTGTCAGTACTTCCTGTTTATGCTTCCTGTTAATTGTCTGTGTGATGTTGAGATGTATTTTGGGGTGGGGGAGTAGTTGAGCCACACCTGATGGTACTCAGGAGTTATTCCTGCCTCTGTGCTCAGGAGAAAGCACTCGTGGAGGAGCTTGGGAGACCATATGCTGTTCTAGTCTAGGGTGATTGCCTACAAGGCCAGTGTGGTAACTCAGGCCTACGGAAGGGCTAATGGGCTCAACATTCTTCACTCTCTGTCTTCATCTGCAAAACAGTGTCCATCCCGACAGCTTTGGTGAGTCTTATGTGCCTTTTGGATCCAGTGGTGGTCATTCTAGTGGGGAGATCTAGCTTTTCCTTTCTGTTTGGGAACAAGCCTTAAGCAAGCAAGATATTTTGGAAGCAGGGCCCCAAAGTCCCAACGCTCATGCTTACACAAATAAATCTTCTATTGATATTGATCAAGTCTGTGATGGTAATGCAGATCCCCAGCAATGAGCAGATGGCGCTGATTATGTTGGCGCCAACGCTGACATTTACCTGGAGGAGGGAGAGGAAGAGGAAACCATAAGCAGGTTGATGCCAGTCTGGGGGGGCAGGAGAAAGAGGGGGCAGGCAGGGCAGAGACAGTTAGGAAGAGGGGAGAGGCACAGGACAGTCCATGGGTAGGGCAGAGACTGAATTGGGAAAAACACAAACAAAAACAAACCCAAGAAGTAGCTGAGAGGCAGGAAAGGAGATTCCAAAGGTGGGTTGGGAGGAGACAAGATCATTGGTCAACTCTGTAGAAACAGATTCTGGGGGTGGGGTAGGGGTGGCAGAGGGATACTGGAGACATTGGTGGTGGGAAATGTACACTGGTGGAGGGATGGGATGGGTGTTCGACCATCGTATGACCAAACTCAATCATGAAAGCTTTGTAACTGAATCTCTCGGTGATTCAAAAAGAAAAAGAAAAAAATAAAAAGAAATAGATTCTGGAGGGACATGAGTTGAGAGAGATTCTAGGGTTGTTGTAAGAGCAGATGATGATGGAAAAGTTCTAATATCCAGAGGCTGGTATCTGGGTTGAATGCATTGATTGACAGGGAAGGCTTTCAGACCCATGTTCAGTTATGTTTATTTTATTTTTATTTATTTACCTTTGGGGGTGACACCTGGTGATGCTCAGGGATTACACCTGGCTCTTTGTTCAGGAATCACTTTTGGCAGGTGTGTGGAGTGCTGGTGATTGAATCTAGATCAGTTGCAATGCAAGGCAAGCTCTCTAGTCACTGTCCCATCTCTCCAGCCCCTGTAAAGTTCAATTTTAAAGACTCAACTGCTCAGTGTTGAGAAGCTCAAGCTTTACCTCCAGCTCAGGCTGCTTCCTTTGAGAGGCCTGTGTCAGAGTGGAGATGAAGGCAGAGACTCAGTGGGGGGTGGTAACTCAGAAGTAAAGCAGACCCGGAGCCCCCAGGAATCGGCAGGCATCTCGGGGGGAAGGTAGAGGATTGGAAGAGGCTATTATTGGGCTGGTACAGATGCTGAGAGCTCAGTGAAATTGAAGTTCCCTGGGGATCCCAATCCTGTTGAGGGGATAGAGTAAGGCTAACTTGGGAGTAGTAGAATTTGTCTTGCACCTGAGGGTGGTCATGAGAAAGCCCCTGTGAGACATTCCAGGCCCTTGTCAACCCGGTATGTTCTCGCTAAGAAAGCAGAAGAGAGAGGAAGGGAGGGAAGGGAGAACTGGAAGCCAGAATGAAGAGTAAGGTCACCATAGCATCCTAAATTTACCTCCACTTTTAGAAAATTAAACTAGGACCAGATACTTTGTTGACTATTGAAAGAGAACATTCTAGAAGGGCCAGGGCACTCAGGGTCCTGTGTCTTATGCTTGGAACTAGAATGATTCAAGGCAGACATGCCCTTCACTCTTCTCTGTACAGTCAGAGGGGAGGGCAGAGAACATCTTAAAGAAGCAGCAGAAATGTTCATGCATTTCCATTTGACGTGGCTTTTTTTTTTTGCTTCACTCAGTTTTCCTGTGGAACATTGCATTGTGACTAATTGTGAGTTTCCTAAACTGCTGTGTTTTTTTCCCCCTTTCTTACTTTTTAAGCTGGGTATTGAAACCAGTGCCTCACATATGAAGGACAGCAGAACAAGTGCTTCCATGCTGTTCCCATCCTTTTTATGTGCTAAAGATGCAGAAGGCGAAAACTCAGCCCCAGAGTCGGAGAACTCCAGTGTTGACTTCTGCCTCTGCTGTATTTCCACTGTGTGATCTTGGACCAAGACCCAGAGACTATAGAACCCAGCTCCTGGAAGCGCACGGCCGCATTTGCGGCCGCACAACATCTTATTATCTCATTCTTCCTTTGGACTAACTGGCAGTCTACTGAATGTAACCTGCCCACATGGCAGAGTCTGGCAAACTCCCCGTGGCGTACCCAATATGCCAAATACCAGTAACAATGATGGGTCTCATTCTCCTAACCCTGAAAGAGCCTTGAATATGGCACATTTTAAAAAAATCTCAGGGCTAGGACGAAGGAGATGTTACTGGGGTCTGCTCGAGGCAATCAACGAACAATAGGATGGTTGTGATCGTGATCTTGGACTAGTTAGCTGGGCTCTCTCTATCTTAGTTTCCTCCTCTGCCAAAAGGAGCTGAATAGAACTTTGTTGAGTTTTGGGGGGTGGATAAAATAATAGAGTTGTGGGGAATCTACAACCTCTTGGCTACTGTGAAGCCTCTTTGGTAGTTCAGAAATGGTCACCGAGGACGCTGCAACTCACCACGCAAGGGTTGGGGTCCTTTGCAATCCAAACTGAGAGGGATCCAGAGACAACAAACTACACAGGCAAAAAGAGAAAGAGACATCTTGCAGTGTGTTGAAAATGACAACCGCCCACTCAAAAAATGCAACTCTTCCTTTCACTTCCACACACCTTGTTTAACACCTGCCCACCTGTTCACCTCCTCTCCCAAGTTTCACTTTATCAATGGGGGAAGCTCCACACATACCAAATGGCACGACCTTCAAACTCCTGTTTGTCTCAGCTAATGCCTTTACCTTACAGAGGGGAAGTCTGTGTCTCACTACTGTCAGGGTCTCCCCTGGAGCCCACTGCCCAAGCTCGTGCAATACTCATCTGGCTTCATGCTGCCCTTTCCAGACCATCCAGACCATGCCCTTTCCAAACTAGGAGAGTGAAGATCTCGGCTATTGCTGGTACCCTGGCTAAGTCACTGCCTCAGTCTGAGGGTCCTAAGTTATCCTGGTGATGACTGTATGAACTCAAGAGGTGGCAAGAACTTCATTCAGTTATGAGAGCCCTGAGTGGAGGGAACTCTGTGGACTCAAGATGCAGTTCTAGCATTTCTTAGGTATCAGGTTGTGGTTGTATTTCATGAGCAACAACATCTTCTCTTAGCTTCTGTCTTCTTATCTGGCAAACGGGCATGAGATAACTTTGCCTGGGGTGCTCAACCTACAAGTGGACCGGGAGGTGATAATGGAAAACAGGGGTGGAGTTACAAATGCAGAGGAGGAAACCCCGCAAGCATGTCTAAAGCTGCCTCTGTCATGGGGGAGGGGGGCTACAATATACATAGCAGGTAGGGGGCTTGTGGGAAGCCAGTGTGGGGTTTTCAAGGGCAGACAAGGCACCATATGGGTTCTTGCCCTCCCTAAAGTTGTCATGCTTTTCATCTGCACTTGTTTGTTCATTGCAGCACTCTTTACAATAGCCAGAAACTGGAAGAAACCTGAATGCCCAAGAACAGATGACTGGTTAAAGAAACTTTGGTACATCTACACAATGGAGTACTATGTAGCTGTTAGAAAAGATGAAGTCATGAAATTTACATACAAGTGGTACAATATGGAAAGTATCATGCTAAGTGAAATGAGTCAGAAAGAGAGGGATAGACATAGAAAGATTGCATTCATCTGGGGGATATAAAGTAACAAAGTATGAGATTAATACCCAAGAATAGCTGAGATCAGCACCAGGACGATTACTCCATAACTTAGAGGCCAGCGGGTATCCTAGAGGAAAGGGCAGTTCAGATAGAGAAGGGAGCACTAAATAAAGGATGTTTGGAGGATCCTCCCAGGAGGGGAGATGCATGTCGAAAGTAGACTATGGACTGAACATGTTTGCCACTCAATGCCTCTTTTGCAGACCACAACACCCAAAAGGAGAGAGAGAACACAGGGGATTGTCCTGCCACAGAGACAGGGGGGATGGGGGGATGGGGGTGGGAGGGATATTATCCATGGTGGTGGAAAATGGGCACTGGTGGAGGGATGGGTATCTGATCATTGTATAATTGAAACCAACGCACAAAAATTTGTAAATCTACAACTTTAAAAAAAATAAAATAAAATAAAGGGAAAAAAAATAAAAATAAAGAAACTTTGGCACATTTACACAATGGAGTACTATGTAGCTGTTAAAAATGAAGTCATGAAATTTACATACAAGTGGTTCTACATGGAAAGTATCATGTTAAGCGAAATGAGTCAGAAAGAAAGGGATAGACATAGAAAGATTGCATTCATCTGGGGAACATAAAGTAAAAAAAAATAGGAGACTAACACCCAAGAATGGCCAAGATTAGTACCAGGAATTTTGCTCCATGGCTTGGAGGCCAGCCACACATGCTAGGGGAAAAGTGAACTCAGATAGAGAAGGGAGCACCAAATAAAGGGTGTTGGGAGGATCCTCCCAGGATGGGATATGCAAGTTGAAAGTGGACTATGGACTGAACATGATTGCCACTCAATGACTCTTTTGCAGACCACAACACCCAAAAGGAGAGAGAGAACAAAAGGGAGTGCCCTGCCACAGAGACAGGGTGGGATGGGGGGATGAGGCGGGTGGGAGGGATACTGGGATTAGTGGTGGTGGAGAATGGGCACTGGTGGAGGGATGGGTACTCGATCATTGTACAACTGAAACCCAAGCACAAAAATTTGTAAGTCTACAACTGTACCTCATGGTGTTTCACTAATAAAAAAAAAATAAATAAAATAGGGCTTCTAAAATGGGTGATGTTCTGTTGTTTTTGTTTCAACAGGGCGCACATGAGTGTTCATTATTTTATTTTTTATCCTCGTGAAATAGGCTGTAAAATTCATGATCTTCAGTTGTACACAGGTATCAAACCCACTTATGAGTGTGCAGTCCCCACTCTCATCCCTTTCTTTCACTGTTTCCTCCCGCCACCTTTTCCCCATTTGTCATGCTCCACTCGCTGGTGGAACACCATTTGACTTCCTGTTTCTATGAGTTTGAGAACTCTAGTGCCTCGACTCATCATTAGCGCCTCCACCCTTGTGTTGGTTTGATTGTTACTAAGCTCTCCAGCCTGGTGGTAAAAGTTTAACATCTCCCTGTCCTGTGTTCCCAAGGGTCAGGCGAAGGTGCTGATCTGGAATATTTGTTGCTTTCCATTTCCTGTGGCTGGTTCCCCATTACCAAAGGGTTCGACAACCAGTTTACCTAATTCCTGAACATTTGACACTTGGTTCTCGTTCTAAGGCAGAGGCGGTTCGAGCATGTGACTTTTAGTTCTCTGATTTCCAGATGAGACATTTCATAATGGGAGAATCCAGAGAGAGTAGAAGCATCTGGATAGACGCAATGTTTGTCTATTGCCCAGTTACTTTATGGTCCAAGGAAGAGTTGCCGGGTGTCTGATGAGGGGGCCTGAGGGTTGGATCTGTCACTGCTGGACCTGCACAGTTAAGGGCCGACATCTCCCCTTTGCTCTACAGTGGCAGTATCCCACGGTCCTTCCTCTACTCTCCTTGTCTGCATTAGATCATCCAGGAAGAAAGCCACATGGCCTGTACTTACGGCTATTCCTCCCCAGATCAGATATCCTGAGTTCCCAAGTATATTTGCAGTATACATCCAATAATTGACTGCAGAGAAGATGTGCATCAGGCCAATGAGGATCTGGATGGTCTGTTGGAAAGGAAAGTCACAGTCAAGCTTTGTGGTCTGGCCACAGACCTGACTCCTTGTTGCTGTTGGGTCTTGCCTCAGACACAGTGGATCCAAATCTCAGGAGGGGGCATCTGAACTTGGGTAATTTTTTTTCTTTTTGAGTCACACCCGAAGATGCATCTGGCTCTGCACTTAGGAATTACTCCTGGCAGTGCTCAGGGGACCATATGGGATGCCAGGAATTGAACCTGAGTCAGCCATGTGCAAGGCAAACACCCTACCCACTGGACTATGGTTCTGGCCCTTGGAATTGGGTATTTTTAAAACTCCAGAGGTGATGCTTATGCATTTCTAGAGTTAAAGGAAAGGGGGGATTATTTAGAAAAGAGGAAGGCGCATCTCCCCCTGTGACTTCATCCTTGAGGAGGGAAGCATGGGGGACCTTGGTGGGAAACTCAGGCCAGAATCCTGGGGCACATGGGATCTCAGGCTGTGTGAGCATCTTTCCTTATAATGGAGATAATAGGGTCCTTTGGACTATTGCAGATTAGAGAAAGTGCAACCAGTTCTTGCTCCCAGCTAGCCACTCAGGCACTAGCCCTTGCATATCCTGCGTTCTCTTGCAGCCTCTTCTGCCAGATGTCCACCTCCCACCCTTTGCAATGCTGCTCTGGGCAAAGCTTTGCTCTGCTTCCTCCTCCTTCAGTACTTCTCTGCCCTTGAGGCCTTTCTTACATTTTTTTTCCGGACGATCCCCTCATCCAGTGCTGGAGCGATAGCACAGTGGGTAGGGCGTTTGCCTTGCATGCTGCTGACCCAGATTCGATTCCTCTGTCCCTCTCAGAGAGCCCAGCAAGCTACCGAGAGTATCCAGTCTGCACGGCAGAGCCTGGCAAGCTCCCCGTGGCATATTCAACATGCCAAAACAGTAACAACAAGTCTCACAATGCAGACATTACTGGTGCCTGCTCGAGCAAATCGATGAACAACGGGAGGACAGTGTTACAGTGTAAGTGTAATCCCCTCATCCAGCGGATTCCCTAGATTTCCCTCAAAGACCTTTCATTTCCCTTTTTCTTATTTCTTCTCTATTCAAGTGAGTCCCGCTAATTTGGGGGTTCAACAGGATTTTCTGTTTCTGAGGACATGGAGTACCTTTTGCATCCTTCTGTCTGAAGCTTCCACAGGACCAAAAAAACCACGTGGACTGAAAGCTTCCAGCTCTCTGATTCTATGAATCCATGGTTTGGATTTCACAGGAGTTCCCCTTCCTAATATACCTGCTCGATTTGATCTGTGTGATCACAAATCAGAATACAAAGTCCTACCTCCCATCACCTCCCATATTCAGAATGAAATTCTTATTCATTACAGATCAATTATTCACATTCCTTTTGCTTCTCACCATGTTTCACCGACCTCTTCCTCACCCCAAGCATTTGCTCAGTCTTCAGATAATTCTGTTTTGAGAAAATTTCAAATCCTTCCAAAATATAGTAAAGTAATTGGGGGCCAAACTTAACAAAAATTTGCTCAGCATTAGAGAATGAGTCATAGAACTTAAAACCATAGTTATCCAGCAATTTTGTATGCTGTTCTGTTGGAAGTTGTCTATACCAGCACTCTTCAACCTTTTTATACTTGTGGACTGGTTGTTGTCCTGCATACAGGTTCATGAACTGGGAGTTATAATTAGTGGCAGACCAGTGTCTTTTCAACTTGTTTTTTACACCCTTGGTCCTGCATTGGTCTGAGGACAAGTGGGTAAAGAACCCTGTTCTACAATCATGTGTCATCTCTCTTGGTGCTGGGGACCAGAATTTCAATTCCTAATACAATTTTATAAAATTCAGTCTATGGTTCAATTGTGATGACTTTGGGATGCCAAGCAAGGTCTATACCTGAAGTCCTTCACTTGTTCCTGAAGGATCAACAAGGCAGGGTAGGTTGGGATATTTGTGATCCCACCCCCTGGCTGAACCTGTCCTCAACCTCCTGCTCCCAGTGAGGGGATGACCATTTTTGGCAGTTGGACAGTCAACATTCTTTGGGAACGCTCACACTTTGGGTATTTACCTGGTGGCAATTGTTGGGAGGTATTATAACTTCAGTAGCCACCACTGCTGTACAAGACCCTCTTGGTCTTCCATCTTTGAGTCTCCAGTTTCTCACTCAAGGGCGTGCCTGCTCTATCATGGGGGCCACAGCAGACACAATGACACACCCAGACATCATGTGAGGTTATGGTTGGGTGTCCAAGAGGTGCAGGACATAGCTAGTTTCTTCTTCATAAATGAAATCAAGTTGAACTATTCTAGGTATCCAATGGGAACCCAAGCAAGGAGGAAAGAGGTAGGCACTCTTCTTGTCAAAATGGAAATCACAGAACATTCCAACTAGAGGGAATTTAAGATCATAGTTCAATAGACATTTTTGAAAGATGAGGCATGAAGACCCAGAGAGGGTTTTGAAGACACGCAGCATATCAACCTCTTCCTTTGCCAATTGATGACTATTTCAGTGAAACTTTTACTGACCTTTGCCCCTGAACGCCAGTTAGGGGAGAAGTTTTATCAAGTTTTACAACTCCATTCAAAGACCATGTATATGATTGGAAAGGGAAAGCCTGGCAAGGAAGGGGTGGGGCTGAGCTCTGTGGGGGTGTCCTGGCCCAGCCTCCAGAAAATGCCACCCCCATTTGTCCTTTGACCTCTAAGTTCATTCCCTTCCTCATTTGAGTGCACCAGGAGTGGGCTGATGCAGTGACCCTCCCCTGGAGAAAAAAAAGACTCACCCCTAGTGTTTTGGCTTCCTCAACAGTGAATTTCTTTAAATCAAATGTAGAAAAAGACTGGAATGACAGGTTCCACTGGAACTGTTTTGAGGTGTGCCCGGAAGGATTGGAAGGGTTTCCAGGTAGGGGCTGTGTGTTTCTAGGTCCTTGTGTGTGCTGAGCCATGCCTGGCCAAGTCTGCGGGCCGGGTGTCCCTGCCGGATGTTGGAATGGAGTGTGTTGCCCATGTGTGGCTCTCCCTCTTGCTGGCATCTGTCCTGGCAGAGGTGGGTTCTGTGGAAAGATGCTTCCTGCAAGATATTGGGCTTCTCTTGAGTTGGAGTAAGTGATCGCCTCCGGTGGCTGCCCCTGTCTTCCAGGAGTCGTGCGGTTCCCAGGATGGGACAGATAGATATTCTGAGGGTCCATCATGTCAGGCACAGGACTGGCTCCAATCCTCTGCTCCCTGATGGTGTTCAAGTGGCTGCAAAACACACAAGAAGGTTCACGTTTTCACCCTGAAGAAAGCAAGCCATGAATGTCACCCCACTCTTTTCTCTGGTTTCATCAATAAAATCTCTAGCATGAAGTGCAGAAGCAGACTCCAGTCTTCCTTGCAGTCCCGGTTGTTGGGACTAGCTCTTTGTATGGATTTGGAGTTTCTTGAGACTGCTTAGCCTTGAGCTATTCTTTTTTTCTTTCTTTTTGGGTCACACTTGGTGATGTGCAGGGGTTACTCCTGGCGCTGCACTAAGGAATTACTCCTGGCAGTGCTCAGGGGACCATATGGGATGCTGGGAATCGAACTCAGGTTGGCCACATGCAAGGCAAACGCCTTACCCGCTGTGCTACCACTCCAACCCCTGCCTTGTGCTTCCTGAGTGCACCAAGGCAACCTACCTCTCTATTCTCTCTCTTGCCCTGGGGACAGACAACTCTTCCCAACTGTGCTCATAGCTTCTCTTTCCAGGGACTTTAGAACTGAACCCAAGGATTTGGAAGGCGATGCGGAGCCAGAGGGCTTACATTTCTGTTGCATGAAGGGGAAGTAGAGAAAATCAGTTAGTAGTAAAAAAAAAAAAAAAGCTGAAATGAACATAGTGGGAGTGTTAAACCCGGGATTCTGAGTTCCCAAGCGGTGAGACAGACAGAAACACTAACTCGATAATGCAAAAGCAGTAGGAGTTTTATTCCAGTCTACTGGGGTCAACTATCTCACCCACAGAGTGGTCTCTTGATAGCCACCCCGACTTCAGGCAGCAAGCAGTTTTTATAGGGTTGATTACATAAGCAGTACATGCCTTATTGTTCCAGAAAAAAAAAAATCTTACTTAGTTACCAAACAAAGGTGTTTTGGCAAGTGTCTAGGGTAACAGTGGTTAGGCAACAATTAAACAATCATTCCCAGTATCAGTACCAATTTTGTGATTACATAGACATTACATTCTTTTAGGATTAACAAAAAGAAATTCTGGGGCATTGTGAGAATTAATTAATTGAGCCCACTTGCTGAGCCCAGGAACTTTCCCAGGTGGGTTCAAGTTGGCTAGTTACACTTTGTTTCATTGCTGGGAAACTGAAACTGTTTTAGATCCAGGAACTGAATCTGAGGCCTAGCTGATTTTGCTGATTTCTGCCACCTGTCATATGGCTGCATTCTGGCTTGTTCTGAGTCTCACAGGAGACAGAGAGGGATCACCTTGGATCCCAGTATCTTCTGATTCCATTTTGCAGGAAGCGGTTTGGATCTCGCCGGCAGTGCTCAGGGCTTATTCCTACCTCTGCACTCAAGGATCACTCCTAGCCTACTTGGTGCTGGTGACTGAATGGGGTTGACCACATGTAAGGCAAGTACCTTAACCCCTGTATGATCTCTCGACCTGTCTCTTGAGTCTTTTTTTTTTTTTTTTTTTGCTTTTTGGGTCACACCTGGCGATGCGCAAGGGTTCCTCCTGGCTCGTGCACTCAGGAATCACTCCTGGGGGTGCTCAGGGGACCATATGGGATGCTGGGAATCCAGCCCGCGTCGCCTGCTTGCAAGGCAAACGCCCTACCCGCTGTGCTATCGCTCTAGCCCCCTCTTGAGTCTTTTCATGTTCTTATTAGCCCCAGTTATACTTTCTGCCCTTTAAATATATAACCAATTTATGAATTCAGTTAAGCTAATTTGTATATAGATTAACATCATCTTGTGTCAGAGACAGGGTAAAGAGGGAAAAAAAAGACTATCCTTGCCTTCTGAGGAGGACTGTGGACCAAGGGGACAGATTACCCTCACAGGTCTTTTTCAGGGGTGTCGGATCGTGTCCAAGTAGAAGTGTGCAAGTTCCTATTTATCTGCTGTTAAACCTTTACCATCCAGGGCATAGGTGATTCTGCCAGTGGTGAAATCATTGATCTGAATCCTGAGCACTAAATGCATCTGAGAAAGCAATTGCTTGGTGTTAGGCCTGAATATGGTTCTGTTTTGTGTCTAAGAGAGACTGGAGGAATTTCTCGAATTTTCTCTGCTGAAGAGCAGGGAAGTGTGCAATGGAAGGAGGTGGGTGTGTAGCATCCTCAGAACAGCAAACACTTAAGTGGTGGAGCACAGGTCTCATTTAGATGAGGGGAAAGGACACATATATTTACTTGACAATTCACTTGAAAATCCCAACTTCGTGGGTTATCTCACCTGGCTGGCAGGAAATCAAGTCCTGTGCTTGCTGGGCTCCAAAATTAGGTCCTCAGGAAGCTTTCCTCCCCACTTTTAAAATCACAGTTAAATAAGGGGTACCAGGCTGGAGTGATAGCACAGCGGGTAGGGTGTTTGCCTTGCAAGCGGCTGACCCCGGGTTCGATTCCCAGCATCCCATATGGTCCCCTGAGCACTGCCAGGAGTAATTCCTGAGTGCATGAGCCAGGAGTAACCCCTGTGCATCGCCAGTTGTGACCCAAAAAGCAAAAAAAAAAGGGGGGAACTCCATCCCATGCTCCCGTTGCCCCAGTTGTTTCCAGCATGAGAAAAACATTACAAGCTGCCAGCTTAGCTTCCACGTATTACTGGATATCAATCAGTTGGAAAACAAGTGCAAAGATCAGGGCATATAAAGGCTGAGAGTGTGTGGAAGGAACATGTCCCAGTTTCTTCACAGCTGCCTCATCTCTGTAGACCTCAGTTTCCTTATCTCTGAACAGTAGGTGATGATAACACTCCCCCCCCCCCCCCCCCGCCCCCACCCCCCCAGGTCATGAAGATTACCATGAGAAAGCTTCAGGCTCAGAGCCTGGTACACAGGAAAAGCAACCAACACACTTGGATTATTTACTTATTTATTTGTTTATTTATATTTTGGGACCACACCCAGCTGTGCTCAGGGTTTACTCCTGGTGATCTTGGGGAACCACATGGGATGCTGTGAATTGAACAGGGGTTGGCCTCAAGCAAGAAAAGTGCCCTACCTGCTGTACTATCTTTCCAGTCCCTGCACATATGTATTTTTTCCCTTCTTTTTTGGACCATGCCTGGTGGGCCGAGGGTTACTCCTGGCTCTGTGCTCAGGGATTGCTCCCAGCAGGAAATCAGATAGTACAGAGAAAGGATGGAACCAGGCCTCCTGCATAGCTCAACACTCGGTCATTAAGCTATCTCTCTGGCTCCATTCATGCATATTTGTCCCAATAAGAGAAGGTCCCATTGTTCTGAACTGATGTCAAATCATGTTGTTTCCAGAATGGTTAGGAAGGTCCCTAGCATGTCATATGTGTTAGGTCAGGGTAGCATAAGATATCATGGACATGGCTAAGCAATGTTCATAGACTGCCCGGCAGAAGGGTCCGCGTTGGGCACCAGTCCTAATTTATGGTAGCAGAGAAACTTGACCCCACCCTGCATGGTCTCCCCTTAGTTTTATAACCCTGCACAATCTCCCCTTTTGTTACAGCCACCAGGTAGTAAGACAGAGCAGCCTTGGGAAATGGCACATCTGAAACCATAAAGAGGCGCATCAAAGGCAGGAAAACAGCACAGGTGTTCCACCTTTTACCTGCCCACCCCACCCCCTAATGCTTAAGGAAGTGTCCGTGCTCTTTTTTCCTTATTGATTTTTAATTATTGTTACTTGGCTTTGGGCCACACCTGGATGTGCTCAGGGCTTACTCCTGACTGTGTTCAGGGATCAGTCCTGGCAGGATTGGGGGACCCTATGGGGTGTTGGGGATCAAATTCGGGCTGACCACAATGTCCTACCCTCTGTACTATAGCTCTAGCCCCTCTTTTTCTTTCAATTAACCCTTTAACCACAACCATGCTTGCTTCTGCTATCAATTTTTTTCCTCCTTCACACCCTGCTGTGCTTGGAATTGCTCTTGAATTTGTATTCAGAGATCACTCCTGGTGGTGCTCAGGGGACCATGGGGGATGCTGGGCCTTGAGCCCTGGTCAGTGGCATGTGAGGCAAGCATGTTACCTGTATACTATTTCTCTGGCCTCAATCCTATCTACACCTTTTTTTTTTTTTCTGGGTCATACCTGGCGATGCTCTGGTGTTACTCCTGGCTTTGCACTCAGGAATTACTCCTGATGGTGCTCGGGGGACCATATGAGATGCTGGGAATTGAACCTGGGTCGGCCATGTGCAAGGCAAGTACCCTACCTGTTAGGACAGGACAGCCTCGGACTGGGCCAAGGACAATGAAGGTAGTAAGGTTCCCACTCAGGCCTGAGTGCAAAGCCAGGAGTGACCCCTGAGCATTGCCGGGTGTGACCCAAATAAAAAAAAGTCCCATTTCTCTCTTTTTTATAAACAGGGCCTACCCGTGGCAGAGATCACCAGTCCATGCCTATCAGTGCTTAGGGGGCCATGCGAGGGTGGGGATTGCACTCAGGGCCTCAAGTATGCTAGGGGTAGGCTCTGTCACTCGAACTATCTATCTCCTCGGCCCGATCAGAAATCCCAGGAGTGGGGCAGCTGTCTTTTTCCAACGATCTGCAGGTGATCTAATGTCCCCCTGAAAAACCCTGCACTTCTCCTTGGTAGTTTTACTGCCTTCGGGTCCTAACAATTTTTAAAAATTGTTGAGCTAGACATGTCAAATAAGATTTTTCACTTCATTTTAAGCTAGTTGGAGTCTGTGTCTCCTTCCAACTAAGCTTTCATGGACACTCCTCAAAACCATTAGAAATGGAGTATCCACATTGTCCAGCCATTCCACTTTGGGACATCTACCCCCAAGACCCCCAAAATCTAATGAGAAAACATATTTGCACTCTCATGTTCATTGCAGCGCTATTCATAATAGCCCAAATCTGGAAATGACCCAAGTATCAAGAACAGATGACTGGATAAAGAAACGATGTCCTGGGGCTGGAGTGATAGCACAGTGGGTAGGAAGTTTGCCTTGCATGTGGCTGACCGGGTTCAATTTCCAGCATCCCATATGGTCCCCGGAGTAATCCCTGAGTGTAATGAACCAGGAGTAATCCCTGTACATTGTGGGTATGACTCCAAAAATAAAATAAAAAGAAGAAATTATGGTCCATATCTACAAAAGGTGCAATTTGCTGCTACGTGGATTGATTAGAATAGTCTAATGCTGAGTGAAGTTAGTTAGAAGGAGAGAGACAGATACAGTATCTTTCTCATATTCATATATAAAGAAACATAGTAGGAAAATAACAAGTGCCTAAAGGCAATGGAAACTGAGAGTGGGTGTTCAGTAGGAAGGTTATGGAGGTGGGAGAGAGAGAATGGGGGGAACGGGATGGGAGAGGCACACTAGGACAATGGTTGAAGGAAGCAGACTACCTGGTGGAGAGTATGGGACTGGAATGATTTATGCAAAATACCCTACCATTAATTTTAAGAGGGGATGCCTAGATCACCCTTGACTCCAGATTATGAGGAGGAGAAGGAAAGTAAAAGAAAAAAGTGGAGGGTAGGGGAGAAGAGACAGATGAGAAGCAACAGGAGGATGGTGGGGGAGGCGGGGGAGTGTTGAAGGGAATAGTGGTGAAAGAGATTCAGGTGCATTGGTGATGTTCAGGAATGATAGAACTAAAATGCCACACCATAGAGTCAACAACATTGAAATCAAGAGAGCCAAACTCTAACAACCAAATTTAAGAAGGGTCCTGTCAAGATGCAGGTGGTGGGTGGGTAGGGAGAGAACCTGGGGACACTAGTAGAGGGAGGTTGATACTGGTACTGGGTGTTGGAACATTGTATGTCCAAAACTCAACTGTGAATGACTTCGTAAATCATGGTGCTTTAATAAAATTAAATTTACTCTGTTCCCCGCAGTAATGTAAACTGTGGTGTCTAAAGTAAAAATGAGGGGCTGGAGCGATAGCACAGCGGGTAGGGCATTTGCCTTACATGCGGCCAAGCTGGGTTCGATTCCCAGCATCCCATGTGGTCCCCTGAGCACCTCCAGGAATAATTCCTGAGTGCAGAGCCAGGTGTAACTCCCGTGCATCGCCGGGTGTGACCCAAAAAGCAAAACACACACACAAAAAAACAACACCAAAATGAGTGGCGTTCATGCCCAATTCAATCAGTTTAATCAATGGCTGGACAAATAGCAGTACTCCTACATTATTTAAAAAAATAAAATAAAAACGAAACAAAAAAAAACTCCAAAACAAAACCGAAAAGACAAAAAAACCTGCCTCCAAAGCCCTTGGAGTTCTGTATCTTAAAAGTAAGACAGGCCGGTGAGTCAGGCAGGTAGATAAGGAAGGCTACCCATGGCAATGAATTCTGGGAAGTAATAAAACCAACAACCCCGAGGCTGCAAAATCCCACCTTGTGGACACAGAAAGTAAGGCCTGATAAGACCTTTACCTGGTGCCAGAATAGACCTAGAGGAGGCTGGACTCCCCTCTGAGAGAAGGTGCAGCAGAAACACATTCCAGGAAAGGAATATCTAAGAAGACCATCAACTATTCCCGACTCCACCCATTTGGCAATCAACCTAGCAATGAACTCTATTTTCATTTTTCATTTTTCATCATCCTGTTATTCGTCGATTGCCTCGAGCAGGCCCCAGTAACGTCTCTTTCATCCTAGCCCTGAGATTATATTCAAGGCTATATAGGAGAAAGAGACCCATCATTGTTACTGGCATTTGGCATATTTGGTACGCCACGGGGAGTTTGCCAGACTCTGCCCTGTGGGCAGGCTACATTCGATAGCCTGCAAGTTTGTCCAAAGTAGGAACTCTATTATTATTATTATTATTATTATTATTTTATTAAATCATCGTGAGCTACAGTTACAATCTTTCATGTGTGAGTTTCAATCATACAGTGATCAAACACCCATCCCTCCACCAGTGTACGTTTTCCACCACCAATGTCCCCAGTATGTCCTCCCTACTCCATCTCAACCCTCCCCCTGCTTCTATGGCAGACAATTTCCTTCTTACTCTCTCTCTACTTTTGGGCATTATGGTTTGCAGTACAGATATTGAGAGGCCATCATATTTGGTCCTTTATCTACTTTCAGCACATATCTTCCATCTGAATGATCCCTCCAACCATCACTGATTTAGTGATCCTTTCTCTATCCCAGCTGCCTTCTCCCCAGCTCTTGAGGCAGGTGTAGCACTGTCCTCCTGTTGTTCATCTATTTGCTCGAGTGGGCACCAGTAGTGTCTCTATTGTGAGACTTGTTGTTATTGTTTTTGGCATGTCAAATATGCCACGGGGGAGCTTGCCAGGCTTTGCTGTGTGGGCAAAGATACTCTCGGTAGCTTGCCAGGCTCTCCGAGAGGGGCAGAGGAATTGAACCTGGGTTGGCCGCGTGCAAGGCAAACTCAACTATGGACCAGTATTCCTGGCCCTTGTCTCTGCTGTTAGCAACAAACTCTTATCTCGCTAGAAAGCCCCACATGGGACAGCTTGGGAGAAATCCTATAAAAGCCAACTTGAACAATAGAAGCATGCACATATGCTGCTCAAGCCTGATGCTGCCTGTGCCCATGTATTGTGGCCTAGTGCACATGGTGCCTGAGTACATGTGGTGCCTGATCACACATATCACTTGTATCTCTCCTCTTGAGATGTATACTTTCATATTGTAAGGTTGGGCCCGAAACTGAGGCAGTGAGGTGGCACAACAATCACCTTGTAACTGCTGGAAAACTTCACTGGGGGCTGAGATTCTGGAATTGTTGCAATGGGTGTATCTGGTAAAAACAGGATCTGATAACAATCAACTAAAAATGGTGCCCACTTCTTGGCCACCCCCAATCCCCCATCCCTGCTTTTGTTTTAACCCTATAAATCTTACATAGCTTTTGCCTACAGCGCTACTTTACTAGCCTTGCAGAGACCTGCAAACCTTATCCAGGAACTCTTAATAAATTCTTTTGCTGAATTATATTCATCTCCACTCTCTTATTGGCTCTCTGCTGGGCCTTACACATATCTAATGCTAGGATGTGTACTGGGACTCTTTTCGTCTTCGGAGAAACCCCCGTTCTCTCTCAAGTGCATTAATCTCTTTCTCTCTTTCCCTCCTTCCTCCTCAAAACTTCTGAATAAAATATATATATATATATATATATTTTTAAACTCAACTGTTCATCTCCTCCTGAAATTCTTTTATGGGAGAAAGGCAAAGGACCCAAAAGACTAGGGTAAGGCCTGACTTTATTTTTTATTTTACTTTATTTTACTAGTATTGACTTTATTTTCCTGAAAAGAGGAAAATGAATTCCATGGGTGGTTGTTTGAATAAAGTCCAGGGATGGTTGTTTGATTATTGTAAGACTGAAACTCAAACACGAAATCTTTGTAATTATATCTCACAGTGGTTCAATAAAGTAATAAGAATAAAAGAGTTCATTGCTAGGTTGATTGCCAAGTGGGTAGAGTTGGGAATAGTTGATGGTTTTCTTAGATATTCCTTTCCTGGAATGTGTTTCTGCTGTACTTCTCTCAGAGGGGAGTCCAGCCTCCTCTGGGTCTATTCTGACACCAAGTAAGGTCTTATCAATCAGCCTTACTTCCTGTGTCCACAAGGTGGGATTTTGCAGCCTCGGGGCTATTGGTTTTATTACTTCTCAGTCCACGGATGGTGGACGTTAACTCCTGTGTCGTGCAGAACAAGTGGACATCGGGTGTGGCTTGATGGCTGCCTAGTGGGGCTGGTGGGACTTGAGGTTTGTGCCATCACGGGGTTCATCGCAGACTTTATCAGTCCTAGAATTCCCAGCCGGTCCCAGGGTGTCAGCGGTAGATAGAAGTGGCAGATCCCCTTCTCGAGGCTGCCATCTCTCTCTCCTCTCCATTTCACATAACTCATCAGGGGACCCCGCGGGCATCACAGGGATGCTCAATTCAATGTAACCCTGGGACTCAAGTTAATTTTTTTCTGGTGGCTAGCTTCATTTCTCTGCTTCAGTTTCCCCTTACCAGATGCTGAGAATGGATCCATACTAGCTCCTACGTTGTAAACATCTCTGACTCCCAGGAATATTTACTTCCATAATTTATGCCCAAGGTCAAATTTTATGCCAATGATCAAAATATGTTTACTAACCTATAAAGGTCTTAGATAATGACAGCTCCCAGCAAGCTAGGTGGGAATGGAATATGTTAATCTTATGACAGCATAGCAGGTAGGGCGTTTGCCTTGTATGCGGCCGACCCGGGTTCGATTCCTCTTCCCCTCTCGGAGAGCCCAGCAAGCTACTCAGAATATCCCACCCGCATGGCAGAGCCTGGCAAGCTACCCGTGTTGTATTCGACATGCCAAACACAGTAACAACAAGTCTCACAATGGAGACATTGCTGGTGCCCGCTCGAGCAAATCAATGAACAATGGGAGGACAGTGCTAACAGTGCTAATCTTGTTAACCTAAGATGAGATCATCTGGGGAATATAAAGTAACAAAATGGGAGACTAACACCCAAGAATAGCCAAGATAAGTACCAGAAGGTTCACTCCATGGCTTGAAGTCCAGCCACACATGCTGGGGGAGAGGGCAGCTCAGTTAGAGAGGGGAGCACCAAGTAAAGGGTGTTGGGAGTATCCTCCCAGGATGAGAGATGCATGCTGAAAGTAGACTATAGACCGAACATGATTGCCACTCAATTCCTCTTTTTGCAAACCACAGCACCCAAAAGGAGAGAGAGAACAAAAGGGAATGCCCTGCCACAGAGGCAGGGTGGGATGCGGGGGGAGGGGGTGTGTGTGTGGAAGGGATACTGGGATTAGTGGTGGTGGAAAATGGGCACTGGTGGAGGGATGGGTATAACTGAAACCCAAGCACAAAAATTTGTAAGTCTACAACTGTACCTCATGGTGTCTCACTAATAAAAATAAAAATAAAAAATAAAAAAAAAAAGAATCCACAATGGAAAAAAAAAATGTTACAGTTTCACCGGAGGAAAAAAAAAAAAGGAATCCTAAATTAACCAGACATCTCTTGGGAATTCTCTGATGCTTTTGATACAGCAGGAACAGGAATGTGAAACTCAGGTCCCTTTAAATCTTGCACACGTGTCGCCTGCATCTCTCCACCCATGGAACAGGTAGGTAGTCAATCAAAATAGATAAGGGGATGACTGGGGGATGGGATATGGCAGAAGATAAAAGGAAGTCCTCCCAGCTCCACCTCTGTCTGTCTGTCTGTTTGTCTGTCTGTCTCACTCTCACTTTCAGCATGCACTCTCTGGATTCTCCCCTCTCTTCCCAGACCTCCAGGATCAGGTAAGGCTGTACTCCCTAGAAGCATGGTCCAGTACAGGTAGGCCACATAGGCCCAGACAGGAACAGAATACAGGTAGGCCCCAGATGCTCAGGAAAACTCAGGATCAGGCAGGGTTTGGACACCCAAGTAGTGACCAGGTGCTGAACATAGGTGTCTCACTGTGGCCATGACCTTTCCAAGAGTAGGAAAGCCGGGACAGGACAACAGGAACTGCTGGTGTACAGTGGGAAGGCCCAGTGACAGCTACAGAGCACAGAGATCTTGCCCCCATGCATGTGGCCGTGGCCAGATACTGAGGAAAGTGTACATGGGACAGAGAGTGACGCAAGGACAGGGCCTGGCCGTGGTTCATGGGACATGAGCAAGCTGTGTGGGACAAGACAGGGAAGTTGTTCACGGGACAGGGAAGCATCAGGAACAGGACTGGTAACATTGTTCATGGATAAAGGAGAGGCCTGGATATCTGGGGAGGGGCCCGGACCCATATACTTTAGCTGAACAATAAACTAACTTTTAATCTTCCTAGTTTTGCATGCAAATCTTCCCTAAAATTCTCAAAAACCCACCAGTGCAGAAAAATCCGCTTTTGCGCTAACACTGTGTTTAATAAGAAACACAAAGACCCATTTTTTTCTATTAATTGACCCCCCTACTCCTTCCCCACACGTAGAAAAATTGAGTGACTATTTTGTTTTGAGGCCACAGCCAGCGATGCTCAGGGGTTGCTCCTGGTTCTGCACTCAGGAACCACTCCTGGTGGGCTCAGAGGACCTTATGGGGTTCAGGGGATTGAACCCTTGTCAGCCATGTGCAAGTGTCCAACTGCTATATTCTCTTTCCAGTCCTAAATGAGTGACTCTTAACTTCATCCTATGTTAAGTTCCTTCCCAAATGCATAATTTCTTTCTCTTCTCGTTTCAACAAACTTTTCTATTTATACCAAACTCTGAGTCTAAGCATCTTTATTTAGCTGGAACTGTGGACCAGCACAGAGGCCGCCCCACCCCCCTCCCATCTTTGCATCAGGAGCAGGAGGAAGAGTGCTCAATCAGTGTTCCATCATCACGCCAAACCCCCGAGCCATGTAATTATCAAGCCAATCATCAGGTGAGATATTATGACTGGGACCATTTTGCAGATGAAAAAACTGAGGCCAAGAGAGGCTGAGTATCTTGGTCACTGGCACAAAGCTTGGAGGATCTACAAGCTGAGGTTTAAGCACTGGTCAGTCTGCCTGCCTGCAATTTCCATTCCAAGTGCAGTATTTACTGTTCCTCTCTGCTTCCTGGTATCAAAACGTGATTTCTTTCTGTGTGTTTCCTTTCAGACTCCCTTCTCATATACGTGAAAAGGAATGGAATCACATACTGTTGCAGGCAGGACGATAGGAGCGACTTGGTGATGTGTGCAGGGAAAAACAACCTCTGAAACCTAAACCAACTGGAACTGGGACTGACTTTCGTTTCCTGCAAAGAGCAACCGGAAGACAGGGAAGACTTTGACCGGAAAGACCCATTTCAGCCTGGAAATCCATGGAGGTGCAGAATTCCAGGTCCGAGCACTGAAGGAATCCTTCAGTGAGGAATCTTCCTGAGAGGAGAGGTGGGTGGGCCCTTCTGAGGGGACAAGCTTCACCACTGGGATAAAGACCATGCAAAGAAGCTCAAAAGAAGACCAACTGCTCCAAGCTCTCTCCCTTGGCAACCACCTTAGCAATGGACTGGGGGTGGGGCAGTTTGGGAAAACTGTGTGGCAGAGGAAGAGGTGCGCACATGTTTCCTGCACACACAAAAGAGGGGTGATGCCGGCTTGAGACGTAAACGTTCACCCTTTAGGGCTCCTCCCCATCCTAGGGGTGACCCACCTTCCCACCCGAGATGTGTACTCTCAGCTCTATTCACTCTGGAGAAGCTGGTGAAGCTCTCGAGCACGTATCTTAATCTACCTCTCTCCTTCCCTTGCCTTTACTTCCCCAATAAGTTTGTCCTAGGTCACAACTTTTCTGCTCCGAAAGTTCTTTTCTGCAAGGGAGCGACCTGGGTAAGCTTTGGGACTTTTCTTTCCTGCAAAGAGCGATTTCCCTCCTCCAGCCTAAAGCCATGGCTCCCCGAGAAATCGGGTGGCAGAGACCATCTCCCACGTTGCTCAGAACAGGTGAGCGTGAAGCCCAATTTGAAGGCTGCCCCCTAGGGCTGGGGGGACATGAGAGTCCAGGTCTCTCAGGGGCTCATCACAGACTTTCATCAGTCCTGCATATCCCAGGTTCTTTTCTGGGTGATTAGAGGTGGGTAGAAGGAAAAGGCAGACTTCCTTCTGAGTCTGCTGTCTCTCTCCTTTCCACTCCACACAGTTGCCTGGGGAGCCTCATCCGCAATGTGTGGTCAGCCCAGGAAACCTCAGGTAAGCATCTGCAGACGCAACCCTAAACTTTTGGAACTCACTCATTCATGATCTTCAACTCGACTTTCATTCTGACAGGACCTGGTGCCAGATCAGGCAGAAGCAGGGCCTGGTACTGAGTTAAAAGTGCATTCCTCCCCCATCCTTGTGAATCTTCACTCCTTTAGAAACTTGTGTTTTCCATAAACCCCATTTCAGCTTACCTCTCCTTTCAGTTTCTATTTCTTCCTCTTCACATGCCCGTTCCCAGAGCTTTCGAGCAAGGCTTTAATCAAACAGCTTCTTGAGTGAGGACTCTGGCTCTTGAAGTTCCCGAGAGACAATTCCCAGACCCCATGTCTCTCTGGTATGGTCTGCTCTCTCTCTCAGAGAATTGTCATAAGTCTTACCTGGTATCCTGGTGAGTCTGTGAATGTGCCTCCTTCTGGCTCTGTTCTCTCCTCAGTCTGTTCGAAGAATTCCTGGTGAGGCAGAAGAACTAGGTTTCCTAGATTCCAAAGTCCTCTTTGTAGTTTCATTTTGAGTCACTCAGTGAGTTCATTTGCTCCTCTGAGAGCAAATACTTTTCCAGTCTTTCTTTGACGCATTGGTAACTCTAGAAGTAGGCATTCAAGATCTTATAGGTCAATAGATTATACATAGTTAGCCATTAACAAAATTTTATTGTGTCTGCTGTATGACAGATGGTATGTTAGATGGTAGGATACAAAACTTTTTAGAAGGTTTTTTGGTTTTGTTTGTTTTTTGGGTCACACATGGCAATGCTGAGTTTACTCCTGGGTCTGTATTCAGGAATCACTCCTGGAGATGCTCAGGGGACCATATAGGGTGCCAGTAAACTATATGGGTTGATTGTGTATAAGACAAGTTCTTCACCTGCTGAATTCCTCTGTCCCCAAAGCTTTCTAGAAGTTTACTTTTGAGATGTTGAGACAAAATAGGTAAGTTGTTTGATAACCATAGTTCAAATAGTAACTGGGAACAAACCCCACTCAATCATCAGTGATGAAGTAGTTTTGCTGTTGGGGTGTGTGTGTGTGTGTGTGTGTGTGTGTGTGTGTGTGTGTAAGATGAGGCCTGGTAAAGGATCCTTGAAAGTGTAGTCTACTACTGCAGAAATTCTTTTATGGCAAAAGACAAAGAGCCTAGACCCAAGTAAGAGATTGACTTTCCTTTTTCTGTTGTATGAAACTGCCAGATGGAGAACCACAGTTCCCTGAAAACTCAGGTAGTCAGGACTGGTGCCCACTCCCATGCCATGCAGATCAAGTGGGTCTCAGGTGCAGCCTGACTGTTGCCTTTGCAGAACTGGAAAGAACAGAATATTACCAATCCCAATCTCTCTGGACATTCAACCTGAAACTCACACAAATAAATTAGGAAGAACAAAATTTTCTAGACAAGGCAAGTCTCCTTGTTCTACTCTTACCTCCGAAAGCCTGAAGATAAGGACAGTCTTCCTTGTTTGGTCCCTCCCCCAAATCTTTTTTTTTCCAGTTTATTTATTTATTTATTTAATTTAATTTAATTTTTTTTATTAGTGAAACACCATGAGGTACAGTTATAGACTTACAAATTTTTGTGCTTGGGTTTCAGTTATACAATGATCAAGTACCCATCCTTCCATCAGCGCCCATCCTCCACCACCACGGGTCCCTGCCACCCCCCATCCCCCCATCCCACCCTGCCTCTGTGGCAGGGCATTCCCCCTTGTTCTCTCTCTCTTCTTTTGGGTCCGGTGTTTTGCAAGAGAGGCATTGAGTGGCAATCATGCTTGGTCTATAGTCTACTTTCAGCATGCTTCTCCCACCCTGGGAGGATCCTCACAACACCCTTTATTTGGTCCTCTCTTCTCTATCTGAGCTTCCTTTTCCCCTAGCACGTGTGGCTGGCCTCCAAGTCATGGAGCAAAATTTCTGGCACTAATCTCAGCCACTCCTGGGTGTTAGTCTCCCATTTTGCTTTATGTTCCCCAGATGAATGCAATCTTTCTGTGTCTATCCCACTCTTTCTGACTCATTTCACTTAACATGATACTTTCCATGTAGTACCACTTGTATGTAAATTTCATGACTTCATCTTTTCTAACAGCTACATAGTACTCCACTGTGTAGATGTACCAAAGTTTCTTTAACCAGTCATCTGTTCTCGGGCATTCAGGTTTCTTCCAGTTTCTGGCTATTGTAAAGAGTGATGCAATGAACAAACAAGTGCAGATGTCACTTCTACTATACTTTTTTGCCTCTCTGGGATACATTCCCAGGAGTGGTATTGCTGGGTCAAATGGGAGCTTAATTTCTAATTTTTTGAGAATCGTCCATACTGTTTTCCGAAAGGGCTGAACCAGTTGGCATTCCCACCAGCAGTGAAGGAGGGTCCCTTTCTTGCCACATCCGTGCCAGCACCGGTTGCTTTTGTTCTTGTGGATGTGGGCCAGTCTCTGTGGTGTGAAATGACATCTCATTGTTGTTTTGATCTGCATCTCTCCGATGATGAGTTATGTAGAGCATTTTCTCATGTGCCTTTTTGCCATTCGAATTTCTTCTTTGAAAAAGTTTCTGTTCATTTCCTCACCCCATTTTTTGATGGGGTTGGGTGATTTCTTCTTGTGGAGTTCAACCAGTACCTTGTATATTCTTGATATCAACCCCTTGTCGGATGTGTATTTGGCGAATATCCTTTCCCATTCTGTAGACTGTCTTTGTATTTTGGTCACTGTTTCTTTTGAGGTGCAGAAGCTTCTTAGTTTAAGATAGCCCCATTTGTCTATCTCTGTTTTCACTTGCCTGGCCAGTGGCATGACATCTTTGAAGATACCATTAGCTTCAATATCATGGAGGGTTTTGCCAACTTTGTCTTCAATGAACTTTATGGATTCCGGTCTGATGTTGAGGTCTTTAATCCATTTTGATCTTACTTTTGTGCATGGCGTTAGGCAGAGATCTGAGCCCACTTTTTTGCATGTAGCTGTCCAGTTTTATTATTTATTTAATTTTAAAACAAAATTTTTATTAGTGAATCATTGTGGGGTACAGTTACAAACTTACAAACTTTTGTGTTTACATTACAGTCATACAATGGTCGTTTACCCATCCCTCCTCCAGTGCCCATTCTCCACCACCAATTTTCCCAGAATCCCTCCTACCACCCCAACCCCCATCCCACCTTGCCTCAGCAGCAGGGCATTTCCTTTTATTCTCTTTCCTTTTGGGTGTTGTGGTTTGCAATAGAGGTATTGAGCGGCCATCATGTTCGGTCTATAGTCTACTTTTGGCATGCATCTTTCAACCCGAATGGGTCCTCCCAACATCCTTTACTTGGTGTTTCCTTTTCTATCTGAGCTGCCTTTTACCCCAGCATGTGAGGCTGGTTTCCAAGCCATGGAGCAGACCTCCTAGTCCTTATCTCTACTACTCATGGGTGTTAGTCTCCCATTCTGTTTCTTTATATTCCACAGACGAGTGCAATCTTTCTATGCCTGTCCCTCTCTTTCTGACTCATTTCACTTAACATGATACTTTCCCCAAATCTTAACCCTTACAATAGGTTTTTTAGATAAGAGAGTGTGCCTCAGGGGAACAGAACCCTAGGGAATTTATTGTTCATTTTTCTACCTATTTGTATGATGCCCATCCTTTCTAGAAAACTGCTGTCCAGTTCTCTATAAACATGGCTCCTTATGGATATGTAGACAAGATAGTTACTTTGAGGACCTGACTTCTCTCTTTTTTAAAAATTTTATTTACATAAGGTTGATCACATTAATTGATTGCTTTCAATATTTCAACACCAATCCCACCATCATTACACCTTCCCACCACCATTAATTAGAATTTTTCCACCACCATTAAAGCCTGCCTGCCAGGGGCAGATGTTAGATAACTTATTTTCTATTGCTTATTATGAATATCATGAGAGGTTGTGTGGCCGCAAAAGCAGCCATGCGCTTCTGGAATTCTAAAATTGTAAATGGTTGGGGTCCAGAGACTTCTTGGTAGGGAACTAATTCATTTTGAGATTCATTTGGGAGTCTCTGGAACAAGGCTGTTGATGCACTGAGATGGTGCCTGGAGGCAGTTTCTGGGGTGGGTGTGACATCCCCAAGCAGGTGGGGAGATGGGAAGGGATGGCCCGTCTCCGCTGCCATGTGGCCTACAGTCTTAGTCCCTGAACCCACTAGATGGGTTTTGCTTCTGGAAGCTCGTGGCCATCGGGGTTTCTTTCATCTGGAGCAAGCAGAGAGGGCACACCTGCTACATCTGAGGTGCCCTCGTGGAATTGGCTTGGTAAGGGGTCCGGAGAGATCTCCAGCAGTGTTCTTTATCTTTTAACCTGTTGGTTTGCTGCCAATAATGCTCCTTCTTACTTTGTCAATTTGTCTCTTGACTGATTGACTCTAGCAGCGGTGGACTGAAAATCTTGTGGTCACTGGTAGGTCCAAATATAAGAATGCATCACTGTATTCCTGTCTTCCTATTGTTCATCAATTGCCTCGAGCAGGCCCCAGTAATGGGTCCTTTGTCCTAGCACTGAGATTTTAAAAAGTGCCACATTTGAGGCTCTTTTGGGGCCAGGAGAATGAGACCCATCATTTTACTGGTTTTTGGCATATTAAACATGCCATGGGGAGTTTGCCAGACTCTGTCGTGTGGGCAGAATACTTTTGGTAGCCTGCCAGGTTCTCCAGAGTAAGAACTAGATGATAAGATGTCGAGGCCGTGCGCTTCTGGGAGCAGGATTTTATAGTCTCTGGGTCTTGGCCATTGATGGGATTACACAGCACCGGGGGCAGATATGCCTATATACTGGAAGATGGGGGATCTGGGTGGAGGAGACCCCAATCCCAATTCAAGCAGGCTTGGAGATCTATGCCCCAGGTCCCGCACACCTGGGTTCCTCGGTCAGTTCCTTCATGCGTGAGGCTCGTCCAAACGTGTGGAAAGTGGTTTTAAGCATGGCTATGGCTAGACCCGGAGGTCTTCAGCTGCTGGGGCTCTGCTCGGGGTGGGGAGGGAAACTGAACCCACCCCCATCCAAGGGGCCCTGGTGAGGACATCCAGGCGCATAGGCAGGAGACTCATAAGAATGAGAAAGTGAAAATGAAATAGCATGGAAAGGAATATAAAAATAGCATCAAAATAAAAAATAAATCACAACATAAAAAATAAAATTTCATAAGAAATAAAAAAAGGTTTACTTTTCTTGGGTGTAATGGGCTCTGGATCAAAGGGAAATTCTGGTCCTCAGGGCTGATTAGGAGTTTATATAATCAACAATACAAGATATTTTTTGTTACCTGAAAACAGCAAAGAACTCCTACCTAAAGAGGCAATAAGAACTTAATTTCTGATGACAAAGCTTTTCCTTGAGGAGATTAGGTAACTTTGTAGTGACAGAATTGTAGATTTATAAAAGATATCGCTGGAGGGGGTTATCTCCTGATGTATGACCTCATTTATTGTACATTTTTGCCTTAATAAAGGAGGGGGTGGCTCTTTATTTCAGTGTCCAAGTCCAAGCAAGAAAATGCTTGAAATTAGCTAACAAGATTCTGTCCTGGTTAGTGTTTACCATTATGGACCTTGCTAACATGACTGATGATAGATGGATTTAATTCTTAAGGTTTCTGTTCAGCTACAACCTCACTGACAACAATATGAATTGGCCAAAGTCCCCATCTTGAATATGGTGACTTCACTTCCGTTAACTTGGAGGATTTGGGATGGTCGATTGTGCTTCTTTTAGTAATCTCTGCTCCAATTTCCTGCTTTCTGTACATTTCTATTATTGCTTGCTCTTCCTTTTCTAGTTGTTTATTCCTACATAAATTAAGTCATTGATTTTACTTTTTGGCATGGGTTTGACTGAATACACATACCACTCTGAAAAAACATCTTTTTCAGATAGTAAGAGTCTAAGTCCCAATATCTCTGAAAGTAAACTTATAGGGTCACCATAGAGGTAATTAATGAGGTAATTAGGGGATCTTAATCCAGTGTGACTAGTGTCCTCATAAACAGGACATTATATTCCACAGGTACATACATACGTACACACACAGAGGAAGAACGATTATGCATTGATGAACTTAGAGAACAGGTGATGTATATTTACAAGTCACAAAAAATCAAAGATTGGAGCTGGAGTAATAGTAATGTGTGTAGGGTGCTTGCCTTGCATGTGGCTGACCTGGGTTTGATCCTGGCTTCCTATATGGTCCCCTAAGCACTGCCAGGAGTGATTCCTGAGCGCAGAGCTAGGAGTAACCCTTGAGCACTACAAGGTTATTTATTTATACAAAATAACAAAACATCCCCAAATAAACAAAAAGGCAAAGATTGCAGAAAAACAGGTAAGAAGTATAAATAGATTGCCCTTCACAACTTCAGAAAGAACAAGCCTTGTGAACACCTTGATCTTAAAATCCTCAGTGACAATACAAATTTCTTTTTTTTTTGTAATTCACCTTGTCACCCATTTTGTGGTACTTTGTTGCCTAGGAAACAAAAACTGATTCAAACAAAAGCAATCAGTTATTTCAGTAAAAAGTAAGAGCAGGAGAGTATATTCATATTACCCCAAAGGGTAATATCCAAAATAAATAAAGAACCCAGAAATCTCAGGACTTCACAGATAATATATTTATAATTTTTAATGGTTTTCTTCTCAAAGGAGTGATTTCCTTGATCCAACATTTATCATATCATGTGATAAATACAATGTCTAAATCCCACATGTGTCCATCTTAGAGTTTCCCTTGCAATGGAACCCCTTAAGACTGACCAAATTCAATCTGAGTAAAATTTATACTCCTGTCTCCACGCAGAGAAGAGACTAATATTTTAATTCTTTTATGTTTTTATTTTATTGAGTGAACATATACCTGGACTGCACAGCCACTTCACAGCCATGCAACACATCATAAGACTCATAAAGGGAAATTTTATATATATATATAAAATATATATCAAGCTACCGAGAGTATCCTGCTCGCATGGCAGAGCTTGGCAAGCTCCCCGTGGAGTATTCGATATGCCAGAAACAGTAACAGTAACAGGTTCATTCCCCTGACCCTGAAAGAGCCTCCAATTGTTGGGAAAGATGAGTAAGGACAGGCTGCTAAAATCCCAGGGCTGTGATGAATGGACACGTTACTGGCACTCACTTGAGTAGACTGATGAACAATGGAATGACAGTGACAGGGATACGGTGATATGTTTTTATTAATGAGATGAGGGAAATGAAATCTTGGGATGGATTTGGTAGAAGAGTATTCTCCAGGAAGTGTCTGAACAGATTGAAGGTCTTTAGTTGACTCTCACTTCATTCTTTGACATGATGATGTTCTTAAAGGAATTCGGCAATGAAGTTTCTTCCACGTATCCGAAGTGAGTTGGATGTTAGTAAACTGATCATTAATATACTCAACAGTAAAGAACCACATGGTTTCAGGAAGGGTTTGGTGAAAGAGTTATAGGAATTTCTCATCACTGAGATATTTAAGTTAAATGTGCTTTTGCTTTTTTCCTGCTTTTTTTCCTTTAGTACTTCCCCATCCCTCTTTTTTTCCCCTTCCTTTTTTTAGGTTAAAAACAAAAGATAGCATTCTATAAATAGGCATCTCCAAACACTGAAAATATAATAAAAATCGTTTTTTAGTCAAATGAAATACTTAGTTGAATTGTTAATATAGTATTTAATACTTCTTGGTTTAAATTCTGTGTAATTTGAATAGTAAACTGCACAAGCACCTATACTAAGTTCCCTATCCCCACACGGAAAAATCAATTCTAAATAGATGAGACATAAATATGAAGGATCTAGGCTTTTAGAAGAAAATATAATAAAAAATATTAATGACTTCAGGAAAAGAATATATATAAATATATCACTGTATCACTGTCATCCCATTGTTCTTCGATTTACTCGAGCAGGTACCAGTAACGTCTCCATTCATCTCAACCCTGAGATTTTTAGAAGCGTCTCCTTACTCCTCTTTTCCAATGTATTGGGGGATCTTTCAGGGTCAGGGGAATGAGACCTGTTATTATTACTGTTTTTGTCATATCGAACACGCCACGGCTAGCTTGTCAGGCTTTGCTGTGCAGGCGGGATACTCTCGGTAGCTTGCTGGGCTCATATATATATATATATATATATATATATATATATATATATATATATATATTATGGTCAAGGTCCTCCCGTTGTTCATCGATTTGCTCGAGTGGGCCCGGTAACATTGTGAGACTTGTTGTTACTGTGTTTGGCATATCGAATACGTCACGGGGAGCTTGCCAGGCTTTGCCGTGTGGACGAGATACTCTTGGTAGCTTGCTGGGCTCTCTGAGAGGGGTGGAGGAATTAAACTCAGGTTGGCTGGGTTGGCTGCACGCAAGGCAAACGCCCTACCCGCTATGCTATCACTCCAGCCCAAAGAAGACTTTTAAAAATTAAAAAAAATTTTTTTTGGGGTCACACCCGGCGATGCTCAGGGGTTATTCCTGGCTCTGTACTCAGGTATTACTTCTGGCAGTGCTCGGGACCATATGGGATGCTGGGCCTTGAACCTGGGTCGGCCACGTGCAAGGCAAATGCTCTACCCGCTGTGATATATATATATATATATATATATATATATGTATATATATATACACACACACATATATACACACACACATATATATTTCTCTATCATATATGGAGTGGTAATTATGGAAAATGGGTAAGGAGTGTCTTATGATGTTATGTTGGTCCAAGAATATCAAGAATATGTTCAATCATATGTGAGGCTCGGCTTGAGCCTGTGTAAAGCGGCCTGGAGCCTGGCGGAGGGTGGGTAGTGGAGAACGGTTGCCATGCCTGGGTCCCTTGGGGGCAGGAGGGCTCTCACTCACCCCTCTCTGGGGCGCCCAAGTGAAAACAGTCTGCCACGAGCCTGATGCCCAGGGCTTCACGGCTGACATCCGGTTGATGTTTTCCAACTGCTATAAGTACAACCCTCCTGACCACGAGGTGGTGGCCTTGGCCAGGAAGCTGCAGAACGTGTTTGAGATGCGCTTTGCTAAGATGCAGGATGAGCCCGAGGGTGTGCCCGCTGCGCCTGCGCCCGCAGTCCTGGCCACTAGCCAGGGCGCAGACAGCAGCCACAAGAGTCAAGAGAGCTGGTTGGACTCCGACTGGGAGGAGGAAAAAGCCACGCATCTGGCAGAGATGCAGGAGCAGATAGCAGCGCTGTCTCAGGCCCTTGTGAACAAGCCAAAGAGGAAGAAAGAGAAGGAGGAGGAGAAGAAGCACAAGGACAAGAACAAGGACAAGGACAAGGAGTGGCACAAGGCCACGGGAGACGACGACAGGAAGTTCCGGGCTGGTGCCCACACCCATCAGGGCCCGCCCTCTCCCCAGGAAGCGCCCCCCACCCCATCAAGAAGACCAGCCCAAGAAGGACCGCAAGCAGGCATTGGGCTCCTATGGGGGGGATGGGGGGAGAGGTGGAGGAGGGGGGAGGAGGAGGAGGAGGAGCAGCAGCTGCTCAGCCTGGACATCAACCGGCTTCCCCAGGTAGAAGCTGGGCCGCGTGGTGCACATATAAATATATATGCATAATAATATACTTTTTTGCTTTTTTGGGCCACATCCAGCTGTGCTCAGGATTACACCTGACTCTGGGTTTACTCCTTGCAGTCCTCGGGGACCATATGTAGTGTAGGGGTTTGACCCTGGGTCAGCCACATGCAAAGCAAGTGTCCTACCCATTGTACTATTGCTTTAGCCCCACGGAATATGTTTTCAAGCAATATAAAAAATACATTTAACCATAATGGAAATAGATGAATTAGAATACATTGTAAAGTTTCAGTTAATCAAAAACAGCATACTTAAAAAATTAAAATAGAATTCACTATAAGTTAGTAACAGCCAATACAAACTATAAGATATTAGTCTATAAAATATATAAGGAACTAGCTATAGTTGCTACAAAATATACATTTCTATCAATGGGAAAACTATAGATTCATGTTCTAGAATAATGCAATGAAGCAAAGATCACAATAACGTTAGACACACAACTTCATTATTTCTAGTGCACCAAAAACTTACATTTATACCATGCCGTTATCCACTAAGTGCAATGGTAAGTAACACCCCCCCCCCCCATGTACATACTTTAATTAAAAAATGCTTGAGGGCCGGAGCAATAGCACAGCGGGTAGGGCATTTGCCTTGCACGCGGCAAACCCAGGTTCGATTCCCAGCAGCTCATATGTTTCCCTAAGCACCGCCAGGGGTAATTCTGAGTGCAGAGCCAGGAGTAACCCCTGTGCATCGCCGGGTATGACCCAAAAAGCAAAAAAAAAAAATGCTTGAAATATCCAACCCCATCAAAAAAATGGGGTGATGAAACGAACAGAAACTTTCTCAAAGAAGAAATCCGAATGGCTTAAAGGCACACGAGAAAATGCTCTACATCACTAATCATCAGGGAGATGCAGATCAAAACCACAATGAGATATCATCTCACACCACAGAGACTGGCCCACATCCCAAAGAACAAAGGAAATTGGTGTTGGCATGGATGTGGCGAGAAAGGGACTCTTCACTGCTGGTGGGAATGCCGACTGGTTCAGCCCTTTCGGAAAACAGTATGGACGATTCTCAAAAAATTAGAAATTGAGCTCCCATTTGATCCAGCAATACCACTCCTGGGAATATATCCCAGAGAGGCAAAAAAAGTACAGTCAAAATGACATCTGCACTTCTATGTTCATTGCTGCACTGTTCACAATAGCCAAAATCTGGAAAAAACCTGAGTGCCTGAGAACTGATGACTGGTTAGAGAAACTTTGGTACATCTATACAATGGAGTACTATGCAGCTGTTAGAAAAGAAGAAGTCATGAAATTTACATACAAGTGGTACTTGTATCCTGCTAAGTGAATTGTGTCAGAGAGGGAGGGACAGACATAGAAAGATTGCATTCATCTGGGGAATAAAAGTAACAAAATGGGAGACTAACATCCAAGAATAGTCGAGATAAGTACCAGGAGGTTCACTCTATGGCTTGAAGGCACATGCTAGGGGAAAGGGCAGCTCAGACGGAAAAGGGAACACTGAATAAAGGGTGTTGTGAGGATCCTCCCACGATGGGAAGTACATGCTGAAAGTAGACTATAGACTGAACATGATTGCCACTCAATGCCTCTTTTGCAAACTTCAGCAACCAAAAGGAGAGAGACAACAAAAGGGAATGCCCTGCCACAGAGGTGGGATGGGATGGGGGGGATGGGAGGGTGGAAGGGATACTGGGATCATTGGTGGTGGAGAATGGGTACTGGTGGAGGGATGGGTACTTGATCATTGTATAACTGAAACCCAAGCACAAACACTTGTAATTTCCAAAACTGTACCTCATGGTGTTTCACTAAAGGTAAAGGTAAAGGTAAAGGCCCTCCCGTTGATCGTCGATTTGCTCGAGCGGGCCCAGTAACGTCTCCATTGGAGACTTTGTTGTTACTGTGTCTGGCATATCGAATACTCTCGGTAGCTTGCCGGGCTCTCCGAGAGGGGCGGAGGAATCGAACTCGGGTCGGCCATGTTGGCCGCTTGTAAGGCGAACGCCCTACCCGCTGTGCTATCGTGCTTGAAGCAGCAAGGAGCTGGGGCTAAGAGTGAAAGATGTGACCCAGAGGGAAGATTTTTCCTGAGGGCTGTAAAGCTGGCAGTGGTTTCCAACACAGACTCTGTAATGAATGCTGTACGGCTCTAATTCATGTAACGTGCCTGTCAAGTTGACAGGTAGGGCGGAGTTCTTTGGGTCTCATGATTGATTCATGAGAATCAGGTGGGTTGAGGATTCAGGTACAACAGTGGCGTTCAGGAATGATGGAGCCAAATTCCAGAGTCAAGAACACTGGACTCATGAGACCCAAACTTTACTAGCTGAACTTATAAAGTGCCTGTCAATGACCTAGGAACCTGGGAACATTGGTGGAGGGAATTTAATACCGGTAATGGAATTGGTGCTGGAAAATTGTATGTCTAAAACTCAACTATAAATAATTTTGTAAATCATGGTATCTTAATAAAGTAAAATAAAAATAAAAGAGATTAAATTAAAAAGAAGAGGAACCTTTGAAGGAGTCTAAGCATTTAAAAACTACCTATTGGAAAGAAAAGCTTGTTTTTGAACAATTGAGAACTGCTTTTCTTCACTGACTGTATTCACTCCTTTCTAGCTCACGTCAAAACAAATGATTTTGTTCTTTTCAGAGAGCAGAAAAGTTTGATACCGGTTTGTTATCTTTATTAAAAAGTTTACTATCAGGTTTTATACTTTAATTATGCTACTTACAGTTCTAAATTACAGCTTAAGCTTGAGTTAATTCTCAAAGCTGTTATTTGTTTTTAATTCCCATCATAACATGAGTATTCATGTCTCCCTTGTGAATCAGAAGTTCTTGGCATTTTTTTTTTACCTCCTCTGAATGTGTTAGCCAGCGGACCAATGTAATGGCAACAATCAATTCCAAGAAGGTAAATTGTAATATTTATTCTGTAATGACTTTACCAATTTTCTGTTTCAAAAAGAAAATGCACATTATTTACATATATTTACAAGTTAACGTATATAATAATAAAGAATCATAAAATTGCAACACACAGATGAAAAGTATAAAAAAACTTCCTGTCCTCCCCACCCCAACAAGACCCCAAGTCATCGCCCACGAACGGCCTCTCTGGCTCCTGATCAAGCTGCTTAATGGCCATTATCCCAGAGACTCAGAAACAAATCTGGAAACAGAGTGGCTTTTGGCAGAAATGCGTCCGGACCCCACAATAGGTTACTGTCGCCAGGCCACCCCAGTGGGGAAAGGGTGTTGTCACTCTGCCTGCTCCCCCTTGGCGGCTCGGTGGCCATCATCCTCCAGAGGCCATTGGACAGTCAGGTTTGGGCCCGCAGTTATGAGACACGCAGGGCCTCAAAGGATAGGGGTGGAGCCAGTCTTTTCCTCCCCACCCCAACGAGACCTCAAGTCATCGCCCACGAACGGCCTTTCTGGCTCCTGATCAAGCTGCTTAACGGCCATGATCCCAGAGACTCAGGAGCAAATCTCGGAACCCAGCAGGTTTTGGCAGAAATCCCTCCAGATTTAAATTTTAGGAATTTAAAATTCATAAATGTTAAAATTTAGGAATTTAAATTTAAGAAATGTTAAAATTTAGGAATTTCAAAATTGCGTGGCCACTACTGCAGCCATGTGACATATGTTATTCATAACCAGCAATAGAAAACAAATTGTTTACTGTTGCCTTTTCAGCAGATCTGAGTGTTGGGATAAAATCTCAAATAATAATGTTGGGTCTGGTGTCAAAATATTGAATGTGATCAAAGTAGAGCGAGAGAGTAATGTGGAAATCTCTGCCCCACAGGTAGGGGGGAGGGTATGGGATAGGGATATACTGGGGTTGCTGGGGGTGGAGAATGGGCACTGGTGGAGGTATGGGTGTTTCATTGTATGACCGAGACTTAGACCCGAAAGCTTTGTAACTGCTCTCACGGTGATTTAATAAATAAGATTATAAAAAATAAAAAAAAAGTAAAGTGGAGTTCATGCACAATTCAATCAGCTAATCAGTGGCCGAATAAATAGCAGTACTCCAACATTAAAAAAAAAGTATAAAAAAACTATATATATATAACTCAATATATTCCCCATTCTTAATGACAAATAATGGTTATTTATGTATGCATATATATTTATTGGGCATGGAGTGATAGCACAGCGGTAGGGCGTTTGCCTTGCACGCAGCTGACCCACCGACGGGGGTTCAATTTCTCCGCCCCTCTCGGAGAGCCTGGCAAGATATTGAGAGTATCTTGTCTGCACAACAAAGTATGGCAAGCTTTGAATACCCATGACATATTTGATATGCCAAACACAGTAACAACAAGTCTCACAATGGAGATGTTACTGGGCCCACTTGAGCAAATCTATAAACAACGGGAGCACAGTGACAGTATATATCTATTAATCACAACAATAATTTATCATTATAAATTATAAATCCAGGACCAGCCACCACCATGCTGAGACCACTCTCCGCACACATGAAGGTACTGGCAGAGGGACAAAGCCATGCGGGTTCCGGGGCCGAGATCTCCAAGCCTACTCGGATTGGAGTTGAGCATCCTCCACCCAGATCCTCCAAATTCCAGTAGGCGGGGGTCACACCCACCACCTGGCCCCCTGGCGCCGTGTAATCCCATCAACGGCCAAGACTCAGAGACTATAAAATCCAGTTCCCGGAATCATCTTATCAGGACATCTTTTTATGACATCTTATTATCTCATTCCTACTTTGGACAAACTTGCAGGCTATTGAATGTAGCCTGCCCACAGGGCAGAGTCTGGCAAACTCCCCGTGGGTGGCGTACCAAATATGCCAAATACCAGTAACAATGATGGGTCTCATTCTCCTAAAGAGCCTTGAATATAATCTCAGGGCTAGGATGAAAGAGACGTTACTGGGGCCTGCTCGAGGCAATTGACGAATAACATTATTGAGAATGATTATAAATGAATGTATGTCTACCAAATGGATAATGAGAATTGTTTTGTTTTCTTTCTTTTTTTAGTTTTTTGACCATACCCAGTAGTGCATAGGGCTTATTCCTGGCTCTGTGCTTATTCCTTACAGAGTTTAGTGGACCATACATGATTAAATTTGGGATGGCCACATGCAAGACTAGTGACCTACATTCTGTACTACTGCTCTACTCTGATAATTGTTATGCTTTCCTTTGAGTTTTTGTATGTAGGGTCAGTGAATTTTCATTGAGTTCAACTTCAGAGAGCATGGAATTGAGACACCCTTGAAGTTACACTCTAGAATTAATAAAGAGATGTTTAAAATTAGGCCTGTTGTCGAGAGAGAGTTTTAAAAATAACTTGCAGTAAAGGAAGAAGAAGTTTTCTTCTTCTTTCACTGTGAACTTCACAAGTTCACAGTGACCTAGGTTCAATTCAAGGTGTCCTGGGGTTATAGCTGGTTTTCTACCTCTGACAACAAGCACCAAAGCACCAACAGACACATACTTTTTGCAGGTTACATTTGGGATAAGAATGCAGAATTTTGTCTTGTGCCTTAGAATACTTTTCTATCTCTATACTTTGAATGATGCTTTTTTTAAAAAAAAACTCTCCCTCTTTATCCCTCTGTTTTATTTATTTATAAAAGCAAAACTGTCAAAGAAAAAATGAGAAAAGAAAAAAAGAAAAAAAATTTTGTTACTTTGATAACAAAATAGGAGATTAATACCCAAGAATAGCCGAGATCAGCACCAGGAGGATTACTCCATAGCTTAGAGGTCAGCCAGGCATTCCAGGGGAAAGGGCAGCTCAGATAGAGAAGGGAGCACCAAATAAAGGGTGTTTGGAGGATCCTCCCAGGAGGGGAGATGCATGTTGAAAGTAGACTATGGACTGAACACGATTGCCACTCCATGCCTCTTTTGCAGACCACAACACCCAAAAGGAGAGAGAGAACAAAGGGGAATGCCCTACCACAGAGGCAGGATGGGATGGGGGGATGGGTGTGGGAGGGATACTGGGATCCATGGTGGTGGAAAATGGGCACTGGTGGAGGAATGGGTATTTGATCATTGAATAATTGAAACCCAAGCACAAACATTTGTAAATCTACAACTGTACCTCATGGTGTTTCACTAATAAAAAAAAAAAGGGAAAAATTTTCTTGTTACTTTGAATAGTCTTTAAAAAAAAGAAAAAGGGAATATAGAATCTGCCTGAAAAAGCCAAAGCACCTTTTTTTTTTTTAACCACCAGAATATGTGTTCTTTATTTATCATTTTTTTTTTATTAGTGAAACACCATGAAGTATACTTATAGACTCACAAATTTTTGTGCTTGGGTTTCAGTTATACAATGATCAAGTACCCATCCCTCCACCAGTGCCCATCCTCCCCCACCACGGGTCCTATCATCCCTCCGACCCCCCATCCTCCCCCCCACCCCCCCCCCGTCCCACCCTGGCGCTGTGGCAGGGCATTCCTCCCTGTTCTCTCTCTCTTCTTTTGGGTACTGTGTTTTGCCAGAGAGGCATTGAGTGGCAGACAAAATTTCCGTGGGCTCTTTGGATCAATCTCATATGGCATCATTTAATAGCAACAGATACCATGTTGGTATAAATTGTGATACTGTTGGTGAACTACCAAGATGTTTAAAGATCTATGAATCTATCTAATAGAGATTTGCCATCAATACTGAATCTTTGTCTCTAAAATTTTTTATTTTTTAGGTTTTTGGGTCAATCCCAGTGATGCTCAGGGGTTACTCTTGGGTCTGTTCTCAGGAATTACTCCTGGCGAGCTTGGGAGACCATATGGAGTACTGGGGATTGAACCCAGGTTGGCCTTGTGCAATGCAAGTGCTTTCCCTCCTGAACTCTCTCCAGCCCCTAATATTTAATTATTTTTATTTTATAAGTTAGTTCACAATAATTATATTTAATATTCAAAGACCTATCCCACCACCGCTACACCTTCCCATCACCAAATTCGGGATGTTTCCATCCCAAGTCCCAATCCCTGTCCCAAAACACAACCGAAAGAATATATCTTGTATTGTCTATTATGAAGAACTGCTGAACATGCTTGCAAAAAGATGTTCATATAGGAGACAGTGTGAAGATTGTTCTATTTTGGCAGGAGCCATTAAAACATTCTATAGGCTATCACGAACATATTGTTAAAGTTTGGGTGATGTGAGGATTGGTATATATATCTGAAAATATTTATATATGCATGTATATATTTACCTCTATGATATGTCGCCTACTGTCTGAACCCCATCAGATATGGCGTGGTAATTATGGAGAATAGATAGGGAATGCTTTATGATGTGTCCAGGAATATGTTCACTCACATGTGAGGCTCGGTCCAAACGTGTAGGGAGCAGCCTGGAGCATGGTGACGGTTGGGTAGTGGAGGTCGGCTGCCGGGGCTGGGTCCCTTGGGGAGAGGAGGGCTCTCACCCACCACCCTCTAGGGCGCCCCGAGTGAAAACAGCCTGGCACGGAGTCCAGTGGCATGGCTATGGGGGCCTCATGTTATGCTCCCTTCAGGAAGAAGCGTAAGAGTGATCTGGAGGGTGGCCGATGACGAGATTATCTGGCGCGGACAGGAGGTGGCTTATGAGCATGACCCCTGGGTTGCCGGAGATTGGGGAAAGCGGGCAGAGGATCTCCACTTCTGGGTCCCCTTGAGCCCAGAGTCCAAGGTCACAAAGTTTCGCATTACCTGAGTTCCATGGGACTTGACTTATGCATGAGGCTCAGCCCGACCAGCCCCTAATATTAAAACTAAAGATCTCTTTTAAAAAAAAATTTTTATTAGTGAAACACCATGAGGTACAGTTGTAGACTTACAAATTTTTGTGCTTGGGCTTCAGTTATACAATGATCGAGTACCCATCACTCCACCAGTTCCCATTCTCCACCACCACTAATCCCAGTATCCCTCCCACCCCCCATCCCCCCATCCCACCCTGCCTCTGTGTCAGGGCACTCCCTTTTTGTCCTCTCTCTCCTTTTGGGTGCTGTGGTTTGCAAAAGAGGAAATGAGTGGCAATCATGTTCAAAAACCAAAAATCTTGAATACTTTGATAGGGTCAATAAAAAGGGGGTGTGGCTCCCACATACCTAACGTTTGGCCATTTAATTTCTGGGTAAATTTAGCCCAAGTTTTTGGGACTTGGCGAAAGGCACAATGGGGTATCAGGAAGCTTGAAGGCACCACCAGGCTGCTGATGCACTCACCCTCCAGGTACAGGTTGACCTGCTGGCAGCACCATATACTCGAGGTTTTTTTTTTTGAATAAATAGAAACAGAATCATAGGCAGAGGGTGAAGTAGGAAAAAGCTTTTCCCCTCTTTTTCATACAGGAAATTGAACCCAGGGCAATTGAAGTGTTCTCAAGCAAGTGGGTTACACCCTTAGCTCTAGTTTCTGATTTTTATTGAGGCACTGGGGTTTGCAATATTACTAATGCTAACATGCGTGCAAAATTTTAGTGCCACACAAGCCACCAGATTGTCAGATTTCTTCTACAAATGTCCCCTTCATACCGCATACGGAAAAAAGATAAAAATAAGTCTTATAATGTCACAGAAAATAGAAATTTTTATAATTTGTGTCAATTTTCTTTCACTATGAAATGATTTTTTGAGCCAGTGTTTAGCATACCATGTGATCAATATAATATTTGAATCTCATTTCAGAAACTTGTGCTGGTCTTAGAATTTCTTTGATCTAGAAGAATAACCTGATTCAATCTGAGATAAATTTGTTCTCTTGATGTCAGACACAGTGGAAAAAAACAACATTTTAAGACTTTGATCTAGAAGACTGATCAGATTCAACCTGAGATAAATTTGTTCTACTGATTTCCCACACACTGAAACAGACACCATTGAAGTTTATTTATTATTTTTATTAATGAGAAGGAGTAGCAAAATTCTGAGGCCTTGATTCATGTACTTAATGAAGAGGCCTCAGACGTAATCAAAGAAATTTTGAACACTCTGAAGTTATTTTTTTGGCTCTCACTTCACTCTTCAACTGATGTTCCTTGATGTGTTAGAAATGGGACTCCCTTCTGCCAGGTACCTGAGATGAGTTGAGTGTTAGTAAACTGATAATTGATACACTTAGTAACAAAGAACATTTTGTGAAAGAAAATGAACACACATATCCTCATCACTGAGAATTTTAAGCTAAAATATGTATATGCTTCTTGTGCATTTCAGTTCTTTGACTTCACTCCGCATGTCCCTCCTTCCTTTCTTCTCTCTCCCACTTTTTCTTTTTTTGATTAAAAAGTAAGGCCAATACTGGATGAATATATATTTTCAAACAAAGACCAACCAAATAAGAACATAGAGTGCTTTCCAATCAAGCTAAATAGTAAGTTGCGTTACATTTAATGAAATAGTACTTATCAGTTTAAGTTGTATTTAGTTTGAGTGAAAACTACACACAAACCTTTGTCACAGTTTTCTACCTCAATAATAAGTGACTATTTTATCAATTCTGAATGGATTAAAGACATAAGTATGAGTGCCTTAAACTTTTTTTTTTTGAGTCACACCCAGCAATGCTCATGGGTCACTCCTGACTCTGCACTCAGAAATTACTCCTGGCGGTGCTTGGGGGACCATATGGGATGCCAGGGATCGAACCCAGGTTGGCCGCGTGCAAGGCAAATGCCCTACCCGCTGTGCTATCACTTCGGCCGAGTGCCTTAAACTTTTAAGAGAAAGTTCATGAGGATATCTCAATGACTTCAGTGTGTGTAACATTATTTTTTCCATAAAAATAAACATGCACTAACCATACATAAAATTGTCAAATTAGTCTGTACTGTAACATAAAACTTTAGTTTAACAAATAACTAGCAAATAACTAACAACATAGTTAAAAAGCAAAAATAATATTCAATCAAAGACAAGTTAGATGCAACTAATATAAAGAGTCACTGTCACTGTACTCCCGTTGTTCATCGATTTGCTCAAGCGGGTCCAGTAAGGTCTCCATTGTGACAATTGTTACTGTGTTTGGCATATCAAATACACCACGAGGAGCTTGCCAGGCTTTACCATGTAGGCGAGGTACTCTCAGTAGCTTGGTGGGCTCTGTGAGGGGGCGGAGGAATCGAACTAGGGTCAGTCATGTTGGACGCTTGCAAGGCAAACGCCCTACCCACTGTGCTATCACTCCAGCCTAATATAAAGAATAAAATATTAATCTGTAAAGTATATAAATATCTATTCCTGTAACCATGACAAAGATTGGTATTTATCTCAATGGCAAACCTATTATAGGCCCCTTGTGGGTTTGGTTTTACAGAATACTGCAACAAGGCAAGTATCGCAGTAAAGTGAGACACACAAACTTTGCTTCTCACTGATCATAAAAGTATGTTTATAGTATATCATAGTTTGTTAGGGGTGCACAATGGCATTATGTCTAAAAACCCTCCAACATACATACACTAATAAAAAATACTGTATTGCTAAAACTTGCTAAGAATCACCTGGGATGTTTGTAAGTTTGAATCTTATTCCTAGTGAGAAAACTTGTCTTAGGATGGTAGCTGGCAAATGATGAGAGGCTGTGGGGGTTCTTCAAACAAGATAATACACTGATTTTTCCTTTCATGAAAGATATCCTTATAGCACACTTTCCTTTATTTGATTGCATTTTACCTAGACTAGGACATCTTTTAAAACTGGTGTCAATCATCTCAAATCCTGCCCCCACTTATCAACTAATTTATTTTAATAATATTGGCTCATTTGTACAATGTCCACAGATTCCTCCGAAATATATGTTATTTTCCTCTTTTTGCAGGGGAGGGTGGTGAGGAAGGGTACAGCCAGTGCTATTTAGGGCTTACTCCTGGCTCTGCACTCAGGATCACTCTTCGTAGGCTTGGGGGACATATGAGAGGCTGAGGACTGAACTTGGCTCAATCTTAATCCTTGGTGTAAGGCAAGGTGCCTACTTGCTCTGCTATTTCTCTGGCCCTATATTTTCTGTCAAGAACACACATTCTTTGCTGAACCATTGGAAAAAAATTCCTCATCTATTTAAGTTTCATCGTGTTTACAGAAGTTCAGGCACACCTTCAGGCTCCATGTCTGATTCTACTTCTCTGTGCTTATTCCACATTTGTAATTACGTACTCCATGGAAAATTAGAACTCCTCAAGTCATTCATGAGTTGGACCAATTTCTTCCAAATGCCTTCCCTTGGATACTTTTACCTTCCACCACGAATCACAGCTTTTATTTATGACATGTAGAATTGGGAATCCTTTTCAGAAGGGTTCCTATTGAATTTGCACGGATTTCCCAAAGAAATGTCTGTCTTGGAAGTTGTAGCCTTATGGAATGTGTTTCATATACAATAAAAACTGAAAGTTGAAACAAATCCTTCATTTATGAGCTGTGGAATGGATGTGTGTGAGCCAACATGCGAACAACAAAAACCTCCGCCTACATGTTCGCTAGAAATCTTAGATGTCTAGGCACACATTCAATAAGCAGACATATTTTGAAAGAAATCTTCTACTTGAGCAGTAGATCTCAATACTGGACTTAAAAATTTGGTAAACTATATTGCAAACAGCAGTGCTCTTCGATCTATAAAGTACAGGCAGAGAATATTTTAGCTCTGTTCTTAGGGACCACAAGATTTTCATAAGGTAAATGAACTTTGCCTATAATCTAGAGACAGAAGCTTCATCAGTGTGTCCTTTCTACTTATGAAAGTCCTGGATGCATCTCCTTCCAATACATTTAGGATCTATTTTGTAGAAGCAACCTTCAGTTAGACATGAAAAACTTGTTAAAGTTTCTCTATCAGCACTTGTTTATTATGGTAAAGGTAAAGGCCCTCCCGTTGATCGTCGATTTGCTCGAGCGGGCCCAGTAACGTCTCCATTGGAGACTTTGTTGTTACTGTGTCTGGCATATCCAATACTCTCGGTAGCTTGCCAGGCTCTCCGAGAGGGGCGGAGGAATCGAACTCGGGTCGGCCATGTTGGCCGCTTGTAAGGCGAACGCCCTACCGCTGTGCTATTGCTCCAGCCCAAAGTGTTGCCACTACGTGGTTCCACTGGGGCTCAAACCCAGGACCTTCTGCGTGTAAAGCAAATGTGATAACCGCTACACTATGGAACCCCGTTTATTATTTTTTTGTTTATTATGGAGATAACTTATTTTTTAAAGTCTCATGAACCAACAACTTCTAGGCACAAACTCTACATTTTCTTTATCTCTTACATTTTTTAAAAAATTTTATTTATTGAATCACCATGAGAACAGTTACAAAGCTTCAGGTTTAAGTCTCGGTCATACAATGATCAAACACACATCCCTTCACCAGTGCATAGTTTCCACCACCAAGAACCCCAATATACCCCCCATGCCACCCCTTCTTGTGCCTGTGAGGCAGATGATTTCCACTTAACTCTCTCTCTACTTTGATTACATTCATTATTTTGACAAAAGATGCACCATGATTATTTGGAATTTCCCCCCAACAATCAAACCTGCTTAAAAGGCATCATGAAATCATTTGTTTTCTATTGCTCATGAAGACCATATGACGTCTGCATTTCTGGTATTTTACTAATTAAGTCTGGAGGGATTTCTGCCAAAAGGCTAACAGTTCCAAGATTGGTTTGTGTGCCTCTGGGTCCATCGCTGTGCCAGAGAGCCGCTTGTAGAGGGCAACTTGTGGTCTTGGCAGGGCAAGGAGGACATGTCGGTTCCACCCCCCCATGAGGCCACAGTTGCCCCGTCACTGCTGGCTCATATCTGGCTGTCCAATAAGCTCTGAGGCAGTGGCTACCATGCTGCTGGAGGCAGGGAGAGGCGGAAGAGACAGACACCCTTTTCATCCTGCAGGGCATGGCTCCCTAACTTAATGCATAGTCCACTCACATTTCTGCCAGAAGTGGCTGAGTTTCGAATTAGGTCCATGTGTCTCTGGGGCCATGGCCATGCCAGAGAGCCACTCATGGGGGGCAACTCATGGTCTCGGCACGGCAAGAAGGATGAGCCGGTTCCACCCCCCATCCCATGAGGCCGTGGTTGCCTCATCACTGCCGGCTCATACCTGGCTGTCCAAAAGCTCTGAGCTGGCGCCCACCATACTGCCAGGGGGAAGGGGGAAGGCGGAAGAGACACCTTTTCCCTTGCGGGGGGGGGGGGGAGGGCGTACAGCGCAGGTTTATATATATATATATATATATATATATATATATATTTTAAGAATCAAAGAGAGTTACGACTCTGCTCTGGCTTTTGCTTAAGGGCTGATTGGATGTTGTATAGATGACTTTCTCCAGGTTAGCTATACGGATGCTTCACTTCTTACACCCATGTGTTATGGATGTAGCACTTTTCATTTCTTTCAAGAACTGTAGTTTTGCTTTCCTAAGTTGGCTGATATTGTAGCGCCAGAGGTTTGTCTTTTGCCTTTTTGGCTTTGAATATACTTTTCCAATAAATTTTAGTAATTTCTAGCTTTTGGATTTCTAGTGAACAACTGAAACCTACATTTTTTCACTAGGACACTTAGTGGCCATTGTAGGGTTATTAATAGGCCCCCTTCAATAATAATAAAGAGTTGGAGCGATAGCACAGCAGATAGGGTGTTTGCCTTGCACATCTGCCGACCTGATCTGACCTGGATTTGATTCTTCTGCCCCTCTCGGAGAGCCCGGCAAGCTACCGAAGTATTGCGCCCTCACGGCAAAGCATGGCAAGCTACTTGTGATGTATTCAATATGCCAAAAAAAAAAAACCAGTAACAACAAGTCTCACAATGGAGATATTACTGGCTCCCACTCGAGCAAATTGATGAACAATGGGAGGACGGTGCTACAGTGCTCTCAATAATGTGTTTGAGGGTATATAGAGACTAAGGAGACTGAGAAAGCCCAACATTCAGACCTGCCAAAAAGACAACATTAGATAACTTGTTTTCTATTACTGATTATGAACAGCATATGATGTCATGTTGGCGCAATAGCGGCCAAGCAAATTTGGATTTCTGATATTTTAGTAATGAGCCTAGAGGTATTACTGCCGAAAGCCTCTGGGCTCTGAGATTGGTTTGTGTGCCTCTGGGATCATGGTCGTTCAGGAGCTGGAGGAGGCGTTTGTGGCTGGCAACTCGGGGCATTGTCATGGTGGGGAGCAGGGTCGATTCCACCCCATTCCCATGAGGCTCTACATGTCTCGTCAATGCAGTCTCATACCTGGATGTTCATTAGGCTCTAAAAGATGGAGGCCACCATGCCGCCGCCACAAGGGGATGTTCTGTAATTTCTAACATCATATTGACACTGTTGCTGGGAATAAAATCTGACGGTCTTGAATATAGGTATTGGATACTAGGATTTTATCCAAAATCATTCTTGCCCTACCTGATAAGTTAGAACATAAGTTTCTAACTTCTTACTCCTTCCATTTCTTCACGGTTTTTGAATGTTTTGATCTTATTCCCATTCTCCTAGCAGAGTAATGGTTGATTTAATCTCAGTCAGTTGTAACGAATATGTTTTATATGAATATGTTGAGTTGTTAAAGTGAAGGGAAATATCTGGATATCAATAGCTTAACCAAGTTTACACAAAGTCATAAACTTGAAATATTTGAGAATAGTATCTGTTAAATTCTTAACACCTCCTTCAACCTTTTCTCTCAATAATCCTTTTCCATTTTTTTTTTGCTCCAAAAACCTCAGATCCTAGGTGCTGTGATTTATTTTTTTGTATTTCTGACCTCTCGATATGTGTCTGGTCAAGAGTTTTCTCCTTTATTTTACCTTTATACTTCTTAGTCTCTATGATTGCATTGGTAAAGGCATTGGGGAAAAATAGGAAAAATAGTATCTTTCATCACAATTGCCAGATTCAACGACAATGAGTTTAGGTTGGCAATAAAATTTACCTCTAGGATTGAAGCTAGTGATGAGGACGGAGGAAACAACTTTATTCAAAATAATTTTTACTATCTCGTCTACTTATTACTCCAAAGTATTAGTCTCTGAAAAACCCAATATCTCCTGGAAGCTGATATTCAACTTGTTCTCTCAGTTTCTGAGAATTTAAGATATGAAACTTCAACATTATCGCTTCACTGTGCCTGATAACAATCTCCACTAAGTCATTTTTGTTTCTAGTGAACTTCTATCGAATTAAGCAGAGTGATTCAGAAAACACTTATATCTTATATATTATTCTTTACTAGTATGTAAAGACAAAAATTTTACATAATGCATGAATTTTAGTGTAGGTCAAATTATTTGCTTTCAGTTGTACAGATCTATGTAATTGGCACAGAAGTTTTTTTTTTTAGCTACCTATAATCACAACTTATAAATGACAAAATTCTTATCAAAGCACCACTTCTTTAAACTGGCTTCATTATAGATGCCAATATCTTTTGATTCACCAGGGAGAAATGAGATACTTACCGTAAATTTTATTATTTTCCTTAGTCTTCATTAAGTAATATTTGCATCATTTTAAGTGTCGTAAAAAATTCCAAAAGAGAGAACACGAGCATATATTCTGTAAGAACTTTACCTACAGTCTGTTTCAAAAAAGACAATGCACATTTCTTACAGATCTTTAACATTAGAAACACAAAATAGAACTTTGACGAGTTGATGAAAAGCAAGAGTAAAACTAATCAGTATATTCGAAACTGTCAATGACAATGTTTGCCGAAATATATATGTGTAGGCATATATATCTTGATCATAGTGATAATGGATTGTTGAGGTTGACTGTAAATAGACAAGTTTCTACAAAATAGATAATGAAATCATTGATGTTTTACTCGGTGTTTTTGTGGATAAGTAAGAATTCTTGTAGAGGGACATACCTGGCAGTGTTTAGGGATTACTCTTGGCTCTGTGCTCAGGGATCATTCCTTGAGTTACTCTGGGAGACCATCTGTGGTGCCAGGGATGGAACCCAGCCTGACAGTGTGCAAGGAAAGTTCCCTATAGACTGTACTATTGCTTCGAACCCTAGATCAGCAAATGTTGATTGAGATCAATGAACTGATAGAGAGGATGGAAATGTGACATTTCGTAGTTCAGTGTCCAAGAATTAATAGGGAGATCTTTAAAATTAGATCTATTGCTAAGAGAGACCTCTGGGGAATAGTTAGCAGTAAAGGAAGGAAAAGATTGCATCTGTTTCTTAGGTTCAATATAAGGTTTCCTGCAGTTAGTTTCCTGCTGCTACTCCATCTCTTAATATAAATGCCAACAAACACATATTCCTGCATGAATGTTAAGATTGGGAACAAGAATACAGAATCTGTAATAGAAATCCAAGTCTGAAGTACCCAAAGCACTTTAGTAACAAGGCCCCCATAGGCTATTTATATGGAGATCATCTAGATGGTGATAGAAATGAGAGGCTCTTTGGCTGACTAAAACATGCCTCAGAATGTTATTTACTAGAGGGTTGGTGTCAATACTGAAACTTTGGTTCTCAATGTTTTGAATAACTTGAGAGGTTAAAAGGGACTGGATAAAAGGAGGACATTGGTTCTTGCTTGTACTAAGATTGGTCGTTTAAAAAATGAGTTGGAAAATGAAAGAGTAAAGACTATAATTAGGTTCTGATCAAGTCAAATGAGTACTATTGCTCTCCAAAACTAAGAAATATCTGATCATATTAAGGTTTTATTTTAAGATAGCTTTCAGGTGATGTGTCACAAAACATTAGTTTCTTGACAGCAAGGAGATGGTTCTTTGTGGTGCTACTTGGTTGGCTAAAATCAGGGCTCATTTTTGAAGTAGCTTGAAATTTGGACCATCCTTGATTAGTAGAAAAGTTCTGCAAGTAACATTTCACCCTGTAATTCTGAACAAGCAGCTTAACGTTTCTAAGTTTCTTTATTCAATCAGAGACATAAATTATTCTCCGAGGAAGCTTGAATCCACTTGCTAAACAATCATTTTCAAAGCCACACAAAAACTGGAAAAATTCATCAAAATAAAGGTCAACATATATGTGGGAATTAGCAAATTAATCCAAAATTTGGGTGTTGAAGTAAGGAGACCTGTCTAATGAGACCAGGAAATTGGAAAAAAATGTATTATGTACTCAATCAAGAAAAGTTAATTTCTAGATCTGTCATACATCAACACTTTTGACCTCTGTTACAACCTGGATAGATGACATAGAGCAAAAGGGCAATAACCCATAGGGAAGTCTTTGGATCCTGTGGCTAGAATTCCTATCCAGTTGGTTAGTGTTGACTCCCATCTCCTAGTGTCCTCATCTCTTTTCCTCTCCACACAAACCAATGCATGTTCACAAGTACACATATGTCCACAGTGACATGCACATAACATAAAAGCATAGAAGGTCTGAAAGACAAACAGCTTGGAAGACAAACATGAAGTCTGAACAGACTCCAGTAGACTGGCAATGGCAGACACAGAACAGGCAGGCAGTGCAAAAATGTCCACACAGCAACGAGCAGATGGAAGGGAGCTCACATGTGTTCTAAATTACATCCTTGAAAAAAAGCTAAACTTTACTCTGTCTGTAGTCTGGCACTGAACATAAATCCTTGGGTACCAAGGATTTGGGTACCAAAGTGGACTTGGGTACCACAAGTCCAAGTGGACAACTACCCGACACTTAAAAGGATGCTATTTCCTTCTTTGGAGAGCCAGTCTTGCTATACTAAGCTTGATCTTTTTTGGTTGCTTTTGGTCCACACCTGGCGGTGTTCAAGGCTTACTCCTGGTTCTGTGTTCAAAAAGCATTGCTGACAGGTCTCATGGAACTGTATGCAATGCTGGTGAATAAACCAGGGTCAGCCACATGCAAGGCAAGCATCCTATTCACTGTGCTATCTTTCTGTCTGAAGACTTGATCTTTAAAATCTAGAGCAACTGGTTTGAGAGATGAAGGTGGCTATAAAGAACTGAGCTGCCAATCATAAAAAATGTCCTTTAAAATATCTAGGTGAGGTTACATTTATTTATGTCTACAGTACAGATATATTTATATCTACAGTACATTTCATTGCATTATCAGAGCTTCAGGGTGACCCCAGGCTTAGGAATTCAACCTGCAGTTTGAAGTTCCCCCTTTTTGTTTTTATATTGGAATGTACTTCAATGATTTGATCACTCACCAAAGACTTCCAAAATGTACTTAGATATCTTAATTTATGATGAGATTCTCATAGAAGCTTGTGTACTTACATGTGGCCAAGTCGTTTCCGATAAAATAAAATTAAATATCAGAAGTTCAATCGTCATTAAAACCAAACCCAAGAATGCCAGGAAAATGCAAAAGGTGTTCGAAAAGAATGCACACTTTTTCTGGAATAGATAAAAGATCACTTTGTCATTGGAAGTTATCCTTTTGTGCCAGTGGCGGTAGACTCAAGTACAAGATTTATTCAAGGCTGACCCTTCCAGAATGGTTTGGTGATTACAAGGATTGACCATACTGAAGATTTATTAGGATCCCAAATGGGCTGAATAATTTTCAGAAAATAAAAATTTTGGATCGAAGATCCATTTCTTGATTGATTCAATGACAAGAAACTTTATGAATGTCTATTGTCTACCACACCTTAGGAGACAGAGGATGATAAAAATGTTGCCTGCATTCATCAAGGACTTTCAGTGCTCTGAGGGAGACAAATAGGGCCCAGGAATTGTGAATAGGCTGTAAAGAAAAGGTTAATCTAGGTAAATTGATAGCTAAAATTCCTATTCAAGTTGATTAGCACTGACTCCCATATTCTAGTGACCTCATCCCTTTTCATCTCCACACAAACAAATGTTTTTTCAGAGGTACACATATGTCCACAGTTGACATTCACAGAACATAACAGCACAGAGGTTCTGAAAAATGAATAGCTTGGAAGACAAACATAAAGTTTAGTTTTGGGGTTTTTATTTGGCTTTTTCGGTCACACTCGGTGATGCACAGGGGTTACTCCTGGCTCTTGCACTCAGGAATTATTCCTGGTGGTGCTTGGGGGACCATATGGGATGCTTGGAATTGAACCGGGGTTGACCACGTGCAAGGGAAATGCCCTACCCACTGTGTTATTACTCCAGCCCCCAAACATGAAGTTTAAACAGACTCCAATAAACTGGCAATGGCAGACACAAAACAGGCAGACAGTGCAAAAACATCCACATAGCCACGTGCAGATGGAATGGAGCTCACATGTATTCTAAATTACAACCTTGCATAAAGAATGTAACCGTCCATCTTGGCAGTTGAGGAAGCAGTCTTGACTTCTATTTGCTCTCTCATGGCCTCCCAAGCTGCTAGAGGGAATTAGGGATGCTTCCTTTCCTGGTATTTCCTGGGCACCCCTGCAAACAGCATCCCAATAGCCTTCTCACTGACGGAGAGCACCTTTAATTTCTAAGAACACAATGAAACTTCTTTTTATAATTTTTTGCCCCACGTTATTTAAACTTTGTGGTTTCCAAAGTTGTTCAGAATGATTTGTTACAGGTCTTCAGTATTCCAACATCAATTCCACACCACTGTCACATTCCCTCCATCACTCTCTCTAACCACCCCTCAAGCCTGCACCTCTAGCAGGTTGACATTTATTTTATATTGCTTTTTACAAAGAAATTTCTAAGAGAATGATTAAAAACATTTACTTAGAAGAAAAGTCACGGTCCTCTCATTGTTCAATGACTTGCTCAAGTGGACCCAGTAACGTCTCCATCATGAGACTTGTTGTTACTGTGTTTGGCATATCGAATATGTCATGAGTAGCTTGCCAGGCTCTGCCGTGCGGGCTAAATACTCCCAGTAGCTTGCCGGGCTCTCCGAGAGGGGCAGAGGAATCGAACTCGGGTCTGCCATGTTGGCCGCTTGTAAGGCAAATGCCCTACCACTGTGCTATCGCTCCAGCCCTGCCTAACTTAGAAGAAAATTGGTGAAAATGGTAGTATCTCACCATGGTGACATTAAGTCTTTGTATGAGGGATTACCAAGGTGTTGCCACATGTTAAGCTTTCTGTGTTCATGTTTTCATGAGTCAAGATTGGTTGGCTTTTCCATCACATTCTACCCAATCTGGTGCGCTACTACTGGATTGCCAGTGCTGTAGAGTTTGGAGATATTGCCCAGGAAATCCTGGATTTTTAACTAGGTGTTAGAGATGCAGAGAATGTTTAACTGGGCCTGGGTTTAGGATATGGGCGATTGCCAGGGATTTCAGAAGTATCGGAGAGAGTGGGGAGGTGTCCCATCGGGACTCTGAGAAGACCTGGAGTTTTCAGTCACCGGAACTGTGTTTTGGAGTTTGGGGCAGGTCAATTTCTCTGTGAGGCTCAGTTCTGAGGTGATGGCTAGAGGATTTGGGGTGTGGTAGCAAGTGTCTGCAGAGGCTTAGTTTGGGTGGGAGATGGCTGATCCCCTTTGAGTGCTTGGGAGGGAAGTGTCAGGTGGGAATGGGTGTCTGAGAAATTTTTGTGGCTAGTTCATTTCTTTGGAGATTGATTTATGAGTCCATGGAGCAATGCTGGTAGATGATCTTACATGGTGGAGGTGGATAATTATTCATACTGAACACTTTTTTTCATATGCCTATTCACCATCTGCATTATTTTTGGTAGAAGGTGTCTATCTCTTTCTACTATTTTAATAGGGTTATATTTTTTTTCGTGACTGAGTTCTGTGAGACCTTTATATTAGTCCTTTGTCAGATGGAAGGGGGATTGCAGAAGAGGCTGAGGAAACAGGACAGGACAAAAAGGACCTAGGAACAAGGGTAAGAAGTTTTGTCTTTTTGCTAGTGGTGCAGAAACTTTGTATTTCAAAGCACAAACATTATCACTCTTGTAAACCATGTACCCATGATTAAAAAAAATAAAATGAGAGAAATAAATTGTTCTCTAAATTAAAATTTATAATATTTCAAAAAATGTACCTTTCAAATTTAGAGCAAGTTTTAATGACTCTGAGACAAGGTTGGCCCCCACTGACTCTCCTTTTAGTAAACAGAACTGCCAACTTGATGGCTTCTCCAAATATTGATACTTACTACCATGACTGAAGACGATGCGTCAAGTATGTTTGTAAAGATTCCTGAGAGAAGATACTGAAAAATAAATCACATTTATTAATACTCAGTCATCATACACACACATATATGTAGACAGAAGTAAAGAACTCTGTAATGAGGACATATTAGAATATTATCTAAACACCTCAGGGGGTATCAGAGAGGGATGATGTGAGGTTTCTTCTCACTGATGAAACAGAAGGATTAATAATAGTGACTTTTATGGGTAGATTGAGTGTCACATGTGCTTTTTTGACTAATCATAATTTATCAAAATCATAAACTCACTTTTCAGAAGATAGATTGCTAAGAAGTTTTCTGCTGAATAATGTCACAGCTTGGTAATTTCACATGAAAATAAATACATTGGACATAATATTAAATATCAATCAGATTCTGTTTACAGGGAATATAGTTCTGACATGTTTAAATTTAATTTTATGTATTTCAATATAAGAAACACAGCTTGTCTTCCCTGAGCATCTTTTCAGGAGACCTCTCATCATTTGATACTTGTTAGGAAGAAGGCAAGTTAGGATGTGTCGGAAACTGAATTGCACAACTTTCATGCATCAACATAAACTTCCCATGTTTTCAAAGAGCAGCAATTCAGATAGAAGTGTAGAGAAGGAATATTAATTCTCCAGAAAAATTGAAAATATCCAAGATTTTAACAGTAAACAGCTTTTTTGGGTCAAAAGAACCTGACTTTGAATTCTTTGAGCTCTGTTTCTGTGTGACTCAAGAAAAACATTTAAAGAAATTGGTTTATCATGAGAGACAGTTGCAAGTTCTACATAACTGAATTTCAGTGGTAACTTGTCATCTTTAGATTTTGCTTCCTTCATTGTCATTGGGAATGGATAGGTATACTAATTTGTCTTATGACTGGTTTTTTACATTTGTATTAGTAACTTGAATTGTATAGTAAACGTGATCGTACAGTTCCAGATCGTTCAGGGATCCAGATTTCTTTTCTTTGTGTGGTTCCTGGTTAGAAGTGGCCAAGAGAAATCCCAAGGACTCTTGGGAAAGGAGAAAGGCAGAAGAAACTGGTACTCTCAGGAAAGGTCATGGTGATGAGCATGGCAGCTGTGACCTCATTTCCCCTCCCTTTACCTATTATTTGCTGTTTCGTGTTTCAGAGGCAGCAGTTTTCAGATTTTTCCATGATCTTCCCTTAGCAATGCCACTTTGGTGGTCAGGACCCCATGGCTTCTTCAAGTTACTCACAACTTGAACTTGTACATTGATGCTATTGTCTTAGGCAGGAGAGAGGAGAGTTGATTTTCCCACTCTTTTCTCTCACTTTTTCCCACCTCTAGAAGCTTCCACATTAATGAAGGCTCCAGTTCTCATGTAGGTTCCTGTAGTGACATAGTGACTGTAGAGGTCTTTCTCTAATTTTTTTGCAATTTCATTACAAAAAGCAGCACTAGTAGTAAAGGGTAGAAGCCCATTATTATAGGGCCTTCTTTTGGACAAATACAAATGGTATTGATTATTGTGGGTTTTCTATTATAAATTCTGTTTCCACCTATCTTATATTTGGGACACTTTGAGGTCCTTGATTTGGGTGCTTCTATTGTCTGGGTTGGAGTGATAGCACAGGCATAGGGCATTTGCCTTGCGCGCACCCAGCCCAGCCGAGCCAAGTTCGATTCCTTCACCCCTCTCGGAGAGCCTGGCATGCTACCAAGAGTATCTCACCCCCACGGCAAAGCCTGGAAAGCTACCTGTGACGTATTCAATATGCCAAACACAGTAACAACAAGTCTCAAAATGGAGACGTTACTGGGCCCGCTCGAGCAAATTGATGAACAACGGGAGGACAGTATTGTTGTTGTGTTGAATTGTCTAACTATTGTTTTCTTAGACATTGTACATAGAGCAAGAGAAGATTCTTTTCGTCTTCTATTTCCTAGGTTTCTCCTACTTCTCTTTCTAGAAATATCACCCAGAAAAATATAAATCTAAAACACATCGATCTATAGAAAAACTGCCATCAGGAGAACATTTTTTAGTCTCAGGCAAAATCAGAGTCAGAAATGAAGTGCTCTATTGTTTATCACTTGCTGTGGAGGTCTGTCCCCAAAGTGCACAGGGTAAAGCATGTGCTGTTTCTCTCTTTCTTGGAAACAATATCATTAAAGAGCTATCTGAGAGACTGAATTCCAAATGATTGCTACGATTATCAAGGAGGTCAAAGCTGTTAATTCCCTGTGTATTAAAACTCTGAAGGAAGGCTTTGGCAGAGAGTCCTGCTAATGGCATCAGTAGCTGATTTTATAGTGGCTAATATTTTTGAATTTTTCCTCTTAAAAATATATTATTTATGATCAAGAAGCTGTGTCTGTTGATATGAAAGACAGTACTTGTGGGAGGCCACTTTGGATAAGTGGATCAAAGAGGACTCTTAAATGTATAACGTAAAAGCTGAGATCTTAAGACAGGAATGAACTGAAGACTGTAGTCTGAGTTTTCAAAGATGAGGATACGTCAGCTATAGAAACTTCTATTTGTTTTAAGCTTAGAATAAAGACCAATGTGTGTGGGATATAAGGAATCTGAGATACTATCAATCTACATAATACTGTCTCGGGATCAATAATATCTTAAAAGAACACGACACATTTTTCTTCACAAAAGTTAGAATCAGAGCATTTGAAATATCTTTTGGTTTTTCTACCTCCCCCACTGAGTATTTACTTACAAATGTAGATGACCAGAATGCATATCCTGACAGTGCTGTGATAGCAACATATGTTTTTCCAAATGCAGAGTCTTGCGAGTTGTAAAGACGTATCCAGATTATTCCCAGAGTTGTAATAATAATGGCATTCATTATTTGTATGGACTGTGAGAAAATAATACCATTACTTACTACTATTACTATTATTACTTTACTTATTGCTTATTATTTTTCCAGTGCAACTTTTGAAAGGCATATACATAAAAAAAGAAAAGATGACGAATGAATGTGACTCCCTAATAGTATTCTGGGTTTTGTAACCTTCAGCTCAGATGGGTAGCGTCTGTTATTATTTCAGAGCAGGTTTCAAATGCAATCAGTACATTTTCACCAAAGTTGTCCTAGGAGCCAAATGACATACCTGATTTACAATATAGGGGATGAACCAGGTGTTTTATAAGAAGTGATATCCTTCAGTATTCATTAGCTCCAATGTCTTTAGCAATGTTTACATGTAGATATATGTTCTTTAAAAAAATTAAAACACAATTTTTTTGACTTATCACTGGTTTTCACTCTGGGCGTCCCAGAGTGGGGGCAGATGAGAGCCCTCCCCAACCCAAGCTGATCTGCAGTCGACCTCCACTACCCAACTGCCACCATGCTCCAGGCCACATTCTACATTCGCTCAGGCCAAGCCTCACATACGAGTAAACATATTCCTGGACTGCAGGGCCACTTCTGCAGTTGCACGATACATCATAAGACACTCCCTACCCATTTTCCATAATTACCACACCACATTTCATGGGGTTCAGATGTAGGCAACAAATCATAGAGGGATATATATATGTATATAGATATATTTATATATATATATATCTTTAGAGCCCATCAAACTACTGAGAGTATCCTGCCCATATGGCAGAACCTGGCAAGCTACCCGTGGCATATTCGATATGCCAAAAACAGTAACAATAACGAATCTCATTCCTCTGACCCTGAAAGAGCCTCCAATACGGCAGTGTTGGGAAAGATGAGTAAGGAGAGGCTGTTAAAATATCAAGGGTGGGACGAACAGAGATTCTACTGGCGCCCACTCGAGTAAATTGATGAACAATGGGATGACAGTGATAGAGTGATACAGTGATCATTGGTCTACAATAATATATAAATTCAGAGGTTTTTGTTTCACAGTTGTAATTCACAGTATTTAATTCTCACACTCCACAGTTCTAATGCCACCTGATGTTTTTCCTTCTGATTCACTTCATGTAACATGATACCCTCCAGTTCCATGCGAGTTGCAGTGAATTGCAGGATTTCATCATTCCTTGTAGCTGCATACTACTTCATTTAACCACAACATACTTCATTAACTACTCAACCTTAATTGGGCACCTACAGTGATTCCCTATTCTAGTTATTGTTCTGAGTGCTGCAATGAACAGTGGTGTGCATGCCTTTTGAATGGATGTTTTTGTGTCCTGAAGGTGGACGGCAAGAAGTAGAATGGCTGGGTCAAATGATAGCTCTATTTTCACTTGTTCTGAGAAATATTCTGAGTCAAATTCCTGATCCTCTATTCTAAACTTGACCTCATTTATTGAGTTTGTCACATCTTGGATACCTGTGTTTTTTTTTTTTTCTTTTTTGGTCACACCTGCCGATGCTCAGAATTCCTGATCCTGGGAGTATTATTAGATTGTAATGATTTTAATCCTCATAGTTGATAAATTAAGAATATTATTAGTATTTAGCTCTAGCCTTTATATAGCTAGCATATGTTTGAGTTACATATGAAAAATATAAACAATACATAAGTATCTCGGGACATTTTCTTTTTTTTTTCAAGTTTTTTTTTATTTGATTGAATCATGTGAGATACAGTTATAAGCTTTCATGTTTGAGTTACAATCACACAATGATCAAACACACATCCCTCTACCTATGAAGCACATTACCCACCACCAAACTCCAAAGTATACCCCCCTTTCCAACCCTCCCTCTGCCTCCATGGCAGACAATTTTCCCCATACTCTCTCTCTACTTTTGGGCATTATGGTTTGCAATATAGATACAGAGGTTATCATGTTTGGTTCTTTATCAATTTTTTAGCACAGATCCCCCATCCTGACTGATCCCTCCACCTATCATTTTCTTAGTGATCCCTTTTCTATTCCAGCTGCCTTCTCCCCTTGTTCATATTTCAGGCTTCCAACTATGGAGCAAGCTTCCTGGCTTTTGTGCCTACTGTCCTTGGCTGTCAGTTTCATGTTATTTCATACCCCACAAATGAGTGTAGTCCTTCTATAATCTGTATCTCCAGACATTTCCATTAAATTTTCAGTAGTTGAAAATTTCACATACAGGTTTCCCTCTTATATTTTGAAATTTTGATTTAACAGTAATTGCTTAACTCAGACGGCATTTAGCTCTTACCCCCAATATTTTTGTACTGCTTTTCGCAAGTGAGATACTTTGTGGCATTTCCACTAAGATGCACAGAAAGATGACAGGACAAGGAAATTCTTTTCTGTAGGAAAATATGGAGGAAAAACTGAAAAACAACAAAAACAACAACAAACCCACCTTTAGTCTTCCCCAGAGTACACTGACAAGTTACTCTCTCAGCACTCCTCTCATAGGGTCCTGTTCCCTTTCCTTCCAGCGAAAAGTATCTGTAGGTAGTGCTGGAGTCTAAAACCTTGCCTTTAAAGTCTTGCTTATAAATTTCCTACCCATTCCCCACAATCTACCAAGTCTGAAAAACAGAGTTGCTGTGCCCGGGCTACTGACTCGGGAACCAGAAAAGTGGTTAAAGCGAGTGAATCCTGATCAGTGTCTTGATGGGGACTCTGAGGTCATACTCTTATCACCATTCCTTTAAATGTGGCATCCCAAGCAGCCAGACCCCGTGAGATGGTATTGAGAACTTCCAACTTTGGTGTGAAAGTCTGACTTTCTAGTCTGGGAGGGAGGCAGAGAAACGGCTGCAGGAAAGAGATTCCCAGAGACCCAGCGCTGGGTGCGCCTGTCCTCAGAGAGGTCCGCACCCACAGGCTCCCTCCCTCCCCCCACCCCCCCAGGGTCTTCATCCAGGCCTAGAGAGGCGAGATCTCCAAGGTGGCCCCCGAGTGTCTGACCTTTCTTCTTCGGGAGTCCCGGCTTCAGCCCTTGTGATGTGGACGGTGTTTCCCGGGGGTGCCCCTCATCTCTCCCTGGCCAGGTGCCAACGCTGCGGTTGTGGGGAGGAGCGCGAGCAGATGCGCGAGGACACTTGTGCGCACTCAGACCTTGGAGCGCTGCGGGGTTTGCAGGGTCCTGGACGCCCCCAGGGAAGGTGATGTGGGTGCAGGGCGGGGGTCTGGCTCCCAGGACCCTTTCCTCCCTGGGTTCACATCCGCACTCCGGCTCTCGGATTCTGGAGATTCCCTGGCAGTTGCTATGGATCCGGTTCCATCACACAAACGCCCTCTTGGACAGGGCCAGCTTGAAGCCTCGCCCTTTTCTCCAGGAGCCTTCAGGGGGAAGGGTGCTCTCTGCTCAGCAAACCTGGGTTCTCTGCGGTCAATTCCCCTTTTGATTAGATACATGAATGCTTTAGCAAAATATTTGTGTTTTTCTTTTACTTGCACAGATTCTGTGTACTGATTCTAGGTACCTCCTACAGGAACTCTACTGTACTCAGAAAACAAAAGCAGGGTTCAAGTTTAAGCTCTGCTAGTACTTTCAAAGATATCAAACAAATTTTTAAATGTCGAGTATTTGGAGTAACATTTATGTGCTTGGCTTAATGCATGGGAAAATGCATAAATGATTGTAACAAAGCCATTTTTTCAGATTCCCTAAATTTATATTCTGGGAGGGAGAGAGAGAGAGACAGAGAGGCAGAGAGGAGACAGAGAGTGGAAGAGGAGGAGGAGGAGGAGGAGGAAGAAGAAGAAGGAGAAGGAGAAGAAGAAGGAGAAGAAGAAGAAGAAGAAGAAGAAGAAGAAGAAGAAGAAGAAGAAGAAGAAGAAGAAGAAGAAGAAAAAGAAGGAGAAGGAGAAGGAGAAGGAGAAGGAGGAAAGAATGAGGAGAAAAAGAAGGAGGAGAAGGAGAGGAACAGGAGGAGGAAGAAGAAGAAGAAGAAAGAAGAAGAAAGAAAAAGAAAGAAGAAAGAAAAAGAAAGATGAAGAAGAAAGAAAGAAAAAGGAATAAGAAAAAGACAAAAGTGCTTGCCATAGAGGGAGGGGTTGGGGAAGGAAATTGGGGACATCGTTGGTGGAAAATGTGGTGAAGGGACAGGTTCTGGAACATATCTGACTGAAACTGAAACTCTGTATGACTACCAACCTTGTAACTGTACATATTACTGAGTCAACTAAAATATATTAAATCAAAAAAATTATACTCTGGCTGGAGCGATAGCACAGCGGTAGGGCATTTGCCTTGCATGCAGCCAACTTGGCTGACGTGAGTTGGATTCCTCCGCCCCTCTCGGAGAGCCTGGCAAGCTACTGAGAGTATCTCGCCCGCACGGCAAAGCCTGGCAAGCTACCCGTGACGTATTCAATATGCCAAACACAGTCACAAGTCTCACAATGGAGACGTTACTGGGCTCACTCGAGCAAATCAATGAACAATGTTGAGGGCAGTGACAGTGACAGTGAATGTTGAACCTGAAACATAATTAATATTGGGGAATAATCAGAGGAACAGACATTGCTGTATCTCATGCAATTAGTTGCAGAGTGAAGGGTGGGTATTCTCATGGAATTAGTTGTAGAGTGAAGTTAGAGCTCAGGGGTGAGTAGGATCCAGGTTAGGAGGATAGCAGTGACCAGAATGTACCTGAAGACCCCTGGAATCTAAGGGAAAAAACATAAGATTATGATAACACCAACCTGGATGGTCACCTAAAGTGAAGACCAGTAATTGGTACTTAGATTTTGTAAAAGAAAGGTCACTATTAATTGACAAGGAGAGCTTTTATGGGAGAGGTAAAAGCAAGATCCTAAATGGAATAGATTAAGAGAGAACCAAGGGAGAAATTGTTTTAAAACTTTTTGTGCTTTGAGCCACACAAGGCAGTGCTCAGGGATCCTTCTTGGGTCCCATGTGGGGTGCTGAGGATTGAACCCGACTCAGCCATGTACAAAGCAAGCACCTTACCTACTGTAATCTCTCTCTGGCTCCAAAAGAGGAAAATGTGATGATAGTCAATTCAGGCAGTTCTTTAGGATTTTAATATTTGAATAAATAAAAACAGTCACAGGCAGAGGGTGAAGTAGGAGAGAACTTTGCCCCTCTTTTTCGGTACAGGGGATTAAAGCCAGAGCAGTCAAGAGCTCTCAAACAAGTGAGTTATACTGCTAGCCCTAGAATCCTATTTTCATTGAGACACTGAGGTTTGCAATACTGTTAATGTTAACGTACATGCAATGTTTTAATAGCACACCAGCCATCAGAGTGCCAGCTTCTTTCTACCAATGGCCCAAGGCTCCCTTCCCATTCACTCTTCATCCTCCACCTCTTTGGAAGCTCTGTTCTGTAGGCCAATTCTCAAGCTCTTTCATTTTGTTCATTTGTTATTTCTTCATTGTTTTATTATTCCACCAGTGAAACAGATCATTCTGTATCTGTCTCTCTCCTTCTGATGACTTCATTCAGCCTAATACTTTCTAGTTCCATCCATGTACATGTAACAGAAAATTGCATAGTTTCATATTTCCTTATAGTTGAGTAGTACTCTACTATATCTGTATGTATATTACATTTTATTTATCCAGTTCCTACTCTCCGCACACATGAAGGTACTGGCAGAGGGACAAAGCCACGCGGGTTCCGGGGCCGAGACCTCCAAGCCTACTCGAATTGGAGTCGAGCATCTTCCACCCAGATCCTCCAAATTCCAGTAGGCGGGGGTCACACCCACCACCTGGCCCCCTGGCGCCGTGTAATCCCATCAGCGGCCAAGACTCAGAGACTATAAAATCCAGATTCCGGACGAGAATAGTGCAGTCTTCTGCCCCTGCGTTGGGTGTTCCTCCCCGGAGCCTTGGAGGGGAGCGGGTTGAGCTTTCCTCCCCGCCCCGACCAGGGCTCCGGCAGCCGAAGACCTCCAGGACCAGCCACCACCATGCTGAGACCACTCTCCGCACACATGAAGGTACTGGCAGAGGGACAAAGCCACGCGGGTTCCGGGGCCGAGACCTCCAAGCCTACTCGAATTGGAGTCGAGCATCTTCCACCCAGATCCTCCAAATTCCAGTAGGCGGGGGTCACACCCACCACCTGGCCCCCTGGCGCCGTGTAATCCCATCAGCGGCCAAGACTCAGAGACTATAAAATACAGATTCCGGAACCGCGCGGCCGCATTCGCGGCCTTGCGACATCTTATCAGAACTTTTTTTATGACATCTTATTGTCTCATTACTACTTTGGAAAAACTTGCAGGCTATCGAATGTAGCCTGCCCACAGGGCAGAGTCTGGCAAACTCCCCGTGGCGTACCAAATATGCCAGATACCAGTAACAATGAAGGGTCTCATTCTCCTAAATAGCCTTAAATATAATCTCAGGGCTAGGATGAAAGAGACGTTACTGGGGCCTGCTCGAGGCAATCGACGAATAACAGGATGATGAAATGAAATGAAATGAAATTTATCCAGTTCCTAGAGTAAATCCTACTTGATAGTGGTGTAGGATTCTTTTAACGTATTTTTGAATTCAATTCACTAATATTTTATTGAGGATCTTTGCCTCTATTTTCATCAATGATTTTTATCACTAGTGTTTTTTCCCTGACATCTGTCTTTTATTTATTTATTTACTATTTATTTTTCCTTAAATTTTTATTAGCGAAACACCATGAGGTACTCTGTCTGTCTTTTGTATCAGGGCAATATTTGTGTCATAAAAACTGTTTCTTTGACTTCTGAGAAAGTCTGAGAGGGATTAGAATTAAGTTCTCTTTGAAGGTTTGGAACAATCACAAGTAACTCCATTTTGGTGTGGGTTTTTGTATTTCTTTGGGGGGATTTTTATTAACTTTCTTGCTTGTAATTGGTGCTAGTGAGGTACTCTGTTTCCTCTTGATTGAAGACTGGAAGATTACAGAAGTCCAAAAATGTAACCATTTCTTCTAATTTTTCCAATTTTATGGCATTTGTTTTTTTTGTAGGAATCTCTGACGATCCTTTGTATTTATGTGGTATCTGCTGAAATGTCTCTATTGTTTTCTTGGTCTCTGTTTCATTGATTTACCTCGAAGTCTTATTATTTCTCTCATAATTATAGTTTGTATTCGCTGTGGATTCCCTTGTTCTTTTCTAGAAACTTAAGTTGTGTAGCTCTTGCTGTGTCATATGTTCTGGAAACTCATGTGTTCATTCTCACTTGTTTCCAGGGGTTTTTTTTTTTACTTCCTCTTCTACACACTGGCTATTCAGTAATAAGTTGTTTAGTTTTCAAGTTTTTGAGATTTTTCTCTGGTTTCTATTTGTAATTAATTTCCTCTTTCTACACACAGTGGTCTGAGAAGATAGTCAACACAATTTCTATCTTCTTGGTTTTATGGAGACTTGTTTTGTGACCGTGACCGTGACCTGGACCGTTTTGTGCCCCAGCATGTGGTTTTCCACAGATGAGAGAGATCATGGAGAAGAACATGCCCTTGACTACTTTGGAACTATCAGCCCCCTATCTCTCTGTTATTAGTCCTATCTCTCCCATTTCTTCTTTTAAGTCAGTGTTTCCTTACTGAGTTTTTGCTTAGCAGTGAGAGAGAAGTATTAAATCTCCTACTAGTATTGTGTGGCTCTTGATATATTTCCTCATGCCTATTAGAAGTTGCTTTAAATATTTTTATGGTCCAATTTCAGGTGATTATAGGTTTAGGAGTGTAGGTTCTTGAGGTATATATCCCTTTATCATTAATGACCATCCCTATTTAGTATAGTCCTTAAAATATGTGACGTCTATGTTGTCTGATGTAAGGATAGCCACCGCAGTCCTTTTAAGGCATGTGTGCCTATAAGATTGTTTTCCAGCCTTGACTTTGAACCTGTGTTTAGCATGACTGTTCAGAGGTGTCTCTTGTAGGCAGTTTTATGATGACTCCTGCCAGACCTTACCTGTAAAGAGATTATTGGCATGGAGGAACTTATTGCATTTTGTAGAAATATGAGTGTGAAGTCTGTCTTGTCTGTTAAAGAAGATATTTAATGTCTCTTGTGAAGCGGATTTCAAGGCTGTGTACTCCTTAATCATTGGATCCCCCTGCTGGCACTGCTTCTGAACCTCCTGGATGGTTGCCACTCTCTCAAGTAACCCTCTGGGGATTCTCCCTGAGGCAAGATGGCTTCGGAGACACGACTCCAGTCATGGGCAAGGACAGCAACAAAAGGGATGCCATCTCCCCATCATTTGTAATGGAATCATTCATCCTCCCATAGTTCTAAGCTGCCAGGCTTGACTTTGGGGTATCCTTTTTCCCTCACAGAGAGCTTATATTAACTGAGTTACACCCACTCCAGTGCTCCCGGGACACACCCAGTTCCACAGGGGCACTCCCAATTCTCTGTACTTTAGTGAAACTTCTTTATGCTTAACCCACCATTTGTTAATTTTATTGTTTCCCATTCTATCCATGTCTCCCTACCCTTCACGGAGAGGTTTTTCCCCCTACCTTACACCTGCTTGATATCAATAAAACCATTGCCAGCCATCAGCCTGTCCATCAACGTGGGTATTACTATAAGTCCGGATTGTACAAGGGAACATGGACAGCAATGAACAGACCTATTGACTGTCATGATGATTTGTATCGGCGAAGTCTGGCAAACTCCCCGTGGCGTACCCAATATGCCAAATACCACTAACAATGATGGGTCTCATTCTCCTAATCCTGAAAGAGACTTGAATATGGCATTTTTTAAAATCTCAGGGCTAGGATGAATAGACGTTACTGGGGCCTGCTCGAGGCAATCAACGAACAACAGGATGATCCGTGATCCGTGATCCATGATGATTTGTATTAGTCCTTCAAATTTGAAGGATAGGGGCTGGAGCGATATCACAGCAGGTAGGGCATTTGCCTTGCATACAGCCAAGCTGGATTTGATTCCCATCATCCCATATGGCCCCCCCCAGCACCACCAGGAGTTATTCCTGAGTGCAGAGTATCCACTGAGCATCGCAGGATGTGACTCAAAAAGCCAAAACCAAACAAAAACAAATTCGAAAGATAAACAAGCTAGATAAAGCATTCTTGATGGGATGTGGATTTCTTTCAGCTTTGTTCGTTTGTTTGCTCACTCCCCATTTTCTTCCTTTTTTGATATTGCTTTCAGTATTATAGTCTGTTTTGCCTTTTGTTATATCGATTACAATGTGATGTGAAGGGTTTCTATATGGATTTATTTTACCTAAAGCTCTTTGAGCCTCAACCTGGGTGTATGCATTTCAAACTCTGGAAGATTCTTAGTTTTGTATGATTTTATTGACAAATAATTCTTCATTGATCTCATTCTTCTGTTCCCTGGAATTGCCTATGACTCTCTTGACCTCACCCTGTAATTTTTAATTCTTTTCACTTGCTCACCCATTCTTTCCTGAAGGTTTTCTGTATCTTGTCTCTGGGATCCCTGATTTGTTCCTCAGCTTCTATCACTGTTAAGGAGGATTTCCATTGTGATTTACAACTCTATATACCATGTTCTCCAGTTCTATCAGTTCTGACCATAGTTTTCTTATCCCTCTCATACACATTTGTGGCTTATTCACTAAGTATGCAATCCTTTCTTTCAGCTCTTGAAATATGGTCTCTTTCAAGTCATTTTATGGGAGGTTATAGAGTTGGTTGGTGCTAGTAGAACTTTGCAGACTATTATGTTCACCCGTTAAGTTTGTTGGGTTTCTATGCTTCTCCATTATATGTTTCGAGAGCTGTGGCTGAGGGTCTTGTTTTGTAGCTCTCACTTTCTCAATCTGACTCTTTAGCTTCAGTCGCTTGTGTTTGAACTGCTAATCCTTCAGAATCCAACATTTTTGGACTCAGTTTATCCAGTTGCCTGCCATGAACTAGAGCTTCCGGGGGAAGAATGTAATCTTTGGTTATTGTCTGGTTCCACCTAGTGTTAGAAGTCTCTGCCTGAGGTTTTCACCAGTATAGCTTTCACTGTCCAAGCTGCACAAGCTAGTAAAGGTTTTTGAGCCAATTTTTTTTTTCTTTCTGGGCCTGTACTAGGAGCAGAGCCAGCTTCCTGCCTAGTCTTTGAACAGATGAGAATCTGTGAGTGTTTCCATAAGACACAGATTTCACTGTATTCTCCTGACTCTTGCGATGGCCTTCCACTGTCAGTCTGTGAAGCCATGGCATGTCTTTTCAGCTTCTTCACCCATCCCTCAGGTCTGCAGCCAAGTGATTCCGTAATTCACAGAATCATTCTGCAGGATTCTTTGGTGCAGGAACTCTCTCGGGCAGACAGCAGAGCACCGCATGGTTGCACTCTTCTTTCTCTGCAGGCCTCTCACAGAAGCTGTGTGTTTCCATTTTGTTGAGCTTAGGACCTAGTAAGGGTGACTAGGCTTTTGGGGCGGGGGTGGGGGCGGAATTTTGACTGTGCCTCCTTCTATTTTATTTTATTTTTTTTTTAGAGGAGAAACAACATTTGTCTATAGCAGGAATGACCCAGAAGTGGCATGAGAGTGATCACGATCACGATCATCCTGTTGTTCATCGATTACCTTGAGCAGGTACCAGTAACGTCTCCTTCATCCTAGCCCTGAGATTTTAAAAAGTGCCACATTCAAGGCTCTTTCAGGGTTAGGAGAATGAGACCCATCATTGTTACTGGTATTTGGCATATTGGGTACGCCACGGGGAGTTTGCCAGACTCTGTCATGTGGGCAGGTTACATTTGGTAGCCTGCCAGGTTGTCCAAAGTAAGAACGAGATAATAAGATGTTCTGAAGGTCTTCGGCTCCGGGGCCCCTTGGAGGGGGGCAGGTTGAGTTTCTCTCCCCGCCCCAAGCAGAGCTCTGGCAGCCGAAGACCTCCAGAACCAGCCACCACCATGCTGAGACCACTCTCCACACGCATGAAGGTACTGGCAGAGGAACAAAGGCATGCGGGTCCCGGGGCTGAGATCTTCAAGCCTGCCTGGCGCATGTAATCCCATCAATGGCCAAGACCCAGAGACTATAAAACCCAGCTCCCGGAAGGGAACAGAGCAGAGTCTCCTGCCCCCACGCCTGGCTGTCCTCGCCGGGCCCCCTTGGAGGAGGGCGGGCATGAGAGTAGAAATGATTAAATGAGGGAATGAGAAATCTAGCAGGTCTTTGACTGTTCCCCCTGGAATCTGTCTTCTCTTGTGCACAGAGCGCTGTACATCTTCCACCTCTTCCCTGAAACTTTTCTGCTTCTCATTGGACTGGCACCCAGCTTTCCCTTGAGGGTAATATATTTTTTAAATTTTTAAAAAAATTTATTTCGAATACCCATCCCTCCACCAGTGCCCATTTCCCACCACCACGGATCCCAGTATCCCTCCTACCCCCCCCCCCCCCATTCCCCCCATCCCACCCTGCCTCTGTGGCAGGGCATTCCCTTTTGTTCTATCTCTCCTATTGGGTGTTGTGGTTTGCAAAAGAGTTAAGCCTGATTTTCAGGGAGAGATATTGGATGATTTAGTTTCCATTGATCACTTTGTATATAAGGAGATGTCCTGGTTTCTGCATGCTCGAGCTATGCTTGTAGAGGCTCATGGTCACCGGGATTCCATCTGGAGAAGGCGGGATGCAGCACCTACCCCATCTGGGGTCTCCCGGTGATATCGGCTCTGTTTGGGACTTGGAGCATTCTCCGGGAGCTGTGGGGCCCTCCAGCGGTTTTCTTCTTTGTTTCTGTGTGATGTAAAGATGGCGTTGGAGGGCTGAGGGTAATATTTTTTAAATGTTTTGGGGGTTGCTCACCTGTTGTAGTGCTCATACACTTGTTGGCGGGGCTTGATTGGCATCACACTGCATTAGTTGCAGTAGTCACTCAGAGTCTGGTGCTAATGCTTGTCAGGGGTCACTGTGGCACTCACTCACATGCACCCCTGGGTTTGTGCTTCCTGGCCATGGTGTCGATGTGTCTTCTAGTCTTGATGCCTGTACACAACAGGCTTCAGTGGAGCAAAAATCTGGTTGGGGACCAGGAATCGCAGATTGTGGAGGTGCCAGACACAAATGACAGAGCTGTGTTTGCTGGTCTCAGGAAAGTGCTAATTGCACGCAGGGGCATGGGGGACAGGGCTGATGCTTGTAAAGCAGGAACCCACAGTCACTGAACTATCATCTGGACCCAAAGTGCAGACTTTGTTTGCTTCCTGTGGTTCTGGGGATGGGAACCAGGGCCTCACACATGTACGTAACAGAACCACATTCTCTGCACTATGAACATTTCAACAATATCTAGTAAGACTAAAATATGAGAAATATAGTTTCGGGATCAGAGATTATAGGAGTTAAGGTATGTGCCTTGCATGGGCCCAATCTGATTATATCCCTGGTAATATCCCTATGCCCCTCCAGCATTTGTAGGAACAATCAGGAGCACCACTGGCTGTGGTCCAGCCCTCCCCTTCATCCCACATCCAGAAAAAAGATAAAAATAGGGCTTATAGCATCACGCAAAATAGGAATGTTTATAATTTGCATCAGTTTTCTTTTCAGTGTGAAGTGATTTCTTTGAGCCAGCCTTTAGCATATCATGTGATTAGTATAATATTTAAATCTCATTTCAGAAACTTGTGTTGGTCTTCGAATTTCTTTGATCTAGAGGAATGACTAGATTCAATCTGAGATAAATTTATTCTCCTATGTCACACGCAGTGGAAAGAAATTTTTTAAGACTTTTATCTAGAAGATCAATTTCTTTGATCTAGAAGACTGAGTCTGGCAAACTCCCCGTGGCGTACCCAATATGCCAAATACCAGTAACAATGATGGGTCTCATTCTCCTAAAGAGCCTTGAATATAATCTCAGGGCTAGGATGAAGGAGATGTTACTGGGGCCTGCTCGAGGCAATCGACGATTAACAGGATAATTTGTGAGTTTTGTGATTTGTGAGAAGACTGATCAGATTCAACCTGAGATAAGTTTGTTCTCCTGATGCCCCCCCCCCCCACAGTGAAACAAGTACCACTGAAGTTTATTTATTATTCTTATTTATGAGATGGAGGAACAAATACGGAGAGATGAACTTAATGGGGGAGGACTGAGACGTAATCAAAGAAACTTTTGAACACACGGAAGTTATTCTTTGGCTCCCACTTCATTCTTCCTTGGAGGTTCCTTGATGTGTTAGGAATGGGACTCTCTTCTGCCACATACCTGAGACGAATTGGTTGTTAGTAAACTGATAATTGACACACTCAACAGCAAAGAGTTACAACATTTTGTGAAAAAAAAGAACACACATATTTCATCTTTGAGATTTTTAAGCTAAAATATTTTGCTTCTTGTACATTTCAGTTCTTTGACTTCATTCCGCATGTCCTCTCCTCCTTTCCTCCCTCTCTTCCTTTTTTTTCTTTTTTGATGAAAAAGTTAGGACAATGCAGTATGAATATATTTTTTCAAACAAGGACCAATCAAATAAGAACATAGAGTGCTTTCTAATCAAGCTAAATAGTAAGTTGCGTGACATTTAACGTAATAGTCAGTACTTATCAGTTTAAGTTCTATTTAGTTTGAGTGAAAACTACACACACAAACCTTTGTCACAGTTTTCTACCTCAATAATATGTGACTTATATCAATTATGAATGGATTAAGACATAAGTATGAGCGCTTTAAGCTTTTAAAAGAAAGTACATGAGAATGTCTCAATGACTTCAGTGTATGTAACATTATTTTTTCATAAAAACAAACATGCACTAACCATACAGGAAATTGTCAAATCAGTCTAATCTGTAACATAAAACTTTAGTTTAACAAATAACTAACAACATAGTTAAAAAGCAAGAATAATATTCAATCTAAGACAAGTTAGATGCAACTAATATAAGGTATAAAATATTAATCTGTAAAGAATATAAAGATCTATTCCAGTAACCATTAGAAAGACTGATGTTTATCTCAACGAAAAATCTATTATAGACCTCTTGTGGGTTTGTTTTTACTGAATACTGCAACGAGGCAAGTATTACAGTAAAGTGAGACACACAAACTTTGCTTCTCACTGCACATAAAGGTATGTTTATAGTATATCATGAATTATTAGGGGTGCACAATGGCATTATGTCTAAAAACCCTCCAACATACATACACGAAATACTGTAAAAATACTATATTGCTAAAGCTTACTAAGCATCATCTGAGTTGTCTGTAAGTTTGAATCTTTTTGCTGGTGAGAAAACTTGTCATAGGTTGGTAGTTAGTGAAGGGTGAGTGGCTGTGGAAGTTCTTCAAGTAAAATAATACACGGGTTTTTCCTTTCATGATAGATATCCTTATAGCATACTTACCATTATTTTTAATTACATTTTACCTACAATAGAACATCTTTCTCATTGAAGCCCTAGCCAATCAGGGCATTCAAGCCCAATACATCAGGATCCTCCGTGAGCTGTATTGCGGATTCACTACCAGGATCTCACCATTCTACAAAGAAGTGATCGTTGATGTCAAGAGAGGGGTTCAGCAGGGTGATACCATTTCACTGAAACTCTTCAGTGCCACCCTCGAGAACATCATGCGACGACTGGAATGGGAAGGAATGGGAGTGAAGATAGATGGTCGGCAACTACACCACCTCCGCTTTGCTGATGACATTGTTTTAATAACACCAAACATCAGCCAAGTGGCACAAATGCTGGCCGACTTTGACCGTGAGTGTGGAAAGGTAGGACTACAGCTGAATCTTACGAAGACAATGTTTATGAGAAACAACCTCGTTCCTGACACCCCATTCACTCTCAACGGAACGACCATCTCCGAATGCAACAGCTATGTGTACCTAGGTCGAGAGGTCAACATGACAAATGACCTGGCACCTGAGCTGCGCAGGAGGAAGAGAGCAGCTTGGAACGCCTTCAAGAACGTCGAAGAAATAGCTAAGAGGACGAAGAACCTCCGGCTCCGGGCACATCTCTTTGATTCCACTGTTCTTCCTGCATTAACATATGCCTCAGAGACCTGGGCCCTACACAAACAAGATGAGAATGCTATTCAGGTCTCCCAAAGAAGAATAGAAAGAGCTATGCTTGGAATATCACGTTTCACTCAAATGAGAGAAAGAATCCGGAGTTCTGACATCCGTCGACGATCAAGAATCAGGGACGCTGTCTCATTTGCCAAGGTGTCGAAAATCAGATGGGCTGGTCACGTAATGAGATTTAAAGACGACCGCTGGACTAGAGCTGTTACCGACTGGATTCCACGGGATGTCAAAAGACCGCGTGGCCGCCCACCTACCAGATGGTCAGATTTCTTCGTCAAGATCATGAACGATCGGTTTGAGGCCCTTCATGTTCCCGGAGCGAACAGATGCCATTGGGCTACACTAGCACGTGACAGGGACAAATGGAGACGTTACTGGCGCCTGCTCGAGCAAATCGACGACTAATGGGAAGTTAAGTGATTAAGTGAGTGATTAAGAACATCTTTCAAAACTGGAGTCAATAGCCTCAAATTCTGCCCCTACTTTATCAACTAACTTATTGTAATATTTCAATATTGGGTCATTTGTACAATGTCCAGAGATGTCTCAAAAATATATGCTATTTTCATCTTTTGTGTGTGTGGGGGGGGGCGGTTACTGGGAAAGAGCACAGCCAGTGCTGTTAAGGGCTTACTCCTGGCTCTGCACTTAAGAATCACTCTTAATGCATGCTGAATCAATCCATACTGAAAGTAGACTATAGACCGAACATGATTTCCACTCAATGCCTCCTTTGCAAACCACAGCACCCAAAAGGAGAGAGAGAACAAAAGGGGTGCCACAGAGGCGGGGTGGGATGGGGGGGATGGGGGGTGGGAGGGATACTGGGATTAGTGGTGGTGGAGAATGGGCACTGGTGGAGGGATTGGTACTCGATCATTGTATAACTGAAACTCAAGCACAAAAAAACTGTAAGTCTACAACTGTACCTCATGGTGTTTCACTAATAAAAAAAAAGAATGCACAGTGTGCAATCTTGAGATTTACTGACAATAAAAAAAAAAGAATCACTCTTAGCGGGCTTGGGGGGGCATAGGGGATGCTGAGGATTGAACCTGGGTGAATCTTAAACCAGGGTATAAGGCAAGGTGCCTACCTGCTCTGCTATCTCTCTGGCCCCATATTTCCTGTCAGGAACACACTTTCTTTGCTGAACCATAGGAAGCAATTTCTCTTCTGTTTAAGTTTTATCATGTTTACAGCAGCTCAGGCACACCTTCGGGCTATATGTCTGATTCTTCTTCTTCTCTGTGTTTATTCCACATTTGTCGTTATCTACTGCATGGAAACTTTGAACTCCTCAAAGTCATGCATGTGTTGGATCAATTTCTTCCAAATGCTTACATGTCAATACTTTGACCTCCTACCATGAATCACAACTACTATTTATAATACCTAGAATTGGGAATCTTTTTCTGAAGGGTTCCTATTGACTCTGCATGGTTCCCCCAAAGAAATGTCTGTCTTGGACGGTGTAACCTTATGGAATGTATTTCTTACATAAGAAGAATTAAAAGTTGAAACAAATCATTTGTCTACAAACTGTGGAATGGATGTCTGCTAGGCAACATGCAAACAATACAAACCTTCAACTGCATGTATGCTAGAAGTTCTTTGGGGCTTCAAAAGCAGGCATTGACTTCTCCTTTGAAAGGCATTGACTTCTCCTTTGACTTTCTATGAAAGTCCTAAATAGCATCTCCTTCCAATATATGGCTGTGCCATCAGCATTGAGAATCTATTTTCTTGTAGAAGCAGCTTTTAGTTAGACGTGGAAAACTTGTTAAAGCTTCTCCATCAGCACTTGGATATTATGGAGATAACTTCTTTTTTAAAGTCTCATGAACCAACAACTTCTAGGTACAAACTCTACATTTTCTTTATCTCTGACATTTGGTAAGAATCAAAGAGAGTTATGGCTCTGCTCTGGGTTGGACTTTTGCTTAAGGGCTGATTTGATGTTGTATAGATGACTTTCTCCAGGTTAGCTATAAGGATGTTTAACTTTCTTACACACCAAACATTAGCCAAGTGACACAAATGCTGGCCAACTTCGACCGTGAGTGTGGAAAGGTCAGACTGCAGCGGACGAAGACAAGTTTACGAGAAATGGACTCGTTCCTGATGTTCCATTCACTCTTAACGGAACGAACATCTCCAAATGCAGCAGTTATGTGTATCTAGGTTGAGAACTCAACATGACGAATGACCTGGAACTTGAGTTGTGCAGGAGGAAGAGAGCAGCTTGAAATGCCTTCAAGAGTGTCAAAGAAATAGCTAAGAGGATGAAGAACCTCCAGCTCTAGGCACATCTCTTCAACTCCACCATTCTTCCTGCATTAACATACGCCTCAGAGACCTGGGTCCTATGAAAACAGGATGAGAATGGTATTCGGGTCTCCCAAAGTGGAATCGAAAGAGCTATGCTTGGAGTATCATGCTTTACTCAAGTGAGAGAAGAAATCCGGAGTTCTGACCTCTATCAATGATCTAGAATCAGGGATGCTGTCTTGTTCACCAAGGCATTGAAAATCAGATGGGGTGGACACGTAATGCGATTTGGAGACAACTGCTGGACTAGAATTGTTACCGACTAGATTACATGGAACGTCAAAAGATAGCGTGGCAGCCCACATATGAGATGGTCAGACTTCTTCGTCAAAACTTTGAATGATTGGTTTGAGGCTCTTTGTGTTACTGGAACGAGCATACGCCATTGGGCTACACTAGCACATGACAGGGATGAGAGGAATGGAGATGTTACTGGCACCCACTTGAGCAAATTGATGAGTAACGGGATGTCAAGTGATCACATAATCAAGTGACCACAGATTTGTTATGGATGTAGCACACTTGTTTTACATTTTTTATATATTTTATTTTCATAATGTAGTTCACAAAAGTTCATTACAGATAATATTCAAATGCCAAACCCACCACTGAGCACCTTCCCAGCATAATAAGAGGGAAGTGTGTGAAGGTTGTTGTACTTCATTCTGGAGCCATTTAAGCCCTTATATAAGATAATACAAGCAACTATGTTAAAACCAATCAAACGTGTGCTACTTCTGCTATGTAGGTGGGCTAGAGGTACTGTGGCCGTGAATGGGGTGGCAACCTCCAGGACATTCTGCATCGCTCTCTTCTGGGAGTTTTGGTTTAAAGTTCTTGGCTGTTGATGAGATTACATGGGCTGGAGCGATAGCACAGCGGTAGGGCGTTTGCCTTGCACACAGCCAACATGGCCGACCCGAGTTCGATTCCTCCTCCCCTCTCCGAGAGCCCGGCAAGCTGCTGAGAGTATCTCGCCCGCACGGCAAAGCCTGGCAAGCTACCCGTGACGTATTCGATATGCTAAACACAGTAACAACAAAGTCTCCAATGGAGACATTACTGGGCCTGCTCGAGCAAATCGATGATCAACGGGAGGGGCTTTATCTTTACCTTTTACATGGTGCTGGGAACAGTTTGTGGGTGTGACTGCCAAGCTTGACTGTATCATTTTTAATTTCTTTCAAGATCTTTTGCTTTGCATTACTAAATTGGTTAATGGTGTGGCACCAGAGATGGTGTGGCAAAAAAAGATGGCATCTTTTGCTATCTTTTTTGGGAATATGTTTTCACAAGGGAATATGTTTTCCCTATAAAGTTTAATCATTTCTAATTTTGGATTTCTAGTGAACAACCGGGTTTTATAGCCTCTGAGTCTTGGCTGTTGATGGGATTACACGGGGCCAGGGGCCAGTTGGTGGGCCCAGCTCCCAGAAGAGAACAGCTCAGAGTCTCCTGCCCCTGCGCCTGGCTGTCCTCATCTGGGCCCCTTGGAGGGGAGCGGGTTCCCTCCCCACCCCGACCAGGGCTCCAGCAGCTGAAGACCTCCAGAACCAGCCACCACCATGCTGAGACCACTCTCCGCACACGTGAAGGTACCGGCAGAGGAACAAAGACATGCGGGTCCCGGGGCTGAGATTTCCAAGCCTGCTCGGATCGGGGATGAGCATCCTCCACCCAGATCCTCCAAATTCCAGTAGGCGGGGGTCACACCCACCAACTGGCCCCCTGGTGCTGTGTAATCTCATCAACGGCCAAGACTCAGAGGCTATAAAACCCAGCTCCCGGGAGCGCGTGGCCGCAAATGCGGCTGCGCAACATCTTATTATCTCATTCCTACTTTGGACAAACTGGCAAGGTACTGAATGTAACCTGCCCACATGGCAGAGTCTGGCCAACTCCCCATGGTGTATCCAATATGCCAAATACCAGTAACAATGATGGGTCTCATTCTCCTAACCCTGAAAGAGCCTTGAATATGGCACTTTTTAAAAAAAAATCTCAGGGCTAGGACAAAGGAGACGTTACTGGGGCCTGCTCGAGGCAATCAACGAACAACAGTGAACAACTGAGACTTACCTTTTTTCCCCCAATTGAACACTTAGTGGCCACTGTGGCGTTATTAATCAGATTCCCTTCAATAATGTGTCTCAGGGTATATAGACTAAGGGGAGAGAAAGCCAGGGAACGACTCGTTAGTGGACCAGAGAAAACTCAAGCAACATTTATCGATCATATTAATGCTTTTCTGTGGGTGGGCTTTATGGTTCTTTAAATATAGTTTAAAAAAGTAACATCAAGGTCTACTTATCACAGATTTCCATAACTGATATCATCATGACATGATTTGAAGTATGATGAGAAATATTTAACTGAGCCATGTGCTCACTTGGACAAAATGGCACTGAGAGATTTGCTGAATTTGAAGCAGCCACAATCATTTAGTTAAGAAGGAGCACAATATTTGCGTAGCACAACAAATACAAACCCAACAGGAGTACTAGCTATAGCCCAATGTCTTCTTGGAAACCCAAGATAGAGGGTTGTGACTCTCATTTGAGAACCATATTGAGTCTGTGTGTTAATGAAATACTCACATTCTTAAGACAGCGGGGTGACTTTGATGTATTTTGAGGGAAATTTTTGGTTCCCCATCCCACTACTTGCTTACTATATTTCCAGTCTCACTAACTTGACTCTGTAAGCTGAAATTTAAACAATGCCTTTTATCCCTTGATATTTCAATCTATAGGTGTTTAGATTCTCCTGAGAAATACCATTTCTACAGCTAGCTAGGTAATCTGACAACAATCCTAATGTTGAATCTCCACTGTAACTTTTTTTACTCTAGACTAATACTTTTACTTTTGGTATCTGGCAGTGCTCAGAGACTACCTGTGGCTCTGTGTTCAGGAGTCACTTTTGGTGATATTTGCATTGACTGATATTTGCATTGAGGCTGGAGCGATAGCACAGTGGGTAGGGCGTTCGCCTTACAAGCGGCCAACATGGCCGACCCGAGTTCGATTCCTCCGCCCCTCTCGGAGAGCCCGGCAAGCTACCGAGAGTATTCGATATGCCAGACACAGTAACAACAAAGTCTCCAATGGAGACGTTACTGGGCCCGCTCGAGCAAATCGACGATCAACGGGAGGGCATTGACTTCTATTTCTACTTTATTCCTAGAGATATAGACCCTGATGATTTTAAAGCACCTTAAAATGAAATCTCAAACAACTCATCATCTCAGCTATACAATTATTTTTTCTCTCTGTGTGTCTTCCTCTTGATTTTTTGGGCCACACCCAGTGATACTCAGGGCTTATTCCTGGTTCTGAGTTCAGGGATCACTCTTTGAGGTGTTCAGGGGACATAGGGGGTGTTGGGGATTAAACCCAGGATTTTTTAAAAAAACTTTTTAATTGAATCATTGTGACAGAGCATTACAAAGATGTTCATGATCATGATTGGATTTTAGTCATACAATGTTCCAACACACATCCCTACACCAGTATACATTTCAGCACCAGTGTCCCCAGATTCCCTCCATCACTCCTCACCCCCCAACCCTTGCCTGCCTCTATGGCATGTACTTTTCCTCTCTCTCTCTCTCTCTCTCTCTTTCTCTCTCTCTCTCCTTTTGTGCATTGTTGTTTGCAATCTTGATACTACAAGGTTATCAAGAGTTTTATCTACTTTTAACCCACAGTTCTTGTCCAGTGTTATCATTCCCAGTTATTATTGTCATAGCAGTCTCCTCTCTATCTTACCTACCCTCAACCCCATACACATGCTTGGTTAGTTCCAACCATTGACTAGTCCTCCTATCCCGTTTTCCCTGGCCATGGATATTATTCTTTTACATTATATATGTATATTTTTTCTTCATATACCACCAATGAATGCAGTCATTCTATGTTTGTCTCTTTCCTTCTGACTCATTTCACTCAGCATGATATTCTCCATGCCCATCCATTTATAGGCAAATTTCATGATTTCATTTTTCCTGACAGCTTTATAGTATTCCGTTGTTGAACCCAGGTTGGCCTTGTGCAAGGCAAGAGTCCTTCCCACTATGCTATTGCTCTGATTCCCTTCCCCCACTCCGCCAATCTTATTTTTATTCTCCATGTAAGTGTACTATTGCTCAACTACCCAGATCATTGAGTTGAAAAGTACTTTCAACTGGAGATTTAATATGATAGTTCTTTTCAGTCGCTATAAATATGGTTAAATTATAGTCTCCCTGGGGCAGGAGTGACAGAACAGTGGGTAGGGCATTTGGTGTGCACTTGACTGATCCGAGTTAGATTCCCAGTATCCCCTGTGGTTTCCTAGCCCTTCAGGAGTGATCCCTAAGCTCAGAGCCAGGAGTGAGGCCTATGTGGTTCCTGGTTAGCCCCAAAGTTAAAAAAAAATATTCTTTCTCCATTTCCATCTCCCACAACAAAGCAAGAAATATGGCACAAGACCTGGGTATAAAAATACAACATCCATTTCCTTAATAATTTGATCCCAGTTTGTTGTTTTCTGAGTCGGGCTCCCATGCCGGCTACCACCAAGCCACACTTCCTTTCCTGCTCACCGCTTTCCTCATTCACCCCCACAATGATTGTACTCCAGTCTCATTAATAAGTTGATGAATTCATACATGGATGTGTACTCTTTAGTTTGCCTCTTAATCTGGATGTTGACTTGCTTCATCATATGTTGAAATGATCTGATATATTAACTAGAAACAGAGAGAAAATGATCATGACAAATATTACCCTTGCATTTTCCATGTTACCTTTATAGTCCGAGGCTACATTTACAATTTTGTTTCACAAAATCATTTCCTTTGAAAATATGAGGTACATGAAATATTAGAAAAAAGAAGGTACGTTAAGTCCTGATATCTGGATTATAGATCTCTAAGTTTTTCCTCTCTATTACTCATTTTTGAGATCCTAAGAAACACGGTTTTTCTTTTTCCACTTTATGTTTTGTAATTTCTAGCATCATATTGACACTGTTGCTAGGAATAAATTCTGACAGTCTTGGATGTAGATATTGGGTACTAGGATTTTATCCTAATTATTCTCACCCTACCTCATAAATTAGAACATAAATTTCTAACTTCTTACTCCCTCCCTCTCTTCACAGTATTTGGATGTTTTGATCTTTTCCCCATTACCCTAGCAAAGTAATAGTTAATTTAATCTCAGTCGGTTGTGCTGAATATGTTTTGTATGAATGCATTGCAATGTTTTATCCTTGGAGTTGTTTAAAGTGAAGGAAAATATCTAAAATCTGGATATCAATAGCATACCCAAATCCGCACGAAGTCACAAACTCAAAATATTTGAGAATAGTATCTGTTAAAACCTCCTTCAATCTTTTCTCTCAATTATTGTTTTCTCTTTTCTGTTCCCAAAACCTTAGATCCTAGGTGAGTTTAAATTTTGGGGTATTTCTGATATCTCCATATGTGTCTGTTCAAGAGTTTTCTCCTTTATTTTAACTTTACGCTTCTTAGTCTCTATGATTGCATTGGTAAAGGCGTTGGAGAAGAATAGGAAGAAACAGCTTTCACCACAATTGCCTGATTCAACGACAATGAAGTTAAGTTGGCAATAAAATTTAGCCTCTAGGATTCAAGCTAGTGAGGAAGGAGGAGAAAACAAATTTATTGAAAATATTTTTTCCCATCTCTTCTACTTCTTCATTACCCCAAAGTCTTAGTTTCTGAAAAACCCAATGATCTCCTTGATGCTGTGATTAAAATTGTTCTCTCAAATATCTGAGAATTTAAGATATGAAACTTCAGCATTATCATTTCACTGTACCTGATAACAGTCTCCACTAAGTCATTGTTGTTTCTAGTGAACTTTCTATTGAATGAAGCAGAATGATCCAGAAAACACTCATGTCTTACATATTATTCACACCATTATGTAAAGACAAAAATTTTACATAATGCATACATTTTAGTGTAGGTCAAATTACTTACTTTCAATTGTATAGAGACCTATGTGGTTAGCATAGACGTTGTTATATTTTTATTTTATTTTTTTAAGATACCTATAATCACAACTTATAAATGACATAATTCTTGTCAAAACACCACTTCTTTAAATAGTATTCATTAAAGATGTCAATATCTTTTGATTAACCCAGGGAAAAATGAGACACTTACCACAAATTTATTATTTTCCTTAGTCCTCATAAATCAAGGATTTGACCAATTTAAGTGCCACAATAAATTCCAAAAGAGAGAAAAGGAATATGTATTCTGTAAGGATTTTACCTATATTCTGTTTCAGAAAAGAAAATGCATGTTTCTTAGATCTTTAACATTAGTAATGCAAAATTATAAAGTTTATGAAATTGCGACAAACTGATAAAAAGCAAGAGTAAAACTACTCAGTATGTTCTAAACTGTCAATGACAATGTCTGTCAAGATATGTATGTGCGGACATATATATGTTGATCATAGTGATAATGAATTATTGAGGTTGACTGTGAACATGCAAAAATAAACAATGACATCATTGATGTATTATTCGGTGTTTTTGTGGAGAAAGTCAGAATTTTTGTAGGGGGGGGAACCCTTGGAGTGTTTAGGTATTATTCCCAGCTCTTTTCTCAGGGATCACTCCTGGTGTTACTCTAGGGGACCATCTGTGGTGCCAGGGATGGAACCCAGCCTGGCAGTGTATAAGGCAAGCTCCCTATAGACTTTACTATTGCTTCGGACCCTAGGTCAGCAAATGTTGATTGAGATCAATGAACTGCTGGAGAGGATAGAAATGAGAAACTTGGAGGTTCAGTGTACTAGAATTAATAGGGAGATCTTTAAATTAGGTCTATTGCTAAGAGAGACCTCTGGGGAAGAGCTAGCAATAAAAGAAGAAAAGGATTGCATCTGTTTCTTAGATTCAATACAAGGTTTCCTGCAGATAGTTTCCTGCTGCTATTCCATCTCTTCATATAAATGCCAGAAAACACATATCTCTGCATGAATGTTAAGATTGAGAACATGAATGCAGAATCTGTAATAGAAACCCAAGTCTGAAGTATCCAAAGCACTTTAGTAACAAGTTCCCCATAGGCTATTTATACGGACACCATCTAATAGTAATGGCACAAAGGTGGTAGAAATGAGAGGCTCTTTGGCTGACTACTGAAATGCTGAGCCTAAGAATGTTATTTACTAGAGGATTGGTGTCAATACTAAAACCTTGGTTCCCAATGTTTTGAATAACTTGAGAGGTTTAAAGGGACTGGAAAATAGGAGGACGTTGGTTCTTTCTTGCATTAGGATTGGTCATTTAAGAAATGACTTGGAGAGTTGCCTGTCCTTCTTGACCGGAAGGGAGCATAACATGATACTTGCCATAAGCATGCTGCCGGACCCCACAACAGTTTGTTTTATTTGGGGCGCCCGGAGTGGGGTGGGTGAGAACCCTCCCTGCCCCAAGGGACCCAGCCCCAGCAGCCGAAAACCTCCAGAACTCAACCACCACCATGCTCAAGGCAGGTCTTCACATGCTATAATCAACCTCACCCAAGAAAGAACCTATTCCTGGACCATGCAGCCGCATTCATGTCTTCGTGACAACTCATACTGCACATCACCCATACTCCAAGAGTACCACACCATATTTGATGGAGTTCAAAGCAGGAGACAACCAATCTTTGAGGGAAACATATATATATATATACATATATATACATACATATGTATGTATATATATGTGTATATATATATGCACAAAAGGCTCAACCTTTAACAACATGTTGGTGATCTCTTATAGAAGGGTTTAATGGCCCCTGGGTGAAATACAACAATCTTCATACTCTTTTCTCTAAGAAAACTTTTTGTAGCGTTTTCAGTGGTTTTTCATAAAAAAGCAATACAAAATATATTGTCTAGGTTCTGCTTTGGGGCAAGGGTTGGGGTTCAATGGAAACATCTGAAATGTGGTGGGTAGGTGTAATGGTGGTGGGATTGGTGTTTGAATAATAAGTGTAATCAAATATTGTGAACACTTTATAAAATAAGAAAATAAAATAAAAATAAAAAGTAAAAATAAATGACTTGGCAAACAAAAGAATAAAGACTCTAATTACATTCATTCTGATAAAGTCAAATGAGTACTATTGATCTCAAAACTATGAAATATTTGATTCATGTTAAGATTTTACTTTAAGATAGCTTTCAGGTGATGTGTCAAAAAAATTAATTTCCTGGCAGCAAGGAGATGATTCTTTGGTGTGCCCTAGTTGACTAATATCAGGGCTCAATTTTGAATCAACTTAATATTTAGACCATCCTTGATTAGTAGAAATGTTCTCCAAGTGTCACTTCACCCTGCAACTCTGAACAAGTAGAGTTCAGACATTTCTAAGTTTCTTTTATTCAATCAGAGACATAAATTATTCTCCAAGGAAGCTTGCAATCCACTTGCTACACAATCATTTTCAAAACTACACAGAAACTGGAAAAGTTCATCAAAATACAAGTCAACATATGCCTGGGAATTAGCAAATTAATTCAAAATTTGGGTGCTGAAGTAGGACCCCTAATTTAATGAAGCCAGGAAATTAGAAAAAATTATAAGATCTTGTGTAGTCAATCAAGAAAAGTTGATTTCTAGATCTGTTAAACATCAACTCTTTTGACCTCTGTCAAGTGCTGGACAGATGACATACAACAGAAAGGCAAGAACACGTAGAGAAATCTTTGGACCCTGTGGCTAGAGTTTCTATCCTCTTGATTAGCACTGACTCCCATCTCCTAGTGTCCTCATCCCTTTTCCTCTCCATACAAACCAACGCATGTTCACAAGTACACGCATGTCCACAGTCGACATGCACAGAGCATAAAAGTACAGAATTTCTGAAAGATGAACAGCTTGAAAGACAAACATAAAGTTTCAACAGACTCCAATAGACTGGCAGTTGGCAGACACAAAACAGGCAGGCCGTGCCAAAATATCCACACAGCCACGTGCAGATGGAATAGAGCTCACATGTGTTCTAAATTATGTCCTTGCAAAAAGCTAAACTTTATTCTGTCCATAGTCCGGCATTGAACATAAATACTTGGGTATCACAAATCCAAGTGCATAACTACCAGACAATTAGAAGAATGTTATTTCCTTCTTTGGAGATCCAGTCTTGCTATACTAAGCTTGATCTCTTTTGGTTGCTTTTGGTCCATACCTGGCAGTGTTCAGGGTTTACTCCTGGCTCTGTGTTCAAAAAGCATTGCTGACAGGTCTCATGGAACTGTATGCAGTGCGGGGGAATAAAGCAGGGTCAGCTATGTGCAAGGCAAGCATCCTACCCACTGTGCTATCTTTCTGGTCTGAAGACTTCCTTAAAATCTAGAGCAACTGGTTTGAGAGATGCAGGTGACTGTAAGGAACTAAGCTGCCAATCATAAAAAATGTCCTTTAAAATATCTAGGTGGGGTTACACTTGAATATAGTGCTACATTTCTCAAAACACATTTATTTGTAGCGACAATACATTTCATTGAGTTATCAGAGTGACCCCAGCTTAACCTGCAGTTAGAAGGATCCCTTTTTATTGTGCAAAAAAGAGGCCCTCCCGTTGATCGTCGATTTGCTCGAGCGGGCCCAGTAACGTCTCCATTGGAGACTTTGTTGTACTGTGTCTGGCATATCGAATACTCTCGGTAGCTTGCCGGGCTCTCCGAGAGGGGCGGAGGAATCGAACTCGGGTCGGCCATGTTGGCCACTTGTAAGGCGAACGCCCTACCCGCTGTGCTATCGCTCCAGCCCATCTCTGGTTTCTCTTCAGATCGTAGAAATCGTGCAAAGTACTTCAATATTTTGATCACTCACCAAAGACTTTCAAAAAGTACTTAGATATCTTGGGGGTTTGGTGCTGCCAGCAGGTCAATCTGTACCTGTGAGGCAAGTGCATCAGCAGCCTGATGGCGCCTTCAGACTTCCAGATACCCCAAAATTGCTGCTGTGCCTTTGGCCAGACCTCAAAAACTTGAGGCAAAATTTACCAAGAAAGTAAACGGCCAAAAGTTAGGTATTTGGGAAACATACCCACAAACCACCTCCGGCTCAGCCATAATTGGAGGCATGGCCTCTCTGGTTGCTGATTGAACTGCTTAACAGCCATGATCCCAGAGACTCAGAAACAAATCTCGAAACCCAGCGGCTTTTGGTAGAAATGTGTCCGGTTCCTGCAGTAGGTTACTAGTGCTGGGTCAACCCAGGTGGGAATAGGTTTTGTGCCTTGGCCTGTTACCCCCAGCGGCCCAGTGGCTGCCATTCTCCAGAGGTCAGTCAGGTTTGGGCCCCCAGTGATGAGACACGCAGGGCCTCACGGGAAGGGGATGGAGCCGGTCCTTTCCTCCCCACCCCAACAAGACCCCAAGTCATCACCCACGAACGGCCTCTTTGGCTCCTGATCAAGCTGCTTGACAGCCATGATCCCAGAGACTCAGAAACAAATCTCGAAATCCAGTGGCTTTTGGCAGAAATGTGTCTGGACCACGCAGTAGGTTACTGTCGCCAGGCCAGCCCAGGGGGTAAAGTGTGCTGTCCCTCCGCCTGCTTCCCCCTGGTGGCTCGGTGGCCATCATCCTCCAGAGGCCATTGGACAGTCAGGTCTGAACCCGCAGTGATGAAACTTGTTGGGCCGCACAGGATGGGGATGGAGCTGGTCCTGGTCTCCCCATCCCAACCAGACCCCAAGTCATCGCCCACGAACGGCCTCTCTGGCTCCTGATCAAGCTGCTCAACGGCCATGATCCCAGAGACTCAGGAACAAATCTTGAAACCCAGTGGCTTTTGGCAGAAATCCCTCCAGATTTAAGTGTTAAAATTTCAGAATTTCAAAATCACATGGCCCTACTGTGGCCATACAACATCACATGTTATTCATAACCAGCAATAGAACACAAATTGTCTACTGTTGCCTTTTCAGCAGATGTGAGTGTTGAGGTAAAATCTCAAATAATAATGGTGGGTCTGGTGTCAAGATATTGAATGTGATCAAAGTAGAGAGAGAGTAATGTGGAAATCATTTGCCCCACAGGTAGGGGGAGGGTGTGGGATGGGGGTCTACTGGGGTTTTTGGTGGTGGAGAATGGGCACTGGTGAAGGTACGGGTGTTTCATTGTATGACCGAGACTTAGACCCGAAAGCTTTGTAACTGCTCTCATGGTGATTCAATAAATAAAATTATAAAAAATGAAAAAAAAAGTAAGGTGGAGTTCATGCACAATTCAATCAGCGAATCAGTGGCTGAATAAATAGCAGTACTCCTACATAAAAAAAGTACTTAGATATCTTAATTTATAATGAGATTCTCATAGAAGCCTGTGTACTTACATGTTGCCAAGTTGTTTCCGATGAAAGAAAATTAAATATCAGAAGTTCTACAGTCATGAAAATCATACCTAAGACTGTCAACTTTATGCTAACGATGTTCCAAAATAATGCACACTTTCTCTGGAACAGATAAAAGAATCACCTTGTCATTGGAAGTTACCCATATGCTAGAGACGGTATACTCAAGTACAAGATTTATTCGAGGCTGACCCTACCAGGGGGCTGGAGCGATAGCACAGTGTTAGGGCATTTGCCTTACGCACAGCCAGCCTGGCAGAGCCAGGTTCGATTCTTCCACCCCTCTCGGAGAGCCCGGCACGCTGCCAAGAGTATATCATCCGCATGGCAAAGCCTGGCAAGCTACCCGTGACATATTCAATATGCCAAACACAGTAACAACAACTGGGCCCGCTGGAGCAAATCGATGAATAAAGGGAGGACCATGACCGTGACCCTACCAGAATGGTTTGGTGGTTACAAGGATTGGCCAGACTGAAGATATTTTAGGATCCTAAATGGGCTGAATAATTTTTATTTTATTTCATTTTTTTTCTTTTTTGCTTTTTGGGTCACACCTGGCAATGCACAGGGGTTACTCCTGGCTCTGCACTCAGGAGTTACGCCTGCCGGTGCTCAGGGGACCATATGGGATGCTGGGAATCAAAACCGGGTTGGCCGCGTGAAAGGCAAATGCCCTACCCGCAGTGCTATCTCTCTGGGCTGAATGATTTTAGAGAAAATAAAAATATGCATCTAGCATCCATTTATTGACTGATTCAATGACAAGAAACTTTATGAATGTTTATTGTCTACCATACGAACATGTTATCTGTTAGAAGAGAGAGGATAATAAAAATGTTGCCTGCACTCATCAAGGACTTTCAGTGTCCTGAGGGAGACAAATACGGCCTATGAAGTGTGAACAGGCTGTAAAGAAAATGTCAATCTGGGTAAATTAATAGCTATAGGTAGGGTCACATTATCTGAGGCCAGCATTCTTTTTATTTTGTTTTGTTTTGGGGCCACACCTGACTGTGCTCAGGGCTTACAGGATCCTGGCTCAGTGCTCAGGGCTCATCCCTGGTGGTACCCAGGGGACAATAGGGGATGCCTGATATGGAACATGGCTTGGACACATGCTGGGAAAGCATCTTACCTGCTGTGCTCTTGCCTGAGAGCTAACATTCTGAGAATCTGTGTGTTTGGTAGTAGAGGGTCAGAGGAAAAGTCTTAAGGAATTTTGTTGGAGAAACAGATACTGTCTAGCTAGAAATTCAAAAATGTTATCTTGAAAATCACTCTGCTGCAAGGATCCACGTTGTTTCCAGACAATGACTAAGTCTCATACTGCTGCCTAATTAATTGCACTCAGCTCATGGGTGATGTCAAAGAGGTCAACATAAGCCATTAGGTGTTGCTGGAAGACTGGGAAAAATTCTTTCTCTGACCATTTTTGTTTGTTTTGGGCCACACCCAGATGGCAAGGGTCAGGGCTTCCTCCTGGTTCTGTGCTCAGGGATCACTCCTGCTAGGCTCGGGGGACCAAATGGGGTTTGGAGATTGAACTCACATAGACAGTATGCAAGGCAAATATCCTACTCTCTGTACTATTCTTCTGGTTGACTTTTTTTTTTTAGGATTCTGGGTCACATCTTAAGGTTCTCAGGAGTTCTTACTCCTGGCTTTGTGCTGAGGTATTGCTGCTGGTGAGCTAGGGGGACTACATAGGATGCTGGGATCGAACCTGGCTCAGCTGCATGCAAGGCAAGTGCTCTTACCAACAGTACTCTTTGCTCCAGCCCCTTGGCTGTCATTTGACCAATAGAATTGCTTCTAATGTATATGACTTAGACAATAATTATGAAAAAACACTGAATTCTGAAATATGTTTCCCTGTATAATCTTTTTACTGAAGTTCCTATTCACATTGTATGGTGATCTCTGTTCTATTGAATCTGTCTTCTTTTCAAGGATGAAAATTGAATAATAAAGTTATTTTTGGGGGTCTGAGCGATAGTACAGTAGGTACGGTGTTGACTTTGCACGTGCTGATGTGGGTATAATCCTTCTCATCCTATATGGTCCCCTGAGCACTGGTATGATCCACAAAGCCCAAACAAAAACAGAAAACTCCAGTTATCTTTGTAACCTAAACACCCAAGATTATTTTTAGTTGACTAGGGCATAAAATACAACTTAAGCTTTAAAATAAAGTTGTTGATGAATATTTCATTATACGAGTAAATGATTGTACTACTGTTGGATAACATTGGATTGTTTTTGCTGCTCCCACAAGAAGCTTAACATTTATTGAGTCACTCCCACAACAGTGCAACACCCAATTCCATCATGATTGCACTAATAATCCTAATATGCTTTTCTCTCTTCTTTATGTCATTTGTATGGCTTATTTAGCAATATACTTTTTGGATAGACACAGGAACACAGTTAATGCTATACTATGTAACATGGGAGTTAATTGACTCCAAAATAATATTTTCCTGGGCATCCATATTTACTTGACGTAAGCCTCAGTTTCCCTTAGCTCCTAACACTCCAAGAGCAGGGTCCTGATGAGGAACTGATGGAGTCAGGGCAAGCTGTGAGCTACCCTGCATAGAGACGAAACAGTCCAAGCACCATAATCACTGTCACTGTCATTGTCATCCCTTTGTTCATTGATTTGCTTGAGTGGGCGCCAGTCACGTCTCCATTCATCCCTTTCACATGCTCGTGCAGCCTGGTGGCATATTGGGGGCTTTTTCAGGGTCAGGGGAATGAGGATCATAATACTTAACTAATATGGTCCAGCAGCTTTTGGAAAATAACTTGGCAGGTTTTTTTTTTTCATTGATTGCCCATCTTCCATAGGATTCAGGTATTTAGCCAAAAGAAAGACAAATACTTGTATATAAATGTCCAAATAACCTTCTCAAACTGGAAACAATGCAAAATCAATCGATACATGTATAAATGAATTGTGGCCTATCTACATAATGGAATTTCGTAGGTGGGGATTAATTATCGATATACATGAATAGATTTCAAAAAGGACTTGACTTTTGAAGGAAAAGAAGCCAGCCAAGAAAAACTACATGTACATGTAGTATGATTCCACTTGTATAAGTCTCAGGAAAATGTACTTTCACAGAAAGTCTAGAAAATACAAAGTAATTTATAGTGGCAGAAAGCAGATTTGTAATGACCTAGAGAATAGTAGGTGTGAGTAAGAGTTAGAAGGAGGGGCCACAGAGGGCACCAGGAAACTTGGGGAGAAAGAGGATGTTCACTACTAGTTGTGTAGAAGTCTCTGCAATGTTTTAAAGGAATAATGTCTCTGTAGCACTGTAGCACTGTCCTCCCGTTGTTCATCGATTTGTTCAAGTGGGCCCAGTAACGTCTCCATCGTGAGAGTTGTTGTTACTGTGTTTGGGATATTGAATACGTCACGGGTAGCTTGCCAGGCTTTGCCATGTGGGCGAGATACTCTCGGTAGCTTGCCGGGCTATAGAGGTCTTAAAAATATTTCATTGACAGCATAGAATTTTCTGAGTGTTTGTGTGTGATTGTACTTGATATAAAAAATGTTGTTTCCTATTCATAAAACCCAGTTGATTCTTTTCATATGTGAACTTGTATTCAGTAATGTTGATAAAGTCTATTTTTTTTTTTTTGCTTTTTGGGTCACACCTGGCGATGCTCAGGGGTCACTCCTGGCTCTGCACTCAGGAATCGTTCCTGGCGGTGCTCAGGGGACTATCTGGGATGCTGGGAATTGAACCCGGGTTGGCCACTGTGCTATTGCTCCAGCCCTGATAAAGTCTTATAGTTGGAGATTTGTTTTATAGATTCATAGGGTGTTTTGTGATATCGGTGAATAAAGCAAGAAAATGCTTCAGTGTTTCATGCCTTTTATACTTACCTGTTTCTTAATTTGCTGCTCCAGACAGGAACTCTTTGTACAATATTCAACTTGGTGAGATATTTGTTACTAGCAATGGCTCGGATACGAGGGGAAAGACATTAGTCTTTTGCTATTAAGAGCTTTAAAAAATTCAATTTTTTTTTTTTACTTAAAAAATTACTGGACTTTGTTGAATAATATTGAGTGCTTTTGAAATAGTGAATCAAGCTTGCAGTCCGGGGAGAACTTCCACTTTATAATGATTAAAAAATTTTTTGGGGGGGGGATCCCACTCCTGGAAGTGCACAGGGACCATGAAGTGCCTGGAATGGAACCTGGGGCACCAGTTTGCGAAGGATTCACTGCAGCCCTCTGAACCGTCCATCTTCCCTGCTGGTAATTATGATTCAAACTTGATATAATATATTACCAAGTATGATTAGTGATACTTTAACCAATTTGACATCAAATTACGTAATGGATATTGGTCTTCAAGTTTTCTCTTAAGACTCTTCCTAATTTTAGATTTTAGACTAAATTGTTCTAATAAAAATGACATGGGGTAGTTATTTTCCTGTATAGTTTCTGAAATGTTTTGTGTACCTATGTTGTGTATTTTTGCTTTATTAAATCCTTGATACCTTTTTTATGCGACATGTTTGCCTGGAGTTGTATTCCTGGAAGAATTTTTTATTTTATTAACTAATTCCTTTGACAGATACAGGAATAGTCTGTTTTCTATTTCATGTCATCTATTTTTGTAAATTGCATTTTTTATAATCTATTGACATAAAAGGACTCATAGAATTTATTTGTTATTCTTTTAGTGTCTTTAGTATTTATAGTCATAGTTTTTGTTTTATAATTTTTATTTATTTTTATATTATTTATTTCCTAATATGTCAGTTTAGTTTTCTCTTATTCTTCTCTTAATTAGTCTTTTCAGGGTTTTAGCCATTTGAATATTATTCAAAGAACATTTTTTTCTAATTGCATTTTTTCTAATTGTTTTTCTAATTTTATAATTATTTATCTACTTTGATTAAAATAAAAATTTTACCTTTATTATTTCTTGACTTCCATTTACTTTGAGTAAAATTTGTCCTTTTATCGCTCAATTTTTTTTTAATTTTTAAATTTTTATTAGTGAGACACCATGAGGTACAGTTGTAGATTTACAAATTTTTGTGCTTGGGTTTCAATTATACAATGATCAAATACACATCCATCCACCAGTGCCCATTTCCCACCACCATGGATCCCAGTATCCCTCCCACCCCCCATACCCCCTTATCCCACCCTGCCTCTGTGGCAGGGCATTCCCTTTTGTTCTCTCTCTCCTTTTGGGTGTTGTGGTTTGCAAAAGAGGCATTGAGTGGCAATGATTGCTACTCAATTTTTTTTTTGTCGTGCCAGAGGATTGGTTAAATTCAGACATTGTGTGTGGAAGACCACCAAGATTTAGGACTTGCCCCAATTTTCTGAATCCACTCCATTTATGTCAGGTTTCAATGTTTATTGGTATAGGGTTTAATTATTAGAACCGGAGTTGTCTCCTAAGGGTTTATTGACCTGTTATTAGAATAACCACACTAGCTTCTTTATCAGTGTAGAAATTTTCTTCATGCCTGCATTTAGTTCTTCTCTCACAGTCTATAATTTTCCCTTTAAGGAAAAGGAGTTTCTTCAATTAGACATTGTGGCCTTGGCAGTTGAGGAAGTTGACTTCTACTTGCTTTCTTATGGCCTTCCAGCTGCTAGAGGGAATTAGGGATGTTTCCTTTCCTGGTATTTCCTGGGCACCCCTATAGACAGCATCCCAATAGCCTTCTCACTGACGTAGAGCACTTTTAATTTCTAGGAACACAATGAAACTTCTTTTTATAATTTTTTGCCCCACATTATTTAAAATTTGTGGTTTCCAAGTTGTTCATAATGATTTGTTACAGGTCTTCCAACATCAATCCCACCACCACTGTCACGTTCCCTCTATCACTGTCTCTAACCACCCTCAAGTTTGCTCTGTAGCAGGTTGACCATTATTTATTTTATATTGTTTTTTACCAATAAATTACTAATAGGATGATTTGAAAAATTTACTTAGAAGAAAATTTGTAAAAATTGTTGTATCTCAAAGGGAGTGCCCTGTCACAGAGGCAGGGTGGGATGGGGATGGGTGGGAGGGATACTGGGATTGGTGGGGGTGGAGAATGGGCACTGGTGGTGGGATGGGTATTCAATCATTGTATAACTGAAACCCAAGCACAACAACTTGTAAGTCTACAACTGTACCTCATGGTGTTTCACTAATAAAACAAAAAATAAATTTAAAAAATTGTTGTATCTCACCATGGTGACATTAAGTCTTTGTATGAGGGATTAAAAGGTATTGTCACAAATCAAGCTTTCTGTGTCCATGTTTTCAGGAGTCAAGATTGGTTGGCTTTTCCATCACATCCTACCCAATCTGGTGCACTACTACTGGATTGTCAGTGTTGTAGAGTTTGGAGATATTGCTCAGGAGACCCTGGATTTTTAACTAGGTGTTAGAGATACAGTAAAACGTTTCTCTGGGCCTGGCTTTAGGATTGGGTGTGACTGTCAGGGCTTTCAGAAGTATAGGAAAGGGTGGGGCGGTGTCCCAGTGGGACTCTGAGAAAACTGGAGTTTTCAGTCACTGGGACTGTGTTCTGGAGTTTGAAGCAGGTTAATTTCTCTGTGAGGCTCAGTTCTGAGGTGATGGCTAGAGGATTTGGGGTGTGGTAGTACGTGGCTGCAAAGGGTTTGTTTGGGTGGGAGCTGGCTGCCACCTTTTTTTTCCCCTTTTTTAAATTTTATTGAATCACCGTGAGAAAGTTACAAGCTTTCATGGTGGGTTACAATCACACAATGATCAAACACCCATCCCTTCACCAGTGCACATTCCCCACCACCAATCTCTCCAGTATACCTCCCCTTCCCCACCCTTCCCCTGCCTCAATGGCAGACAATATTCCCCATACTCTCTCTCTACTTTTGGGCATTATGGTTTTCAATACAGACACTGAGAGGTCATCATGTTTGGTCCATTACCTACTTCCAGCACACATCTCCCATCCCGACTGATTCCTCCAGTCATCATTTTCTTAGTGATCTCTTTTCTATTCCATCCGCCTTCTCCCCTCGACTCATGAGGCAGGCTTCCAGCTATGGGGCAATCTCCTTGGCCCTTGTATCTACTGTCCTTGGGTGTCAGCCTCATGTTATGTTATTCTATACGCCACAAATGAGTCCAGTCCTTTTATGTCTGTCCCTCTCTTTCTGACTCATGTCACTTAGCATGATAAGTCTATCCACTTAAAAGCAAATGTCTATCCACTTAAAAGCAAATTTTATGACTTCATCTCTTCTAACAGCTGCATAGTATTCCATTGTGTAGATGTACCAAAGTTTCTTTAACCAGGGCACTTGGGTGCCCTTTGAGTGTTCGGGAGGGAAGTGTCAGGTGGGAATAGGTGTCTGAGAAATTTTTGTGGCTAGCTCATTTCTTTTGAGATTGATTTATGAGTCCCTGGAGTGAGGCTGGTAGATGATCCTACATTGCGGAGATGGATAATTATTTATGCTGAACACTTTTTTCATATGCATATTCACCATTTGAATTTTTTTTCGTAGAAGGAATCTATCTCTTTCTACCATTTTAATAGAGTAATATGATTTTTTTTGTTGCTGAGTTCTGTGAGACCTTTCTATTAGTCCTTTGTCAGAGGATGGGGTATTTTAGGAGAGGGTAGAGAAACAGAACAGGACAAAAAGGACCTAGGGACAAGGGTAAGAATTTTTGTCTTTTTTCTGGTGGTGCAGAAACTTTGTATGCCCAAAGCACAAACATAAACACTCTTGTAAAACCATGTACCCTCGAGTGAAAAAACAAGAGAGAAATAAATTGTTCCCTAAGTTAAAATTTCTAATGTTTCAAAAAATGAACCTTTCAAAAATTAGACTAAGTGTTCATGACTCAGAGACAAGGTTGGCCCCCACTGACTCATCTTTCAGTAAACAGAACTGCCTACTCCACAGCTGATCCAAATATTGATACTTACTATGACGGTTGTAGGTATGTTGGCAAATACGTTTGTAAAGACTCCCGAGAGAGCATACTGAAACAAAAATCACATTCATTAATACTCAGTCATACACACACATATACACACATAGGTGTCTGTACCTGAACAACTCTGTAATGTCACATTAGAATACTATCTAAAAACCTCAAGAGCTATCAGAGAGGGATGGTGTGAGATCTCTGCTCATTGATGAAACAGAAGGATTAGTAATAGTGAGTTTGTGGGGGTAGAATGAGTGTCAAATACACTTTTTTGGCTAATCATTTACCTAATCTATACACTCACTTTTTGGAGATAGATTGTTAAGAAATTTTCTGCTGAATAATGTCACAGCTTGGTGATTTCAGATGGCAATAAACACATTGAACATAGTACTAAATAGAAGTCATTATTCTGTTTGTAGGAAACATAGTTTGGACATGTTTAAATTTAATTTTATGTATTTCAATAGAAGAAACACAGCCTGTCTTCCCTGAGTAACTTTTCTAGAGACCTCTCATGATTTGGAACTTGTTAGGAAGAAGGTAAGTTAGGATATGTCAGAAACTGAATTGCACAACTTTCATGAATCAATATAAACTTCCCACATTTTCAAAAAGCAACAATTGAGATAGAAGTGTAGGGAAGGAATATTGATTCTCCAGAAAAATGGGACCACCAAGATGTTAATAGTAAAAAGCATTTTGGGGTCAAAAGAACCTGACTTTCATTTCTTTGAGCTCTGTTTCTGTGTGACTCAAGAAAAGCACAAATCACAAATCATCCTGTTATTCATCGATTGCCTCGAGCAGACCCCCGTAACGTCTCCTTCATCCTAGCCCTGAGATTATATTCGAGGCTCTTTAGGAGAATGAGACCCATCATTGTTACTGGTATTTGGCATATTGGGTATGCCACAGGGAGTTTGCCAGACTCTGTCGTGTGGGCAGGCTACATTTGGTAGCCTGCCAGTTTGTCCAAAGTAGGAATGAGATAATAAGATGCCATAATAAGATGTCCGGGAGCTGGTTCCGGGAGCTGGTTTTTATAGCCTCTGAGTCTTGGACGTTGATGGAATTACATGGCGCCAGGGGGCCAGTTGGTGGGTGTGACCCCCGCCTACTGGAATTTGGAGGATCTGGGTGGAGGATGCTCGACCCAAATCCGAGTAGGTTTGGAGATCTCGGCCCCGGAACCCGTGTGACTTTGTCCCTCTGCCAGTACCTTCATGTGTGCGGAGAGTGGTCTCAGCATGGTGGTGACTGGTCCTGGAGGTCTTTGGCTGCCGGAGCCCTGGTCGGGGTGGGGAGGAAAGCTCAACCCGCTCCCCTCCAAGGGGTCCCGGCGAGGACAGCCAGGCACGGGGGCAGGAGACTGCACTGTTCTCTTCCGGGAGCTGGTTTTTATAGTCTCTGAGTCTTGGCCGTTGATGGGATTACACGGCGGTCTCCTGCCCCTGCGCCTGGCTGTCCTCGTTGGGACCCCTTGGAGGGGAGTGGGTCGAGCTCTCCTCCCTGCCCCGATCAGGGCTCCGGCAGCCAAAGACCTCCAGGACCAGCCACCACCATGCTGAGACCACTCTCCGCACACATGAAGGTACTGGCAGAGGGACAAAGTCACGCGGGTTCTGGGGCCGAGATCTCCAAGCCTACTCGGATTTGGGCCGAGCATCCTCCACCCAGATCCTCCAAATTCCAGTAGGCGGGGGTCACACCCACCAACTGGCCCCCTGGCGCCGTGTAATCCAAGAAAAGCATTTTTTAAAAAATTGGATTATAATGAGAGATAGTCGCAAAGTTCTACGTAATTGGATTTCAGTATTAACTTGTCATCTTTAGATTTTGCTTCCTTCATTGGCAATGGAAATGGATATGTATGTTAATTTGTCTTATGACTAGGTGCTTATACTTACATTAATAACTTGAATTATATGGTAAACTTGATCCTACAGCTCCACTCAGGGCTTCAGATTTCCTTTCTTTGTGTGGTTCCTGGTTGGAAGTGACCAAGAGAAATCTCAAGGACTCTTGGGAAAGGAAAAGGCAGAAGAAACTGGTACTCTCAGGAAAGGTCATGGTGATGAGGCATGGCATCTGTGACCTCATTTCCCCTCCCTCTACCCTATTATTTGCTGTTTCATGTTTCAGAGGCAGCAGTTTTCAGATTTCTCCATGATCTTCCCTTAGCAATGTCACAATGGTGGTCAGGTTACTTCAAGTTACTCACAACTTGAACTTGTACATTGATGCTATTGTCTTAGGCAGGAGAGAGGAGAGTTGATTCTCCCACTCTTTTCTCTCACTTCTTGCCACTTCTAGGAGCTCCCACATTAACGAAGGCTCCAGTTCTCATGAGGTTTCTATAGTGCCATAGTGACTGTAGAGGCCTTTCTTTAATTTCTTGCAATTTCATTACAAAAAGCAGTTCTAGTAATAAAGGGTAGAAGCCCTTTACTACAGGGCCTTCTTTTGGACAAATACAAATGGTATTGATGATTGTGGGGTTATGTTATAAATTCTGTTTCCACCTCCATTATTTTTGGGACACTTTGAGGTCTTTGATGTTGGTACTTCTATTATCTTAGTGTTGTTCTGTTATACATTGTACATAGAGCAATAAAAGATCCTTTTCCTCTTCTATTTCCTAACAGTCCTGCTAATGGCATGTAGTGTATGATTTTATAGTAGCTAATATTTTTAAATTTTTCTTTTAATATTTTTTTTATGATCAAGAAGCTGTGTCTGTTGATATGAAAGGCAATACTTTGGTGGCCACTTTGGATAAGTGGATCAAAGAGGACTCTAAAAGGTATAACATGAAAACTGAGATCTTAAGACAAGAATGAACTGAAGACTGCAGTCTGAGCTTTCAAAGATGAGGATACTTCAGCTATAGAAACTTCTATTTGTTTTTAGATGACTGGTTAAAGAAACTTTGGTACATTTACACAATGGAGTACTATGTAGCTGTAGAAAATACGAAGTCATGAAATTTACATACAAGTGGTACTATATAGAAAGTATTATGTTAAGCGAAATGACTCAGAAAGAAAGGGATAGACATAGAAAGATTGCATTCATCTGGGGAACATAAAGTAACAAAATAGGAGACTAACACCCAAGAATGGCCGAGATTAGTACCAGGAATTTTACTCCATGGCTTGGAGGCCAACCACACATGCTAGGGGAAAAGGGAGCTCAGATAGAGAAGGGAACACCAAATAAAGGTGTTGGGGGGATTCTCCCAGGATGGGAGAAGCATGCTGAAAATAGACTATAGACCAAACATGATTGTCACCCATTGCCTCTTTTGCAAACCACAACACCTAATAAGAGAGAGAGAACAAAGGGGAATGCCCTGCCACAGAGTCAGGGTGGGATGGGGGCAATGGGGGGGTGAGAGGGATACTGGGATTTGTGGTGGGAAATGGGCACTGGTGGAGGGATGGTTATTTGATCATTGTATAATTGAAACTCAAGTACAAAAATGTGTAAGTCTGCAACTCTACCTCATGATGTATCACTATTAAAAATTTAAAAAATAAAAATAAAAGAATAAAAAATTAAAAATAAAAAGAAACTTCTATTTGTTTTAGGCCTAGAATAAAGATGATTGTATTTGTGGAATTTAAGGAATCTGAGAGACTATCAATCTACATAAAACTGTCCTGGGATCAACAATATTTTAAAAGAGGATGGCATTTTTTTTTCTTCACAAAAATTAGAATCAGAGCATTTGAAATATTTGTTTTTTTCTACCTCCTCCACTGAGTATTTACTTACAAATGGAGATGACCAGAATGTATATGCTGATTGCATTGTGAGAGGATTATACGAATATTTAAATGAGGCTTCTTGAGAGTTGTAAAGACGTATCCAGATTATTCCCAGAGTTGGAATAATAACGGCATTCATTATTTGTATGGCCTGTGAGAAAATAATACCATTACTTACTACTATTACTATTATTACTCTTACTTATTGCTTATTATTTTTCCAGTGCAACTTTTGAAAGGCATATACATAAAAAAACGAAAAGATGATGAATGAATGTGACTCCCTAATAGTATTCTGGGTTTTGTAACCTTCAGCTCAGATGGGTAGCGTCTGTTATTTCAGAGCAGTTTCCAAATGGAATGACTACAAGTTCACTAAAGTTTTTCCAGTAGCCAAATGATCTACCTGATTTGCAACACATGAAATGAGCCAGGGGTTTTATAAGAAACGATCTCCTTCCGTATTCATTAGCTCCATGTCTTTAACAATGTTTACATGCAGATATATGTTCTTTAAAAAAATTAAAACACAATTGTTTTGACTTATCACTATTCTATAATAATATAGAAATTCAGAGGTTTTTGTTTCACAGTTATAATTCACAATATTTAATTCTCACACCCCACAGTTGTAATGCTTCCTGGTGTTTGTCCTTCTGATTCAGTTCACTTAACATGATACCCTCCAGTTCCATGCAAGTTGCAGCGAATTGCAGGATTTCATAATTTCTTGTAGCTGCATGCTACTTCATTTAATTTACACAACATAAGGTAAGGTAAAAGGTAAAGGCCCTCCCGTTGATCGTCGATTTGCTCGAGCGGGCCCAGTAACGTCTCCATTGGAGACTTTGTTGTTACTGTGTCTGGCATATCGAATACTCTCGGTAGCTTGCCGGGCTCTCCGAGAGGGGCGGAGGAATCAAACTCGGGTCGGCCATGTTGGCCGCTTAGTAAGACGAACACCCTACCCGCTGTGCTATACACAACATAATTCATTATATACTCAACCTTAATTGGGCAATTACAGTGATACCCTATCCTAGTTATTGTCTTGAGTGCTGCAATGAACAGCCTTTTGAATGAATTTTTTTGTGTTCTGAAGGTAGATACCAAGAAGTGGAATGGCTGGGTCAAATGATAGCTTTATTTTCACTTGTTCAGAGAAATGTTCTGAGTCAAATTCCTGATTCTCTGTTCTAAACTTGACCTCATTTATTGAGTTTGTTACATGTTGGAGATCTTTGTTTTAGAGTCAATTTCTAACTTTCACTTGTTGATTTCATTTTGAACATGTTGAATTGCTTTTAATTTTCCTAGTTTTTTTAAAAGGTTTTTTAGATTGTTTTTAACCACAAGTCATTGATTCATTCTCTTGAATATGTACATCTCAAATGATTTCCCTATATCTTATCATTATAATCTATACCATTATGGAATTCTACTGTATCTTTATTTTTACACTGGGGTTTTACTTTTTCTTAGAAAGTGAAAGTGCTCTTTATCAATTCTGGATGATGTGGCCAGAGAGAGAGAGAGAGAGAGAGAGAGAGATAGTTCCTCAACTGAGTAAACTGAGTATGTCCTTTGCTTATAAGTGGCCTTGATTTGATCCTAGACATTACATGGTCCCCTGAGCACCATAGGAAGCAAACCTTGAGCAATACTTTGGGGTTAGATGCTGAGCAACTTCAAATGTGGAAGAAAGAAAGAAAAAAAGAGAAAAAGAAAGAAGGAAAGAAATGACGAGAGAGAAAAGAAAGAGAAAGAGAGTAAGAGACAGAGAGGGAGAAAGACAAAGAAAAAGAAGAAATGGAATTGGAGGAAAGGAGGATGAAAAGAAAAGAAGAAAGGAGGAATGAGGGGAGGAAAGGAGGGCGAGAGAAAGGAAGATTTTTCTACATGCTGAAGCTTGATTAACTACATGTTTATAAATATAATCTCCTAGGCGGCAGCCTGTATTTCACTTTGAACAAATTGTTATCATTCAGGGCTTAGAATGGCTTTGACAGCAGATGTTATTCTATTTGCCTCTAGTGATAACATCATGGTTGTTGGGTGACCATATTACTACTTCCACATCTGGCCTCTGTGACACAGGACTGAGTTACTCAGTGCTGCAGAGAGAAGATGCAGTGTCAGCCTGACACAGCAGCCTCTCACACCACCCTGGATCTTGATATAAGCAGGTGTTGGCACAACAATAGTTCCCACAGAGCCTTGTTTATGTAGGTTGAACCAAAGTTTGTCCTGTGGTGTTTGGCTATAGAAGGGGAAGTTTTTTTATTTTTTAAATTTTTTTATTTTAATTTTTTTTTGTTTTTGTTTTTGTTGTATTAGTGAAACACCATGAGGTACAGTTGTAGACTTACAAGATTTTGTGCTTGGATTTCAGTTATACAATGATCGAGTACCCATCCCACCACCAGTGCCCATTCTCCACCCTCACCAATCCCAGTATCCCTCCCACCCCCCATCTCCCATCCCACCCTGCCTCTGTGGCAGGGCACTCCCTTTTGTTCTATCTCTCCTTTTGGGTGCTGTGGTCTGCAGGAGAGATATTGGGTGGCAATCATGTTCGGTCTATAGACTACTTTCAGCATGCATCACCCATCCTGGCGGATCTTAGAAGGGGAAGTTTTAGTGTATATGTTTTCTTCCTTCAGATACAGTTTTCCCTTCATCTTAACTGCAGAAAACCCCCTTCCATTTCTTTTCTTTCTTGTTTGTCCTTTTTTTTTTTTTTTACTTTTTTTAAGTACTAAAGTTTTGGATTCTTGAGCAAGTAGAAAAACCAGAAAATTTATAAGCAACTAATTCTTTGGGTTCAAAGTTCTTTGCCTTTTGTTTGCTTTTCAGAGTATTTTTTTTTTTATCCCAAACTTTATGTCACATCGAAGGGCTGCAGAGATACTGCAGGGGTTACGGCCCTTCCTTTGCATGTGGCCAGTCCTGATTCATTTCCACGAGCAACATAAGGTCCCCTTGAGCACTGCCAAGGGGGATCCCGAGCACAGAGCCAGAGTAAGTTATGAGCACTGCTGAGTGTGCCCCTCCCAATAAACAAACAAAAAATGAATAAAAGAAGAAAACATTCATGACCAGTACTGAACTATTTATTCTCAGACACATTTCAATTATTCCTTCTCAATTCTTAGGCCAGATAAGTGGATAGGGATCCCGAAGAATCAAATCTTGAACATTACAACATGGTGAACAAGGGAGGAAATTTTTGGAGGAAATGAGTCTGAAATTAGTTCTCTTAGCACAATTAATATAAAATAAGAAAAGCAACAATAGACTTCTGTTGTTGGGACCACTTTTGGCCTAATTTTAGTGCTATTGATTTTTTTGATCTGACTTCATTTTCCAATAATATTGGTGGGAGGTGCAAAAGAACTGAACAGGCTGTATTTGACTGGCATTGATTGAGGGATATATGGAGAATAATGTCAAGATCATTAAGTTCTCTGTCCAAAAGCTCTTTTGTCTGAAACTTCTTTTAAATTCAGTTCCCACACGAGATCAAGATCATTTAGGATCATGTCAACACTAACTTGCAATGATTTATCAGTGCCACAAATGGTATTATGAATCATTTTCAGAACTGGTAAATTTTATGGGTGTATTATTAGATCACAATGATTTAAATTCCCATGGTTGATATATTAAGATTTTCATGAGCATTTAACTCTAGCCTATATATAGTTAGTATATATTTAAGTTACATATAAATAAATAAATATTGCACAACCATCTTGGGACATTTTCATTAAATTTTTTGCATTTGAAATTTTCACAATACAGGTTTCAGTGTTTTCTCCCTCTTATATTTTGAAATATTAATTCTGTAGCAATTGCTAAACTTATACAGCATTTAGCCCTTACCCCCAACATTTTCGTTGTCTTTTCCACAGGTGAGATTCTTGGTGGCATTTTCATGAAGATGCATTAAAAGAGAGCAAGACAAGGAAATTCTTTTCTGTAGGAAAACATGGAGGAAACTTAGAACAATTCCTTTCTTTTTGATGATATTTAAATATAGGAAAGTCCAGTCTTAAAGCTGTAGTTTTCACTGTGCTATATGTCACAGAGAAAAATAAAAAATCTATAATTTATTTTTAAAGATAATTATATTATTATAATTATTAATTATATAATTATTAATTATATAATTAAATAATTATTAATTTGTACACTTGGTTGAAATGTACTAATAATATAAAGTGTCTGTTTTCATCTTTCATTTCCTTTAGAAATTACCCAAATCCACAAATCTACCAGGTCAGAAACTGTACTTTTGCTTGCTTTGGGTTTATTCTCTTACTCCATGTTGTTCCTTCCAAATTGAATCTAGTGCACGCATCAGCTCAACCTGTAACATATTAGTAATCATAAGGGCTTAATGCCTCCAAGGTGAGATACGGCAGTTTTCACACACTTCCTCTATGAAAACCTCTTTGGATCACGTTTAGTGGGTTATTCATAACAGACAATACAAACTAAATTACTTCGGATCTGGCTTGAGTGGTGGTGGGAAAATTCAAATAATGGTGGTGGGAAGATGTCACGCTAGTAGGATGGGTGTTGGAATATTGAATGTAATAAATTATTGTGAACAATTTGTAAAAATAAAATGGAAAAGATTCAAAGAGGTTCATAAAAAATCTTGTGCGCCATAGAACTTCTATTACATATCAGTTGCATGGGAAGTATGTACATAAATAATGATAAAATCTTGAAAAATTGAAGAAACACCAAAACACCCCACTTCAGTCTTCCCAAGAGTACATGACATGGTACTCTCTTAGCACTCGTGTCATAAGGTCCTGTTCCTTCTTTTCCCAGCAAGAAATATCTGCAGGTAGTACTGGAGTCTAAAACCTAGCCTTTAAAGTCTTGCTTATAAATTCTCCGTCCATTCCACACAATCCACCAAGTCTGAAAAACAGAGTTGCTGTGCCCGGGCTACTGACTCGTGAACCTGAAAAGTGGTTAAAGCGAGTGAATCCTGATCAGTGTCTTGATGGAGATTCTGAGGTCATACCCACATCACGTCTGCGTCCCATGCTGCGTCCCCAGCAGCCAATGCCCGTCGGATGATATCGAGTACTTCTGACTTTTAGTCTGAAAGTCTGACTTTCTGGAGTGGGAGGGAGGCAGAGAAACGGCTGCAGGAAGGAGATTCCCAGAGACTCAGCACACTGGGTACACCTGTTTTCAGAGGGGTCCATACCACAGGCTCCATCCCTCCACCCCGCCCCCCACCCCAACCCCCCCCAGTCTTCATCCAGACCTAGAGAGGCGAGATCTCCAATCGGATCCCGAGTGTCTGACCTTTCTGTTGCGGGGGTCTCGACTTCAGCCCTTGTGATGTGGACGGTGTTTCCCGGGGGTGCCCCTCATCTCTCCCTGGCCAGGTGCCAACGCTGCGGTTGTGGCGAGGAGCTCGAGCAGATGCGCGAGGACACTTGTGCGCACTCAGGCCTTGGAGCGCTGCGGGGTTTGCAGGGTCCCCAGGGAAGGCAATGTGGGTGCAGGGCGGGGGTCTGACTCCCAGGACACATTCCTGCCTGGGTTGACATGCACACTCAGGCTCTGGGCTGCTGGGATTTCCTGGCAGTTGCTATGGATCTGGTTCCATCACACAAACGCCCTCTTGGACAGGGCCAGCTTGGAGCCTCTCCTTTTTTTCTCCAGGAGCCTTGGTGTAGGGGAGCGGGGGAAGAGTGCTCTCTGCTCAGCAAACCTGGGCTCTCTGCAGTAAATTCCCCTTTTGGTTACATGCATGAATGTTTGAGCAAAGTATCTGAGTTTTTATTTTCTTCCATGGATTCTCTGTACTGATTCTAGGTACCTCCTACATGCATGCTACTATATGAAGAAGAAAAAGGAAGAAGAAGGAAGAAGGAAGAAGAAGAAGAAGAAGAAGAAGAAGAAGAAGAAGAAGAAGAAGAAGAAGAAGAGGAAGAGGAAGAGGAAGAGGAAGAGGAAGAAGCCATCTCTTCATCATTTGTAATTAAATAATTCATTCTCCCATAGTTCCAAGCAGCTCAGGTTTGACTTTGGATGTCCTTTTTCTCTCACAGAGAGCTTATGTTAACTGAGTTACACCCACTCCTGTGCTCCTGGGGCACACCCAGTTCTACAGAGGCACTCCCAAATTCTCTGTACTTCAGTTGAATTTCTTTATGTTTAACCCCTTGTTGGTTAATTTTATTGTTTCCCATTCTATCCATGTCCCATCCTATATGGAGCAATTTCTTTCTTTCTTTCTTTCTTTCTTTCTTTCTTTCTTTCTTTCTTTCTTTCTTTCTTTCTTTTTTTATTAGTGAAACACCATGAGGTCCAGTTGTACACTTACAAGTTTTTGTGCTTGGGTTTCAGTTATACAATGATCAAGTACCCATCCCACCACCAGTGCCCATTCTCCACCCCCACCAATCCCAGTATCCCTCCCACCCTCCTATCCCCCATCCCACCCTGCCTCTCTGGCAGGGCACTCCCTTTTGTTCTCTCTCTCCTTTTGGGTGCTGTGGTTTGCAGAAGAGGCAGTGGGTGGCAATCATGTTTGGTCTATAGTCTACTTTCAGCATGCATCTCCCATCCTGGGTGGATCTTCCCAGCACCCTTTATTTGGTGCTCCCTTCTCTATCTGAGCTGCCTTTACCTCTAGAGTGTGTGGCTGGTCTCTAAGCCATGGAGTGAACCTCCTGGTATTTATAACAGCTGTTCTTGGGTGTTAGTCTCTTATTTTGTTACTTTATGTTACCCAGATGAATGAAATCTTTCTATGTCTATCCCTCTTTTTCTGGCTCATTTCGCTTAGCATGATATTTTTCATGTAGTACCACCTGTATGTAAATTTCATGACTTCATCTTTTCTAACAGCTACATAGTACTCCATTGTGCAGATCTACCAAAGCTTCTTTAGCCAGTCATCCGTTCTCGGGCACTCAGATTTTTTCCATATTCTAGCTATTGTAAAGAGTGCTGCAATGAACAAACAAGTGCAGATGTCACTTCAACTATACTTTTTTGCCTCTCTGGGGTATATTTCCAGGAGTGATACTGCTGGATCAAATGGGAGCTCAATTTCTAATTTTTTGAGAATCGTCCATAGTGTTTTCCAAAAGAGTTGAACCAGTTGGCATTCCCACCAGCAATGAAGGAGAGTCCTTTTCTCGCCACATCCGCACCAACACAGGTTGCTTTTGTTCTTTGGGATGTGGGCCAATCTCTGTGGTGTGAAATGATATCTCATTGTTGTTTTGATCTGCATCTCCCTGATGATTAGTGATGTAGAGCATTTTCTTATGTGCCTTTAAGCCATTCAGATTTCTTCTTTGAGAAAAATTTCTGTTCATTTTGTCGCCCCATTTTTTGATGGGGTTGGGTGTTTTCTTCTTGTGGAGTTCAACCAGTACGTTGTATATCCTTGATAATCAACCCCTTGATATTCAGTGAATATCCTTTCCCATCTGTAGACTGTCTTTTTGTATTTTGGTCACTGTTTCTTTGGAGGTGCAGAAGCTTCTTAGTTTAAGATAGTCCCATTTGTCTATCTCTGTTTTCACTTGCTTGGCCAGTGGCATGGCGTCTTTGAAAATACCATTAGCCTCAATGTCATGGAGGGTTTTGCCAACTTTGTCTTCAATGTACCTTATGGTGTCTGGTCTGATATTGAGGTCTTTGATCCATTTTGATCTTACTTTTGTACATGGTGTTAGGCAGACATCTGAGCCCAGTTTTTTGCATGTAGCCATCCAGTTTTTCCATCACCATTTGTTAAAAAGGCTTTCCTTATATGGAGCAATTTCTTTTCCCGTATATTAGACCTGTTTCATTTCAATAAAATCATTGTTGTTCATCTGCCTTTGACCTGTTCTTTCATCAGTGTGGGTATGACCATCAGTCTTGAATGAATTTCTTGAACTCATCCCGGAATTTTACATTCTTTTCACTTTTCCCCACCCATCCTTCCTGAACACTTCCTGTATCTTGTCTCTGAGATCACTACTTTGTTCCTCAGCTTCTTTCACTGTTAAGAAGGACTTCCATTGAGCTTTGCAACTCTATATACCATGCTCTCCAGTTGCATCGGTTCTGAAAACAGATTTCTTATCCCTCTCATACTTATTTGTGCCCTATTCATCATTAAGTGCACAATCATCTCTTTGAGCTCGAGAAAAATGGTCATTCAAGTCATTTTTTGAGGGGTTATAGAGTTGGTTGGTACTTGTAGAACATTCTAGACTGTTATGTTCACTCATTAAGTTTGTTGGGCTTTTATGCTTCTCCATTATATGTTCTAGGAGCTGTGGGTGAGGGTCTGATTTTGTAGCTCTCATTTTCTCAACCTGACTCTTTTGCTTCAGTTGCTTGTGTTTGGACTGCTAATCCTCCAGAATCCACATTTTTGGACTCAGTTTATCCTGTTGCCTGCCATGAACTAGAGCTTTCGCGGATGGGGTTGGGGGGTGTGTAGGATGTGATCTTTGCTATTTGACGGTTACACCTAGTGTTAGAAGTATCTGCTTGAGATGTTTGCCAGTATAGCTTTCACTGTCCAAGCCGCATAAGCTAGCAAAGGTTTCTGAGCCAATTCTTTTTCCTTTCTACTAGGAGCAAAACCAGCTTCCTCCCTAGTATTTTAACAGAGGAGTTTCTGTGTGTGTTTCTGGATGTCACAGATTTCACCATACTCTCCTGACTTTTGTGTTTGCTTTCCACTGCCAGTCTGTGAAGCCATGGCATGCCTTTTCAGCTTCTTCACCCATCACCTCAGGTCTGCAACCGAGTAATTCAGTAACTCACAGAATCGTTCTGCAGGATTCTTGGTGCAGGAACTGTCTGGGGCAGACAGAAGGGCACCACATGGCTGCACTCTTCTTTCTCTGCAGACCTCTCACAGAAACTTTGTGTGTTTTCATTTTTGTTGAGTTTAGGACCCAGTGATGGTCACTAGGTTCCTTTTTTGAGGGATATTTTGACCACCCCTTCTATTTTATTTTTTTACAGGAGAAACAGAGCATTCATTTATAGTAGGAATGACCCAGAAGTGGCAGGAGAGCAGAACTGATTAAATGAGCGAGTGAGAAATCTAGCAGGTCTTTGACTGTCTCCCCTTGATCTGTCTTCTTTCATGCACAGAGCTCTGTACATCTTCCACCTCTTCCATGAAACTTTTCTGCTTCTCATTTGTAGGATAACATTGGTTGTCCTTTCTCCCTGGCTACAGAGAGCTTAGGTTTTTTCAGGTGATACCCATCACAGTGCTCCTGAAGCACCTCCATTCCTTTGTGTTTATTGGAATGTAGCTCTAAACATTTTAGGATGATATTGGTATGTCCTCTTTACCTTGCCACAAGGAACTGGGTTTGTCACAGTGCTCCTGAGACACTTCCATTCCATTGTGTTTATCTGTAAACTTTTCCCTATGCTCTCCTCCCCAACCAGGAAAAAGTTTTAATCAGCTTTTCCCCCAAATCAGACTCTGTTAACTTGTAAGGTCAGATTCCTCAGAAACCTATGATTTTATATGTATGAGTGGAATATTGTCTTTCTCCTCTCCTTATGTCTTTAGAATAGTTTACTTTAAAGCAAGGTCCTTTTTGTACAGACACAGGAAGACAGTTATTATTATGCTTTTGTAACTTGGGATTTAATTGGCATCAAATATTTTTCACTCCCGGGCAACTGCTTTCTCGACTTAAGCCTCAGCTGCCCTTAATTCCTAGCACTCCAAAAGCAGAGTTCTGATGAGGGACTGAATGGACCCAGGGCAAGCTGTGAGCTACCTGGGCATTGAAATGGGCCAGGCCAACAATAAGTTGAGAGCTTTGTCATGGACAAATTCTGTCATGATCCAAAAAGTACTGATGAGATTCGGATCCTGCTAGGGATAGGAAAGACTAATCTGGCCTAAGCATTGTAGTCTGGATAGAGATGACCCCAGGAGAGCGATTCTATAAGCTTAATGTATCTCTTACTCTGTCCATACAGAATGATTAATATCATGAATGTTTATAGGTTTTTTGGACTAAGGAGGGGAGAAACACACCCATATTTGCCTTTAGGCCAGTCGTCTTGCTAGATAAGAATCTGTCCTGAAAGTAGCTTCCCCTAAGGGAAGGGCCTTACATCCACAGATTATATGATGATACATATGTGTAACTGTTACCCCAACCCCTCATGCTGGGGATTTAACTAGGCTGTAGAGAGAGAAAAGGATTCCAGAGCCAGAAGGAGAATGAAGGGGGATGGAGGAGGAGAATAAAGTAGTATGTGGGAGGAAGAAGCAGGAGGAGAATAAGAGGAGATGGAGACGATGGAGACGACAAAACCAGCAACTGACACAAATCGCAACTGACACAAACCAACCTGACCTCGTTTCCTTTCTTCTCCTGGCCATCACCATTGACCTCCCCCAAGGTGGGGATAGTGGCTTGAAACTACCAAACACGGACTTTGGTGAGAGATAGAGCACCGTTGCCCCCTTTTGAGTTTACACACTCATTGGACTGGCACCCAGCTTTCCCTTGAGGGTGATATTTTCTAAATGCTAGCTCTCTTATTTTTTTCTTTGCATTTACTTTATTACTAGTTAAAGTTGAGCACTTTTCTTTTTTTTCTTTCTTTTTTCCTTTTTTTTCTTTCTTCAAACATAGGAGGGCTGCTATTTATTCAGCCAATGATTAAGCTTATTAAATTGGGCATGAACTCCACATTATTCTTTTTTTAAAATATCATTGTGAGATACAGTGACAAAGCTTTCATGTTTGGGATTCAGCCGTCAAATGATCGAACACCCATTTCTCCAACAGTGCACACTTTCACACTTTCCACCACCCACTAGTGTCCACAGTATATCCCCCACCCCATCCCAGTCTTCATCCTGCCTCTATGGCAGGCAATTTCCCCAATACTCTCTCTACTTTTGGGCATTTATTCTGTTTTGCTTGAATTTTCGCACACCATTCAAGTCTGCCTTCCAGGGGCAGATGCTAGATCATTTATTGCCCATTACTCATTTTGAATATCTTGGGTGCTGTAGCTGCATGCTACACGTGCACCCCAGGGCTTGTGCTTCCTGGCCATGGTGTTCACGTGTCTTCTAGTCATGATGCCTGCACACACCTGGCTCCAGTGGAGCAAAAATCTGGTTGGGATCCAGGAATCACAGATTGTGGAAGTGCCAAGCACAAATGATAGAGCTGTGTTTGCTGGTCTCAGGACAGTGCTAATTGCATGCATGAAGGGGCATGTGGGACAGGGCTGATGCTTGTAAAGCAGGGGCCCATAGTCACTGAGCTATCCTCTGGACCCAAAGTGCAGATTTCATTTGCTTCTTGTGGTTCTGGGGATGGGAACTAGGGCCTCACACATGTCAGTTACTGAGCCACATTCTCTGCAAAATGAACATTTCAACAATATCTGGTAGGAGTAAATATGAGAAATATAGTTTTGGGCTAGAGCTATAGCACAGCAGGTAGGGTGTTTGCCCTGCTTGTGGCCGACCTGGGCTCTATTCCTCTGTCCTTCTCCGACAGGCTGGCAAGCTACCGAGAGTATTCCACCAGCATGGCAAAATCTTGCAAGCTCCCCGTGGTGTATTCGATATGCCACAAACAGTAACAACAAGTCTCACAAGGGAGATGTTACTGATGCCCGCTAGAGCAAATCGATGAACAATGAGAGGACAGTGATGCAGTGCTATAGTTTCAGGACCAGAGACAACAGGTTTTAAGGTATGTGTCTTGCATGGGCCCATTCTGGTTATAGCTCAGGTAATATCTCTATGCTGCTCTAGCATTTGTGGGAACAATCAGGAGCACCATTGTCTGTGGTCCAAGCCTCCCCTTCATGCCACATCCAGAAAAAAATAAAAATAAGGCTTACAATGTCAAAGAAAATAGGAATGTTTATAATTTGTATCAGTTTTTTTACACTGTGAGACAATTTCTTTGAGCCATCATTTGGCATATCATGTGATTAATATAATATTTATATCTCATTTCAGAAACTTGTGCTGATCTTAGAATTTCTTTGATCTAAGAGACTGACCAGATTCAACCCGAGATTAATTTGTTCTCCTGATGTCCCCCACACTGAAACAGATACCATTGAAGTTTATTTATTATTCTTATTAATGAGATGGAGAAACAAAATAATGAGAGATGGACTTAATGAGGAGGCCTAAGATGTAAACAAAGAAATTTTGAACACACAGAAGTTATTCTTTGCCTCTCATTTCATTCTTCCTTCAAGGTTCCTTGATGTTTTAGGAATGGGACTCTCTTCTGCCACGTACCTGAGATGAGCTGGGTATTAGTAAACTGATAATTAACACACTCAACAACAAGAGGTACGACATTTTGTGAAAAAAAAAAAAAAGAACACACATATCCTCATCACTGAGATTTTTAAGTTAAACTATGTGCTTCTTCTGCATTTCAGTTCTTTGACTTCACTCCCTCCCTTCCTTTCTCCTCTCTCTTTCATTTTTTCTTTTTCTTTTTGATTAAAAAGTAAGGCCAATGCTGTACGAATGAATATTTTCAAACAAAGACCAATCAATAAGAACATAGTTTTTCCTAATCTAAATAGCAAGTTGCGTACATTTAATGAGTACATTTAATGTAATAGTACTTATCAGTTTAAGTTCTCTTTAGTTTGAGTGAAAACTACACACACAAATCTTTGTCTCAGTTTCCTATCTCAATAATAAGTGGCTATTATCTCAATTATGAGTGGATTAAAGTCATAAGTATGAGCACTTTAAACTTTGAAAAGAAAGTTTACATGAGATTATCCCAATGATTTCAGTGTGTGAAACATTATTTTTTCATAAAAAAATAAAAATGCACTAATCATACAGGAAACTGTGAAATTAGTATATAGTGTGACATAAAACTTTAGTTTAACAAATACAACATAGTTAAAAAACAAAAATATATTCAGTCTAAGAAGTTAGATGCGACTAATATAAGATATAAAATATTTATCTGTAAAGTATATTAAGATCTATTTCAGTAACAATGACAAAGATTGATATTTATCTCAACGGAAAACCTATTATAGGCCCTTTGTGGGTTTGATTTCATAGAATACTGCAACAAGGGAAGTATCACAGTAAAGTGAGACACACAAACTTTGCTTCTCACTGCAAGTAAAGGTATGTTTATAGTATATCATAGTTTATTAAGGGTGCACAATGGCATTATGTCTAAATACGTGCACTTAATAAAAATACTCTTATTGCTAAAACTTGCTAAAACATTATCCAAAATGTCTGAGATATCAGTAAGTTTGAATCTTTTGCGGGTGAGAAAACTTGTCTTAGGTTGGTAGTTGGTGAAGGGTGAGTGGCTGTGGATGTTCATCAAGTAAGACAATACACGAATTTTTCCTTTCATGAAAGATATCCTTATAGCACACTTACCTTCATTTGAATGAATTTTACCTTTCAAAATATGTTTTAAAACTGGAGTCAGTCGTCTCAAATCCTGACCCCACTTTATCCACTAACTTACTGCAAAATTTCAATATTGGGTCATTTATACAATGTCCAGATATTCCTCAAAAATATACAGTATTTTCCTCTTTTCTGGGGGGGGGGGGGCGTTGCTGGTGAAGAGCAAGCAAGTGCTGTTAAGGGCTTACTCCTGGCTCTGCACTCAGGAATCACTCTTAGTGGACTTTGGGGGCATATGGTAGGCTGAGGATTGAACCTGGGTCAATCTTAAACCAGGGTGTAAGGCAAGGTGCCTACCTGCTTTGCTATCTCTTTGGCTCCATATTTTCTGTCAAGAACACACTTTCTTTGCTGAACCATAGGAAGCAATTCCTCATATGTTTAACTTTATCATTTTTTTTATTAGTGGAAACACCATGAGGTACGAACTTTCATCATGTTTGCAGCAGTTCAGTCACACCTTTGGGCTCTCTGTCTGATTCTACTTCTTTGTGTATATTCCACATTTGTAGTTATTTACTCCACAGAAGCTTTGAACTCCTCAAAGTCATGCATATGTTGGATTCCAGATGCTTCATGTGGATGCTTTGAACTCCTACCATGAGTCACGACTATTATCTATGATATATAGGATGGGATTCCTTTTCAGAAGGGTTCCTATTGACTCTGCGTGTATCCCCCCAAAGAAACGTCTGTATTGGAACTTGTAGACTTATTCAATGTGTTTTGTATACAAGAAAAATTGAAAGTTGAAATAAATCCTTCATCTACGAACTGTGGAATGGATGTGTGCTAGTTAACATACAAATAACACAAACCTCCATCTGCATGTTTTCTAGAAGTACTTTGGGGCTTCAGAGGCAGGCATTGACTTCTTCTTTGTAGCCATGAAAGTCCTAGATAGCATCTTCCAGTATATGGCTGTGCCATCTACATTGAGAATTTATTTTGTAGAAGCAGCCTTCAAGTAGATGTGGAAAACTTGTTAAAGCTTCTCCATCAGCACTTGGATATTATGGAGATAACTTCTTTTATAAAGTCTCATGAACCAACAATTTCTAGGTGCAAACTCGAAATTTTCTTTTTCTCTCTCATTTGATAAGAATCAAAGATAGCTATGCTCAATTCTGGGTTAGGCTTTTGCTTAAGGGCTGATTTGATGTTGTGTAGATACTCTCTCCAGGTTAGCTGTAAGGATGTTTCACTTTCATACCACATATGTGTTATGGATGTAGCACTTTTAATTTCTTTCGAGAAATTTTTCTTTGCATTCCTCAGTTGGCTATTATTCTTCTATATTATATATATCTATATTTCGTATACCACATATACTATGTGGCGCACGCCACATAGCACAGCGGTAGGGCGTTCGCCTTACAAGCGGCCAACATGGCCGACCCGAGTTCGATTCCTCCGCCCCTCTCGGAGAACCCGGCAAGCTACCGAGAGTATTCGATATGCCAGACACAGTAACAAGAAAATCTCCAATGGAGACGTTACTGGGCCCGCTCGAGCAAATCGACGATCAACGGGAGGGCCTTTACCTTTACCTTTACCTTTACCTTTACCTTTACCTTTACCTTTGTATACCACAAATGAATGTAGTCATTCTATATCTGTTCCTTTCCTTCTGACTCATTTCATTCAGCATGTTACTCTCCATGTCCATCCATTTTCAGGCAGACTTCATGACTTCATTTTTTCCTGACAGCTTCATAGTATTCCATCGTTGAACCCAGATTGGCCTTGTGCAAGTCAAGAGACCTACAAAACATGCTATTGTTCTAGTTCCCACCCCACTCATTCCCTTGCATGTTTATTCTCCATGTAAGTGCACTATTGCTCAATATTAATCACCCAGATCGATGAGTTGAAAAGTACTTTCAACTGGAGATATAATATGATAGTTCTTTTCAGTTGCTCTAAATAAGGTTCAATTATAGTCTCCCTGGGGCAGGAATTATAGCAAAGTGGATAGGGCATTTGATTTGCACTTGACCAATCTGGGTTAGATCCCCAAAACCCCCTGTGGTTTTCCAGCCTGCCAGGAGTGATTCCTATGCTCAGAGCCAGGTGGGAGCCCTTTGTGACACCTGGTGTGGCCCCAAAGTTAAAAAAAATATATGCTTTCTCCATTTCTGTCTCCCATAACAAAGCAAGAAATATGGCATAAGGCCTAGGTATAAAAACACAACATTCATTTCCTTAATAATTTAATATCAATTTGTTGTTTTTCTGAGTCCTTGAACCCATGCGCTCTACCACCAAGCCACACATCCATTCCCACTCACCGCTTTCCTCATTCACCTCCACAATGATTGTACTTCAGTCTCATTAATATGTTTATGATTTCATACATGGATGTGTACTCTTTAGTTTGCCTCTTAATCTGGATGTTGACTTGCTTCATCATATGTTGAAATAATCTGATATATTAATTATAAAAGAGAGAAAATGATAAGAACAAATATTACCCTTGCATTATCCATGATACCTTTATAGTCTGAGGCTGTATCTACAATTTTGTTTAACAAAATCATTTCCTTTGAAAATACATTTTAGGGTAGGTCAAATTATTTACCTTCAATTGTATACAGACCTCTATAGTTAGCACAGAAGTACATATATTTTTCTTTTTTTTTTAAGCTACCTATAATCAGGGCTGGAGCGATAGCACAGCAGTCAGGCATTTGCCTTGCGTGCAGCCAGCCTGGCCGAGCTGGGTTCGATTCCTCCACCCCTCTTGGAGAGCCCGGCAAGCTACCGAGAGTATCTTGCCAGCACAGCAAAGCCTGGCAAGCTACCCGTGACGTATTCAATTAGCCAAAAACAGTTACAACAAGTCTCAAAAAATGGAGATGTTACTGGGCCCGCTGGAGCAAATCAATGAACAACGGGAGGACAGTGTTGGTCTGGAGCAATAGCACAGTGGGTAAGGCGTTTGCCTTGCGCGAGGCCAACCTGGCCGACCCAGGTTCAATCCCTTCGCTCCTCTTGAAGAGCCCGGCAAGCTACTAAGAGTATCTCACCCACATGGCAAAGCCTGGCAAGCTACCCGTGTCATACTCAATTGCCAAAACCAGTAACAACAAGTCTCACAATTTGTTGTGAGATGTTACTGGTGTCCTCTCGAGCAAATTGATGAACAATGGGAGGACAGTGCTACAGTGCTACCTATAATCAAAACGAGACAATTCTTATCTGTATAAATGAGACAATTGTTATCAAAACAATACTTCTTTAAACGGGCTTTGTTACAGATGCCAATATCTTTTGATTCACCAAGAGAGAAGAGACACTTACCGCAAATTTATTATTTTCCTTAGTTCTCTTTAGTCAAGACTTGGACCAATTTATATGTCACAAGCAATTCCAAAAAGGAGAAAATGAGTATATATTCTGTAAGGGTTTTACCTATATGCTGGTTCAGAAAAGAAAATGCATGTTTCTTAGATCTTTAACATTAGTAATGCAAAATTATAAAGTTTATGAAAATGCAACAAGCGGATGAAAAGCAAGAGTAAAAATACTCAGTATATTCTAAACTGTCAATGACAACGTTTGCCAAGATATGTCTGTGCAGACATATATGTCTTGATCATATTGATAATGGATTATTGAGGTTGACTTTAAACATACAAAAATAAACAATGAAATCATTGATTTTTTTGGTATTTTTTAAAAATTTTATAAAGTCAGAATTTTTGTAGGAGGGCATACCTGGCAGTGTTCAGGTATTACTCCTGGCTCTGTGCTCAGGGATCACTCCTGGAGTTACTCCAGGAAACCATCTGCGGTGCCAGGGATTGAACCCGGCCAGACAGTGTGCAAGGCAAACTCCTTATAGACTGTACTATTGCTTTGACCCCTAGGTCAGCAAATGTTGATTGAGATCAATGAACTGCTGGAGAGGATGGAAATACGACACTTCGTAGTTTAATGTCCAAGAATTAATAGAGAGATCTTTAAATTAGGTCCATTGCTAGGAGAGAGCCCTGGGGAATAACTAGCAGTAAATGATGGATAGGTATTGCATCTGTTTCTTAGGTTCAATATAAGGTTTCCTGCAGATAGTTTCCTGCTGCTACTCCATCTCTTAATAAAAATGCCAACAAACACATATCCCTGCATAAATGCTAAGATAAATAAAGCCAACAAGTATGCAGAAACTGTAATATAAAGCCAAGTCTGATGTACCCAAAACACTTTAGTAACAAGGTCCCCGTAGGCTATTTATATGGAGACCCTCTAATAGTAATGATATGAAAGTGGTAGAAATGAGAGGCTCTTTGGCTGACTACTGAAATGCTGAGCCTCAGAATGTTATTTACTAGAAGGTTGGTGTCAATACTGAAACCTTGGTCCCCAATGTTTTGAATAATCTGAGAGGTTGACAGGGACTGGATAGGAGGAGGATATTGGTTCTTGCTTGTATTAAGATTGGTCATTTAAGAAATAACATGGAGAGTCGCACATCCTTTTCTCCTGGGAGGGAGCATAACATGATACTCGCCATGAGCATGCTGCCAAACCCCACAACAGGTTGTTTTATTCGGGGCACCCTGGAATGGGGTGGGTAAGACCCCTCCCCGTCCCAAGGGACTCAGCCCCAGTAGCTGAAAACCTCCAGAACTCAACTGCCACCATGCTCAGGAACACTCTCCTCTCCACATTCTCCAGTGAACCTCACCCAAGAGTGAAACTCTTCCTGAACTGTGAAGTTGCATTCGTGTCTGTGCGACAACTCATACCACACACCACTCATACTCCAAGAGTACTGCACCAGATTTGATGGGATTCAAAGTAGGAGAAAACCAATCTTGGAGGGAAATATGTACATATATTTATATATATTCATAAATATATATATTTAAGCACACAAGGCTCAACCTTTAACAACATGTTAGTGATCTCATCACTGTCACTGTCTTCCCATTGTTCATCGATTTGCTTGAGTGGGCCCAGTAACGTCTCCATTGGAGACTTTGTTGTTACTGTGTTTGGCATATTGAATACATCACGGGTAGCTTGCCAGGCTCTGCCGTGCGGGCGAGATACTCTCAGTAGCTTGCCGGGCTCTCCGAGAGGGGTGGAGGAATCGAACTCGGGTCGGCCATGTTGGCTGCGTGCAAGGCAAACGCTCTATCACTGTTCTATCGCTCCAGCCCAGTGATCTCTTATAGAGAGGCTTAATGGCCCCTGGGTCAAATACAACAATCTTCACACTCTTTTCTCTAAGGAAAGTTTTTTTTGTAGCATTTTCAATGGTTTTTCAAAAACAAACAATACAAAATATATTATTTCAGTTCTGCTTTGTGGCAGGGGTTGGGATTTGGGATGGAGACATCTGAAATATGGTGGTTGGAAGTTGTAATGGTTGTGGGATTGGTGTGTGAATAATAATGGAATAAAATATTGTGAACTACTTTATAAAATAAAAAAACAAAAATAAATTACTTGGAAAATGAAAGAATAAGACTATAATGACTATAATGGGCTGGAGCAATAGCACACTGGTAGAGTGTTTGCCTTGTGCGCGGCTGGCGTGGCCGAGCCAGGTTCGATTCCTCCACCCCTCTCGGAGAGCCTGGCAAGTTACCGAGAGTATCTCGCCCGCATGGCAAAGCCTGTCAAGCTACCCATGACGTATTTGATATGCCAAACACAGTAACAAAGTGTCTCACAATGGAGTTGTTACTGGGCCCTCTTGAGCAAATTGAAGAACAACAGGAGGACAGTGACAGTGACAGTGAAAGACTATAATTACATTCATTCTGATCAAGTCAAATGAGTACTATTGCTCTCCAAAACTAAGAAATAGCTGATTCATATTAATATTTTACTTTAATATAGTTGTCAGGTGATGTGTCACAAAACATTAATTTCCTGACAGTAAGGAGATGATTCTTTGGTGTGCCATTTGTTTGACTAATATCTGGACTCAATTTTGAAGCAACTTGAAATTTAGACCATCCCTGATTGGTAGAAATGTTCTCCAAGTGTTAGTTCACCCTGTAACTCTGAACAAGCAGCTTAAAATTTCTACGTTTCTTTTATTCAATCACTGTCACTGTCACTGTCCTCCCCTTGTTCATCGATTTGCTCGAGCGGGCCCAGTAACATCAGAGATATAAATTATTCCCTGATTGTATTGCAATCCAGTTGTTATATAATCATTTTCAAAGCTACCCAGAGACTGAAAAAAATTCATCAAGATACAAGTCAACATATATTTGGGAATTAGCAAATTAATTTTAAAAAATTGGGTGTTGAAGTAAGGAGACCTGGTTTAATGAGACCAGGAAATTAGAAAAAAAAATAAGGTATTATGTACTGAATCGAGAAAAGTTGATTTCTAGATCTGTCAAACATCAACTTGATGTAGGCAGGCAGGCAGGCAGGTAGGGAAGGTCCCCTCCCAAGGCAATGGCAAAGATATCCTGGGAAAGAATAACCCCGAAGTTGTGAGAGCCTGAAAGACCCTCAGCAGGAAACAGGAAAAAAAAAACCAGAAAAGACAAAACAAAACCAGGAACAGACTCTGAGGCTGGTTTTGGAGGCTGGACCTCTACAGAAATAATGAACTTCAGCAAAGATAATGACACAATTAAGGACTTGAAAGAGATTCACCAGAAACTTCAAAGCTGTTTCTTTGATACAATACCTAATCAAGCCCCACCTCTGTCTAAACTCCAGACTAAGGCATCCTTAAGAAGAGCTTCCACAAGCAAGTCCCAGGTATGCGGGTTCCAGGACTAAATCTGCGTGCTGCATGGTGGCAAAGGATCCAGGTCATCCCTCCCTGGATCCTTACCCAGCCAGCAGTCTGGTTGTCATGCCCACAATTTACATCCTAGTGCCATCTTAGCGCACCAACACCCTGGCTCAGAGACACAGCAGCAAATCCTGGAAGACATCACAATGTTGGAGATCTCTCCGGACCCCATACCGAGTCAATTTCACCAGAGCACCCCAGATGAATCAGGTACGCTATGCCCGCCTACTCGAGATGGGATCCCACTGACCAAGAACTTCCAGAAGCAAGGCCACCGCTCCCTCACCTCATTTGCAGGTTCCAGGACTAAGTCTCCAGGATGCATGGTGGCAGAGGACTTGGGCTGTCCCTCCCTGGGTCCCCACCTGCCCAAATGGCTGGCTTCATGCCCCCAACTTGCCTCCTGGTGCCATCTTAGCGCACCAACAGCCCTGCCCAGAGACTCCCAATTGAATCCCAAAATGGATTAATGCCATATAGAGATTTCTCTGGAACCCAACCATTTACAATCTAGAAATTTACATATGCAATCACGGCCATGCGAGCTCTCATGATATTTAAAATGAGCAACGGAAAATAAATCATCTAGCATCTGTCCCTGGCAGGTAGGCTTGACTGGTGGTGAGAAATTTCAAGCAGAACATAATGCTCCAAATTAGAGAGAGTATTGGGGAAATTGTCTGCCATAGAGGCAGGGTGAATATGGGGAAGGGGGATACTGGGGACATTGGTGGTGGAAAATGTACACTGATGGAGGGATGGGTGCTCCATCATTGTATGGCTGAATCTCAAACATAAAAGCTTTCTAACTCTTATGGTGATAAAATAAAATAATAAAAAAGTAATGTGGAGTTCATGCCCAATTCAATCAGCTTAAATCAATTACTGAACAAATAGCAGTACTAATGCATTATTATATATATATATATATATATAGCATAGTGGAGAGGGCATTTGCCTTGTGCTATCTTTCTGAAGACTTGATCTTTAAAATCTAGAGCTAGAGCAACTGGTTTGAGAGATGCCGGTGACTGTAAACTGAACTTCCAATCACAAAAAATGTCCTTTAAAATATCTAGGTGGGGCTACAGTTGAATATAATGCTACATTTCCAAAACACATTTATTTATATCTACAGTACATTTCATTGAGTCACCAGAGTGACCCCAGGCTTAGGAATTTAACCTGCAATTTGAAGGACCCCCTTTTTATCTTGGAAAGTATTTTAATGTTTTGATCACTCATGAAAGACTTTCAAAAAGTACCTAGAAATCTTAATTTGTGATGAGATTGTCATAGAAACCTGTGTACTTACATGTGGCCAAGTCATTTCTGATGAAATAAAATTAAACATCAGAAGTTCAACAGACATTAAAATCAAACCGAAGACTGCCAAGGTGATACTAACAGCATTCCCAAACAATGTATACTTTTTCTGGAATAGATAAAGGGATCACTTTGTCATTATAAGTTTCCCATGTGTGCCAGTGACGGTATACTCAAATACAAGACTTATTCGAGGCTGACCTTACCAGAATGGTTTGGTGGATTGGTCAGACTGAAGGTTTGTTAGGATCTTAAATGAGTGAATAATTTTGGAGAAAATAATAATTTGGATCTAGCATCCAATTTCTTTACTGATTCAATGACAAGAAAGTCTATGAATGTTTATTGTCTACTATATCAACTATGTTCTGTTAGAAGAGAGAGGATAATAAAAATGTTGCTGCACTCATCAAGAACTTTCAGTGTTCTGAGCGAGACAAATAGGGCCTATGAAATGTGAATAGGCTGTAAAGAAAATGTTAATCTGGGTAAATTAATACCTATAGGTAGGGCCACTTTATTTGAGACCAGCATTCGTTTTATTTTGTTGTGTTTTGAGCACACCTGGCTGTGCTCAGGGCTTCCAGGATCTTGGCTCTGTGCTCAGGGCTCCAGGGCTCCTCGCTAGTAGTGCCCAGGGGACCATAGGGGATGCCTGATATAGGACATAGCTTGATCATGTGCTGGGAAAACATTCTACCTGCTGTGCTCTTGCTGAGAGCTAACATTCTGGGAATCTGTGTGGTTGGTAGTAGAGGCCAGATAAAGAGTCTTAGGGAATTTTGTTGGAGAAACAGCTACTGTCTAGCTAGAAATTCAGAAATGTTATCTTGAAAATCACTCAGCTGAAGGGGTCCATATTGTTTCCAGACAATGACTAAGTCTCATGCTGCTGTCCATTTAATTGCACTCAGCTTATAGGTGATGCTGAAGAGGTCTGCATAAGCCACTAGGTATTGCATTCATCTGGGGGATATAAAGTAACAAAATAGGAGATTAATACCAAGAATAGCCGAGATCAGCACCAGGAGGATTACTCCATAGCTTAGAGTCCAGCCGGGCATTCTAGGGGAAAGGGCAGCTCAGATAGAGAAGGGAGCACCAAATAAAGGGTGTTTGGAGGATCCTCCCAGGAGGGGAGAGGCATGTTGAAAGTAGACTATGGACTGAACATGATTGCCACTCAATGCCTCTTTTGCAGACCACAACACCCAAAAGGAGAGAGAGAACAAAAGGAAATGCCCTGCCACAGAGGCAGGGTGGGATGGGGTGGATAGGTGTGGGAGGGATACTGGGATCCATGGTGGGGAAAAATGGGCACTGGTGGAGGGATGAGTATTTGATCATTGTATAATCGAAACCCAAGCACAAAAATTTGTAAATCGATAACTGTACCTCATGGTGTTTCACTAATAAAAAAAATAAAAGAAAAAAAAATAAAGAAGGCACCAATCACATCATGCTGTTTTCGACACTGGAGAAAATTGTTTCTTGGAACATGCGATAAAAGAGGTGTGGGAGGCATAGGTGTCCTTGTCAACACAAACTTGGCCATGAGCATTGATTCATTCGAATGCCTAACAACCGGAATCCAACATTTACATTTGAATAGATGTGGCTCACTGCCAGCAGTTTCTATCTTCGTTGTCTATGCACCAATATCCAATTATGATGAAGGAGAAATTTTGAAGTTCTACATGGAGCTGGAGAAATTCTATATTACATATGAATTTGACAATAATCATAAAAAATACTGAATTCTGAAATATGTTTTCCTATAGGGCTTTTGCCTTGCATGCAGCTGACCCAGGTTCAATTCCTCCATCCTTCTCGGAGAGCATGGCAAGCTACTGAGAGTATCCCGCCCACACGGCAGAGCCTAGCAAGCTCCCTGTGATGTATTCAATATGCCAAAAACAGTGACAACAAGTCTCACAATGGAGACGTTACTGGTGCCCGTTCGAGCAAATGGATGAACAACGGGAGGACAGTGCTACAGTTCTAATAAAAATGACACAGGAGAGTTATTTTCCTTTAGTTTCTGAAATATTTTGTGTACCTATTTTGTGTACTTTTGCTTTATTAAATCCTTGATATATATTTTTTTAATTTGGCATGTATGCCTGGAGTTATATTTCTGGAAGAGTTTTTTATTATTAAGTAATTCCTTTGACAGATACAGGAATAGCCTGTTATCTATTTAATCTCATTTATTTTGTAAATTGTATTTTTTTATAATTTATTGGCATAGTGCTCATAGAATTTATTTGTTATTCCTTTTTTTCACTTTCTCCTTACGTTAAGATTTTTTATTTTTTAATTTTTTATTTTTTTTAATTTTTATTAGTGAAACACCATGAGGTACAGTTATAGACTTATAAATTTCTGTGCTTGGGTTTCAGTTATACAATGATCAAGTACCCATCCCTCCACCAGTGCCCACCAGTGCCCTTTATTTGTTATTCCTTTAGTGCCTCAAATATCTACAGAGTTTTTATTTTATCAATTTTACTTATTTTTATATTATTTATTTATTTCCTGACATGTCAGTTTTGATTTCTCTTATTGTTCTCTTGATTAGTCTTTCCAGGGTTTTAGCAACTTGAAAGAACATATTTTCTAATCGCCTTTTTTAATTGTTTATTTTTAATTTTATGATTAGGTATCTACTTTTTTGATTAAAATAAAACTTACATTTATTATTTCTTGACTTCCATTTACTTTGAGTTAAAATCCTCCTTCTCCCCCCTCAATTTTGGTTTTGCGGTGCCGAGGATTTTGGTTAAATCCATATATTGCACATGCAGGACCATTAAGACATATGACTTGCCCCTATCTTTTGAATCCACTCCGTGTATGTCAAACTGGAGTTGTCTAACAGGGGTTTATTGGTCTATTATTAGAATAACCACACTAGCATCTTTATGTATTAGTGTAGAAATTTTCTTCATGCATACATTTAACTCTTCTCTCACAGTCTATAAGTTTCCCTTTATGAAAAAGGAGTTTCTTCAATTAGACATTGCGACCTTGGCAGTTGAGGAAGCAGTCTTGATTTCTACTTGCTTTCTCATGGCCTCCCAAGCTGCTAGAGGGAATAAGGGATGCTTCCTTTCCTGGTACTTCCTATGCACCCCTACAGACAGCATCCCAATAGCCTTCCCACTGATGTACAAACAAAGAAACAAACACTGTCCTCCCGTTGTTCATCGATTTGCTCGTGTGGGCCCAGTGATGTCTCCATTTTGAGACTTATTGTTACTGTGTTTGGCATATGAATACGACATGGGTAGAACTCTTTAAATTTCTAAGAAGACAATGAAACTTCTTTTCATAATTTTTTTGCCCCACATTATTTAAACTCTGTGGTTTCCAAAGTTGTTCAGAGTGGTTTGTTACAGGTCTTCAGTATTCCAACATCAATCCCACACCACTGTCACTGTTCCTCTATCACTGTCTCTAACCACCCCTCAAGCCTGCTCTATAGAAGGTTGACAATTATTTATTTTTATATTGCTTTTTACCAACACATTGCTTGCAGAATGATTAAAAAATTTGCTTAGAAGAAAATTTGTGAAAATGGTTGTATCTTACCATGGTGACATTAAGTCTTTGTATGAGGGGTTACCAAGGTGTTGTTACAAGTCAAACATTCTGTGTCCATGTTTTCATGAGTCAAGATTTGTTGGCTTCTCCATCACATCCAACCCAATCTGGTGTGCTACCACTAAATTGTCAGTGTTGTAGAGTTTGGAAATTGCCCAGGAAATCCTGGAGTTTTAACCAGGTTTTAGAGTTGCAGTAAAATATTTCTCTGGGCCTGATTTAGAGTGTGGGTGTGACTGCCAGGGCTTTCAGAAGTATACGAAAGTGTGGGGAGGTGTCCCATCAGGACTCTGAGAAGACCTGGAGTTTTCAGTCACTGGGACAGTTTGGGGCAGGTGAATTTCTCTGTGAGTCTCAGTTCTGAGGTGAAGGCTAGAGGATTTGGGGTGTGGTAGCAAGTGGATGCAGAGGCTTAGTTTGGGTGGGAGCTGGCTGTCCTCTTGGAGTGCTGGAGGGGGAGTGTCAGGTGGGAATGGGTGTCTGAGAAATTTTTGTGGCTGGTTAATCTCTTTTAAGATTGTTTTATGAGTCTCTGGAACGACTAGATGATTTTACATGACTGAGGTGGGTAATTGGTCATATGGAACATTTTTTTCATATGTCTATTCACCATCTGTATTTTTTTGGGGGGGTAAGAAGATATTTATCTCTTTCTACCATTTTTAATAGGGTTATATGTTTTTTTTGTTGCTGTGTACTGTGAGACCTTTCTATTAGTCCTTTGTGAGATGGATGGGGGATTGTGGGAGAGGGTGAGAAACAGCATAGGATGAAAAGGACCTAGGGACAAGGGTAAGGAGTTTTGTCTTTTTGTTGGTGGTCCAGAAACTTCGTATACCCAAAGCACAATTAACACTCTTGTAAAACATGTACCCTCGAGTAAAAAAACAAAAGGAGAGAAATAAATTGTTCTCTAAATTAACATTTCTAATATTTCAAAAAATGTACTTTCAAAATTTAGAGTAAGTTTTAATGACTCAGAGGCAAGTTCCTCACTGACTCTTCTTTTACTAAACAGAACTGCCAACTTGACAGCGTCTCCAAATACTGATACTTACTGTGACGCTTGTAGGTGTGTCAACAAATACGATTGTAAAGATTCCTGAGAGAAAATACTGAAACAAAAATAACATTTATTAATACTTAATCATTATGTGCACACACACAAATACACACATAGGTGTGTGAACTTGAAGAACTTTGTAATGTCACATTAGAATATTATCTAAACACCTCAGGGGATAGCAGAGAGGGATGGTGTGAGGTCTCTGCTCACTGATGAAACAGAAGGATTAGTAGTAGTGACTTTTATGTGGTAGAATAAATGTCAAATGTACTGTTTTGGCTAATCATCATTTATTGAATTCATAAACTCACTTTACAGAAGAGTGATTGCTAAGAAATTTTCTGCTTAAAAATATCATAGCTTGGTGATTTCACATGGAAATAAATACATTGAACATAGTATTAAATAGCAATCAATATTTTGCTTATAGAGATTATAGTTCAGACATGTTTAAATTTAATTTTATGTAATTTCAGTATAATAAGAACAGTCTATCTTCCCTGAGTAGCTTTTCTAGAGACCTCTCAGCGCTTGAAACTTGTCAGGAAAATGACAAGTTAGGATATGTCGTAAACTGAATCGCACAACTTTCATACATCAACAAAAACTTCCCACTTTTTCAAATAGCAAAAATTCTGATAGAAGTGTAGGGAAAGAATAATGATTCTCCAGAAAAATGGGACCACCAAGATGTTAAAAGAAAAAAGCATTTTAGGTCAAAAGGACCTGACTTTGAATTCTTTGTGCTCTGTTTCTGTGTGACTCAAGAAAAACTTTTTTTTAAATTGGATTACCATGAGAGACAGGGCCCTGTGGAGGGGAACGGGTTGAGTTTCCCTCCCCGCCCTGACCAGGGCTCCAGCAGCTGAAGACCTCTGGAAACAGCCACCACCATGCTGAGACCACTCTCCATAGGCATGAAGGTACTGGCAGAGAAACAAAGGCATGCGGGTCCCGGGGCTGAGATCTCCAAGCCTGCTCAGATCGGGGCTGAGCATCCTCCACCCAGATCCTCCATATTCCAATAGGCAGGGGTCACACCCAACAACTGGCCCCCTGGCGCCTTGTAATTCCATCAACGGCCAAGACCCAGAGACTATAAAACCCAGCTCCCGGAAGCAACATCTTATTATCTCATTCTTACTTTGGACAAACTGGCAGGCTACCAAATGTAACCTGCCCATACGGCAGAGTTTGGCAAACTCCCCGTGGCGTACCCAATATGCCAAATACCAGTAACAGTGATGGGTCTCATTCTCCTAACCCTGAAAGATCCTTGAATATGGCACTTTTTAAAAAAAATCTCAGGGCTAGGATGAAGGAGACATTACTGGGGTCTGCTCGAGGTAATCGACAAACAACAGGATGGTAGTGATCGTGATGAGAGACAGCTGCAAAGTTCTACATAACTGGATTTCAGTATTAACTTGTCATCTTTAGATTTTGCTTCCTTCATTGGCAATGGGAATGGATATTTATTTGTCTTATGACTGTGTTTTTATATTATATTAGTAACAATGAATTATATAGTAAGCTTGGTCCTGCAGCTCCAAAGTCAGGGCTCCAGATTTCCTTTCTTTGTGTGGTTCCTGGTTAGAAGTGGCCAAGAGAAATCTCAAGGAATCTTGGGAAAGGAGAAAAGCAGAAGAAACTGGTAATCTCAATAAAGGTCATGGTGATGAGGCATGGAAGCTATAGCCTCACTTCCCTTTCCTCTACCCTATTATTTGCTGTTTTGTATTTCAGAGGCAGCAGTTTTGGATTTATCCATGACCTTCCCTTAGCAATGTCATTATGGTGGTCAGGACCCCATGGCTTCTTCAAGTTACAACTTGAACTTGCACATTGATGTTGTTGTCTTAGGCAGGAGAGGGTTAGAGTTGATTCTCCCACTCTTTTCTCTCACTTCTTCCCACTTCTAGGAGCTCCCACGTTAATAAAGGCTCCAGTTCTCATGAAGGTTTCTATGTGCTATCATTACTGTAGAGGCCTTTCTCAAATTCCTTGCAATTTCATTACAAAAAGCATCAACTAGTAGTAAAGGGTAGAAGGCCTTTACTATAGGGTCTTAATTTGGACAAACACAAAAATGGTATTGACAACTGTGGGTTTCTGTAATAAATTCTATTTCCAGCTGACTTATATTTGGGATATTTTGAAGTCTTTGATTTGGGTGCTTCTATTGTCTTAGTTTTGTTCCCTTAGACATTGTACATAGAGCAAGAGAAGATTCTCTCCTCTTCTATTCCCTAGCTTTGCCTTACTTCTCTTTCTAGAAATATCACTCAGAAAATTCTAAATCTACAAAACATTGAACAAAAGAAAAGCTGCCACTTGGATAGCATTTTTTACTTTCAGGCAAAATCTTAGTCAGAAATGAAGTGCTCTATTAATTATAACTTGCTGTGGTTGTCTGTCCCCAAACTGCACAGGGTAAAGCACGCATTGTTTATCTCTTTCTTGGAAACAATATCATTAAAGAGCAATCTGAGAAAGTGAATTCCAATAGAGAAACTGTTCTCTATCAGATTATCAAGGATGTCAAAGCTGTTAATTTCCTGTGTATTGGGACTCTGAGGAAGGCTTGGGTACAGAGTCCTGCTAATGGCATGTAATATGACATTAGTAACTGATTTTATAGTAGCCAATAGTTTTGAATTTTTTCTCTTAATATATTATTTATGATCAAGAAGCTGTGTCTGTTGATATGAAAGATAATACTTGGGGGGACACTTTGGATAAGTCGATCAAAGAGGACTCTTAAATATATAACATGAAAGCTGAGATCTTAAAACAAGAATGATCTGAAGACTGCAGTCTGAGTTGTCAGAGATGAGGATACTTCAGCTATAGAAATTTATATTTGTTTTAGGCTTAGAATAAAGATCAATGTGTGTGTGGAATATAAGGAATCTGAGAGAATGTCAATCTATGTAAGACTGTCTTGGACAAGTGTATCTTAAAAGAGCATGACATTTTATTTTCCTCACAAAAATTAGAATCAGAGCATTTGAATCTCTTTTGGTTTTTCTATCTCCTCCACTGAATATTTACTTACAAATGTAGATGACCAGATTGTATATCCTGACAACAATGTGAGAGGAAGATATGAATGTCTAAATTCAGAGTCTTGAGATTTGTACAGATGTATCCAGATTACTCCCAGCATTGTAATAATAAAGGCATTCATTATTTGCATGACCTGCAAGAAAATAATACCATTACTTAGCACTATTACTATTATTACTCTTACTTATTACCTTTCCAGTACAACTTTTGATAGGCACCAAGAAAACAAAAAGATGGAGAACTCCTTAATAGATTTCTGGTTTTTGTAACATTCAGCTCAGATGGGTAGCATTTGTGATTATTTCAGAACAGTTTCCAAATACAATGATTACAATTCCACTAAAGTTGTCCAGGGGCCAAATGTTCTACCTGATTCACAATATATAAGATGAGCCAGGGGGTTTATAATATATGATCTCCTTCAGTATTCATTGGGCAGTATTCATTCAGTATTCATTCGGCAGAGTCTGGCAAACTCCCCGTGGCGTACCCAATATGCCAAATACCAGTAACAATGATGGGTCTCATTCTCCTAAAGAGCCTTGAATATAATCTCAGGGCTAGGATGAAGGAGACGTTACTGGGGCCTGCTTGAGGCAATCGACAAATAACAGGATGATTTGTGATTTGTGATTGTGAGTATTCATTAGCTCCGATGTCTTTAATAATGTTTACATGCAGATATGTTTTTTAAAAAATTAAAACCCAATTTTTCTGATTTATCATTGTTCTACAATAACATAGAAATTCAGCAGTTTTTGTTTCACAGTTATAATTTACAGTATTCAATTCTCACCACCCACATTTCTAATGCCACCTGATATTTGTCCTTCTGATTCACTTCACTTAACAGAATACCCTCCAGTTCCATGCAAGTTGCAGTGAATTGCAGGATTTCATCATTCCTTGTAGCTGTATACTATTTCATTTAACCTACACAACATACTTCATTATCTACTCATCCTTAATTGGTCACCTACAGTGATTCCCTATCCTAGTTATTGTTCTGAGTGCTGCAATGAACAGTGATATGCACACCTTTTGAATGGACATTTTTGTGTCCTGAAGGTAGATACTAAGAAGTGGAATGGCTGGGTCAAATGATAGCTCTATTTTCACTATTTCTAAGAAATGTCGAGTCAAATTCCTGATTCTCTGTTCTAAACTTGACCCCATTTATTGAGTTTTTCACACTTGGATATCTGTATTTTAGAGTCAATTTCTAACTTTCACTTGTTGATATCATTTTGAGCATGTTGAATTGCTTTTAATTTTCTTAGTTTCTTAAAGTTTTTTTAGATTGTTTTAAACCACAAGTTACTAATCTATTCCCTTGAATATGTACATCTCAAATGATTTCTGTGTGTTTTACCATTATAATCTACACTGTTATGGAATTCTGCTATATCTTTATTTTTCCTCTGGGGCTTTACTTTTCCTTAGAAACTGGAAGTGCTCTTTATCAATTCTGGATGATGTGACCAGAAAGAGAGATGGTTCCTCAAACTGAGTACATCCTTTGCTTGCAAATGGCCTTGATTTGATCCTAGACATTACATGTTCCCCTGAGCACCATAGGAAGCAAACCTTGAACAATACTTTGGGAGTAGATGCAGAGCCATTTCAAATGTAGAAGAATGAAAGAAAAAAAAGAAACAGAAAGAAGGAAATAAAAGAAGAGGGAGAAAATGAAGAGTAAGTAAGAGAGTGAAAGACATAAAAGGAGAACGAGAAAGAAAAAGGAAATAAGGAATTGGAGGAGAGGAGGAAGGAAAGAAAAGAAGAAAGAAGGAATGAGGGGAGGGAGGAAAGGTGAGAGGAAGGAAGATTTTTTTACATGCTAAAGCTTCATTAGTTATATGTTTATAAATATAATCTCCTAGTCTACAGTCTATACTTTCATTCTGAACAAATTGTTATTATTAGTTTTTGATTTGGGCTTCACTAACTGTAACCAGGGCTTTGAAAGGCTTTGATAGCAAATGTTGTTCCATATTTCTCTGGTGATAACATCATGGTTGTTGGGTGACCATATTACCACTCCCACATCTGGCCTCTGTGGTACTCAGTGCTGCTGAGAGAAGATGCAGTCTCAGTCTGACTTAGCAGCCTCCACACCACCCTGGATCTTGTTATAAACAGGTGTTGGCACAACTGTAGTTAACACATAGCTTTTGTTTATGCCGGTTGAGCCAAAGTTTGTCCTGTAGTGTTTGGCTATAGAGGGGGAAGTTTTAGTGCATGTTTTCTTTCTTCAGATAGTCTTTTTCCTTCATCTTAACTGCAGAAAAATGAGTACTGGTAAAGGGAAAGGTGTTTGATCATTGTATGACTGAGACTTAAACTTGAAAGCTTAGTAACTTTTCCCACAGTGATTCAATAAATAAATATAAAAAGAAAAAAAATAAATTAAAAAAAAATTAAGGTGGAGTTCATGCCCAATTCAATCAGCTAATCAGTGGCTGAATAAATAGCAGTACTCCTACACACACAAAAAAAATCATTGGGATCTAATAATACTCCCAGTACTCATTTTTCACCTCCAAGAACCCCAGTATACCCCCCCTCCCACCCATCCAAATGCCCGTGAGGCACATGATTTCTACTTAACTCTTCTCTACATTGATTGCATTCATTATTTCGACAAAAGATGCACTATTATTGTTTAGAATTTCCCCCCAAACAATCAGAATTGCTGAAAAGGCATTGTGAAATATATTGTTTTCTATAGCTGGTTATGAGAATCATATAATGTCACGCGGCCACGATTTTGGATTTCTGCAAAGAGCCAGATAATTATGAGATTGTTTTTTTGTGTGTCTGGTGTTATGGCTGTGCCGGAGAGCCACTCGTGGGGGTAACTCGTGACCTCAGTATGGCGTGAAGGACATGCCGGTACCGCCCCCTTCCCATGAGACTGCAGTTGCCCCGTCACCGCCGGCTTGTATCTGGATTTCCTATAAGCTCTGAGGCGGTGGCCACCTTACTGCCAGGGGGGAAAAAGGCAGAAGGGAGCAACACCCTTTCCCTCCTGGGGAGGCATGGCGCCGTAGTTTAATGCATGGTCCATTCACTTTTCTGCTGCAAGCTGCTGGGCTCTGGACTAAGTCCTTTTGCCTCTGGAGCCATGGCAGTGCCAGAGAGCCACTTGTGGGGGGCAACTCATGACCTCGTTAGGGAGTGAAGGACGAGCCGTTACTGTCCCCCTTCCCATGATATTGCAGTTGCCCTATCACCGCCGGTTCATACCTGGTTTTCCAATAAACTCTGACGTGGTGGCTACCTTGTTGCCAGGGGGGGAAAAGGCAGAAGGGAGCAACACTCTTTCCCTCCTGGGCAGCATGGCGCCGTAGTTTAATGCATGGTCCATTCACTTTTCTTCTGCAAGCTGCTGGGCTCTGGACTAAGTCCTTTTGCCTCTGGAGCATGGCCGTGCCAAAAAGTCGCTTGTGGGGGGCAACTCAGCAACTCATGACCTCGGTAGGGTGTGAAGGACGAGCTGGTACCGCCCTCCTTCCCATGAGACTGCAGTTGCCCTGTTACCACCGGCTCATACCTGGCTTTCCAATAAGCTCTGAGCCGGCGGCCACCTTGTATGCAGTCCAGAAGCATTTCTGCCAAAAGCCGCTGGGTTTCAAGATTTGTTTCAGAGTCTCTGGTATCATGGCTATTAATCAGCTTGATCAGGAGCCAGAGAGGCCGTTTGTAGGCGGGGACTCGGGATCTCTTTGGGATGGGGAGAAAGAGTCAGCTCCACTCCCATGTGGTGAGGCCCTGTGTGTCTCATCACTGCAGGCCCAAACCTGACTGTCCAATGGCCTCTGGAGGATGGTGGTCACCAGGCCACCAGGGGGAACAGGCCAAGGCACGAAACCTATTCCCACCTGCAGTGGCCCAGCACCAGTAACCTACTGCAGGAACAGGACACATTTCTGCCGAAAGCCTTTGGGTTCCTAGATTCGTTTCTGAGACTCTTGGATCATGGCCATTAGGCAGTTCCATCAGGAACCAGAGAGGCCATGCCTCCAATTATATAGCTGAGCCAGAGGTGGTTTGTGGGTGTGTCTCCCACATACCTAACTTTTGGCCATTTACTTTCTTGGTAAACTTTGCCCCAAGTTTTTGGGGTCTGGCCAAAGGCACAGCAGCAATTTTGGGGTATCTGAAAGTCTGACGTTCCTATCAGGCCGCTGATGCACTCACCTCACAGGTACAGATTGACCTGCTGGTGGTCCCATACCCCCAAGATCCCAATGATTTTAATCCCCATTGTTGTTAGTTGTTATATTAAGAATATCACCGGTATTTAACTCTAGCCTATATATAGCTAGTATATGTTGAAGTTACATATGAGAAATACAAACATTGCATAGCCATCTTGGGACATTTTTATAAATTTTTCTCCATTTGAAAATTTCACAATACAGGATTCAGTATTTTCTCCCTCTTATATTTTGAAATTTTAATTCTGTAGTAAGTAATTGCTTAACTTACGCAGCATTTAGCTCTTACCCCCAACATTTTTGTTGTCTTTTGCACAGGTGACCTTGTTGGTGGCATTTTCACTAAGATGCATAGAAAGAGAGCAGGACTACGAAATTCTTTTCTGTAGGAAAACATGGAGGAAATTTAGGACAATTCCTTTCTTTAGGGGATATTTAAATATTTGAATAGAGGAAAGTCTGGTCTTTTTTTTTTTTTAGGTAAAACAGATTTTATTTGGAGGGTTTTTGAAGTGTGGAGGGGGAAAGAGAGAGAATGAGAGAATAAGAGAGAGAGAGGGAGAGAGAGAGAGAGAGAGAGAGAGAGAGAGAGAGAGAGAGAGAGAGGCGCTCGAGAGAACATGGACTTCTCCAAGGTCAGAGACATTCCAGCATTAGATGTGAAAGCATGAAAGCACACATCTCAAGAGGGGACATGCAGATGACACATGTGTTCGACCACATGGGCACAAACAGCATATGGGCTCTGGCGGTATATGATCACAGGGAAGTCTAGTCTTAGAGCTCCAATTTTCACTGTGCTATAGGTCACAGAGAAAAATTAAAAAATCAAACCATTGATAGTTAATTTTTAAAATACTAGTATTGCACATTTGTACATTTGGTTGAAATGTACTGATAGTATAAAGTGTTTGTTTTCATCTTTCATTTCCTCTAGAAATTACCCGAATCCACAAATCTACCAGGTACAGAAACTGCACTTTTGCTTGCTTGGGTTTATTCTACTCCATGTTATTTCTTCCAAATTAAATTTAGTGCACACACAAGCTCAACTTGTAACAACATATTAGTAATCATAAGGGCTTGCTTAATGCCTCCAAGGTGAGATATAGCAGTTTTCACACACTTCCTCTATGGAAACCTCTTTGGGTCACTTTTAGCAGGTTATTCATAGCAAACTAAATTACTTCGGATCTGGCTTGGGTGGTGGTGGGAAAATTTAATAGTGGTGGGAAGGTGTCATGACAGTAGGATTGGTGTTGGAATATTGAATGTAATAAATTATTGTGAACAGCTTATAAAAATAAAATAGAAAAAATAAAAAGAGGTTCATAAAAAATCTAATACACCACAGAACCTCTATTACATTTCTATCTTTATCAATTGCATGGGAAGTATGTGCATATAGTATGATAAAGTCTTAAAAAATTGAAAAAAACGTGAAAAAAACCCAACCTTCCATGTTCCCCAGAGTACACTGACAAGGTACTCTCTCAGACTCGGGTCCTGTTCCCTCTCCTCCCAAAGAGAAGTATCTGTAGCCAGAGCTGAAGTCTAAAACCTTGCCTTTAAAGTCTTGCCTTATAAATTCCCCGTCCATTCCCCACAATCCACCAAGTCTGAAAAACAGAGTTGCTGTGCCCGGGCTACTGACTCAGGAACCACAAAAGTGGTTAAAGCAAGTGAATCCTGATCAGTGTCTTGATGGGGACTCTGAGATCATACCCATATCACCATTCCTTTAAACGGGGTGTCCCCAGCAGCCAGACCCCGTCCGAGAACTTCTGACTTTTGGTGTGAAAGTCTGACTTTCTAGTCTGGGAGAGAGGCAGAGAAAAGGCTGCAGGAAGGAGATTCCCAGGGACCCAGTGCTGGGTGCCCCTGTCCTCAGAGGGGTCCGCACCCACAGGCTCCCTCCCTCCCCCCAACCCCTCAGGGTCTTCATCCAGGCCTAAAGAGGGGCGATCTCCAAGGTGGCTCCCGAGTGTCTGACCTTTCTGTTTCGGGAGTCCCGGCTTCAGCCCTTGTGATGTGGACGGTGTTTCCCGGGGGTGCCCCTCATCTCTCCCTGGCCAGGTCCCAAGGCTGCGGTTGTGGGGAGGAGCGCGAGCAGATGCGCGAGGACACTTGTGCGCACTCAGGCCTTGGAGCGCTGCGGGGTTTGCAGGGTCCTGGATGCCCCCAGGGAAGGCGATGTGGGTGCAGGGCGGAGGTCTGGCTCCCAGGACCCTTTCCTCCCTGGGTTCTTATCTTGACCGGGACTTTGAAACTCTTTGGACTCAGCTCCAGCAAACACTGTTTTCTATGACGACTGCATTCTCTGCTGAGGAGCACTGCTTATGAGTCTTTCAGCCCTTGATCTTCCATAGGCCGTCCTGGGAGACGTGCTCACTGCTAGTAAACTGTGCTCCTCTCTGAAACGCCCCTTTTAATGAGATACACGGATGCTTGAGCTGAGCGCTGATGCTCTCCTTTTCTTCCATGGCGTCTCCCTATCGCGTTTCTGTGTCTGTGCTCTAGGTACCTCCTACACTCCCTACTCCGAAAACTGAAGTTGGGTTTAAATTGAAATTTAAAGATCTGTTTCAATCAGGCTTCAGCCACTAATATATTTAATTTATTTATTATTATTATTTTTTGCTTCTAGGGTCACACCCAGCGATTCTCAGGGGTTACCCCTGGCTCAGTACTCAGGAATTACTCTTGATGGTGAGGGGTCCAGATGGGATGCTGGGAATCAAACTCAGGTCTGCCTCGTGCAAGACAAATGCTCTACCTGCTGTGCTATCGCTCCGGCACCCCACTAATATATTTTAGAATCCTAACTTAAAGCCATCTATGGTTGGTCATGAACCACCTAAGACTGTCACAATTTACCTTTTTTTTTTAATGTGTTTTAAATACTTTTTAAGTTTTAAACTTTTATTTCTTTGTTGTTGCTGTTTTTTGCAACACTATCAAAGTTATTTTATAGCCATGGTGGGGCTACATCATGCCCACTCCAAGTGCCAGGATCCACTGTTATTCCAAGACTCTGGCATTTAGCTTCTTCACATCACGATACTGTTAAGATCTCAGCCCCTTTCTCTGGGGTTGTCTAATATCTTTCTCTGTTTCGATCACGGTCCTCCAGGTCATGGTCCTCCCGTTTGTTCATCAACTTGCTCGAGCAGGCCCAGTAACGTCTCCATTATGAGACTTGTTGTTACTGTGTTTGGCATATCGAATACGTCACGGGGAGCTTGCCAGGCTCTCCGAGAGGGGCAGAGGAATCGAACTCGGGTCGGCCATGTTGGCTGCGTGCAAGGCAAACGCCCTACCGCTGTGCTATCGCTCCAGCCTCTGTTTCGATAGACTCCACATATAAGTGAGATCATCTGTGCTTTGTCTTTTTTTCTTTCTTTCTTACTCACTTCTCTGTAGCATGAATTCCTCCAGTTTCAACCCCAAGTGCAGTGAACTTGACCTTTCCTCCCCTCTTTTCTGCCACTCCTTATCTGATATTGTTTCTTCTTTCCCTTTTTCAATTTTTATTTACTGTATAAATTCTTTAGGGGCGGCCGGGGGAGGGGGGCAACGACTCTTCCCCTAGCCCCCCAGGTTCAGGTGGGACCGGGCTGCTCCCCCAGCTGGGGCAGCCGGGGCCATGGGGCAGACAGCAGAGGAAACGAGGGCCAAGCCGGTTGATTGATCAGTTACCATTTATTCCATTCTCCCCACGTGTGTGCCCAAGTCTCTCTGAGCCTCCCATTCTAGTCTCCACTGCTCCTCATTCCCGTCTCCTCCTGTCTCTCCTGCTCATCTCTTTGCACTCTATCTCTCAGCCTGGGCTCTCTCTCTCCACATGCCTGGTCCTGTATTCTACGTTCTTTTCTCTCTGTCCCCCTTGCTAGCCTCTCCGTGGTCCATCTTGCCATCTCCCCTTCTCTCTCATCCTCCCCAGTTCTCTTGTCTCTCCAACTCCAGCACTCTGGGCTGACACTGCACCCAGTCAGGTAGCAAAATCAACATAAGAAAGCCCTTCCTGAGGGCCCACCAAGTTCTAAGGGAACACCACCTAAAAGGTATTCCAAAGCCCTTCCTGACTGCCCAAGGGCAAAATATCTCCTAAGGTGTTTTTCTCCTTTCCTCAGTCCAATAACTCTACCAACATCTCAATTCTAGTTATTTTTGTATGGACACAGTAAGAGATAACATTGAGGCTTGTAAGGGCAGGTCTCCTGGGAATATCTTGCCACAGACTCAGACTACAGTGCTAAAGGTAAAGGTAAAGGTAAAGGCCCTCCCGTTGATCGTCGATTTGCTCGAGCAGGCCCAGTAACGTCTCCATTGGAGACTTTGTTGTTACTGTGTCTGGCATATCGAATACTCTCGGTAGCTTGCCGGGCTCTCCGAGAGGGGCGGAGGAATCAAACTCGGGTCGGCCATGTTGGCCGCTTGTAAGGCGAACGCCCTACCCGCTGTGCTATCGCTCAGTGCTAAGGCCAGATTAATCATTCCTATCCCTAGCAGGGTTCAAATCTAGTTATTGCTTTTTGGATCATGACAGCATTTGTCCATGATCAAGTTCTTAACTTATAGTTAAGCATTATGGCACTTTGGCCAGGCCCATCTCAATGCCAGGGTAGCACGTAGTTTACTGCTTGCACTGGTTCCATAGTCCCTTTTCGGGACCCTGCTTTTAGGGGCGCTAGGAAGAAAGGGCAGCTGAGGCTTAGGTGAGAGAACAGATGCCCAGGAGGAAAATATCACCGAGAGTCACATTACAAAAGCATAGCATATACTGCCTGCTTGTGTCCGTACAAAAAGGACATTGTTCTGAATAAACTATGCAAAGGACATAGGGAGAAGAGAAAAACAATATTTATAAGTCAACAGAGCACAAAGAAAGAAGTTACAAATAAACACAGAGGAATGGGAGCACTGTGATGGGAGCAACCCAATATACCTAAAACTACCTGAGGCTATGCAGGAAGGACAAAACAGTGTTATCCAATAATTTACTACATTTTTGGGATTTGTTTTGGTTTGGGGGCCACATCCAGCAGTGCTCAGAGGTCACTCCCAGTTCTTCATTCAGGAATCACTCCTGGCAGTGCCTGGGGGACTATATAGGATACTGGGGATTGAACTTGGGTCTGCTGTGTGCTAGGCAAGTGCTCTCCCAGCTATGCTGTTGCTCTGGCTAATTTTTTAACCACTGACTAGTCAAATGAAAGGTTCTGTCTGACACTTAATAATTTGCGGGGGGGCGTTAAATTTATTTTGATGCGTGTATTTTTTATATTGTATCATTTATTTATTATAATTTATTTGTTTATATTTTATTTTTGATATTACATTCACATTTTCATGACAGTTAACAGGACATTTTGATTCTCAGCTTGAAGAGCTTTCTTTCTTGTAAGGCTGGTGATGAACCCCTTCATCTGTTTCAAAAATTCTTGATCTTTGAAATATGACGGGCAATTTATGCACTAAGTCTGTTCTAGGGAAAAATTGGGAGACAGACATTTAAACTTTTCCATTTTAACCTTATCCTGAACAGGGTATACATTCATGTGAATATAGTCATGCATCCATTGAAACACTGTTTAGGGTACCAGAGTGATAGTGTTAGGGTCTGAGCTCAGGACAGCCTCACTTGTCAAGGAAAATTCTGAGAGACCGAGTCCATGCAAAAGCAAGAGGTTTATTCGAGCATGCTTAGGCTCACAGCATGACCACAAACCGTCAGTGGCTGAGAGCCCTGAGCCTCTTCAAAGGGGACTTTTTATAGGGCATCTTCCCGCGCATTTCAGAAAAGCCCGCGCACAAATCACCCAATACATTTGAATTATCACATTAGATGCTGCACGCAGGCAGCCAGTCATTTTGCAACAAGCCATCAGCACAAGCCACTCTCTTCTGTACAGGTTACCAGGCCCTCCAAATGGGCAGTCAATTAGGCCTTTTCTGGCCTTATGGCCATATTAGGTGAATTCCAGGCCAAGGAAATACCTCATTAGGCCTTCTCTGGCCTTGTGACCTTATTAGGTGGATTCCATGGCAAGGAGATACCTCATTAGGCCTTCTCCGGCCTTGTGGCCTTATTTGGCGAATTCCAAGGGCAAGGAGGAGATGGGGGTACTTGGTGTTGCTCTGGCTAATTTTTCTGGTACTTGGTGTTGTCAGCCTGCCGCAACTGCAGGGCGGGATATGGGCTGGGACTTGCTTTGCTAGGGCCCAATTGTCATGGGGCTATCTTTCAATAGTACAGTGGGTAGGGCATTTGCCTTGCACATGTCCCACCTGGGTATGTTCCCTGGCATCCCATATGGTCCCCTGAGTCCACTAGGAGCGGTCCCTGAGCACACAGTCAGGTGTAAACCCTAAAACCCTATCACCAAATGTGTCCCCAAGACAAACAAACAAAAAACCCTGTTTATTTGCTATTATCTTGTGGGAACTGTGAATGAAAGATAGGTTGGAACTGGCAGCTTCAAGTCCTAGCAGTTGGCATGGAACTTGCACTGCAGTCACCTCTCTTGCATACTATTGATGAAAGCAAGTACTAAGGCAGGCCCAGATCGGAAGGGTAGAAAAATAGACTTTACTTTGTGATGGCATAAAATCATCAAGCATCAAAGTCACATTTCAAAGTATGGGTAGGGAAAATGTGACTGTTTGTTCAGTCTAGTCTTTCTCAAGTTTTTTTCCCTACGGTTTTCTTTACATACATGCAAGCTGAAATTTTCTCATATCTTCTTGACAGTGTAAGTAATATAAAGCAGTTTTTTTAAAAAAAAGTATCGTAGCACTCAAATATTGTCTAGTGCTGTAGCACTCTGAAATGTTAAACTTTCCCCATTGCCCCCATCCTATCCTTCCTCTGTGGCAGGGCATTCCCTTTTGTTCTCTCTCCTTTTGGGTGTTGTGGTTTGCAAAAGAGGCATTGAGTGGCAGTCATGTTTGGTTTATAGATATGCTAGGGGAAAAGGGAGCTCAGATAGAGAAGGAAGCACCAAATAAAGGATGTTGGGAGGATCCTCCCAGGATGGGAGAAGCATGCTGAAAGTAGACTATAGACCAAACATGTAATAATATATTTGATGTTGGTGGGCCCCATTGGTGGCGCATGTGAAGAAGGGAGGAGAAATCACTTTCTTCTGATCCGTCTCCACCACCTGGGACCCAGGGTTATCGGGTTCTTGTCTCACCTCACAGAAAGGAATTTCAGGAGTAGACGAGCAGTGAAAATTACAGTTTTTATTTGGAGGTTTTGAAAGGAAGGAGAGGGAAAAAGTGGGAGAGAGAATGGAGAGTAATGTGTTCAAAAAAGAACGCAGGCTTCTCCAAGGGCGAAGAGAGCCCCTACACACATCCCAGCATTAGACAGGAAAGCATGAAAGTACACATCTCAAGAGGGGAGATACGGGCGACACATGTGCTCAGGCACCCCCCTGTTCTCGGTCACATGGGCGCAAGCAGCACATGGGTTAGGGCAGTGTATGCATGCTCTTCCTGTGTTCAACCTGGCTTTTATAGGGTTTCTCCAACCTGCCCCCATGTATGACTTCTACCTTGGTAAAAGTCCTTGCTAAGGAGGTTACCGAGGGGGTAGAGTTGGAAGTGGTGATGGTCTTCTTTGAAATTCCTTTCATTCCTGCTGGAGCTTCTGTTGAAGGGGTCCAGCCTCCTTAGGGTCTGTTAGAACTGGTACCATTTCTCCATGAGGTCAGGGCTATTACTTATGAGGAATTTTACTGCCATTGCCTTGGGAGGGGGCCTTCCCTATCTGCCTGCCTGTCTACATCATATTCTCTATGATGCCTGCTTTAAAATACATATGTAAGAATGAGCCAGGGAGAAGACTCAAAGAGCTAGAGTGCTTTATTTGCATGACGGAGACCCTTGTTTGTTCTTCAGCACAGCATGGTCCCCAAGCAATGCTAGGAATGACTTTTCACATGGTGTGGATATGGCTGATACATTGGAATAAAAAGATAAAAATGCTGATGTTTCTAAGTGTTTATATACTGGAGAGTCAAAATTTTAATCCTAATGGATGAGAGTATTATGCACTACATTTTTTTCACTTATCTGTATGGATTTTCCGATCTGATGTATTCTCTTATATATTATGAATGCATTTACTTCCTAGAGAAATTCACTTATTCCAAGCATCAATTTTGCTATGGACAAAACTGATTCTGTCAGATACACATTAATACGTATGCAAATGCTCTTTCTCTTTCCACTTCCTTTTTTTTTGTTTGTTTTAATAGTGCCAGTGATGAAACCCAGAACCTGAGATATTCAAGGCAAGTCTGAAGCAATTTTTATTGTCTCCGCTGTTTTACATCTTGACAAATCTCACCATAGTATATCTTAGGATATAAAAATCTTAGAATTTATCATCTGATTATCTGCCATTTCCATTACTTACCTTATTGGACCCATTTGAATCCCTACCTTACAACTCACTCCTCTTTTAGTTTTCTGAATACAAAAGGTCCAAATTTCTTTTCTTTTCTCATATTTTTTATAGTCACTTCATATATTTCATTTTATTATTTCTTGTCATGTATCTTAGAATTGAGGCAAGATATATTGAAGGTCCCACATGGCAATGGAATTCCTGTGAAGTAATAACCACCTAATCCTAAGGCTATCAGGATCCACCTTGTGGAGACAAAAACTAAGGCCTAATAAGACCTTTACCAGCAGCAGACCCTGAGGATGCTGGATTCTTCCCTACAGAAAGGACAAACTTCATCAGAGTGAAAGTCTGTGAAAAGGACCTGAAGGAAGTTCCTTTTGAAATATTCAAGTTCCTTCCTTTAATGTGATGAATCCTCAAGGTCCAGTCCACAGAAAACTCCAGGCAAAGGCAACCTGAAGGGTATCCATATAAAAGCCCCTCATAAAGATCATTCAAGGCTCTTTGGAGAAGTTCACAGGGTGTGTTCTCTCTTGAGTGTGTTACTCTCTGTCTCTTTCTCTCTCTCTCCTTCCCCTTCCTCAAAACCTTCAAATAAGATTTGTTTTTACTTCACTGCTTGTCTTCTCTTGAAATTCTTTTCTGAGACAATAGCAAGGGCCTGGAAGGCCTAGGTAAGGCCTACGACTGACTTTCCTTTCCTGCAAAGAGCAATTTGCCTCACTCCAGCCTGAGTCCAGGGTTCTCTCCTCAAAGTCAGGTGGTGGGGACCAACTCCCTGCTGAGCAGAACAAATGGCTTGATGGCCACCTAGTGGGACTGGTAGTATTTGAGGTCTGTGCCAGTTTATCATAGATTTTTATCATTCCTAAACTTTTTAGCTGTCCCAGGGTGGCAGAGGTGAATCGGGAAAATGTGGCTGTCTCTCTCTCCTGCTTCATATAAGTCACCCAGGGGTCCACCAGCATCAGAATCAAATTATTCCAAATCTTATTTCAGTGTATTCAATGCATAACAGTACTTTCACTCTGTATTTGTAAGGTCCCTAGGGACCCTGAGAAAAATTCCAGAGCTAAACTCTGCTAATTAGTAACTCTCCCTTTCCTGCTCCCTCCCTAGTAGAGCCTTAGCTGTGAAACCATTTGTGGCCCTTCCTTATTGGGATGTAAATTCTGAAACCATTTTTTGGCTCTTCCTTATCTGTTACCTCTGTTAGGAACTTTTCCCTTAGCCTTCACGGAAATGTAGGAGCCATGAGTTGAGAGTCAAAGGGAGACAGGTAAACATAGAAGATAACCAAATGTCTGAGTTAGGAGATACCCTAGCCGCCCATGAAATGCATGGGCTCTGCTGTAATGGCCAGTGAAGGCCTATATAAGATCCCCTTTGAAGAAGTTCGGGGTCTTGCCTAATCTATCTGACCTGTGTGTCTGTGTAGGAAGCTCGACCCTGGCTAGCCAGTCTTACAATAAACCTTTCTTGCTGTTTGCAGTCTCTGGAGTCTCTTTGTCGTTAAAGGGAGATCACGATCCACATCCTAACTATTATTTTTATATTTATAAATAGCACAGCGGTAGGGTGCTTCCCTCACAAGCGGCCAACATGGCCGACCCGAGTTCGATTCCTCCACCCCTCTTGGAGAGCCCACCAAGCTGCTGAGAGTATTTCCCCCCCACAGCAAAGCCTGGCAAGCTACCCGTGACATATTCGATATGCCAAACACAGTAACAACAAGTCTGATAATGGAGACATTACTGGGCCCGCTCGAGCAAGTCGATGAACAACGGGAGGACCGTGATCGTGATTTATAAATAATTTTTTAAATTATTAATTTATAAAATAAAATCAAGCTCCTGGAAGAGAACAACGCAGAGTCTCCTGCTCCCTTGCCTGGCTGTCCTCACCCGGAGGCCCCTTGGAGGGGGGAGGGTTGAGTTTCCCTCTCCACCCTGAGAAGACCCCAGGCAGCTGAAGACTGCTGGGACCCAGCCACAGCCATTCTGAGACCACTCTCCACACACTAGGATGGGCCTCATGCATGAAGGAACCAGCAGAAGAACCCAGGTGTGTGGGACCCAAGGCTGAGATCTCCAAGCCTGCTTGGTTCGGGACTGGGACTCTTCCATCCAAATCCTCCATCTTCTAGTAGCTAGACAGTTACACCAACCAACTGCCATGTAACCCCATCAACAGCCAAGATACAAAGACTATAAAACCAAGATTCCAGCCAAGACTATAAACCCAAGCATTCACGGCCACGTGACCTCTTATTGTCTAGTTCTCATTCTCAGAGAACCCAGCAGGCTACCGAGAGTATCTTGCCCGCATATATGCCTGACTGGGATACCTGTAAAGGTGATTAGAGGCTGCCCCAAAAGCCTGCATCCCTCTTGGAGAGCCCGGCAAGCTACCAAGAGTATCCGGCCCACACAACTGAGGCTGGCAAGCTACCTGTGGCATACTCTATATGCCAAAAACAGTAACAATGATGGTCCTCATTTCCCTGACTCTGAAAGAGCCACCAATATGCCATAAGGCTACACTAGCACATGACAGGGATGAATGGAGATGTTATTGGTGCCTGCTCAAGCAAATCAATGAACAACGCGGTGACAGTGATAGTGATAGTGATAATTTAACTGAAAAGTGCAGAAAGTTTTATATATCCAGTATACAAAGCAGATGTGGTAAAATAAAGGAACTATGAAAATCAAGTCAGGATATGTGTAATTCCAGAGTGGAATAGCCTTGCTCTTGGTTTTTGATACAGCAGGAACTGAGGTATGGTGTGCCAGGTCATGTTAAATCTCTTCCCATGGAACAGATAGCCAATCAGAATGGAGAATTTGGGGGTGGGATTTGACAGCAGATAAAAGAAAGCTCCTAGTTCCCTCCCTCTCAACGCCCCCTTCCCACTGAGCATAGTAATCACAAATTGGCTCTTACTGATTTATTTTCTGATCATTCTATTTATCATTTCTTAAAGTTTTATTGGAATAAGCAATATAAAGTCCACGAACAGGTTATTATTCATTCCAGATGATACACAAAATTAACTGAATAGATGGCAGTAATATGGACTATTTTCAAGGTAAGCCCAGCTGTTGTTTAAATTAAACCCACTCTGTACATTTGGGGATCTCATACAATTTAATACTCTGCAGTTTTATGTGAAAGTTTATCTTTAGGTTCTTGTGAGTATGCATATTATATCAGAGGAAGGATAGATGTAATTGCCCATAGAGGGATGAAAGTGAGTCAGGGATGGCAGTCAAAGAGAAAGAGTACAATTTAAAGAAGAGTTCTTACACTAAATGAATGGAAACAAACCCATGGATGCAGATACAGAGTTGAAGTTACCAGTGGAGGAGGAACGAGAGGAGGGAACTACCATGGGGAAAGGGTGCAATGGACTGTTAAAAGCATATTGATACTTGGGTAGTGTCAAGTAGTGATACTCAGAATAGGCATGGAATTGTTCAAACACATTCAGTCCAGGACACTAAGTTATCTCAATTGAGTCTTTATGGAGATAACAAAATCTAACAGCATAAAAAATCTAAAACGAAATCCAGAGTATCATGCTTCTTTTTTAATGGGCTTTGCTCACATCCTGGGTATAGTGCTCAACAGCCGTCATAGTTTAACTCACACATATGCTCCCCAGGGTTATATTTCCTGGCTACAGTGCTCACGTGTCTTTCAGTCATCATGCTTGCACACACTTAACTAATAGTGTGGCCAGACATTGTTTGGACACTAAACATCAACTGACTGTTGAGTCACCAGATACAAATGGCAGAGGGACACACGGAAGACCTCACTCAGCATGAGTAGTGGCACCAGGGACTGAATTCCCAGTCTGATGCTTGCAAGGCAGGAGCTCTCAGACGTTGAGCTGTCCTCTTAAAGCTCAGTTATCTTCTTTAGGTTTCTGTTGTTCTGAGGATGAACCCAGGACCTTACACATGAGAGGAATGGGCTCTACCACCGAGCCACACCCCCAGTTCTATATAACACTGTAGCACTGTCCCCCTGTTGTTCATCGATTTGCTCGAGCAGGCCCAGTAATGTCTCCACTGTGAGACTTGTTGTTGTTGTTTTTGGTATATTGAATACGTCATGGGTAGCTTGCCAGGCTTTGATATGTGAGCGGTATACTCTCGGTAGCTTGCTGGACTCTCTGAGAGGAGCAGAGGAATTGAACCCGGGTTGGACGTGTGCAAGACAAATGCTCTACCCTCAGTGCTATCACTCCTTAGAAATAAATTTAAAGTTATAGAACATGTTGATGACTTGTACTAATTTTCATTTCACAATGAAAAATGATGTCCTTTATCCAGCATTCAGCATGTTTTATTTTGCTATTAGTATATCATCTAGATCTCACTAGAAAAATATGGGCCCATCTTAGAATTTCTCTGGTAGAGAAGAACCCCTTACCTTGAGACTGATCAGATCCAACCTGATAGATTTATACTCCTGACCCCACACAGAGAAAAACATTCTTTTCATGTATGTTTTTATTAATGAGAGGAGGGGAAACAATATAATGAGATGGACTTAAAATATTGTTTTCCATAAAGTCTTTGAAAGATTTAGGTTCTTTGATTGACTCTTCACTTTCATCTTTGTCATACGATCTTTCCTTAATTCCATTATTCCATGCAAGGACTCTTTTCTGCCAGATACCTGAGATGAGTTGGATATTAATAAATTGATCATCATTACACTGAAAAATAAACAATTGAACAATTTGGGTTGATTTTGGCAACAACACAAATAAGATTGTTCTCATCATTGAGAGATAGTACAGCAGGTAAGGCACTGCACACAGCTGACCTGGGTTTGGTGTCCAGCATCCCATATGACTTCCCAAGCACAGTCAGGAGTCATTCCTGGGCATAGAACTGGGAGTGATTCCTGAGCTCAGAACTGGGAATCCCTTATTGTTGCATGGTGTGGCCCCCCAAACAAACACAACATAACAAAAATCTCATCATTGAGTTTTTTTTTATTTGCTTGTATTGGTTGTTGTCAACTTTTCTTAGATTGAATAATATTTTCATTATTTTAAGAATGTTGGCTTTGATTATCTAAAGTTTGTGTGATAATACAGTCGAATTTGTCAGTTTTCATTATGGTCAGTGCATTTTTTACTGTGTTAAAAAAAATTCATTACCAGTTTACTCTTCAAGCCCATATTCTCCCTTGAAGATGTATCTTGCTTGTTTGTCTTTTGTGTTTCTTTGCTTTCCTAGTTTTACTCTGGAGAAGCCTGTGTTCTCTCTTAGACACACACTTCTCCCTTTCTCTCCCCTCACATCTTTTTAAATAAGTTTCAATAAAAACTATGTGTCACACACAAAAAACTCATTGTTACTCTGAAATTACTCAGGGTAACAATGAATGAAAGAAACTTAATATGAAAGAAATTGAAATATTTCATATTTATGCCCTTAACCCATTTAGAATTTATTTTGGCATGTGGTTGGCATAGGGATCTGAAGAGAGTTCTATATGTTTTGTTGTTCTTGTTTCTGCTAAACTAGGCAGAATTTACACTGATTGGTATTCAATACCGTGGTAAAACAATAGTTCGAATTCACATTTAGCTTTAGTAGAAAATCTTTGTATGTTCTTCTCTGACCAGTCTTCAGGTGGAAGACAAGTTTCTTAAAACATTATTTAAACATCATTTAAAGTGAAAAAAATGGCACCACTTAGACCTTCAAAGAGAAATAATGGTTCTAGGTAAAAGGAAACAAACACAGATGCACACACATTTCTAATTCTTAGCTGACATCTGAATAGAGTGATTAAAAAAAAAGTAATGCATAAATAAAACAGGGATAACAGCACCAGAATACCACATTTAAAAGCAAAAACCAATTATCTTCTTCGTGGATATCTATTCATAGAGCTTCGTCTTTTGTCTTTTTGGGGAGGAGTTGGTTTTGCTCTCAATGATGAGAATATTCTTTTTTGTTTGTTTTTGTTTTTGATTTTAAACGTGGTATGCTGGTGCAATTTACCTGTCTTATTTATGTATTATATTCAGTTGTAAGTTAAAAATTAGAAATATGTGTGCATCTGTGTTTGTTTTGTTTGTTTACTTTTCTATGTCTAGAACCATTATTTCTTTTGGAAGTTCTGAGTCTAATGCCATTATTTCACTTGAAAGCCCTGAGGTGGGGGAAACTGTTTGATTCTCCATCTCAAGATATGTCTGTGTCTGCTGTTTTTAAAAGTCACAAACTTAAATCTTTAAACTGACTTTTAATCTTGGTCCCTTAATTTCTTTAATTTGCAATTCTGTCCCTTGACTTTTCCAACTTTCACTCTTTCTCTTGCTCTAGAGACTGTTATTCCTAACTCTTATCTAGAGCTTTCAACCATGAAGTTTACAAAAAATACCTTAAATCAAATTAAATTTCAACTAGAACTCATCATTACACCCACACTATAATTTCCTTCTTTTTTTTTTCCATTGAAGAGTTTGGCCATCACTCAAAATCCCAAGAAGGCAATCTGAAAGGTTTCTCAAATGAAGAGACTGACAATCCTTTACAAATGATACAACTATGTTTCAATTATTTTTTCATTTTAAATTTCTTATAATGAAACATGCAATTCTCTTATGATTAAATGTGAGCATAAGAGCACAGCATTCATTTCTTTAATATTTTAGCCCCAATATGTTGTTCTGTGGTGAACTTATGAACTCCACCATTGAACCATATTTCTAGCATCTCAATATTTTTTTCCCGACCTATAACTCTGCCATTAACCCCCACAAAAACTGTGCCCCAACCTCATGAATTTACTTATTATTCATATATGTGTTTAATTTAGTTTGTAAATTTAACCAAGAAATCACGTTGCTTCACCTACAATTTGAATAGTCTGATTAATTAGGGATAGTGATAAAGTATCAGAAAAAGAATTTCCCTTTGTATGTCAGGCTACATTTTCCTTTCTAGTGCAAAAGAACACATCCTACAAATACATGTGAGGTAGATGTCATAGAGAAAACGGAGTAGTTAAGGGTCTAATATGTGTGTTACTGATTGCTTTTCAGTATGTTTTGTAAATCGTCCCTCATCATTGCTGACTATTGCTATTCTAAAACACATGAAATTTGAAGAGTTTTTCCTATCTTCTAGTGTTTTATAATTTGTTATATGTTTTGCAGAATTACACTTATACTAGAAATAAAGTCCAACAGTCTTGGGTATGTCATTTGAATGCTGAGGTTTATCCAGATGATTCCCTTCCTACCTTACCACTAACTTGGAACAGTATCCTTGGGATTTTTCTATTTCTTCACAGTATTTTGACATATTTTCTTTTTCCTATTCTCCCATCAGGGCAATTACTGACTTCATTTTAGTTAGTTTAACTTTTATATAAGTGAATATTAATGACTTTTCTCAACAGATGCTTTGAAGTAGGGAAAAATATCTAGATATCAATGGCTTTATCTAAGTACGTATGAAGTCCTAGAACTATTCAAGAACAAGATCAGTCAGGATCCCTTTCCATCATTTTTCTCAACTCCCCTTCCTTCTTCTGTTCCAAGACTCCCAGGCCCTTGACATCGTGATGCCGTCTTGTTTGCCTCGATTGCTTTCTCCTCTATTTAATCTCATACCTCTGTATCCATATGATCACACTGATCTCTATATTTGAGCTTATGATATAAAAACTAGGAAACCAAGGAAAGTAGTATCTTTGATTAAAAGGTTCAATGATGTTGGGGCTGGGTGCAGATAAAGTTTATCTTTAGACATAAAGTGGAAGAAGAATCAAGGTTTATTGAAAAGCTTTTTTTTTAAAAAAAATTCAACTCTTTTTCCATTTCTTTACTCTAAAATCTTGGTTTCTGAAAACACCAAACATCCTGCAGAAGTTGATATCCACCTTGTTCTCTCAAATTTTGAGAATTTAAGATATGAAACTTTAGCATTAACCATTTTACTGTTCCCAGTAACCAATTCCACAAGGTTCAGTTTTTGTGTTTCTAGTGGAATATAATGAATTAATGAGAACTAAACAGAAAAATCATCTATCTTGTATCTTATTATTCCATTACATAAGTGGATAAAAGCATTCTATAATGAAAAACATTTAGGGAAAATTATTTACCTTCAAATCTATAGAGACCTGTATACAGCATAAAAGTAGAGTTTTTTTTCAGTTACCTATAATCACAACTTAGAAATGACACTACTAATAATTAAAAAAATTAAACCTTATTTTTTAAAGTGTTCATAACCAATACCCATTATATTTTAAATCACCAAGGGAGAAATGAGATACTTACCATGTATTTATTTTTACCTTAATGTGGATGGAATATCCAATTCAACAGTGTTATTGTCACAAGAAACTCCAAAACAGTGAATAATAGCATATATCCTGAAATAACTTCACTGATTCTCTGTTTCAAAAGGAAAATATATATTCCTTACAGATCTTTATGCTTAAACACACAAAAATAATAAAGTAGCATAAAACTGAAAGAGTGGGTGAAAATTGAAGAGAAAGACTACTCAATGTTCTCCACATTTTCAGAGACAACGATTGATTATTTTGATTATATGATATTTGCTCTTTACTGAGAATGACTAAGTGGGTACATTTATATCAAATGGATACTGAGAATCATTGATTATGTTTTTCCTGTGGGTTTGTGGGTAAGATAAATAAACTTTATATTTTATCTGTTGTGCTCAGGGCTTATTCCTGGTTCTGTCCTCAGGGGTCACTTTTGGTATGGTTGTGTGCACAGGGATCACTTCGGCAGTGCTCACGTACACACTGCTGAAATTTGAACTGAGATCAGTGGCAAGCAAGAGTCTTACCCTCTCTTTCCAACCCCAAGATCAGTGAATTTTCTTTGAGATCAATTAATCTCTGAAGAAAGTGATACTTAGAGACCCTTAAGGTTCAATGTTATAGAATTAGTAGAGAGATGAAGAAAATATGGGGGGTGGGAGGAATGCTGGGACCCGTGGTGGTGGAGGATGGGAGCTGGTGGAGGGATGGGTACTTGATCATTGTATAACTGAAACCCAAGCACAAAAATTTGTAAGTCTATAACTGTACCTCGTGGTGTTTCACTAATAAAAAAAATATGCATTGCTATTAAAGGATAACCAGTGAAGGATGAAGAGAATTAGATTTGGGACTTCAGGTCTGGGGATACAGATGGTTTCCTGCTGATATGCCTCCTAGAGGGATATCAACACACATGTCAACAGAAACACACAGATTCTAAAAGACAAACAAGAAAAGGTTAAACAGACCCATTCAGTCCTACTGTTGGGCAGACAAAAAAGAGGCAGAGAGTGGAAAGGTGACAACATTGTTACTTGCAGAAGGAATTGAGTTCATGTGTACTCTAAATTATATATATATATATATTTTTTTTTTTTTAAAGAAAGCTTCATTCTGTGTGTATATTATAGACTTGGTATTGAAAAATAAGACTGTGGGTTCAAAAGTACAAATTGTCACAAATCCTTGTGGATGTTATTGCTTTCTGCGAAGATCAAGTCTTGCTACACCAAATGTATCTTTTAAACTTGATCTTTTAATATATGGAAATATATACTTTAGAGATGCAGATAACAAAAAAAACTTCCAAGCAGTCAATCATAAGTATAATTTTTCTAAAGCTAATTGGGGCCTAGAATTTAATATATTGCTACATCTCTTAAATATATTGATTAGAGTAGAGGGAGAGTAAAGTGGAAATCATCTGCCCCACTGGCAGGGGGTGGGGTGGGATGGGGGGTACACTGGGGTTCTTGGTGGTGGAAAATGTGCACTGGTTAAGGGATGGGTGTTTGATCATTGTATGACTGAGACTTAAATATGAAAGCTTTATAATTGTTTTCATGGTGATTCAATAAAAAACAAACAAAAACATGAAAAAATATTGATTAGTATCTAGAGAATATTTTATTTACCTGATATTTGGGATGATTTTAGGCTTAGTAAAATAATCTGAAATTCTAAAAAAAACTCGTACATTTTGTAAATAACTTACATGCTTTGTTCATTCTCTAAAGGTTCCTTGGGGGTGTACTCTTAGTCCCAACCCTGGGATCTAGCTGTACTCATGTCCCAGGACCAAAAGGAATGGCTCTTCAGTGCCGAGATCTAAGGATCTGGTGCCAGGTAAGCCCTGTGGAGTTGGGGAGCACTTGGGCTACCTTGGCGAAGCTCTTGTGTCTCTAGTTTCTCACCCAACTCTGAGGCCTGTGAAGCCACATGGAGAATGGGAACCCCTGCACTACTTTCCTGCAACCCAAGAGGATGTTTTTTAAAGATAATTTTGAATACCTCCATTTTGTTGAGTTCTAAGAGAGAGCTCAGTGTGCTGGAGTGCATGTTTTAAATACAGAGTTTCTCCACTTACTGTTCCCTGAGCATTGCAAGAAATGACCCCTCAACATGAGCCAGGAATATCCCCTGAGTAGTGCTGGATGTAAGCTCAAACAAGAAAGAAGTAAACATTATCGATTTGTGTGAAATTGTTACAGAAATTTGGTACTTACATTTGCCCAAATAACATTTCTTAAAATGAGGTTAAATGCCATAAGCTCAGTAGTTATTGTAAGCAAACCAAAGGCTGCAGTGCAAAAACTTATGAAGTTCATCATCAAAGCACAGAACCTCTGGAATAAATAAACATCACTGTGTCATTGGAAGTTATACACGTGTGTCAATGACAAGTATATTCAAGTAGATGATTTATTAAATGCTTTCCCTTCTAGAATGGTAAGGTGATTACAAAGACTGATTGCAATTATTGTCAGGACTGCAGGCTTGTTTGGATCCCCAAAAGACTGAACCATTTTGGAGAAAATGAAAATTTTGATCTTAGCATCCATGCACTTTTGTTGGTTCAACAATAAACGATTACTGAATGTCTACTGAATTCTCTACTATACAACTATGTTCTGTGTTAGAAGTCAGAAGAATAATCTCTGCACCCTAGGAACTTTCAGACCCTTGAGAAAGATAAATAAGAACCTATTAAATATCAATCGAATAGAAAGAAAATGCTAATTCAGGCACTCTACCAGTGACAGATAGGGTCACATCGACTGAGAGCTAACATTTCAAGGGGTTGTTGTAGTTTACAATGGAGTGCAACAAGAGCTGTTGGGAATTTTGTTGAAACAAGATAGGCTATTTAGTTAGAATTTTATCTTCAAGATGGTAAAAAAAACACAACAACCTGTATTGCTGGAGAGACTACATTGTTAACAGACAGTGCATGAGTAGAATGCGGCTGCATAATTGCACTTAGCTTATGTGTGAGATTAAAGAGCCATCTGGTATGGCAGAAGTCCAGGGAAATTCTTTATTTTACTCTTTTTCTTGGTTGCCATTTCCACTAGTTGAATTATTTCCACCTCCTATGATATAGACAATAGCTATGAAAAATATTGGATTCTGAAATGTACTTTCCTAAACCATTTATTCAAATTGCTATTCATTTTTGTAGAGGATCCCAATCTACTTGTTGGAACAAATTTCCCCTAAAGGAAAGCAATCATTTACAATTATTATTAAATCTTTTAACTTGATATAACTTGATTATCCAACTTTTTTTAGTTATGGACTATCAATGTAATTTAACCTATAAAATGAAGGGGGTGGTGAACTTTCAGTTACATGAAAAAATGATTGCACCATGATAGTATATTGTTATTTAAAAAAATGAGACACCTTTGTTAAGTGACTGTGAGTATAAGGCCACATGGAGAGGCTGTTCTGTGTGTTCTGGGAGATTATTGGCAAAGGCTTGACTGAAAAAAGATAGGCAAGGCAATCATTTGAGCTCCTGTCTGTTACAGTGGACAGAAAAGAAGAGAAAAGAGAAGAAAGAAAAAAAAGAAGAAAGTGAAGGCATGGAAAAATGGACACGTTGCCATTGTTTTTGAATTTAATGCAGTAAATTAAATTATACACATGTGTTTTTGAATTTAATGCAGTAAATTAAATTCAAATCGATGAACAATGGGAGAACAGTGCTACAGTGCTACTTAAAAAGTTTGAAAGTACATATTCCAAATCATTCTGTTATTTACCTAAAATCAATGAAAAACATTTATGTGAATAGGCCCAGAGCAATAGTATAGTGTGTGTGTGTGTGTGTGTGTGTGTGTGTGTGTATGTGGCAGGGGTGTTTGCCTTGCATGCAGCTGGCCCAGGTTCAATCCTCAGCATCCCATATGGTCCCCTGGGTACTTCCAGGAGTAATTCCTGAGTGCAGAGCCAGGAGTAACCTCTGAGGATCACCGGGTGTGACCCAAAAGGTCAAAAAAATTTTTTTATGTGAATGTTCAAAATATCTTTGCCCATAAATTTTCAAAGCTGGAAGCAATACAAAATCTACACATGAATGAATAAACAAATTGTGATCTATCCAATTGGATAGATGGCAGAGAGAACTATGGCAGAGAGAACTATTGACATACTTGAATAAATCTAAAAATTATCTTGCTTTCAGTAAAAAAAAAGGCCAGAAAATAAAATCGACATACAGTATGATTTCACTTATATAAAACCCTAGAAAAGTCATAATTACATTAATATCAAATTCTAGAAAAAGCAAACCAAGTTATAATGACAAAATACAGAGTAGCAGTTGCCTAGGGAGGAGAAAATGTGGGAGGAGTTAGAAGAAGGTGAGATGGACAAGAGGGACAGCTAGATACAGGGGGGTAGGGGATGAAATGTCAGAATCATTTAATGTGAGAATGAATGTCAGAATACGACTCTAATGGAACAGACGTCCAAGTGATAGCTTTTAAGTTCTCCATGCCTCAAAATTAGAAAAACCCTAAAAGATTGGGGAACTTTTGCCTCATGATCAAAGAGACCGACCAAATCTAAGTTTACTAATAAGAAAAAATATTGCTGGCTCACCTTCTTATAAAAGTACATAAAAGAGTGGGTACCATCATTCACTTGCTCTTGATATTCATACCAAATGGGGCTCTTCTCATTGCTCTAGAGAGCCTTTCCCGATTTCTTTCTTAGCTTCACTTTGTTTCCAATAAATATTTGGTTTGAGTTGGATCATCTTATCTGTTGCCTGCTTCTTATTTTATCAGTTGCTGGTGACAAGAGTCTATTCCCACTAATAACTACTTAGCTAGTGTCAATGAGAAGACCCTCAGTGCCCACCTAGTGAGGTTGAGTGGTCGAGCTCAATCTCAATTTTCTGCTCTCTCTTCTCTCTCTCTGTCTAACTTACGTTTGTTCCATCCCCTATTCCCCCACCCCCATGGGAGAATCAGCGATGGATTGATGAGTATTGGCTGGATACTCTTGGCATTCTTAGAGGTCTGTGCCGCTCATAGACCCTTTCCCCTCAGTGGGGTGAAATCTTTCTTGTCCCAGTCTCTGTAACAGCCCTAGCCTCTGAATCCACCCTGTTTATGTGTGACTTCTTGAATCTCAGGAAGTATCATTCTAGGCTCTAAAAGGTCAATGAAGAACTTCCTAGGCATGTTCACATTCTTCTGAAGGCCTTGGGATGCCTCATGAAAATCTTGAGTAGACTGGGTGGAGATTTCCCCTTTTCTTACCTGTCCTTACCCTGAGATTGACTTTGATTTCCAGTTAAGAGCTATTAGGTTGCCAGTCACTGGAAGTCTCTTGTGAAAGAGGAAATGAACAGGCACTTCTCTGAGGAAGACAGGCAGATGTCCAGTAGGTACATGACAAAATGTTCCACATAATTTCTTATCAGGGAAATTCAAATCAAGAGAACAATGGGATATCAACTCACCCCAGTGAGATTGACACATATCAAGAATACCGAGAAAAATCTATGTTTGTGGGGATCTGGGGGAAAAAAAATCTTATTCACTACTGGTGGGGATGTTGGTATAGTTTAGAGGTTTCTCACTAAGGATGATTTTGACATGAGCCACCGTTGTTAGATGTAATTTAAGCCAGAATCAACCAGAAGCTCACCAATGAGGAACTTGGTCTTAAGCACTCACCTTGCCCATTCCCTTGGTGTTTCCCAGGATTTGAGTCTGCTCCTTTGTTGCACTCTTGAAGCTCTGACTCTTTCTGTCTCCTATCCTTCCTGCTACGCTGCTCTTTCCCCTTCTCCACTTAACCATGACACTTCTGTGCTATCACTGAAGGCCTTGTCGTCACAAAACTGGGCAACTGATGACCACATGAGAGCCACATGAGCAGCTGCTGGCCTCCCGTGGAGTCTATTGTCAGAGAATTCCCCTTGCCTTTGACGTAAAGGAAGTAAAAGAGGCTCATATTTTCATTCTGACTCTTGCCCTCCTTTCATTTTCCTCTTGCTTCAAGACTGACCAGACTCCTTGGTTCTATGTAAATAGGTTGGAGTGAGGGCCAGGAAGGTCCACCCAACCCTCCTGCAACGTTGGGATAGTGGTCCAGGACCTCTGAATTGTTAACCAAGCAGTGTTTGCCTTATCCACATACCCTCCTCAGCTCCGTAGCACTGGAATGGTTGACTCACTGTCTGAGTCTCAAAGAATGCTCTGGAATGTCTCTAGGAACAATTAAGCCTTCAAGTTTATTGATGTGATTATAACCAAACTAACTTCCTATGTACAAGCATATACATTCTCTTTAAGCATTCATTTAGCTCTTCTCTCTTACTGTCTATATTTTTCTTATATAGAAAAGGAGCTTCTGAAAGAACTGGCAGATGAAGAAACAGCCTTGTTTTCCACTTGCTTCCTGGTGGCTTCTCAGACCCAGAGGGGAATGAGGGAGCTTCCTCTCCTGGTCTTTCCTACAGCCTTCCATCAGTCTTCCCACAGAATACAGCTTTTTTTTTTTTAACCGTAAAAATACAGTGGAACTTCTCAAAGCTCCCAATGGTTTTCTAGTTATCCAAGATTTTCTCTTTCTTTCTTTCTTTCTTTCTTTCTTTCTTTCTTTCTTTCTTTCTTTCTTTCTTTCTTTCTTTCTCTTGCTTTTTGGGTTATACCCAGTGATGTACAGGGGTTACTCCTGGTTCATGCACTCAGGAATTACTCCTGGCCGTGCTCGAGGGACCATTTGGGATGCTGGGAATCGAACCTGGGTCGGCCGTGTGCAAGGCAAACGCCCTACCTCCTGTGCTATTACTCCAGCCCCTAAGATTTTCTTATATACGCATGTCTTCATCTTGGTTCCCACTAACTGAAATCCCAGCTTTTTGTAACTATTTTGAAATGGTTTTAGTAATTCCCTGGCTTTTAAAAGACTGAGTTGAGAACTCTTTCAGACAGAACCCAGTATTCTGGGAACTTTTTTTTTTTCAGGCTGCTGCAAATTGAGAAAAAATATTGGCTGCTCAGGGTATTTGTGTGTGTGTGTGTGTGTGTGTGTGTGTGTGTGCACGCGCACATGCTATTCTATCCATTATTGTGGGTAATGCAAGATTTGTTGGGGTACCATTTGAATGTACTCAGGATGGTGTGTTAACTCTCAGAGATGAAGGTACTGGGTCACTGGGAAGATTGGGGGCAGGTCCACTTTCCAGTGTGGGAGGGTGGGGAACTGACACCAGGACTGTGTGGTAGAACAGTTCATTGGTGATTTTTGGAGGTTGTCAAAGGATGTCAGTTCTCTCAGGTGACTGAAAACCTGGGAATTGTCACGAAGACCATGCCAAAGGTACTCACTATTGAGAAGGAACAAAAATGACTCTATATGAAAAAACATTACAATCCGCTTCTCTGTGATTTGGTTATCATTTATATGGAGACCTATGTTTGTACGTGGTGAATTTGTTGTGTGTTGAAATGATTTTGTTTTGCTAATGTCTCCCATGTTTTTGTGCATATTCATGTAACTTCTCATTTGGCAATTTCACCAGTCAATAGCTTCTCATCAGCCTTCAGTCTAATTTCTTATCTCCCCATATCACTGCCCACACAATGTTCAGTACCTTCTAAAGTAAATCAATACTGTTCAGATATTTTAATTATATCTATTGTTCACCACATGGTCAAAAATTCCCAGATATGTGAAAAAGCAAGAGAAAAAACGAATAATGCATTCTGCAAGATATCCAAGATATAAACATGCCCTAACAATAATTTAATTTATATTCAATAATATTGAATAAATGACATAATTAATTTAATATGTCATGGATTATTTCTTAAGACTAATGAACTATAACAAAAAAATCAGTAATTTTATCTTATTTAAAAATATTTGGGGGGGGCTGGAGCTATAGCACAGCGGGTAGGGTGTTTGCCTTGCACGCGGCCGACCCGGGTTCGATTCCCAGCATCCCATATGGTCCCCTGAGCACCGCCAGGAGTAACTCCTGAGTGCAGAGCCAGGAGTAACCCCTGTGCATCGCCAGGTGTGACCCCCAAAAAATATTTGGGGGGGGTGTTCCAGGGGGTAGAAATCCAGGAGTGGAATATCTTGTTATTTCTAGACATTTTTTGTACTGTCTCTTGGACTCTTTTCTGGACTTTTTGGTATGGACTAGCTAACTAGTATGAAATGACTTCTTGTTGTTTTGACTTGAACTTTTCCGATTGTCAGTCATGATAAGCAAAAGTGTTTGTTATGTGGTTATTTGCCACCTGACAACAAAAATTATCAGTTACATCATGAAATGGAGAGAAAAGTCAGACACACACTTGGTTGACCATTTGACTAAACACGCGTTTGACTCCTCTCCCCATTTGAAGATGGGGTTGTTTGTTTTTGTTGTTGAGGTCTGTGTGTGCTTTATGTATCTTAGCCCTTTGTCTGATGCACTGGAAATGGTGGGGGACAGTGGGAAGAAATGAGGAGGATCAGAAGGGACCTAAGAAAGGAGAGGAGGAATTTTTGCACTTTTGTGTTGGTGATGATGCAGTAATTTTGTATGCCAATAGTGTAAATATTAATTCTATTACAAACCATGTTAACTTGATTAAAAATAGAAAAAGTAAAAATGTACTATAAGTGGAAATATCTTATAACTTAACATCTTTTCTTCCCAAAATTCAAGCAAATTGTAGAGATTCTAAAACAGAACTGCTTCTCCTTGTCTCTACTTTTGGGTAATAGAACTGTCATCTCTATGGTTGCTCCAAATATTGTTACTTACTGTGGCATTTATAGGATGCCTCACGAATATATCTGAACAGATTCCAGAGAGTAAGTACTGGAAACAAAAATTCACATTTATTAATACTTAGCCTTAATATTTACATATAAACTTAAAAAATATAAGACTTTTGTTATCAATGTCACATGAAATATATCATCTTAGCTCTTTTCTGGGATCACCGAAAAAAATCATCAGGAAATTGTTCATGTGTTTTCTGTTACAGAGATGAGTGAAGATGTGTGCCTCTGTTAACTAATATAACATATGCACTGGTAACAGAGAATAATTTTATAGAAAAAAGGAGTACCAAAGTGGACCTTTTTATCAATCATAGCTTATTAAATCCATAAGGTGAATTTCAAGGAACTATGTTGTTAATGAATTTTCTACTAAATATTATAGCACATGGAAATACATTTGATATACCAGTGAATATTTTACCTACAGAAAACATAAATCAGATAGATTTAAGTTTTATTTTACATCTCTGTGAAAAATCACATCATGTCTGCAGTGAGTAGCTCAATAAAGAGACTTTTCATTACTTAAAACCTGTTAGAAAGATGCAGTTATGAGGTGTCAGAGATTAATTATTTTTATTAATGAAACTTTCACTCATAAATGGAAACCTATTATAATATTAAAGAAAATAATTTGATTAGGAGTGTAGGTAACGAATATTGTTTATTCCAAAAAATGGAGCCACTAAGATCTGATTCTGACTTCTTTAAAAATTCTCTGTGACTCAAGAAAAATTGCTTAAATGATCATGAAATTCTGATTTGCTCTCAACAGAACAAACAACTCTGAAAGCAGCAATTATGTGTACCTAGGTCGAGAACTCAACATAACGAACGAACTGGCACCTGAGTTATACAGGAAGAAGAGCGTGGCATAGAACGCCTTCAAGAGTGTTGAAAAAATAGCTAAGAGGATGAAAAACCTTCGGCTCTGGGCACATCTCTTCGACTCCACCATTCTCCCTGCACTAACATACGCTTCAGAGACCTTGGCCCTACGGAAACAGGATGAGAACACTATTTGGGTCACCCAAAGAGGAATCGAAAGAGCTATGCATGGAGTATCATGCTTCACTCTAGTGAGAGATGGAATCTGGAATTCAGACCTTCATTGATGATTGAGAATCAGGAACACTGTCTCGTTTGCCAAGTCATTGAAAATCAGATGGGCTGGACACGTAATGCAATTTGGAGATGACTGCTGGACTAGAGCTATTACTGATTTGGAGATGACCGCTGGACTAGAGCTGTTACTGACTGGATTCCACATGATGTCGAAAGAACGTGTGGCTGCCCACCTATGAGATGGTCAGACTTCTTTGTCAAGACCCTGAACAAATGGTTTGAGGCTCTTCATGTTCCTGGAGCGAGCAGACGCCATTGGGCTACACTAGCACGCGACAGGGACAAATGGAGATGTTACTGGTACCTGCTCAAGCAAATCAATGAGTAATGGGATATCAAGTGACCAAGTGAACAAGTGATTGAAATGGGTGCTTCTTTTGTTTTCCAATTACTTATCCTCAGCATTCTACAGGCAGCAAGAGAAGATTCTTTATTCCTCAATGTCTGTACTTTGAGAAAATCTAAACCTCAATATAGTCATCAAAAAAGAAAACCACCACTGGCTCACTCTTCCAGTCTGTGTTCTTTCTCCCTTGAGCATGTATCTTGCTTGCTTGTTTCAGTGTTTCTCTACTTGCCTGTTTCTAGAGAGGCTTGTGTTCTCTCTAGAACATATACTTCTTCCTCACATATCTCCCCTCACATTTTTATAAGTTTCAATAAAACCTACTTTATTTCACAAAAAAAGATAGAAAAGAAAATGATCACCAGTATAAAATTTGTCTTTTAATCTCAAAGAAGGTCATAAATAAAAATTCTCTATTATTTATCACATTTTGCAGAGGCCCATTCCCAAACTGCAGACTGAAAGATGTTTATTTATTCTTTCTTTCTGCAAAGGTTTTATATTTGACCAATAATTTATTAAAGACACCAAAGGAGTACATGAGCAACTGTGAAGACCATAAACTGTATCTAACTATTAAGTACTTGATGTAGTTGTCAAAGGTATTAACTTCCAACTTGTGTGGACAGCATAGTTCATTTTGGGGATGAAGTTGAACAGGTGAAAGCCCTTTCAATTGATTTCATGTATTCTGATTTATCCCGTTAAATAAATGGGCATCACCTGGGGCATAAAATTTCATGAAATCCCAGTCAAGTTCTATTTAAGTTTCTTCAGGCATGCTTACTATATGTAGGGTGGGGAACATGTTAATTATAATTTGATTCCAAATTTTGGCATTATAGTTATGTAAAAAACGTCAAGACGATATTGAAGAAGAACAAAATGTCAGGATTCATGATAATGATATTAAAATTTACTTATTTTCCATGCTAATCTTCTCTGTATCGTTCCAATTTTAGTATATGTGCTGCCGAAGCGAGCACAGCGGGAGCGATAGCACAGCGGGTAGGGCGTCTGCCTTGCACGCAGCCATGGCCGACCCGAGTTCGATTCCTCTGCCCCTCTCGGAGAGCCCGGCAAGCTACCGAGAGTATTAGATATGCCAGACACAGTAACAACAAAGTCTCCAATGGAGACGTTACTGGGCCCGCTCGAGCAAATCGACAATCAACGGGAGGGCCCTTTACCTTTACTTATTTTATTTTTGGGCCATAGCAGTAGTTCTCAAGGGCTACTACCAGCTCAGTTGTTGCCCCGAAAAGTGCTCTGGGGAGCAAGTTTGGGACTCTTGCATGCAATCATATGCTCCTGTCCCTTGAACTATTTCTCTGACTTTAAAACTTGTTTAAAGTTAAGATATTGTAATGCTAGCATAATAATAGGAAAATAAGGTGCTTAAAAGTAAATTTGAAGCTATATGGAAACCTGATTTGCAGAGATCAAAAAGCTGATTTTCAATACATACTTAAAACTTATAATGCATGTTTCTGTAGTAAAAATTTTATTTGAAGAAAATTTTGATTGTAACATTCATGTTAACCTTAACCAGAAAGACCTTAACCCTTAACCAGAAAGACTTTCAAGAGCCTTTTCTGATTTCTCCCCTTACAACATATCTGTCAATTAATGCTCTCAAAGCATATCATTTTAAAAGTAAAAGGATACATTCTGGTTTGTCTGAAGTATAAGTTTGTTGATATTAAGTAACACATTTTGTTTCTTTCATTTCTCTTATCTAGCAAAATGCAAAACACAAATTAGATGCTAAATGCTAAATAAAACTAAAATGAAATTTTAGCAAATAGACTTAGCAAATGAAAGGTCCTAAGTAATTCTAAATGCTTGTGGGTACTTACTAAGTATTGGTTAATAATAATTATCATTAATATAAATTTCATTTAGGATTCTATCTAGACTATGATACATCACTCAGATCATCACTATCATCCAGATACCTTAAAATTCACTTTAAAGTTTCTAATAAGAATTCAGTCGATCTTTAAAGATCAATTTAACAAAAAGATTTTATTTTTATTAAAAATATTAATTCTATGTTTCCAACTATTTCTTTAGCATATGTGCACCAATAGTCAAGTAAATCAACAGTGGAATAGTCACCACTGTTTTCTATTTTTCTAAAACATGTCTCATACTTCTTTCTATTTCTCCCCATATTGTATGAAAAAATGGTGTTTTAACAAAAGACTTCTGAGTTGATATCACTAAGTGAATGTGTCTCATAATAATTTAAAGGCTGGTGAGATGACTCAAAGTCTGTAGTGCATAGTTTGTAAACTGAAGGTCTGTTGATCCCTGGTCTCTCACGATCTCCTAAGCACTACTCTGAGGACCATTTGATGTAGTTATACCTCAAAAGAATTTACATTCTTTCTGTTTCTCTTCTGGCTTTTGGGCCACACCAAAACCTATGTTTGATGTGCTCAAGGGTTACTCTGGGCTCTCACTCAGGAATCACTTCTTGGGGGACCATATGGGCTATCAGGGATTGAACCCAGGTTAGCTGCATGTAAGATAAGCACCTTATCTGCTGTACTAACTCTATGGCCAGAATTTCTTTTATATTGACAAAATTATTTTAAACTAGAAATAACAATGCATTTATCTAGAATAGGGATTGTGCCCTTTTGGTTTTCTATCTTTGGAACTTTGATTCAAAATGTCATTGAATGTAACAAATAAACTAATATACAAAAAATGAGGGAGTAGATTATTTACTTACACACATAGATGACCATTGTAGGTATACTGTTAATAATGCTATCGGAACATGTAATCCTTGAAATGCAGTGGTTACAGACAAGTACAGATATATCCAGATCATTCCCAGGCATTTTATAATCAAAGCGTTCATTATTTGTATGATCTGGAAAAAAAAGAATGCCATTACTTCATAGTACTATTTTATTACTATTGTTTATTATTTTACCAATCCAACTTTTCTATTTTCTTTTTTATCTTTGGGTCACACCCAGTGGTGCTCGTGTTACTCTTGGTTCTGCGTTCAGGAATCATTCCTGGAAGTGCTTAGGGGGCCATATGGGATGCCAGAAATTGGACCCAGGTCAGCCTCCTGCAAGATAAACACCTTACCGCTGTACTATCTTTTCAGCCCTTGCAATCCAATCTTTGAAAAGAATACAAACGGAAAAAAAAATGCCAGGGTGAAGAATGAAGGTGATGGCTTAACAGAATTCTGCATTTTTAAATATCAAACTCAGATAAAAGAGTTTGCTATTATTTCAGAGCAATTTTTAGATACGATAACTATTTACCTGGCCACATATTTTACCAGTATCCTATTTAACTACTTGGTTCACAGTATATGATGAGAATCCAGTCTTTTATGAACTAATTTCCCTCAATATGCATCGTTCTAGTGTAATTAAACAATGCTTACTTATAGACATAGCTATTATGTTTTTTTTAAATAATTTACTTTATCACTGGTATCATTGGTTTATAATCTTATGGAAATTCAGAGATTTACTTTCACAGTTCAGTTCTGTATATACATAATTCCCACTAATCCCACCACAATGATGTTCTAGTGCCATATCACCACCATAAAGTCCCCTCCACTTTTTCTTCCAGCCCCTCTCCCTTTTCCTCTAGTTACCACCATATTTTTCACAAAGTCTTAAGAGTTAGTTAGTTGTTTTTTTTTTCCAGGGTTTCCCCTTTCAGTACACTAAGCTTCTTATGGGTGAAACATTGTGGCAATTGTCTTCTGTTTTCTTTCTAATTTTATATACTTTCCTTCTTAGGATAATCATCTCGAGTCACCCTCTTCCTCTCCACAAAGAACACACTTTTATTATTTTCTTTCTTTCTTTCTTTCTTTCTTTCTTTCTTTCTTTCTTTCTTTCTTTCTTTCTCTCTCTCTCTCTCTCTCTCTCTCTTTCTTTCTTTTGCTTTTTGGATCACACCCAGAGGCTGTGCACTGAGGTTACTCCTGGCTCTGTACTCAGAAATCACCCCTGGAAGTGCTCTTGGAACCATATGGGATGCTGGGAACTGAACCCGGGTTGGCTGCGTGCAAGGAAAATGCCCTACCCGCTGTGCTATTGCTCCAGCCCCAAGAACACACTTTTATTATTTTAAATGGCCGCGAGACGTCTTATCAGGACATCTTTTTATGACATCTTATTATCTCATTCCTACTTTGGACAAACTTGCAGGCTATCGAATGTAGCCTGCCCACAGGGCAGAGTCTGGCAAACTCCACGTGGCGTACCAAATATGCCAAATACCAGTAACAATGATGGGTCTCATTCTCCTAAAGAGCCTTGAATATAATCTCAGGGCTAGGATGAAAGAGACGTTACTGGGGCCTGCTCGAGGCAATCGATGAATAACAGGATGATGAAATGAAAAAATGAAATGAAATGGAAGGATAATATTCCTTCGGTTATATCTCTCACAGTTTCTTATTCAATTGTCTGTTACTTGGCATTTTGGTGATTCCATGACCTGGTTCTTGTACTTTCATATCATGCAGGCGATGCCTATAAGTGATATCACTGGATCTAAAGGAATTTAATTTTAATTTTATTTATTGGGGCCCTATCTCTGTTTTGTGCTCTGGGCCACCAGAGGGCACTCTTAGAAGTTGTCAGAGGGTCATATGATATCAGGGATCAAATTCAATGACTCAGACATACTAGGCATATGATTTACCACTTGAGCAATCCCCCTACCCATTCTAATTTTATTTTAAAAATATTTATTTATTTATTTAGCCAGACTTGGAAATGTTTGGGGCTTACTCCTGGCTTTGCACTCAGGATCACTTCCGGTGGTACTTGGAAGACCATATGGGATGCTAGAATTGAACTTGGGTAAGCAGCATGCAAGGTAGGCAACTTACCCACTGTATTATCTCATTGGGCTCTCCATTATTATTATTATTTTAAGGAACATATATATCATTTTCCCACAGAGGCTTATATTGCCAATTTATATTCCCACAAACAGTGTCTCTGAGTTCTGTTTTCTCCCCATTCTCATGCAAACTTGTTTTCGACCTTTTGGAGTTAGACCATTCTCACTGTATAAGGTAACATGTGGTTTTGATTTTCAATGACTGTATTGACTATGTATAACACTCTGGGCATTATTGCCTTTTGATCATGTTAATCTTCCTAATCCATGAACAGGGGATGTGTTTCCTTTTCCTAGGTCTTTCACCTCTTTTGTCATATGGATTACTAAATACTTGGTTTTCTGAGGCACAATTAATGAATGGGATTGACTCTTAATTTTCTCTCTCTTATATTTCATTATTTGAATGTAGAAAATTCATAGATGTTTTTCATGTTGAATTTGTATCCTGTCACTTTTCTATTTGTCTGTTGTTTCCAGGAGCTTCTTATCTGTGATACTTCATGTTTTATTTCACCTTTTATTTTCTTATTGACCCAATAGTTGTTCAGTGGCATATTTTCCCCCACACAAATTTGTGGGGATTTTTTAGCTTTCTAAATTGGTCAATTTTCTTTTCTTTTCTTTTTTTAAAAAATTTTATTGAATCACCGTGAGATGGTTACAAGCTTACAGTCACACAATGATCAAACACACATCCCTCCACCAGTGCACATTTCCCAACACCATTATCCCCGGTATACCCCCTCTTTCCCACCCTCCCCCTGCCTCCATAACAGACAATATATCCCATAGTCTCTCTCTACTTTTGGGCATTTTCCTGGTAAACTGTCATTTTTCTTAATCTTTTAAAAACTAATATTTTTTCTTTTTCTTGTTTATACTATTAATATTTTGGGAATACAATAATTTTTTAAAATTATACATTTTAAAAAATATTTAAGCAAAAGTAGATCCCTAGAAATTCATAAACATGGTCATTCCTTGGCTTCAAATTTCTCTGCCTTCAGTGTACAGTTTTTCTATACTTGTCCCAAGTTTTAGATGTGATTTTGTAGGAAGAGGGAGACATTTCTATACTTCATCTTGTCTTGATCTGGATTTTGGAATGTTTTATTAAACAGAACAAATCTCAAAACCTAAGATAACTGTAGATTTCATTAGAAGGACAGGACCAACTATCAGACTATTCATTCTCAGGCTCACCTCAATGATTATTCTAAATATCCTAGTCAAAACAGTAAACAAGGGTTTAGGATTTCAAATCTTAAGATTGAAACATAATGAGAATGAGGGAGAAACATTTGAACTCACCGTCAGCAGACCAAGGAAATTAGTAAATAAGTGAAGACAGTAACAGACTTTAGGGATTGGGAATGTTTTCAATCTCACTGATTCAAATCCTCCTAGCTGAGCTCAGGAGACCAGAGGACCCCATCAGTCCACCAGTGATTACAGGCCAAGTAGACTGGTGGTTCAAAGTAAGGGCATCAGGTATTACATTTTTTAGGATTATTTGATCTACCCTTGTGGTGCTTGGAGGTCTTGGTCCACAGAAGCACTACTCAGAGACCTCTAGGACTGTACTCAGGTTGATGCTCTAGGAACCTTAGAGTGTGAGAACTGAACCCAGACTGTGCATAGGCCCAGCATGCCCCTTAATTGCTGGCTCATGATTTGATACTAAATCTGGCTCCATAATCTGACAATATTGTCAGAGGATGATATGATAGTTGATTTCAAGAACATAGTCTCATTAAAAATATCTGTTCACAGGGCTGGAGTGATAGTACAGAGGGTAGGGCATTTGCCTTGCACACGACCGACCAGGGTTCAATTCCCAGCATCCCATATGGTCCCCTGAGCACCACCAGGAGTAATTCCTGAGTGCATGAGCCTGCAGTAACCCCTGTGCATCACCGGGTGTGACCAAAAAAGGCAAATATATATATATACATATATATATATTTTTTTTTTGTTCACAAAACTCTGCAGTTTATCCTAATTCTATTGCTAGGATAGGACAAACTTTTTAGGGACCATGTCATCCTCTTAGCTTGAGATAATTTATGAATGTTGCAAAGGGATTTAGAACTTTTTTAAAAAATTGAATCAACATGAGATACACAGTTACAAAGTTGTTCATGATTGGATTTCAGTCCTAAAATGTTCCAACACCTGGCCTTCACCAGTGTACATCTCCCACCACCAACGTCTACAAAGGGATTTTCTATTCATTTCTATAGTCAATTGTGAGACTTGTTGTTACTGTGTTTGGCATATCGAATACATCACGGGTAGCTTGCCTGGCTTTGCCGTGCAGACGAGATACTCTCGGTAGCTTGCCAGGCTCTCCGAGAGGGGTGGAGGAATCAATCCTGGTGTGGCCAGGCGGTGCAAGGCAAATGCCAGGGATAGCACAGTGGTAGGGCATTTTTGCCTTGTGCACAGCCACCCCAGCCGAGCCGAGCCGGGTTCGATTCCTCCACCCCTCTTGGAGAGCCTGGCAAGCTACTGAGAGTATCCCGCCTGCATGGCATATTCAATATGCCAAACATAATAACAACAATGGAGACGTTACTGGGCCCTCTCAAGCAAATAGATGAACAATGGAGAACAGTGCTACAGAGCTTCTATAGTCAATATAGTATATGGGATCATAAGTAGATTGCAATGGTTTTAGATTTTTTAATATAGTTGACGCATTCACAGTATCTTCTGTATTTAACTTTAGCTTGTATGCTTTTTTTTTTTGTATTTTGATTTTTGGATCACACCTGGCAATGCACAGATGCTATTCTTGGCTCTGCACTCAGGAATTACTCCTGGCAGTGCTCAGGGGACCATATGGGATGCCGGGAATCGAACCTGAGTCAGCCACATGCAAGACAAACGCCCCTACCTGCTACACTATCACTCCAGCCCCAAGCTTGTAAACTGTTAATATGATGAGGATGCATATGAAAATTATAGATAGAACATAACTACTCCAGGATATTTCCATTTACTTTTATCTGTTTGAAAAGTTTACAGTTTTAATGTTTTTCTCCCCCTTTATATTTAGAAATTCTAATGCTGTAATGTTAATTCACTCATGCAGTACTTAGTTCTTACCGCCAACATTTTTGTTTTCTGTCTGACTTGAGATCTTCTTTCTGGCATTTTTCACTATAATACACCAAAAAAAAAGAGAAAGAGAGAAAGTATAAATTATTTCTTTTCTGTAGGAAAATATTGAGATAAGCAGAGATAGAGAAGGACCAGAACTTCCTGTGATTTTGACAACTGTTGATTATCTAGTGCCCATTTCTTTTCCCAACCTGACTGACTTCTTACCTTCATTTTATATAAACATCTCTGATCAGAGGTTACTTATTTATCTTTGTATTGCTTGCCAGGAGGAACTTGTTATTGTTTCTTGTAATCAAGAAGCTTTTTTTTTGTTTGAAAACCACTTTCTACCCTTTCTAAGATGACATTGACAATGCACTCTCTCTGATACCAGTATCTGATGGGTCTTGCTTGAACCCAACTCCCCATTGACCCCCACCCTCCTTGGTCCCTGCAATAATTAGCTATAGCCATGTCTAGAGCCTAAAACCTTGTCTATAACTTCTTTCCTTGTACAATTTCCCTCCATTACACAATCCATGAACCTTTGAAAAATAGCATTTGGTCTTGACATTACCTATTTACTGACTTGTGAAACAGAAAATGTAGAAGGCCGTGGAAGGAGGAGACATTGAGTTCCAATTTTCGTCCATACTTTTCTTACGTGGTCCTGCCCATATTGTTCAGTCTTTCAAAGGTTGTTTCTCTAGCCAGAACTCCGTGGGATTGTCCTGGGGAGTGATGCTGCAGGAGTTGACGCAAAGAACCAGCAGCGCTGGGCACGCCTGTCCTCAGACGGGTCCGTACCGACAGGGTCCCTCTGTCATTTAAAGTCATCAAAGTCATTTAAAAGACTTCCTCCAGGACCAGAGGGCCATGGTCTTTAAAAGCGGTCCCCTCAGTTTTGTACTTTTCTGTTCCGAGAGTCCCAGCTTCGGCCCTTGTTAAGTGGACGGTGTTTCCTGGGGGTGCCTCTCATCCCGCCCTGGCACGGTCAGTCCCAACGCTGCGGTTATGGCCAAGAGCGCGCGCGCTGGAGGACCGCTGCTCGCGCAGGTGCTCGAGCACACCTGTGTGCGGCCAGCCTCAAAGCTCTGCGCGGTCTGCAGGGTCTGCACATACAGGGAAGACGACGGTGGGTAGCATGGCCGAAGTCTGATACAGAGAATTCGCCTCCTTATTTGGACCCAGGGTCTGAGCTACTGGATTTGTGTTACATCACACACATGCCCTTTTCACGCAAAAAATTTTCCAAGTTTTATTCATTTTTTTTTTTCTGAAATTGTTCTATGTATCTCTGCAGGCTCAAATTGGAGCCACGGGTAAGTCCTCAATCAGTGCACCCCAAGCCCTTGTTTTGACTTTTAAACAGGACAAACGGCCTATTGTAGGCTGGTGGTAGTGCCCCAGGAGAGATGGAAAAGCCTCAGTCACCAAGGGGAAGGGGCCGGAGGTCTGTGTCTCCCATGGAATCTGTCTCCTGTGCACAGACCCCGCCTGTATCTTGTTCACTTCAGGGATTCTTTTTGCTCCTTCTTGACCTGATAGAGAGCTTTCTTTTTAGAATGGCACTTTTCTAAATGCCGGTTGACTCTTCGGAACTTTAAGGAGGAAGAAGAAATACATTTGCTGTGAAATTGGTTGAAAGCAGAAGAGTCACACTGTGGGGAGCCATTGACTGTTGGCTGTCTTTTCCTTTTTTGCAAAGAGCAAATTCCTTGCTCCAGTCTGAGTTCCACAGCATCCCAAGATGTTAGGTGGCTGGGTGTTTGTCCTCGCACTGTGTAGATCAAGTGGAATTTGGACACACCGTCTTAATAACTGCCTAGTGAAGACAGTGGGATGGATGAAAGCTTCCACTGTATAGGTGCTCTTGGCAGACCTTATCAGACTGCCCATCTCAGGTACCTCTCCAGGTGACCGAGGGAAAAGAGGAAGATGGCAGTACTCACCCTCTATCGAGTCTAGTATCTCTTCTCACTTCAGATAAATCATCTGAAATATTTGTATTAGTTTAAGATTGTCACCCTTTCTGAGTCTTTGACTAGTTATTTGGGAAAATTCCTAGAAAAAATTTTCCAAATATTATTCCTTTGTTTTTATTGGAATTGTTCTCCTGAAATTCCCAATACATAGCATTGTAACTTTTAGTCAGTATCATATGCCTCATACTCTCTAAGGTCCTGAATTATATTTTCTTTCATTTTGTTAATGTTTTGGTCTCATTTTTACCTTTTGCTCATTTAGTTCACTTATCTTTTTGCCTAACTGCTGTTACAGTCATATATTTAGGCATTTGTTATTGAGTTCTTATTTTCATTTGGTTTGTTTTATAACTACCATTTTTTTGCTGAAATCTTGATTAAGGTAAAGGCCTTAATAAGGTAAAGGCCCTCCCGTTGATCGTCGATTTGCTCGAGCGGGCCCAGTAACGTCTCCATTGGAGACTTTGTTGTTACTGTGTCTGGCATATCGAATACTCTCGGTAGCTTGCCGGGCTCTCCGAGAGGGGCGGAGGAATCGAACTCGGGTCGGCCATGTTGGCCGCTTGTAAGGCAAACACCCTACCCGCTGTGCTATTGTTCCAGCGATATTAAGATTAATATAAAATATTAATCTTGATTAATATTTTATAATTCTATCTTTGGAAGTATTGTGGAACATATTTTTCTTGTATTTTAGTCAAATAATGTATTGATTGAATCTCATACATTATGAAAAACCGTGTGAATACTAGATGCTCCTTTCTCATTAAATGGTTTGTGTTTTTTTTGGAAGATGAGTGACTTCGGCTATGATCATCTGCCATTGTCTATTTCCCCTCATATTTTCTGTTTATGTACAGCTCTGCCAGAGATCACATCATAAAGTCATGAATATTCATGAGCTTCTTCCTGTTTGTTGAGCCTTAGCTCCAATTACTGTTTTCACAACCCTTCAAGAATCTTGAAAAGTGATTCACAGTTTCCTAACTTCTCATCTGCATTTTGTGATTCAAAAATGCCTTTTGACATAAAGCTCTTGGTTTTAACTGTAGATCTTAAATACTCACTCTTTTAAATCTCCTATCTTTAATATCTCGAAACAGATGCCTTAAAAGTTTATCAGTGGAATACTATGTAGCTGTCAGGAGAGATGAAGTCATGAACTCTGCTTATAAATGGATAGACATGGAGAGTATCATGCTAAGTGAAAGCAGTCAGAAAGAGAGGGACAGACATAGAAGGACTGCACTCATTTGTGGAGTATAAAACAACATTACATAAGGCTGACACCTAAGGAGAGTAAATACACAGGACAGATAGATTGCTCCATAGCTGGATGCCTGCCTCATGAGCAAAGGGGAGAAGGCAGTTGCAATAGAGAAGGGATCACTAAGAAAAAGATGGCTGGAGGAATCATCCGGATGGGAGATGTGTGCAGAAAGTGGATAAAGACCCAAACATGATAACCTCTCAGGATCTGTATTGCAAACCATAATGCCCAAAAGTAGAGAGAGATTATGGGGAATCATATCTGCTATGGAGTCTCCTCCCCCTGAGCCTGGCTGTCCTCACCTGGGCCCCTTGGGGGAGGGCCAGTTGAATTTCCCTCTCCGCCCTGAGCAGAGCCCCGACAGCTGAAAACCTCCGGGACCCAGCCAAAGCCATGCTGAGACCACTCTCCACATGCTTGGATGAGGAACCAGCAGAGGAACCCAGGTGTGCGGGACCCGGGGCTGAGATCTCCAAGCCTGCTCGGTTTGGGACTGGGCTTCCTCCACCCAGCTCCCCCACCTTCCAGTAGCTAGACAGTTACATCCACCAACTGCCATGTAACCCCATCAACGGCCATCCAGAGACTATAAAACCAAGCTCCTGGAAGCATTAGTGGCCGCGTGACCTCATTCTCTAGTTCTCACTCTCAGAGAACCCGACAGGTTACTGAGAGTATCATACCTGCCTATATGCCTGACTAGGAACATCTGTAAAGGTGATTAGAGGCTGCTCCAAAAGCGTCCATCCATCTCGGAGAGCCCGGCAAGCTACTGAGAGTATCCCGCCCGCACGACAAAGCCTGACAAGCTACCCGTGGCGTACTTTATCTGTCAAAAACAGTAGCAATGAATGGTCCTCATTTCCCTGACCCTGAAGGAGTCCCCAGTATGTCATCGGGTCACACTTGCATGTTACAGGGACGAATGGAGACGTTACTGGGCCCGCTCCAGTAAATTGAAGAACAACGGGGTGATAGTGAAAGTGATAGTGATGGAGGCAGAGGGAGGGTGGAAAAGTGCGGCTATACCGGGGATATTGGTGGTGGGGAATGTGCACTAGTGGAGGGATGGGTGTTTGATCATTGTGTGATTGTAATCCAAACATGAAAGCTTATAACTATTTCACAGTGATTCAATAAAATTAATAAAAAGAAAGATAGTTACAGGATGGCTTCACTCATAAATGGAATATAAATAATCTCAACAAATTAAATGGTGAAATAAAAAAAAGTTTGGGGCCTGTGCATGTGGATGTGTGTGTGTGTGTGTGTGTGTGTGTGTGTTTGTGTGTGTGTGAATAGATTCTTGGGTTGCAAGAACTTAGTTATTAATCATGAAGATAATCTTATTTTGATATTTCTAATTACCATCAAAAATCACTCACTTCTATGTAGTTAACCTTTCTCCAGTATCTATATGTATTTTCAAGTGCTTAATAAATATCTCTATTTTAGTATCTCATAGTTATCCTAAATGGAATTTATTATTTTATCCAGTCTTGCAGTGTGTGATATTCTACGGTCCTCCCGTTGTTCATCGACTTGCTCGAGTGGGCCCAGTAACGTCTCCATCATGAGACTTGTTGTTACTGTGTTTGGCATATCGAATACGTCACGGGGAGCTTGTCAGGCTCTGCCGTGCGGGCGAGATACTCTCGGTAGCTTGCCGGGCTCTCTGAGAGGGGCGGAGGAATCGAACTCGGGTCGGCTATGTTGGCCGCTTGTAAGGCAAATGCCCTACCGTTGTGCTATTCTACATTTTCTTAAATATTTTTTTTCTATTTTCTTTATTCAGACATTGTAATTGTTCACAATACAGTTGTTCTGGGCATTCAATGTTGCAACACCAATCTCACCACGAACGTGACTTTCCCTTTACCATTGTTCCCAGGTTCCCACCACAAGCCTGCCTCCTCAGCAGGCACAAAATAATTTTATATTGCTTGCTTCAATTAAATAGCTAATGGAATGATAAAAAAAACACTTCAATAAAAGAAAATTTGTGAAAATTGTTATATCTCACTATGGGGACATTGTTATATGTCCTTGTCTGAGGGTTTATTGCTAGTTGAACCTTTAGTGTTGTCGTTTTTGTTTATTGAACTTAGTAGGGTGCTATACTACTTTATGATCTAATTTGGTGTTCTCTAACTGGCCTGTCAGTATTGTGAAATTTGGAGGTGTCAAATGGCCTCATATGTGGCTGCCCTACAGGAACTCCAGGATTTGTAAAACTGGGTTGAAGATGGCAGCTGTGAGATAGGAGTGTGGCTGCTGGAGCTTCTGGAAGTTTGGGGGTGTGGAAGGAGGCCGCCTGACCCACTTAGAGAAGACCCCAGAGTTCTCAGCCTGAACACCAATGTACCTGGATCTTTTGTTAGTTTGGTGTCTCTGCAGATATCAGTCGTGAAGCAATGGAGTCAGGCCATTGGCTTGGCAGCGACTGTGGGGTGTGGCTGCAGCTGCCAGGGCTTTGGCAGGGCTGGAACTCAGCCTGTACCCCTCCTGAGGTCATCCCCACAGTTCTTAGCTGCGAGACCGGAATACTCATGAATTTTAAGGGCTTGACTTGCATCTCATCCGAGAGAGATTAGCTGTGAATCTGCTGAACTGGGCCACTGAGCTCACATGACGGCAGGCTGTGAGATTGGTCTTCTACATTTTCTATCACTGTAGTTTTCATTCAATCTAGAAACCTAGCAGGATACTTCAGATTCATTCCCTCACCCCCACCCGCCCCCTTCATACCTGGTATTTTATCATTCAAGGAAGCTAAAGCCCTCTTTTTGCTTAGATTATGACAATATTCATTATTTGCTTCCTTTCCAGTTATTCTATCAAATTTATCTATTTTCCCTACTTAACACTTTCTCAAGTGTAAAAACCAAGCCCTGCTTTAAAAAGCTCACAATGGAATATATACAGATGTTGATTTACAATGACGCACATGTGAAACTTACATTTTTTATCTTTTTTTTTTTTTTTAGTGAAACACCATGAGATACAGTTGTAGACTTACAAGTTTTTGTGCTTGGGTTTCAGTTATACTATGACCGAGTACCCATCCCACCACCAGTGCCCATTCTCCACCCCCACCAATCCCAGTATCCCTCCCAACCTTCCATCCCCTATCCCACCTGTCTCTGTGGCAGGGCACTCCCTTTTGTTCTCTCTCTCCTTTTGGGTGCTGTGGCTTGCAGAAGAGGCATTGGGTGGCAATCATGTTTGGTCTACAGTCTACTTTTAGCATGCATCTCCCATCCTGGGCGGATGTTTCCAGCACCCTTTATTTGGTGCTCCCCTCTCTATCTGAGCTGCCTTTACCCTAGAGTGTGTGGCTGGCCTCGAAGCCATGGAGTGAACCTCCTGGCATTTATCACAGATGTTCTTGGGTGTTAGTCTCTTATTTTGTTACTTTAGAAACATACATTTTTTTAAAGAAAAAAAATCCCAGTCTGAAGGGTTTCTGCTGTCTGTAAGACATAGCTGAATCCTTCAGTCATCATGCAGGGATCATTCCATTGCTCCCAGGTCACCTGCATTGCCAGATGGTGACTGGACCACCCCCAGTGGTGCTCAGGACTTAACCCTGGCTCTCTACTCAAGGTTCACTCCTGCTAGGCTTGGAGGAACATATGGGGCTCTGGGGGTTAACCTTGGGTCAGCTGCATGAAAAGCAAGTACTTTACCTGCAGTATTATCTTTCCAGCCCACCCCTACCTTGGGAAAGTCTAATTGTGGAAAGGCGCCCTGTTCTTTTTAAAAAAAAGCTTGAAGGGTAAGTAATAAACATAAAAAAATATGAAGCAAGGGAAAGGGAAATGAAGACAGCAGAAACTTTTAGGAAATACAGAAACTTTAATGATGAGAGGAGTGAACCAAGAACATGGATTGTGAATTGGATGTCTTTTGATTCAAACTTTTTTTCAGGTAGAAACTAGTTCAGGTCAAAGAATTTACATGGAAATGTACTCTTTACTGGTTGGGGTAAAATTATTTAAAGTTTTTTCTGAAACTCATATCATGTCATGTTCCAAGTCTTCACAGCTTGCACCCTAGGGACAATTACAAATCCATTTTATGATCTTAACAAAAGTTCCATTAGTGAGGGTTATCTGCTATTTAGAGTACCTAGAACATAAATTCTTCCTGACAATAATATTACATTTAAATAGGGAAAAGAGTTACGTAGAGTTGAAGTCCACAAAAAAAATTCTTGAATACACAAAGAAAAATCCAACATTTTTTGGTAGTTTCTTTTCACAAAGAACTTACAGACTTTATAGTAGCTTTGTGGAAAAAGATGTATCATTAGGGCTCACATCACGTATTAGCATTGCTAAGGTTTTTATGACTCTGCTTTTTCTCCTAAAGTATTTATATTACCGGAAATCTGGAAAAAAACAACAAATAAACCTTGAAAATCATGATTCCTAAATTCAGACACATAAACTTAGTTAAAAAAATCACAAACAAGCACAGATATTTACAAAATATAATTGTTAAAAATGGCACTCGCTTCTATTCTTTCCCAGATCTATTTATCTTAACACATACTCTCTTAATTCATACTGATTCAACCACTTGACAATTTTGAGTATTCTTCCAAATGTTTCTAGTAAAAAATATTCATGGTATTACACATGAGTAAGATCAAAAAGTTACCTTGTCATGACTGTCACTGTCACTGTCCTCCCGTTGTTCATCAATTTTCTCGAGCGGGCATCAGTAACATCTCCATGATGAGACTTCCTGTTACTGTGTTCGGCATATCAAATACGTCACGGGGAGCTTGCCAGGCCTTGCCATGCTGGTGGAATACTCTCAGTAGCTTGCCAGGCTCTTCGAGAGGGGCGGAGGAATCGAACCCAGATGGGCCGTGTGCAAGGCAAAAGCCCTGCCCGCTATGCTATTGAAGCCTAGGGGCTGGAGTGATAGGACAGCAGGTAGGGTGTTTTCCTTGCTCGTGGCCAACCTGAGTTTGATTCCCAGCATCCCATTGGGTCCCCCAAGAACTGCCAGGAGTAATTTCTGAGTGCATGAGCCAGGAGTAACTCCTGTGCATCGCCAGGTGTGACCCAAATAAAAAGCAAAAAAATAAAAAAAATAAAAGCCTAGATAATCTAGATTTGCTCTTCAAGTCCATGTTCTCCCTTGATCACATATCTCACTTGCTTGCATCTGTATCTCTTTGCTTTGTCCACTTTGGAGAAGCCCATGTTCTCTCTTAAACACATACTCCCTCTCTTTCTCTCTCCTCATATCCTTCTAAATAAGCTTCATTCAGTAAAAACTAGCTTCACTATCAAATAAAATGAAATAATTTTTAAAACCACAATATTAGCATAAAAGTAGATAGATTTTAGGATTGATATATATGGTTCACTGTGTCTCTTGAGACAAGTTTTTGCATCCCTAAAAGGTTAAGCACACTTCTCTGTGGGGTGACCTTTGGGTATTTTAAGAAATCTTTGTCAAGCCCAAGATTACAAAGATTTTTACTGCATTTTTTCTTCCAAAGTTTTCCCAATTATCTTAATTTTTATCCCCCTAAAAGCGTCATTTTGACTTTTAGGTTGTAAACTATTTCTTTTTCCTCTAGATTCACTACCTGTTAGTATCCCTTGCTAAACAGTTTGGCTTTTTTTTGTTTGATTTAAAATACAATATAAGATATCTTTATTTTTTCATAGAAAGATAGGTCTTAGGTTTTTAATGCTCTTTTTTTCTTAAAAATTACTTTCTTTAATTTTATTTTACCATACTCTTTATTATTAGCTATTTGTCTAAGGCAATTTGAAATGATCTTAATTGAATCAATCTGCTTTAGATGAATGCTAATTCAACTCTAGTAAAACATAAAAACTTTGTTTTCATTTAGTTCTCCTTTCTTCTTCCTTTCGGCTATTGTTATATTACACCTGCATACGTTATACACACCAAGAATACACCATTATAGCCACTGCTTTCTAATTTTATCTTCTCAATTTTCAGAGACGTATATGGAAGAGCAACTGATAAGAATATATTAGTCAAATACTGTACAAGATTTTCATAAGGTAGTGAAGAAATAGATCATTCATTTATGTATACATTTTATAGTGCTTTCATGGCACTCTGTAGAGCTGAGTAATTCTTACAGATGGAATCAAGGTAGAGTAGTAATGTTACTAAAATAATAATGTAACTAAAATAAGGAGATTATTGGGGCTGAAGAGAGAGTTGAGTGATAACAATAGTTGAGAAAGTAATAACAATAAAATATAATGTCACTAAAATAGTTTATTTGAGCTAGAGAGATGCCTTGCCTTGCACACAGCTGATCTGAGTTCAATCCTCAGAACCCCATATGGACCCCCAAGTCCCACCAAGAGTGATCTCTGAGTACAGATCCAGAAATAAGCCCTGAGCATCACTTGGTGTGGCCCCCAAACAAACAAAAACAAAAAAGAGAAAAACGCAAAATGGGGGCATTGTAGTATGTTTTATTATCAATTTTTATAATAGTTGAGGAAAATGAATGTGATAGAACACTATATGATCACGCAATAAAGAAAACCATATAAAAGAAGAAAATCATATGTATGCTTGAATCTTTATTGTTTTTTAATTTTTACTTTGGGGCCACACCTGGTAGATTTTAGGGCTTCCTACTGACTGCTCAGGGGTCATTCCAGGCTATTTATTGTTAACCATATGTAGTGCTGGGGATAGAACTCAAGTTGGTATAAACAAGGCAGGCTGGCTGGAGCGATAGCACAGCAGTACAGCGTTTGCCTTGCACGCAGCCAACATGGCCGACCCGAGTTCGATTCCTCCGCCCCTCTCGGAGAGCCCGGCAAGCTACCGAGAGTATCTCACCCGCACGGCAGAGCCTGGCAAGCTCCCCGTGACGTATTCGATATGCCAGACACAGTAACAACAAAGTCTCCAATGGAGACGTTACTGGGCCTGCCCCAGCAAATTGATGATCAATGGGAGGGCCTTTACTTACTTTACTTACTTACTATCTCTCAAGCCCTCAGTGTCTTTTGTGTAGATTTGGATGGTGATTATAATGAAGACTTTATTTAGAGGACTATACATTAACTCTGATGTTTTTTTTAAACTTTTTAATTTATAATTTAACGTGTTAATTCTGTACTTTTGTAAACAATGAAACAAAAAATAGAAAAGTAAACATTACGTATTTCATTTGTTAGTTCCAAACATTTTATATCAGTGTGTTTTAGCTCTTTATAGAAGATCTGTACTAGAAATAAAAATATCTTGATTTTCCAGAGTAGATAAATACTTACTTAAGGATGCAGAAGATTAAGCTTGCAAGTGCTGTAAAACATTCCAAGAAGTAGAAAAACATTAAGGAACGTGAGATTTCCCTTCCAATTTTCTGAAATCAGAAAATAGGAGAAATCTCGCATTATTTTCTTTAATATGTGCAAATTATTCACAGAACTGAATTCTATTATTGGAGTACAGGAAGTTAATTAAAAAGAAAGAGTAAATAAACTTATTATCATTTGATTTCCCTAGCTATTTCTGATTCTTTGCCTTCTGCTCCATTTTTCTTGCTTATTAGTTTCTTATTTGATATGCCCCAAACAGTAAATACAATGGCTCTCATTCCCCTGATCCTGAAAGAGCCCCCAATACAGCAGCATTAGGAAGGATGAGCAAGGAGAGGCTGATAAAATCTCAGGGCCGAACTAGGCTGCCAAAACGAAGAAGGACTAAAATGACTGTCTGTACTTTCAATGCACGTACACTGGCATCGGAAGCATTCATCGAGGACCTGATGGTGCCAGTGCAGAAGATCAAGTAATGACATCATTGGTCTGACCCTAATGAAAAGGCATCAATCACATCACGCCATTTTCGACACTGGAGAAGAACTGTTCCTTGGACCATGCTACAAAAGAGGTGTTGGTGGTGTCGGTGTCCTTGTCAACAAAAACTTGGCCATAAGTATTCATTCAAATGCCTAAAAACCTGAGTCAGATGATTACACTTGAGTAGATGTGGTTCACTGCTGGCAGTCTCTGTCTTCGTTGTCTACACACCAACATCCAAGTATGATGAAGAAGAAATTGAGAAGTTCTACATGGAGCTGGAGAAGTTCTATAAAGAAGACCACACCTTCTACAAGATCATTGTTGGTGATTTTAATGCCAGGATAGCACAGCGATAGCACAGCGGTAGGGCGTTTACTTGCACGCAGCCAACATGGCCGACTCAATGAATAAAACTCATTTATTTTGTTATTTATTTACTTATATATTTGTTATTTTTATGGTTTGGGGGCCACACCCTGCAGTGCTCAGGGCTTGTTCCTGGCTCTGCGCTCAGGGATCAGCCTGAGCGGGAATCAGGGGTTCCAACCCAGGTCAATCATGCGGAAGGAAAGTCAGCCTGTCTCGCTGATTTTCGTCTTGGCTCAAAAGGGCAGATTTTATTCTCTGTTGCCATCAGAAAGGTTTTTTCAACTACATATCAGACTGAATGGTACTAGCACTAATTCTAGAAATAAATATAGTTTTCATGCCGTTTGTGGAAATATGAAAAACGGTATTCAGACATATGACGCTTACCCTATTTCTCTTTTTTCCTTTTTCATTGGGTTAATTGAATATCTTTTATATTTAATAAACAGGCCTACAGATTAGGTTATAAGAATGAAATGACATTTAAAAACTTCATACTTTCTCAGAGTTTACATTGAGAAGCAAGGGAAGAAAAGACAGAAAGATACTCAAAGGAAATATTTGATAAGGTTCAGTATCTCAGAATATATGCAAACTTGCTCAATAGAGACAGAGGATGGGAAAGTCATACTAAGCCACTCATATCTAGCAAGACTTCATATAGAGATAGGATCTTTGAAATTAGAGAATCACTGAGAAAAATGAAGGGGGTACAAACAATCTAGGTAGTTTAAAATTTGTGCTTAATTGTTTTTTTGTAAATTTAATAAATGAAAAGTATGGAAAAATTAGCAAACATCAGAGAGCCAATACCAATAGTAAAATACATACTACATAAATATGATATAATACTGTGAACAAAAATCCTGACTGGAGCGATAGTACAGCGGTAGGGCGTTTGCCTTGCACGCAGCCAACATGGCCAACCTGAGTTCGATTCCTCCGCCCCTCTCGGAGAGCCCGGCAAGCTACCGAGAGTATCCCGCCCGCACGGCAGAGCCTGGCAAGCCATCCATGACTTATTCGATATGCCAAACACAGTAACAACAAAATCTCCAATGGAGACGTTACTGGGCCCTCTCGAGCAAATTGATGAACAACAGGAGGGCCTTTACCTTTACCTTTTATATAATAGCATGTTTTGAGAAAAGGATAAGTTAACTCAGGCATAGTCTTCACTCTTGTGGTATAGAGATCAAGAAAAGCATCATGAAGTGTTTAAAAATGTCAATTTTGTCAGCAAAAAACACAATATTTTGGAGGACTTGTGACCCCTCATCTGACAAGATTGTAAAGAATCATTTTGTCCACATTCTGTGATAGCATTTTCCTCCTACTCTCCGAGAGTGATAGGATGCTTGTCTGGGTTCACATAAGAAAACAAAATTGATTGCATTCTCACCCTCTCTCTGACTTAAAAATCTCTATCTAGGTTTTATCAGTTTAGTGCTCTCAAAATGATTTTGTTTGGGGCCGGAGTGATAGTACAGTGGGTAGGACATTTTCTTTACATGTGGCTGACCTGGGTTTGATTCCAGGCATCCAAAATCATCCCTTGAGCACTGGCAGAGGTAATTCCTGAATTTAAAGCCACAGTAACCTGAGAATCACTGGGTGTGAAGCAAAAAAAAAGTTTTTGTATTTGGTAAATTTTGGTTGCATTTTCCATAACATAGGACCAAGAAAGTCCAGATTAATCAAAATGCTTGGTAATTGGGAAGACAGCGGAGAGAGAAGGATAAAGGATTTCATGATTATTCTGAATTGGTGAAAGTGAATGGTTCTTATATTGCAGGACTTTGAACAGGTAGATATTTTCCATTTTATATCTGTTGAGTTTGAGGTGACAAAGATAGAAGCTTACTTAAACAGAACAGTCTGGCTGATTTGGGAAATAGCAATAACTTACAAGTATATGTTAGCATTTCGCACAAAGGAACAGGAATGTTAAGAGAAGTCACATAAAGTGTCAAAGATAATTTTGCATTGAGTAGGTCTTGCTCTAGATTGACAATAATAGAGATGTTGTTCTATGAAAGTATTTTAGAGTCATGAACTTTGGGTCAGAACCAAACTGGGAATACTTGAAGTTTGATGAATTTGGCTATTTCACCAAGCTACTTGCTTATATTAGTCAAAAAATAAAATTATTGGAGTCCCAGAGAGACAGGGAGGTAACTCCAAAGTAGTAGTCACAATTAAAGACATCATTGCTGAAAAGTTCCTGAATCTGGAGAATGCAGGCATCTAGATCCAAGAAATCTGAAGAGTACCATCTAAAAGACACCCCAATAAAAAAGACTTCAAGACATATTTTAATCAGAACAACAAATATCATAGCTAGAGGTACAATACTGAAAGCAGCAAGATCAAAGAAGGACATTACACACAAAGTATCATATCTTAAATTTACAGATCTATCACATGAAATCCTCCAGGCCTGAAGACAATGGTAGGATATAGTTAAAAATATTTAATGCAATGAAGGCCTCACCAACAGTACTCTACCCAGCTAGATTCTCATTCAGATTTGAAGGAATGATACACAGCTTCATGGATAAACAACAGCTCAGAAACTTCATAGACTCAAAACCAATTTTGAAAGAACTGAAAGAGCTACTGTAAGGAAAGACAAACCCCATGAACACAATAAATTTCTACAGAAAGATGACATAAAACCCATGACAATAATCTCTCTCAATGTCAATGGACTAAATGCACCAATTGAGAGACACAGAGTATTAAAATGGATTAAAAAATCTGGATTCAACATTCTTCTGCCTGTAAGAAACACATTTGAATAGTTAGAGAAAACACAGACTCAAGTCAAAGGCTGGAAAACAGTTCTTCAAGAAAACTACTCATTCAAAGAGGCTAGGATGGTGATACTTCCAATGACAAACATTTCAGGCTAAAAATGATTAGAAGGGACAATGAAGGCCATTTCTTAATAACCAAGGTATATGTACGTCAGGAAGAAATGACACTTCTAAACATATATACACACAGTGTATATATGTTTAAAATACTTAAAACAACTGCTAATAGATTTCAAAGAGAACAATGGCAGCAACACAATAGTAGTTGGTAGCTGAAGACTTCAACACCACCTTGTCACCTCTTGATAGATCAGTGAGACTGAAACTCAATAAAAAAAAATTCTGGCTTTGAAGGAAGAAATGAAAGAGAAAGGGCTAGTAGATATATACAGAGGTTTTTCATGCCCTCAAAGTTGAATACACACACTTTTCCAGAGCACTGGAACATTCTACAAAATAGACCATATGCTGGGTCACAAAACATACCTCCATTAAGTTAAGAAAACAGAAAAAATGGTATCTACTATCTTTTTAGATCATGATGCACTTAAAATAGAAGTTAATCACATATAGAAACAAAGAATCAAATCAAACGTTTTGAAATTAAATAGCTCAGTACTGAACAACCAGTGGGTTAGGAAGGAAATTAAAGAAGAAATCAAAGGATTTCCAGAAACAAATGAGGATGAGGATATGAGCTACGAGAACCTGTGGACACAGCAAAAACAGTGTTAAGAGGAACATTTATAGCTCTGCAAGTGCAGGAAGGAAGAAAGGGTCCACATAAATAACAACTTCACAGCTTAAGATTTTGGAAAATAACTAACAATAGAAGGTAAAACCAAAAGAAGGAAGGAAATAATAAAACTTAGAGCAGAAATTAACAAACTGGAATCCCAAAAAACAATCCAAAAGATCAATGAAACCAAGGGCTGGTTCTTTGAAATACTAATAAAATTGACAAATCACTAGCAAAACTCACAAAGAAAGAGAAAGAACCCTAAATAAAAGGGGGAGACATCACAACAGAAATCACAGAAATTCAAAAGCTCATTAGAGATTGCTTTGAGAATTTGTATGCCACGAAACAGGACAACCTAGAAGACATGGATACATTTCTGGATTCCTATAACCTCCCAAGGCTGAACCAAGAAGATCTGGAGTACCTAACAAACCTATCACTATTGAGGAAATTGAAGTGGTAAACATAAATCTTCCAAAAAACAAAAGCCCAGGCCCAGATGATTCATTTGTGAATTACTCCAAACCTTTAAAGAGGACCAACTACCAATCATTTTCAGACTTTTCCAAAATGGAAGAAACAGAAACACTTCCAAACAGTTTCTATGAGATAAATATCACCCTGATACCAAAACTGACAGAGACACCACAAAAATAAAAGAGAATTGAAGGCTGGCACCCCTGATAAACACAGAAGCAAAGATCCTCAGCAAAATACCACTAAGCAAAATCCAACAATTCATTAAAAAAACCATACACCTTGACCAAGAAGGATTCATTCCAGGGATGCAAGGATGGTTTAACATTCGCTAGTCAGTCAACATAAAATACCATATCAATAAAAAAAATCATGCGATTATATCAATAGATGCAGAGAAAGCATTTCACAAGATTCAAAACCCATTCATGATAAAAACTCTCAATAAAATGTGAGTTGAAGGAAATTTCCTTAATATGGTTAAAGCCATCTATCACAATTCTCAATGCAATAAAACTAAAAGCCTGTCTTCTATGATCAGGCACAAGACAAGGTTGTCCACTTTCGCCATTTCTATTCAATATAGTACTGGAAGTACTTGCCATAGCAATTAGACATAAAAAAGATATCAAAGGAATCTAGATAGTAAAGGAAGAAGTCAAGCTCTCACTATTCACAGATGACATGATACTACAATTAGAGGATCCCAAAGACTACCACAAAGTTCCTAGAAATGATAGATTTGTAAGTAGGGTGGCAGGTTACAAAATCAATACCCAGAAGTCCATGGCTTTCCTACATTCAAATAATGAAAGAGAAGAAAGTGATATTATAAAAACAATCCAGTTCACAATTTGTGTCTCAGAAAATCAAATACTTCAGAATCATCTTAACTAAGGAGATAAACTGTGCAAAGAAAACTACAAATGCTATTCCAAGAAATAAAAGAGGGCGTGAGAAAATGTAGATGCATCTTCTGCTCATGGACTGGGAGGATTAACATTGTCAAAATGGCAATACTCCCCAAAGTATTATTCAGATTCAATGCAGTCCTTATAAGCAGACACATGACATTTTTCAAAGAAATAGACCAAGCATTTCTGGAACTTGTATGGTACAATAAACCCCCACAAATAGCCAAAGAAACTCTTGGGAAAAGAAGATGGGAGGCATCACCTTCCCCAACTTCAAACTGTAATACAAAGTGGTAGTAATTATAACAGCATGGTATTGGGATAAAAACAGACCCACAGACCAATCAACTAGAGTTAAATATCCTGACATAGACCCTAAAATTTATGGTCATTTAATCTTTGACAAAGCAGGGACTGTGAGGTGCATCAAGGAAAGCCTCTTCAACAAGTGGTGCTGATAAAACTGGGCAGCTACATGTAAATTATATAAACTTAGACCTTTTTCTAATCCCATGCACAAAAGTGAGATCAAAATGGACTAAATATCTCAACATCAGACCTTAGTCCATAAGGTAGCACTGTAGCACTTCCCTCCCGTTGCTCATCAATTTGCTCGAGCAGGCCCAGTAACGTCTCCATTGTGAGACTTGTTGTTACTGTTTTTGGCATATCAAATATGTCATGGGGAGCTTTCCAGGCTTTGCCGTGTGGGCGAGATACTCTCAGAAGCTTGCCAGGATTTCTGGGAGGGGCAGAGAAATTGAACCCGGGTTGGCCGGGTCGGCCTCGTGCAAGGCAAATGCCCTACCCGCTGTGCTATTGCTCTAGTCCATAAAGTACATGAAAGAAAATGTAGGAAACATCCTCCATGACACTGAAGCTAAAGACATCTTTAAAGATGAAACATCACTGACCAAGCAAGTGGAAGCAAAAGTAAACAAATGAGACTACATTAAACTGAGAACCTTCTGCATCTCAAAAGAAGTGGTGACTAAGATACAAAGACAGCACACAGATGGGGAAAAATTACGCACTACCCACCTGATAAGGCGTTAATGTCAAAGGTATATTAGGAGCTGGTAGAACTTTACAAGAAAAACACATGCAACCTCATCAATAAAAGGGGAGACTAAATGAACAAACGTTTCTTAAAAAAAGAAATTCAAATGATCAAAGGGCACATGAGAAAAATGCCCTACATCTCTAATCATCAGGGACATGCAAAACAAAACAACAGATAGATACCATCTCACACCACAGAGATTAGCACATATCCAAAAGATCAAGACCAACCAGTGGTGGCATGGATGTGAGGAGAAAGGGACTCTCATTCATAATTGGTGGGAATGCCAACTGGTCCAATATTTTTATAAAACAATACGGACATTCCTCAGAAAACTAGAAACTGAGCTCCCATTTGACTCAGCAATACCATTTCTGGGAATATACCCTGGGGGACCAAACACACACAGCAGAAACATTGTCTGCACTTCTATTTTCATTACAGCACTACTCACAATAACCCAAATCTGGAAACAACTCGAGTGCTCAAGAACAAACGTCTGGACGTACTACGGTATATGGACTATGGGCTGGAGCGATAGCACAGCGGTAGGGCATTCGCCTTACAAGCGGCCAACATAGCCAATCCGAGTTCGATTCCTCCGCCCCTCTCGGAGAGCCCGGCAAGCTACCGAGAGTATCTCGCCCGCACGGCAGAGCCTGGCAAGCTCCCTGTGACGTATTCGATATGCCAAACACAGTAACAAGTCTCATGATGGAGACGTTACTGGGCCCGCTTGAGCAAATTGATGAACAACGGGAGGACTGTGACTGTGACTGATATGGAATATACAATGGAGTCTTATGCAGCCAATAAGAAAAATAAAGTCATGAAAGTTGCTTATAAATTGATGGACATGGAGAGAAGTATCATGTTGAGGGAAATGAATCAGAAGGAGAGGGACAGATATAGAATGACTGCATTCATCTGTAGGATATCAAAAATAATAAATATTATGAGACTAATATACAAGGCCAGGGAAAACAGGGTCCAGGAAGACTGATCAATGATTGGAAGCTTGCTACAGAGTGTCTGGGTGGCAAAGGTTAGTTAGGATCGAGAAGGGACCACTATGACACTAATAGTTGCATATGATCATTTTGGACTGGAACTGAGTATTGAAAGTAGGTAAAGGGATATACCTAATATCCTCTCAGTATTTAGCTTGTAAACCATAATGCTCAATGTGGGGGACAGAGAGGAGAGAGAGAGACAGAGAGAGAGAGAGAGAGAGAGAGAGAGAGAGAGAGAGAGAGAGAGAGAAAGTTTCTGCCACAGAGTCAGGTGGAGTGTGGGTGGGAGGGAAACTGAGGATATGGGTGGTGAGAAATTGTACACGGGTGAAGGGATGAGTATTGGAACATTATATGACTGAAACCCAGTCATGAACAACTTTGTAACTATGTATCTCATTGTGATTCAATTAAAAACCAATTTTTTTAAAAAGAGACAGAGGCATGTGTATGGTACAAAAGTAATTGGCTGGTTATTTAATTAAATGGAAGACAGATTCATATATTTAGCATTAAGTACTTAAGTAAAATCGTAGTAAAATTTTACATTAGGTAAAATTGATGAATCGAAAGTGGCTGTTCATTATAACTAGGTTTCGGTATTTCTTACTACACACATCATAAGGAAAATTTTTCACTGGTTTTTAGCTTTAAAGTCTTTTTTTCATAATTACTTCATAATTATCAATGATTATGATCAATCATCAAACACCTCATACCTGATACACACACTTATTACTAAAGCCTTGAGAGTTTTCGTTAGCTTCATTTCAATTGAGGCATTATGAAATTAAAACATTGTATTCATACGTACAAACTGCTTTTAGAATTATTTTTGAATTAAAACTCTCAATTGAGCTTCAATTCAATCAAAGAATTCTGTAAACACAAAGCTTTACCTCACCTTTCATGGCTACAAAATCATGCAAAAAGAATCATTTCAAAATTAAGATGTTCTTACCAAATACGTCACTTACCGCTTGTCCATAATTTCTATATGATACAGGAGGAAAATTCTTCAATTCTATTACTGTCAGGACTAGGGCAGCAATTGAAGCAGCCATGCAGATTAAGTTCAGGAATAAAGTCAAAAGAATCTGAAAAGAATGTGTATAGTCAATTTATTATATTAAGAACGGACATTTTGGTGAGTTTATATTGTTAAAAAATTCCCAGTTAAAACTGATCTAGGGCCCAGAGAGATATGGTAGAAGGGTTAAGGTTAAGAGGTAAAGCTCTTAGTATGGCTGATACCCCCCCAAGGACCACTATGAGTGACACCTGAGTTTAGAGCTATGAGTAAGCTGTTAGCACGGATAGATGTGGCTCCAAGTGTCTACCCCAATAAATACAATTTTGATCTCGATTCTGAAGTTCTAGAAGTATCAGTATGCTTGCCTTTAGATTAAGAAAAAGTTGTTGGCTTACATGCACTGAGCACTGTCCTCCCGTTGTTCATCAATTTGCTCAAGCGGGCACCAGTAACGTCTCATTGTGAGAATTGTTGTTACTGTTTTTGGCATATCGAATATGTCATGGGGAGCTTGCCAGGCTCTGCCATGCGGGCAGGATACTCTCGGTAGCTTGCTGGGCTCTCCGAGAGGGACGGAGGAATCAAACTTGGGTCGGCCATGTGCAAGGCAAATGCCTTACCCGTTGAGCTGTCACCCTAGCCCGTGGCTTACATGAAAACTAAATAAATATGGAAGAAACATCGAAATATCATACCAGTAAACAAATTTTCTATTAAGGCTAAAAATCATTGTATTTTTAAAATCTTCAGAGTCAGTGGAAAGAAATTGTAAAGCATATACATATAATTGGAACAAAGGAGTTACACTACAGAAAGAGAAGAAAAAGATGGAGAAAGACTGTAGAAATACATCAAATAGGTTTCAATAATTTTTAATTCTGGGTTTTTATTCTCTAAAGGAGACCCATCAATCTCGCTGGATATCAATTTTTAATTTCCAGAGATTTTTAAGCTCTAAGATGTTAAGATATTTTTCTTCTCAGTATCTTTTAATCTATACCATAGGTGGGTCATTATTTGTGATAAATCTTCTGTTATAAGAAACAATTCAATCTTTGGGACCAGAGCTGTAATAGAGTGGGAAGGGTGCTTTCTTTGCATGTGGCCAACCTGCCTCTATTCCCTGCATTTCACATGGACCCCTGAACCTCTTCAGGAAAGATTCTTGAGCACAGGATCAGGAGTAAGCTCTGAGCACCACTGGGTGTGCCCCCAAACTGAAAACAAAACAAAAATCTGCCCCAAAGTGGACAGTTAGGGAAAAAAATGTCTTATAGTATTATTAAGTCAACAAACAAAGACCCCGTGATTTCTTTACTAACAGCAAAGTCCATATAATAAATGGTGTTTTTTCTTTTTTTTTTGGGGTCACACCCTCAGGCCAGCAGTGCAGACAATGCTAGGGACTTCGGGCACCTCCAGAGATGCTGGGAATCACTAACACTACATCCAGCCACGCTCCAGTTCTCCAGCTCTGCACCGAGTATCCCTCAGAACTGGGAATCTAACCTGGGTTGGGAGTATACCAGGCATATGTCCTGCTAGCAGTACTCTCTCTTGGACCCATGTGCTCTGATTTCTTTCCCCACTTTATTCCCTTAATTATTTTAGAGGCAGGTAGATTCCTTCCTCTGTTGCCTCGATAATATCTTTTCATGATATTAGCTCTTCTCAGAAAAAAATAAAACACAAAAAACAAACCCTAACCATTTCAACTTTAAGAAACCCTCACCATTTCAACTTACCAAGCTTAGAGTTGGCTTACTTGATATTTTCATTACCACGATTCCTGTAGCGATAAACTGGGTAGAAAGACACATATGTATAAATATTCATTGTTAAATTTTATTCACTTAAAATATATTTTTAACAATTTTCTCTTTCCAAATCAATTACTTTTAGTATTTTAAGAGTCCCAAAACATGAGGAAGTTTTAGTAGCAGGGATCAGTTTCTATCATTAGGAGGAACCAAGAGTCACAGCAGGCTAGCTAACAGCAGAAATACAGAGGGGGTAGTGGGGAGAATTCAGGTTGTAATATATGTCAAAGATGACTCCACTTTTTCATAGCCTGAAAAAAACATAACCGGCTTGATCCATCGTATTATATAATCATGCCCCTAAGTCTCAAGTGAGCCCTTAACCTGCATGAAAATCAAACTAGTTTTTTTTTTAAATTTTTAAAAAATTTTTATTAGTGAGACACCTGAGGTACAGTTGTAGACTTACAAATTTTGTGCTTGGGTTTCGATTATACAATGATCAAATACCCATCCCTCCACCAGTGCCCATTTCCCACCACCACAGATCCCAGTATCCCTCCCACCCCAAACTAGTTTTCTGAAGTCCACTCATTCCTTTTACTCTTTTTTCCACCAGATATTTTATATTATTCCTCTTCTTCAGCTAATTCCTTGTCCTGTGCTCACTTTCCGCTCATGATCCTGCTTCCTAATTCACTAACGTATTTGAAGCAATTAGAAAAAAAGTTATATAAACTCCTAATATTCCATATAACTACCCAACAAAATTTAGCCCTTTTCTATTTTTTTCTATCTTTCTCTCCTGTAACACCACACCTTGACACTCAGGGGTCAGCTGTCGGCTCAGATGGACAATTCTTTGTGGTGGGAGCTGCCTTTGCATTGTAGACTGCTTAGTGACATCCATATCTCTCTCCATTACATGTGGACCTCTAGGGATCAAAACCAAAATGCTCCCAGGCATTGCAATGTCATCACCAAATGTGGGGATAAAAATCACTCCTTGTTGAGAACATGAAGTACTCCTGCTTCTAGCCATAAGCGAATTAAAATTCACCATCTCTCACCCACACAGTAGATGGTTTCAGTAATTCCCTCTCTTCTCATTTCCTCAACAAAACATGTGATGATTCTAAATTTGCTGAAGTTTATTTGATTAAAAAAATAAAAACACCTCCTTTTGACCCAAGTTTTCCTTACTACTGCCCAATTTCTCTGTATGTAACTGCATGAAAACCTTGAAGGAATTATCTGTATTTACTATTTCTATTTCTATCCTCCTTTCTCCCTTCCACCCTTCCTCCCTCCCTCCCTTCCTCCCTCCTTTCCTTCTTTCCTTCCTCCCTCCCTCCCTCCCTCCCTCCCTCCCTCCATATCTTCTCTCCCTCCCTCTCTTCCACTCCCTCCCTCCCTCCGTCCCTCCCTCAGTCCCTCCCTCCCTCCCTCCCTCCCTCCCTCCCTCCCTCCCTCCCTCCTTCCCTTCCTTCCTTCATTCCTTTTCTCCTTCCTTAATTCCTTCTCTCCTTCCCTCTCTTCCTTCTTATCCCTCCCTCCCTCCCTCCATCTCCTCCTCTCTCCTTCCCCACCTCCCTCCCTCTCATCTGTGGTAATGGGGCTCTGACTCAGGGCCTAACACATGTGAAGCATGTTAGATATGGCTGAGCCAGCCACGTTCCCCAATCTTTGTTATTTTAAAACTAACTTCAATCAGCTTTGCTTGGCAATTCCTTTGGAAGACTGTGTCAGGCTTACTAAGGGCTCCTGAACTGCTAAATTCAAAGGTCAGTTTTCAGCCCTTGTCTCATTAAACAAAACTAAAGAATAGGATGTAGTTGACATTTGGCTATTTCTTTCCACACTTCTGTTCACTTTGCTTCGAGGATGCCACCTTCGCTAGATTTTTCTCGTACTAATGGCTATCTAGAAAGTACAGCACAGTACTAGTAATGAAAGCATTTAGAACTGTGTAAGTAATGAAGAATAATAATAATGTGTGAGAGAACTACGATAAAGATGCTAGCATATTATGGTTAAGATTCTTTGTCCTTCAAAAGTCCCAACCTATAGCTGTCACTGTGTATTTATTCTGCTCCACATCTCCTTGAATATCATCAGTAAATTAAAGGTACTAAATAAATATTTGCTGAAAAAGAAAACAGACTGAATTAATGACAAATATAGGACTTAGTTACTTAATTCTGAAAACGATGGTTAGAAATGTTCTCTAATTTTCACTAGTGGAATGAGTATAATTTATTGAATGATCAAATAATATTTTACTCACAAGAGTTCCCCATAAAGCACATGCTGCTTTGTAAGTTATAGGTTCATAAGTTCCAAAGATTGCTTTGATTTGTTTCAAATATAAAAGCAAGAGTAAATACCACATGAGTATACAAAAGACTCCAACCATAATCTGAACTGTCTGTGAGAGAAGAATATTATTAGTACTTAAATAATGCACCTTATAACATAATTCGATAAATACTAACTAGAAAATCCATTCAATTCATTTAAAAAAGAACAGTCAGTGCTTTTACAAAAGAAAATAACAATGTCCTTAGCCTTTCATTTCCTGGATTGGTTAGCTACCGAAGATAGAAAGACTGAGGTCTACATTAAATAGAAATAAGGAATATAGCATCAGGTTGTTTAATAATAATTCTTTCCGATTCTCCAACAAAAAAATCAACAATTCGACTCTACTACCAGCTATTCTCCATATCTACTGAATAATGGCATGAGTGGATAGTACTGAGGGTACTTAAGAAGAAATAGGTTTACTAATCTGTTTAGAATTCAGGAAAACACATCCAGTATTTTCTTACATGCTAGTAACTTACTAAGGAAGCAGATTTAGAATATTAATTTTTTTCCTTTGGGGCATATTTAGATTTTATTCAGAGGCATGGAGGAATGAAGCATAGTTTGAATTAGGAATATAAGAAATATGAAAATAGAATTTCTTGCATGAAGTCTTCTTATTGAATAGGGGATGATTAGGATAAGGGAATAATGCTGCTATATTTTATTTGCTTTCTTTTTTGTTTTTGTTTTGTTTTGGGTTCTTAGGGGGGGCCACACCTGACAGTGCTTAGGGATTGCTTCTGACTCTGTGTTTAGGGATCACTCCTGGCATGCTACGGGTACTATATAGGTACTGGGGATTGAACCTGGGTCAGCCACATGCAAGGCAAACTCTCTACCTGTTGTACTATTACTCCAGCACCATGTTTGGTGTTGTTGTTGTTGTTGTTAATCAAAAGACCAATTTTGTGGTACCAACCAAATACATTTTTACAGACTTAGAATTTAGGGCATACTCTGTACCAAATTCAGAAGAGCAACGCTAATTTCAGAGGTCCTTTGCATTTGGCTCTTGGATAAAATCTTTTACTAGATCACAAAAGCCTTAAAAGTCTGTAGTTTGGTTTTCTCATTATTGCCACCAGTCTCTAATATGGTACTCAGGTAAAGCAGGGAGCCAGTAAATATCTTCTACATAAGTACACCAGTATTAAGAACATTAATTCACAAAAACCACCTCAACTTATCAAAAAGAGTGAAGTGGACTTGGAATAACATTCCCTTTTATATGGCGGTCATATCTTCCACTTAAATTTGTGAACTATCCAGGAAGCCAAAGCATATTAAGAACTCTACAAGAAAACAAGGCTGCTATTGTAAGAAAATACATTTTTTAAAGCTTAAAAACAGTTGTTAGAGCCAATGGTTGAGTTTCATAAGGTCAAAGACCTCTTCCTACACCCCCCATCCCTACCCCAGCAGCCTCCAAGTGATGGAGGAGGATCATAAACACAGAAGCTGGGAAGAAGATATAGAATTTTTTTTTAAAAAAACTTGATCACTGTATCTTACAGAGTTTCAAAGTTATTCCGTATTGTTTCAGGAATATTGTTCAATGCTCCAAGATCAATTTCTTCGCCATTGTTCACTTCCCTCCACTAATATCCTCATTTTCCTTTCTGTCTGCAATCTACCTCTATTGCAGACACTTCTGCCCTCCACTTATCCCTAAGTTATCCCTAGTGTTCCCTTCTCACGCTCCACCCCTATCCCAGTGGCAAACTTCCCTCTGAAGACCAGTTCTCCTGTCCTTTTTAGATTGCTTAGGGTATTTGATATTCCTCTACTCCGTTTCTTTCTATCCGACCTATGAGAGATCATTCTGTGTCTGTCTTTTTCCCCTCTGACTAACTTCATTCAACATCATCCTTCCCAGATCTATCCACATAGGGGCAAACTGAATGACTTCACCTTTGTTCATTTCTATATCGAAAAGGGTATATAGCTCTAAAGAGGTGAAGAACCTCTGCTGAACATTCAGGTAGAAGAGTCAAATTCAAAGGGGAAAAAAAAATTCACATGCAGTGGGAAAAAGTTTCCCCTGAAGGAATGTGAAAGACACTCAATTTCAAAATCCTTCATTATTCTCTGGTCTTTATTTTATTTCTTTATTTATTGCTTTTTGGGTCACACCCGGCGATGCACAGGGTTTACTCCTTGCTCTGCACTCAGGAATCAACCCTGGCGGTGCTCAAGGGACCATATGGGATGCTGGGAATCGAACCTGGGTTGGCCGCGTGCAAGGCAAATGCCCTACCCGCTGTGCTATTGCTCCAGCCCCTCTCTGGTCTTTATTAAGAGAATTAGGTGAAAACGTATTCAGCACTTAACTGAAGAGACAGATTAACACTCACCCTCTATATTAGACAGCAATATAGTAATTGAGAGGTGAGCAATTGGATTCGAATGGTTGTGCACATGTTTTGCATGTAAAAGCCTTCGTTCAGTCCCTAGTGCTGTATGGTCCCCTGAGCACTGCAGGGAGTAGTCTCTGAGCACTGCCAGGTATAACCCAATCTCCCATTCCCTGTCCCTGCTCCCTTCCCACTGAAAACAGCAACAGATTTCTCTGACAGTAAAATACTCCTTCTGGGTTTTATTTATTATCTTGCAGTTGCTGGTTTAGTCATTATGTATACTTACATTGAAGCGTATAATTTGTTTATGAACATATTGTTGAAGACAATTATCAGTTTTTTTTTAAAGCATGACTTTTACTTAATCAAGTCTTTCCCTCTCCGGATCCAAGAATATTCCTCATGAAAATCAAATAGCCCATTATGGAGAATTGAAAGTGAAGTCTTACCCCCAAAATAAGATTATCTTCTCCTCTCTTGTCTAAGTCTTCCTGTTTAGCCATAGTACCAGCATTCTTTTAGATGATTAGGTTTCTAATCTTTGGTGATAGTTTTTATTAGTAAGTCTCTGCAGAACAATACAAAACATATAATACAATTTACTCAAAAGAAAATATTTAAGTTTCAGTCCTTCCTTTTCGTTTCCCTAAATTCAGAGGCACTCACACATTCACTTTCTTAGGAGGCATCAACTTGCATTCACCTAGAGTAATTGTCTCCATAACTGAAAAGCCCTTCCCTCTGACTGATATATATATATGTATGTATATATATCCAATATATATAAGGAATATATATCCTATATATAAGGAATATATATATTTATATTTATAAAGAATATAAAGAATACTTAATATACATCTAAAGAAGAACCATAATACTTTATATGTGTGTGTGTGAGTGTGTGTTTATATAAGCACTTCAGTATTATGTGTCTCTCTGGATGATAAAAATAAAATGAAATAAATTGCATAAAGCTAATATTCAATCCCCAATGCGACATGCTTGCTATAGTACAACTGGAAATGACACCAAGGAAGGAGCTAGGTATACTTTCTGATCTCTCTAGGCTTTCCCATAAATATATATAAGGAATATATATAATGAATATGTATATATTTATATATAAGAATATAGAAAGAATATTTATATATCTAAAGTGTAACCATAATAATTTGTATATAAAATATATATAAAGAATATATAAGAGCCTAATAGAACTTCTGGTAAATACGTAAACAAATCATTTGAAATTTATAATAAACTCAACACATTTCATAGTATTATGTTTGAATTTACCAAACCGAGTTCTTATACTTCATATTCATAAACAAGTATGCACACGCAATTTTCTCACAAGTTTCTGCTCCCTAATTCTGTCCTTGTCAAAGAACTTTTTCTTTCATAAGATAGTTTATCAAAAAAGTTGATACCACAATATTAAAGGCGGGTGTTTATTTTACCCCCATCATTCCTGCATGTCTTGCTGATATTTAGATCATCTTGTTACTTATATCACTTGATCACTTGACATTCTGTTACTCATTGATTTGCTTGAGCGGGCGCCAGTAACATCTCCATTAGTCCCTGTCGTGTGCTAGTGTAGCCCAATGGCATCTGCTCGTTCTAGGAAAACAAAGAGCCTCAAACTGATCATTCAGTGTCTTGACGAAGAAGTCTGACCATCTCGTAGGTGGGCAGCCATGCGATCTTTTGACGTCTAGTGGAATCCAGTCAGTAACGGCTCTAGTCCAGCGGTCATCTCCAAATCGCATTACGTGTCCAGCCCATCTGATTTTCGACACCTTGGCAAACGAGACAGTATACCTGATTCTTGACTGTCTATGGAGGTTGGAACTCCAGATTCTCTCATTTGAGTGAAGCCACTCTCTTCCTCCTGCACAACTCAGGTGCCAGGTCATTCATCATGTTGACTTCTCGACCTAGGTATACATAACTGTTGCATTCGGAAATGTTTGTTCCATTGAGAGCGAATGGAACATCAGGAATGAGACTGTTTCTCATAAACATTGTCTTCATGAGATTCAGATGTAGTCCGACCTTTCCACACTCACGGTTGAAGTCGGTCAGCATTTGTGCTGCTTGGCTGTTTGGTGTTACTAGAACGATGCCATCAGCAAAGCGGAGGTGGTAAAGTTGCCGACCATCTATCTTCACTTCCATTCCTTCCCATTCCAGTCGTCACATGGCATTCTTGAGGGTGGCACTGAATACTTTCGGTGAAATGGTATCACCCTGACGAATCCCTCTCTTGACACGGATGATCACTTCTTTATAGAATGGTGAGATCCTGGAAGCTCACGGAGGATCCTGATGTATTGAGTTTGAATGCCCTGTTTGGTTAGGGCTTCGATGACTGCTTCCATCTCAACAGAATCAAAGGCCTTCTTTAAATCGATGAACATTAGATAGAGTGGCATCTTGAACTCCCGAGAACCCTCAATGAGCTTGGTTATCATGTGGATATGGTCTATCATGCTGAATCCTTTGCAAAACCCAGCTTGCTCGCATGGTTGTTCTTCATCTAGTGTTCTGCCAATCCTATTTAGGATGACTCTAGTGAACAGCTTGTAGACGACAGACAATAGGAAGATTGGGCAATAGTTGCCAATGTCGTGGACATCTCCCTTCTTGTACAGTAATACAGTCCTGTTGGTTTTACATTGGGACGGAATTTTGCATTCAGACAGGTAGCATGTGAAGATCTGAGCCAGTGTATTGATGAGTACTAATGTCAGATTCTTCAGGTGTTCAGGTGTGACCTTGTCTGGGCCAGGTGCTGTTTGCTTCTTTACTGATGAAATGGCATGTGGAATTTTGGAAGGGAGAGTGTTGGGAATGACATATCCATACTGTGGAATTTGCTATGTGGACAGGTGGATGTGGTTATCGAAGAGATTCAAGTAGAAGTCATGGATAATCTTCTCCATTGCCCTTCTGGAAGATGTGATAGGTCCATCAGGACATTGGAGGGCAGTCATCTTGGTCTTGTTGTTGGTGAAGGGCAGGTGGGCATTGTGAACGCTTTTCCCGGCTTCTTTCTCATCTGCAGCACTGCTGCTCTTCTCTCTTTGAAGTCTTCCAAGATCGCTTCTCTGCACTACTTTGCAAGCTCGGATGTTCACTTGTGGTTGCCTGAGTTTTTTAAGACAGGCATTTTTTTGGTGGCTATCTCTCTCTTGGCATTTCTCGCATAATCATGGAGGTGCTGAACCAGTTGATCGTATTCCTTGTCAATGTTGTCAACGACAGCATCTTCCCATGTTGCCGCAATAGTGTTAAAGAGCTCCCAGTTGGTGGTCATTCTGGGAGTTCTCTTAAACTTTATAACCCTTTCTCCCCACTCTGTGAAGTAGAACTTTGCATGAAGCAGATGGTGGTCTGATCCCGTTTGGAATTTTTGGACAACAGCGACATCTGTCAGGCAAAACGGTTGATTATGATGTGGTCAATTTTCTCGTGGAACCGTCCACCAGGAGACTCCCAAGTCCAACTTTTAGATTCAGCCTTCTGGAACTGTGAGTTACCATGGATGGTCTTCGTCAATATGATGAACTCAGATAGTCTCTCACCCTGTTCGTTCCATTCTAGGCTATGGGTCCCTATGTGGAGTTCTTCGGCTGATCTTCTCAGTCCTATCTTGGCATTAAAATCACCCACAATGATCTTGTAGAAAGTGTGGTCTTCTTTATAGAAATTCTCCAGCTCCATGTAGAACTTCTCAATTTCTCCTTCATCATAATTGGGTGTTGGTGTGTAAACAACAAAGATAGTAACTGCCGGCAGTGAGCCACATCTATTCAAGTGTAATCGTCTGATTCGGGTTGTTGGGCATTCAAATAAAACAATGCTCATGGCCAAGTTCTTGTTGACAAGAACACTGACACCTCGGATGCCTCTTTTGTCACATGTTCCGAGGAACAGTTCTTCCCCAGTGTTGAAAACGGCATGATGTGATTGATGCCTTCTTGTCTCAGTCAGACCAATGATGTTGTACTTGATCTTTCACGCTTGTAACATCTGGTCCTTGATGGATGCATCCAATGCCAGCATACGTTCATTGGAAGTACAGACAGTCATTTTTGTCTTTCTTCGTTTTGGCAGCCTAGTTTGGCCTTGAGATTTTATCAGCCTCTCCTTCCCCATCCTTCTTAACACTGCTGTATTGGTGGCTCTTTCAGGGTCAGGGGAATGAGATCCATTGTATTTACTGGTTTTGGCATATCGTATATGCCACACATAGCTTGACAGGCTCTGCCATGTGGGTAGTTGGTATGCTCTCCAAGAGGGATAGAGGCTTTTTGGGCGGCCTCTAATCGCCCTTGCAGGTGTTCCCATGGCTCAAACCATATTTGAACCCTATCAAATATGGTGCGGCAATCCCGGAAGACGGGTATTGAGTGTCTTATGATGTGTCGCAAAGCAGCTGCACAGTCCAGAAAGTGTCCTGGAGCATGGCGGTGGCTGGGTAATGATGGTATAAGATACCTTATACCTTATATCTTACTTATACAAGATGAAAAATCTGACTAATATTTGTATCATATTGTGCACCAGAATTTATTTTATATTGTTTTACTTGGTCTATTTAGGTAAGAAAGGAATCATACCTTAGGTGAAACAAGTGATGAATGATTTTAAAACTTAAACCTTGGTCCTTTCAGAAAGGAGGGTGTTTGATTTAAATGACCTCTCATTCCCTGGATCCTTAAAATTTCTTATGGTGAATGTTTTAATGGACTTTGATTTCTGAAATACAAGAAAGGAAGAAACTAACAAATGCTATAATATTCATGTAATCAAATCATGTGGTCAGAATTTTTTAAAAAGCCTACATTTGCTTTCTTCACAATTAAGTACTCCACTTGTTATAGAAAAATGACCAACAACAGCAGCACTTTTTCAGTTTTTCCGACGATACCTCACTATTCCAAAAGCAGCTGTAGAACAAGCTTCTAGTCCTAATTCCAGCCCAAATCTCACCCCTTTCACAAGACTTATAAATTGAGGAACATCAGTGGTGGAATCGTGTGCATGAGAAGCCACTGAAAGTACTGTAAACCACTGAATCTCAACCAATAATATATTTTTAAAAAGTACACGTACATATCACGGTACAGGGTATATAGGGAAGCATTATGGGGTGGTGCTGGGAAAAAGGAGGAGGTCAGGGGGTGTTAACTTGCGTTAACTTATTTTTATGCATGAAACCATCCATTATTTAATATTGTAAATCATGGTGCCTAAAATAAAACTGGGAGGGCAAATCCCCAGAAATTCTAAAGCAGTCATGGAGAAAGGAGGATTAGAATCTAAACCTCCGTCTTGAGCAGAACTGCAACTCCCCAGGATTTAGAATAAAGAACTGAAATTTTTGAGCAGGGTCTGCCATGACCTTCATGAACTGTTTCATTGTCGTCAGCCTCGTCCTGACCACTTCCCTGATTCGAGCACAACCTGATTCGAAAACCAACTCCCTCTGGGCAGCCTCCTGAACCTTAAGGGTTGGAGCTACTTCCTCCCACCAGGGCTTGTCCCAGCTAACACTCCCTACAGAACTCCACCCCCAACCCCCACCTCCATCACCTGGAGGCTTCACAAAGCTTCCGTGAGCCTCCCGGAGGCAAACTTATTTCTGTCCAGAGTCAATCCCGAGGGGGCAGAACCCCAGAGACTCCTACATGAGCAGGCACGTGCATAGGTGACCGGGCACAGTTAGGAAATCTTGCAAGCAAAACAATGGAATTACCCCCACATTTCACTTGCTCAAGATCCCAACGATCGATCGATGGGGTTCGTCCCTCTGAAGCACAGGCCTTGGTTAAGCGGCCCCAAGTGGCCCAGTAACCCCCGACTCTTTCAAACATCCAGTCCCAGTCCCCCTCCCCCGCCTGTGCCTAGGAGGGGCTGAAGAGCCGTGAATCAAGGCCAGGTCCTCAGGGGGTTGTGATTCTGGGCTAGGTCCTCAGATCCGGCCAGGCGGTCATCCCCGAGCTAGACAGGAGCCCAGGACCACACAACCCCAGGTGTGTGGTCCTCCAGCTTCCAACGGTAGCCGCAGCGGAGTGTGTGTGCGCCTGCGCCAGCTCCCTGGGAAAGGGGGTGGGGTGGGGCGCGGGACGACCCCTGCGCAGACTCAGTAGGGCCCAGTGGCCACGTGGTCAAGCCCTCAAAAGGAAAAAACAAGAGTTCCTCCAGATCCCAGCTACTGTTCATTGCGTTACTTAGATAGAAATCTGCTGCGAACAGGCCAGGATCTCTGATGAAAAGTTGACTCTTCACTGCCTTGTGGCCAAGGAGAATTTGGCCATAAAAACACGTTAGAAGGACTGAAAACAAAACGAAAAGTCAAGTGGGGTTAAGGATTTGCCTTGTATGATGGAGCAGTGGTACCCCCAAACTAAAGAGCAACAACAAAAAAACCAAGTGACTGTTGAGGACTCATTCTTTTTTTCCTTCTTTCTAAACATAGTCAAATAGATTAGTGGAGGGAGTATTTGTTAAAACCTTCACATGACTTTTAATAAATCCAGCTGCCAGGTAGTTTTAAAAATGCCTGTTTGGGGGTGGACTGGGCTCGGGATGGAGGGATAATACTGCAGGTAGAACATTGACCTTGTGAGCAGCCAAACCGGGGCCGGTTCCCAGCATTTCATATGATCAATGTCTGGAAATTATAATAGACATGACCATGTTTTAGAATGGTCACGACAGCAAATAAGTATTCATATCTACTCAAAGCCTATGAATATAAATTCATATGTGTTCATTATGGACATTGGAAAGAGCATATCAGTTATCAAACAGTGAAATAGACGAAGTTCCTTGATGTTTCTTAAATCATCTGATAATATCACAGATTAGTAAACCAGCCAATCCCAACAAACTAGAATTGGAAATTCAGAATTTATTTAATTTTTTTTTGTTGTTCCCGACTCTGAGACCCTTCACAATGAAGAGGCAAGCAGTCATTGTTTCATATTCTATATGACTTATTTTGTCTTCTTAAATATGTGTTCACACAGTTATGTTAATTTCCCTCAACTTAGTTTCCAGAACACAAAAGGCATTGAGAGAATATATCCTGAGATAACCATACCTGATACAACAAATTTTAAGCCGTCTTTGGAGATTATAACACGAACTATGTTTTCGGCGAACATTGGTAACATGTCTTGTTCAAATTGTTATGGAAGTTAATTTTACTTAGACATAGAAGAAAACAGATGCCTTCCTCTGTATAGGCTTTAGGGTGTTGCAGCTTAATTTATCATAAAATTGAAGTATCATATATATGTCTAAATAAAGGATAATGTACACACTTGTGTATATGGTTTACATATATTTAGTTTTATACACTTTTTAAAGTTTTAATTACATTATTTAAATAGGATTATTAGTAAATGCTAATTAACAATTGTTTTTTGCATTTTGATATTTGCTATCATCCAGGCAGTGTTATTTTTCTTTTGTGTGTTTAAAGATAAAGGTAAATAGATTAAAAGTTTGCAGGATTTGTATGAGCAAACCTAGCTTCTAATTTTGCAGTACCAAATCCCCGGAATGGTCAGCAGTACTCAATTGACAGAAACTACAAGCAAAGTTTTCATATAGAAGACATGGCAAAAAATTATTTGATCATAGCCAAAGAGTTGTCTTATTTGGGAAAATCTAGTTGGCTGCTTTAGTTGTTCTCAAGTTTTATTTTCTCTGATTTAAGTCGACTGTGGGTTAGGTTTCAGTTTCTTTATAGCTGCTATCAAGGCATTGACTCTAACTCTATCTCTTGACCTTCTTGCTTAATTGTTGTAATAACATAGGGTGTATCTTGCATTGCCTTTTTTGTTATACCAGCAATATTTATTGATATTCTTGTATTATTCAAGAAAGATGATACATCAGTATTCTAAAAACCATTCTTTCCTCAGTAGATTTATTTTTTATTTTAATTTTTAAATTTCATTAAAGCACCATGATTTGCAAAATTGTTCATAGTTCACAATGTTGTTTATCGATTGCCTCGAGCAGGCACAAGTTACATCTCCTTCTTCCTAGCCCTGAGATTCTAAAAAGTGTCATATTCAAGACTCTTTTAGGCTTAGGAGAATGAGACCCATCATTGTTACTGGTATTTGGCATCTTGGGTACACCACAGAGAGTTTGCCAGACTCTGTTGTGTGGGCAGGTTACATTTGGTAGCCTGCCAGGTTGTCCAAAGCAAGAATGAGATAATAAGATGTTGTGTGGCTGCAAATGCGGCAGCGCACTTCCAGGAGCTGGGTTTTATAGTCTCTTGGTCTTGGCCATTGATGGGATTACATGGGCCGGGGGGGGGGGGGGGGAGGCAGTTGATGGGTGTGACCCCGACCTACTGGAAGATGAAGAATCTGGGTGGAGGAGGATGCTCAGCCCCGATCCAAGCAGGCTTGGAAATCTCAGCCCCGGAATCCTGTTCATAGTTAAACTCTATTTATTTATTTATTGCTTTTTTTTGTTTTGGGTCATATGTAGCAATGCTCTGGGGTTACTCCTGGATCTGCACTCAGGAATTATTCTTGGCAGTGCTCAGGATACCATATGGGATGCTGGGGATTGAACCTGGGTTGGCTGCATGCAAGGCAAGTGCCCTACCCAATGTACTATTTTTCCAGCCACAAAGCTGAAATTTAGACACACAATGTTCCAGCATTGATCCTACCACCAGTGCCATTGTCCCTACAGCAATGTTCCCAGTTTACCTCCACTACCTCATCTACCATCTTGATAGGCACCTTTTAAAATTCAGTTGTTAAAATTTGAGTCTCATAATTTCAGTGTTATTCACTCTGTGTTTTAAGTTAATTCCTTAACACCTCTGACATATCTTGACTCCCATCTCCCATTGTTTCTGATCTGTCTCTTCTCACTCTCCACTCCACTCTATTTCTTTCCATCTCTTTTTTGTTCTCTGGGACCAAGGATGATCTCGTCATCTCCCCTTTAAACCATTGCATTCCCTCATCTAGTTATTCTAAATACTTGTGTTTATCTTTCATCCTGTATTTATCCTTTTTCCAACTTTATTTAACATGATATTTTCCAGATCCATGTATGTTGTCACATATTGTATGATTTCTTTATCCTTATAGCTGTGTAGTATTCAGGGTTTATTGAGTTTTTTAAAAATAATGAATGGGTGTATATCTTATCAAAAGCTCTTTCTGTATCAATTGATATGATCATGTGATTTTTATCTTTCCTTTGATGTGTGTATTATGTTAATTTATTTGTGTACTTTGAGCCATTCTTGCATCCCTATGATGAATTCCACTTAATCATGGTGTGTGATTTTTTTATGTGCTGTTGGATTAATTTTGCTAAGATTTTATTGAGGATTTTTGTATCTTAAGGAAATTGGTTGCTTGAGCGGGCCCAGTAACGTCTCCATTGGAGACTTTGTTGTTACTGTGTCTGGCATATCAAATACTCTCGGTAGCTTGCCGGGCTCTCCAAGAGGGGCGGAGGAATCGAACTCGGGTCGGCCATGTTGGCCGCTTGTAAGGCGAACGCCCTACCCGCTGTGCTATCGCTCCAGCTCCAGTATTCGATATGCCAGACACAGTAACAACAAAGTCTCCAATGGAGACGTTACTGGGCCCGCTCGAGCAAATCGACGATCAACGGGAGGGCCTTTACCTTTTTTTTTACCCTAAGGAAATTGGTATGAAATGTTCTTTTTTGGTAGTCTCTCTGGAAGTGTTGGGTATCAGTGTAATGTTAGTTTTGTAGACGGTGTCGTCAGGAAGGTTTTCCATTTCTCAATATTTTGAGAAAGCTTAATGATCAACAGTAGTAAGTCTTTTCTGAAGGTGTGATGATGCTTAACTGTAAACCCATCTGGACAAGGACTTTTATTCTTGGGGAGATTCTTAATTACTGTTTCAATTTCCTTGCTTGCGATTGGCCTGTTCAGAAGACTTTCTACTTCCTCCTGACTCAGTTTTGGAGATTTCAAGTTTCTAGGAATCTCCATTTCTTCTAGGTTCTCTGGCTTAATAGGATAATCTCATGGTATCTTGGATTTCTGGAAGTTCTCCCCTTTTGTTTCTGAACCAATTTATTTGGTCACTTTTTCTTCTTTTCCTCATGAAATAAGCTAATAGTTGTCTATCTTGTTTATTCTTTCAAAGAAACGGCTCCTGGTTTTATTGATTCTTTGTATTTCTTTTTCTTGGTTTCTATATTGTTAGATTCTGCTCTGGTTTTTATTATTTATTTTCTTCTACTAGTCTTTGGATTCATTTGTTGTTAGTTCTTCAGACACTTAACGTATGCATTTTGTTTCTTGATTTTATCTTTTCTTATTTCCTTATGTAGGCCTGTTTTGCTATGACTTTCCCCCTAAGTACTGCTTTTGCTGTGTCCCATAGATTTTGGTAACTTGTTTATTCATTATCAGTAGTCTCAAGGAATATTTTAATTTCTTCTTTTATTTTCTTTTGATCCAACCATTATTTAGCAGCATGCTTTTCAGGCTCCAGTAGTAGAGTTTCTCTAAATATTCTTTTTATGGTTAATTTCTATCTTGGTGGCATTGTGTTCTGATAGCTTTCTTGGTATAAATCTTATGTTTGTAAACTTATATAAGCTAGTCTTACGTCCTAAAGTGTGAACTTTCCTGAAGAATGTTCCGTGTGCACTAGAGAAGACCATGAATTTGGCTTTTTGAGGATGGAAAGTTCTGTATAAACCCATTGGTGTCAGTTGTTCTAGTTCCTTATTTAAGGCTCTTGTGTCTTTTCTAATGTTCTCTCTCATTGATCTCTCCAGTGGTGACAGTGGCACGTAGAAGTCTCCTACTACTATTGTGTTTCCATTCATGTGTCTCTCTAGATTTTCTAAGCAAAAGCCTTATAAACTTTACTGACACAACATTTGGTGCACAATCACAATCACGATCATGATCATCCTGTTGTTTGTCGATTGCCTCGAGCTGGCACCAGTAACATCTCCTTCGTCCTAGCCCTGAGAAATGCTCTTAAAGGGTTGGGAGAATGAGACCCATCATTGTTACTGGTATTTGGCATATTGAGTATACAACGGGGAGTTTACCAGACTCTGCCGTGCAGGCAGGGTACATTCGGTACATTTGGTGCATGTATGTTAATTAGAGTTGGTGTTTCTTAGTCTTCTGTTCTCTTAGACAATAAGTGTGTCCATCCCTGTCTCTAACTACCTTCTTTAGGTAGTTAGAATTCAATTTGGTCTGATATAATTATGACTATCTTTGCTCTGTCCTCTCCCACTGGCTTATATAATTACTTTCTATCCTTTTATTCTAGCCTGTGTTTATCCTGTGATTTTATAAATATTTCCCATAAGTACCAAATGGATGGATTTTTGTTCCCTAATCCATTCTGCCAGTCTGTACCTTTTGATGGTAGAATTTAGTCCCATTTAGAGCCAGGGGTATTATTGATATAAAGGGTCGTGTTGCTATTTTACTGTGTAGGGTTGTTGCGTCTGCAATTGACTATTTGGCTTATATCCGTGGCCTTTCATTTCAGTAGTTTATTCAGGGCTAATTTGACCATCATAAATGTCACCAGCTCTTGTTTGTTTGAGATTGTTTTAATCCCTCTCATCTAAATGAGATCTTTGCAGCATAGTAGACTATAAGTTGAAAGTTTAATTTTTTCAGTTATTGGAATATGTCATTCACTCTTCTCTTGCCTTTACCGTTTCCTATGGGAGATCTGTTGTGGTTATTATGTTATTTCCCTTGTATTTAAGGTTTATTTCCTCTCTTGCTGCTTTAAGAAGTTTGTCTTTCTTTGTGTCTTTAATGGTGAAGGTTTAAGTTCCCAGTTACTTGAGGACTGATTTGTTGAGTCGTTTATAACAGATGGCTATTAGTAATTCATCTGCTGCTCAGATTATTCACCTTAACTTACCATACAGTGTTATTTGAGTTATGTCCAAGGAATTCATTTAGTTATTAATGGAGATTTAGTTAAGCTACATACTGTCTGAGAAATACGAGTGCCATATCCTACTAGTCCTCAATATAAGAGATGTATGTAGTAATGTTTTTTTTTATGGATGCACAGGAATCTGTACAGTTTTGGGTTTAGAGAATAGATAAAAGAAAGATGGGGTTAGTCCCTGGTCTGAATGTGGGATACAACTGCTCAGGATATAATAATGTGGTTCCTCAAGCTAGCATGCACGGGACTGGTCAGAGTTTCAGGGCAGAGGGTCATTACTTCCTTTCAACAGCTGAGAAGACTGAGTCTTGGGAGGCTAAGGTTCATGTTCATGATCACATAGTTTAAAAATGTCCATTTCATTTATTTGTTATGATTTTTTAATTCTAGCAATCCAGCTCCAGAATCTGCTCTATTGTGCTTTCTCCAAGTCTCTTTCAGGAAGACCTCTGCCTTGTGACTGTTGTGGAATTGCATAAAAAATACTGTTGAGTATTAAATAATAAACCTTTTGTCTTTATAACACTGAAGTTACTCAACAGCAGGGACAGCAAGGGGTGAACTAGATACAAGGACAGTGGTAGAGGGTGTTGGGCATGCTGGTGGTGATAAAGATTCAATAACCTCTGCGAGGGGGCGGGGGTAAATGTTAACACTATTGTTACTATGTTATTTAAACTACAGCAAAATAAGTAAAAAAATTAAATGCTGTTAAAAATCACAATATATAGGGGTGGTTCTTAGATCCAGTTCTGACTGTGTGTGCTCGGCAAGATTGCTCTTTGACTTTAATTTCTCATGTGTAAAATTAGGATCTTTTAATTCAAGTGCCTGGCATAAAGCTTTTTAATTGTAATGTGTCTGCCATTATGCTTTTGATTTCTGGGGACTCTGTTTCCAGAACAACTATCTTAAACATATTGCCAACTGTATAATATACCTACCAGGAAAACAACTAGATTATCAAGCCAGGGTGATTTGACCCCTAAATCAATAATATACATACATATATATATATATAAGATAAATTTATGGATTCAGTTAGACCTTAAAACCATGTATCTTATAAATTATTGAACTTTAAGACATCAGAATTTAGAATTGAAAGCTACCATTAGAGATGTTAATCCCTGTTCTTCTAAATAGGGAAAACTAAGTATAGGATACCCTTAGGGTTTTCTTGGGTAGCTTATTTATACTTTTTTGGGTGAAGTTTTTTTTATTCAAACCCATAATTTATTTCTTGCAAATAAAAAAGATATGTGTGTACACACTAGTTTATTCCATCCTATTTTACATGGTCCCAAATGAAAAATATGTAAGCTCTAAGTGTTATGTAATAGACTTGTTCAGTATTTGGCCACAGAGTGGGTAGTAGAGTCATGAACTTTTATTTTAAACAAATGAATGAATATTTGGATACCAGAGTGTTCTATAAGTAGTAATATATTACTGTTAGAGCCATGTAAACTCAATGCTGAGATATGATTTTGTGTATGTGATATTAGGAATAGAATTCAGGGCCCACACTTGCATGGCAAGTGCTTAATAGCAAGGTACATGGTTGGGTCGGTTTATTTTTCTTTGCTTTACCCCAGTGTTGGTGATCAAATCCAGGACTTTAAACAAGCAATGCTCAACCATTGAACTTCACTCCTAGCTTCCCAAGAGATACAATATTTTTATTCCAGTTTCTCAGAATATGTGAAAATTTAGAAAATTTAGAGATCTAAAACTTAAACTTAATTAAAATTCATAATATATATGTGTTTACATACAGATATATATTATATATAGATATATCTATATTATATATATGTATATATATATATATATATATATATATATACCTTTCTCACTGGTGTGAAGTCGTATCTCATTGTTGTTTTTATTTGTGTAAATTTCCAAGGAACAGAAATTTTCTGTTTTTCTCAAGCATACAAAATAATACCCTTTCCAGACTAGGCACTCAGCAAATACACAATAAATGAACGTGTGAGTGAATGTTCCCCCAAATAGAAAAATTATTGTGTTGTTTAAACTGAATGGACAATATTATAATTTTATGCTTTCAGAATTGTTAAAAATTTTATGTAATAAGTCTTGCTTTTCATATTTAAAAGGCATCACACAAAATGAATATTTTAGATGTTGAAACAACACTCTTTGATTCTGAATGTTTTTGACTTTCCAGCATAGTATTCCACTGTGTTGACGTACCACAACTTCTTTATCCATTCACCAGCTATTAGTAGACATATGGGATACTTCCATATACTACTTATTGTGTTAAGAGCTTTAATGAACATAGGTATGTATATATCTTTTTTTCAATTAATGCTTTGTGTGTTGGGGATAGATACCTAGAAATGGTATAACTGGGTCAAATGGAAACTCCGCTATTGCTTTTTTGAGAAATTTCCATAGTATTTTCCACAGAGGCAGAGCCAGGTGACATTTCCACCGAGAGTGAATGAGACTTTCTCTTATATCATACCCCCACCAATACTTGTGTTTTCAGTCTTTTTGATAAATTCCATTCTCACTGGTGTGAGGTGACCATCTCATTGTCATTTTAATTTGTGTTTGCCTGATATCAACTGATATTAACAACTTTTTCCATACACTTTTGGCCATTTATATGTCTTCTTTGTGGGAAGTCAAGAGCCCTCTCATAGACCCTGACTGTGGTTCCCATGCTAGGAACTGTTTGGGACAGACATTGGTGACAGTCTCCCAGGACTTCCTGATCTCAGTGGATGCCTGATCTATAGCAAGCAACATCAGGCTGACAGTTAGCTTAGCTGGCCTTATCTATAGTAACCTCCAGGATGCATCTACTCCCTAGGACTCTTTGATATACAAATGTAAAGCTCAGGATGCACCTTCTGCCACAAGACCCTTTGATGTACAAATGTCTACCTTGAATGTTAGGTAAAGCTCTTGTTGCTGACCTTACCATATATGGTTATAGTGCTTCTGCTCCTGACTGAGCTCCCCAGACCCTATATAAACAGCCTGTATCCCTCAATAAAGGGCTGTCCCTTTTTCTCTCTATTTCTAAACTGTACTCTGTCTCTTGTGTCTTGTGTTCATTCGGTCGGTCCTTCCCTTCACCTACGGATCCTAGGGCCACCTCCGTGGGTCGGAGAGTGGTTTGCGGGTCCTCCGCAACTGGCGCCCACGCGTAGCGGTGTCTGGGAGACGGCCTCCGAACTCCCCTTCAGGAAGTGGTGGCCACCAGGAGGCACGGAAAAGTAAGTGCGCGCCTAATCAAAAATCCCCGTCTCGTTCGAGGCCGAGTGGGAAGATCCCCGCCTCGTTCGAGGCCGAGTGGGTATTAGCCCCTGCCCCGTTATAGAGGTCGATGGGGTGGGATAAGGGGAGAATTGAGTGTTCAGTCTCATATGAGGTATATGAGACGGTCACTGGGTTGGATAAGGTCCCCCTCGCTCCTTTGTCATGTCCTTTGTGGAATGTGTGTGCGAGTGAATGAGAGGTCAGGGGCGTCCTCGCCTCTGATTCGAGTCTGTGGTTCCAAGGCTGGGCACCCTTAAGGTTCCTGAAAAAGCTACGGAATCCGGTTGGCTGTCTGGTCCCACGGGAAACATCCGCCTTTCTCTTATGGCTAAGTTTCCCACTGGCCAGACAAGCACCTGAGTGGGCCCCTTTGTCGGGCCTCCCCCCCGTGTCTTGCGTTTGTTTTTCCCAGGTATTCACGCGGGGTTTCAGCCTTCCAGTGACCCATCTCTTGTCTCGTCTCTATTCATGTTTTTTCTTTTCTGCCTTCTAGTCCTTCTGTCTGTGTCACAATTGAGTGTTCAGTCTTATATGAGGTATATGAGACGGTCACTGGGTTGGATAAGGCCACCCCCTGCGCCCCTTTGTCGTGTCCTTTGTGGAATGTGTGTGTGAGTGAATGAGCGGTCAGAGGCGTCCTCGCCTCTGATTCGAGTCTGTGGTTCCACGGCTGGGCACCCTTAAGGTCCCCGAAAAGGCTATGGAATCTGGTTGGGCTGTCTGGTTCCACGGGAAGCATATGGTCTATGGTGGTGCTGACTTAGACGTCGGCCATAAGTCACCTTTGGCTGATCCACTACGGCTAAGTTTACTACTGGCCAGACAAGCACCTGAGTGAGCCCCTTTGTCGGGCCTCCCCCGTGTCTTGCTTCTGTTTCTCCCAGGTATTCACGCAGGGGACAGCCTTCCAGTGACCCATCTCCTGTCTCGTCAATCTTTATGTCTTGTCTGCCTTCTATTTCTTTCATCTGTTTTACTCCTTCTCTCCTTCCTATATTTCTCATTTTCTATATTCATATGTATCTGTATCTCTGAACTAAGCAAGAAGTGATGTCGGTGGGCCCCACGGGTCACTTATGTGAAGCGGGGAGGAGAAAGACAGTCACTTTCTCCCCACCCTCCTCTGCCACTCGGGACCCAGGGTTGCTGGGTTCTTGTCTCGCCTCGCAGAAAGGAATTTCAGGAGTAGACAAGCAGTGAAGTAAATAGATTTTATTTGGAGGATTTTTAGGTATGGAGGGAGGGAGAGAGAGTGAGAGAGTAAAGTTAGACACGAAAGCATGAAAGTACACATCTCAAGAGGGGAGATGCGGGCGACACATGTGCTCGGGCACCACATGTGCTCGGCCACGTGGGCACAAGCAGCACATGGGCTCGGGCAGCAAATGAGAGCGCTTCCTTTGTTCAAGGTGGCCTTTATAGGGTTCCTCCAACCTGCCCCCACGTGGGGCTTCTTCCCAGGTAAATGTCCCGTTGCTAAGGAGGTTGCCAGGGAGGATGGGTGTGGTGATGGTCTTCTTTGAAATTCCTTTCCTGGCCTTTTGTTCCTAGAGGAGCTTCTTTGGGTCTGTTGCTGGAGCCAGGTGAGGGTCTTATCAAGCCTTAGTTCCTGTTTTCCTATTTTCTGCAGGGCTGGCTTTTGTCCTTGCCTCGGGAGGGGGCCCTCCCTGTCTACCTGCCTACATCAGAAGGAATTGTTTGTTCGTGGTTTAAAGACCTCCCTTAAGCACCAAGGAATCTAGGTAAAGAAAAAGGACCTTGTCAATTTCTTTCTTCTTGAAAATGCGTATATAAGAAACACAGGGGCGTGACTGTCTTAAATCCCCATCTGGCCTTTTCCTACTGGCAATGAAACTTAGAGCCCTTCTTAAAGGGCTATGGCCCTTCTTTCTGCTCCACAGTCCCCAGCTCTCGGCCTCCCTCTATCTCCTCCCCCTCTATCAGCCCAAACTTGTTTCGGGTGGCCTGGTTAGTGGGCCGATCTCTCTCCCTCTCACTCTCTCATTTCCCGGCGTTTCCTCCCTGTGGGCACGGGTCGAGCACTTAAAAGCCACGAGGGCGATCGCCGCTAGAAGTCTCCCGTGACAGGATGAGGGGGTCACAGCCGCGATTCCCAGAATAAAATCACGTCCCCCGCAGAAGAAAGACTGTGCGTCGTTAGGTACTCGTCAGTTAAGCACATCCACGTCCCCACATTTGAAAACGCCGCCTTTCTCTTTCCCTCCCCCTCCACCCTCCTTTCTTAGGACCTTGGGAAATTCGCTTAGCAAAAGGAAACTCTTTGTTGTGGGTCTTAGGGACTCTCTCCTGGTTCCAGTCACTAGCACTACAGAGTAGCTTTGTCATGTTAAATGAGAAAAAAAAAAACCAACTTGGGAGTGCCTGAATGATTTCTATCTGACCCTCGGCCCAGGAGAGGTCCCCGGAGCCTTGTGGATTGTAGGGCATTTTGAACCGGATGTAGAGGATGCTGTGAAAGATTCAGAGGCCCTCTTACGAGAGAAAAATCTCTCGGGCCTCCTCTCCCATGAAGAAATCCATGTCCCAGTGCCCCTCGGTTACTATCCTCATGTCTGTTTCTGAGGCTAATGTTCCTTGTTTATACCCAGTTCTTAAGGACAATCCCACAGATCCACCCTTTGCTCCCCACCATGACTCCCCTTCAGTCCTATCCCCAGAGGATGAGGCAGACCTCCAGCAGGAGGCTGCCCGTTATCAAGAACCAAAATGGCCCCCACACCTCCCTACCTTTTCTTCTTGACTTCCCCCTTACAGGTAAAGGTAAAGGCCCTCACGTTGATCGTCGATTTGCTCGAGCGGGCCCAGTAACGTCTCCATTGGAGACTTTGTTGTTACTGTGTTTGGCATATCAAATACTCTCGGTAGCTTGCCGGGCTCTCCAAGAGGGGTGGAGGAATCGAACTCGGGTCGACCATGTTGGCCGCTTGTAAGGCGAACGCCCTACCAGCTGTGCTATGGGCTGGAGCGATAGCACAGCGGGTAGGGCATCTGCCTTGCACGCAGCCAACATGGCCGACCCGAGTTCTATTCCTCCGCCCCTCTTGGAGAGCCCGGCAAGCTACCGAGAGTATTGGATATGCCAAACACAGTAACAACAAAGTCTCCAATGGGGACGTTACTGGGCCCGCTCAAGCAAATCGACGATCAACGGGAGGGCCTTTTTTCCCCCCTTACAACCCTAAAATGTATTTGCAAGAGAAAATTGACCTCTTTTTGGCTCCAGAATTTCAGAGTTATGAACTGCTAATTAGTAACTTGATCTGGAAAACCTGGCGCCAGGAGAAGACTTAGAAGAACTGAAACCCCGAAGGTGAAAATCATGTACACGCCCTTTGGGCAAATTCGGATATCTCTGTGTGACTGGTGAGTGTGGTGCGCACCCGTGTAAGTGGAGGACCGGTCGGAGCGAGTGTAGGAGTGTGATCTGTGCATGTGTTCCTAGTGTGTGTATTGTCTTAATATCTTTCTCCTAGTTCTGTTTATTAAGATTGTTTAACATCGGTCAGAATCGATCGACCCCCAAGGCTTTAATTCTTAATCACTTCTCTGAGATCCACAGGAAAGCTCAGGATCTGGGCTTGAGGGTCAAGAAAGGTAAGTTTGGCATTTATTGTTCATCAGAATGACCTTCCTTTGGTGTGGATTGGCCCCCACAAGATTCCTTCTCAACAAACCATGTGGCTCCAGTAAAAGAGGTAATCTGTAGAAAATCTGCTGTGAAGGTATACTCCCCTGGAAATCTCTAGGGGGCATGGGGAAGGAATGTGATAACCTCTGTGTGAATGGTCTCTGCAAAGAGGCACCCCTCCTTTGTCTGTTTTGCATCACCCTCCACTAGGAGGAAGCCCACTAGTGAGAAAGACTCTGGGAAACTAAGGCAGGCCAATTTCCAGGCATAAGATCCTTTTCCCCACCCAGGTCTTACTAGAAAATAGAGGTCAATTGAAATGCTAATGAAGGCAGTTCAGACAAAAAAAAAAAAAGAAAAAAAAAGGGTAAAAGGTCAAAGTAAAGGCCAATTTACAGGGGGTTAGAATCCCCTTTGGACAAACTGACAGGCTACCGAATGTAACCTGCCCACACGGCAGAGTCTGGCAAACTCCCTGTGGCGTACCCAATATGCCAAATACCAGTAACAATGATGGGTCTCATTCTCCTAACCCTGAAAGAGCCTTGAATATGGCATTTTAAAAAAAATCTCAGGGGTAGGACGAAGGAGACGTTACTGAGGCCTGCTAGAGGCAATCGACGAACAACAGGATGGTCGTGATCGTGATCGTGAGAATCCCCTTGGAGAGGCCAAAGTGACAGACCTGGAAAAAAGTTTTGCCAAGGAACCATCCCTTTTTTTTATATAGATTATTTCTTGCAATTAGAAAAACATCCTAGGAGCTTTCAGCTAGGTAGTTTAGATAAAGAGTATCTTGTTGACACCCGTAACACCATGTGGCCTGAGTATAGTGGGGAAAGATAGCCAGTGAATGGCAGTTTGCATTACCAGATCATTTTGCAGTCAGATTGATGTAGGCAGGTAGATAGGGAAAGGCTCTCTGCAATGAAACAAAGTCTCATAGAAGAATTCTAGGACCAACCCACTCTGTGGAGACAGAGAATAAGGACTTGATAAGACCATACCCAGACCCTGAAGATATGGGCCTCCTCCCCATGAAATTCCTCCTTTCCGAAAACCCCCTTTCAATCCGGTTAACTCCAGCAACCCAGCCCCAAGGAGATTCCAGGACATTCCAAGTCAGATGATTCTCGAACCCGCTTTCAATCCGGTTATCTCCAGCGACCAAGTCCCAAGGAGATTCCAGAACATTCCGAGTCAGAAGGATCTATAAGAACCAGCTCAAGAGCCCACTTGGCGCTCTCTCCACCCTCGGAGAAGCCCGCGTTCCCTCTGGACGCGTTACTCTCTCTCTCTCTCTCTCTCTTACTTACAATCTGCTTATCCCTTTCTCTTCCTCTCCAAAAGCCTCCAAATAAAACCTGTTACTTCACTGCTCGTCTACTCCTGAAATTCTTTTCTGCGAGCGAGACAAGAACCCTAGAAACCTTGGGTAAGGCTTGGGACTGGTCTCTCCTTTCTTGCAAAGAGCAAATTCTCGCCCCAGCTTGAGTCCGTGGCTCCCCAAGCAATCGGGTGACGAGGATTAACTCCCGTGCTGAGAAGATCAAGGGGACTTCAGGTGTGGCTTGACGGCCACCTTGTGGGGCTGGCGGGGCTTAGGCCCGTGCGGAGCATGTGCTCACTGCAGACTTTACCAGTCCTAGCCTACCCAGGGTCCCGGGTCACAGAGGCGGGTGGGGAGAAAGTGGCCGTCTTTCTCCTCCCCACTTCACATAAGTCACCTGTGGGGCCCACCGACATCAAGATCTTTGCAGATAACAAAAAAAAATAGAGTATCAAAGCAGAGGAGGCAGGAAAATGCAAGATCTTATGGTTAACTGTCATCAGAAACAAAGAAATGTGTCACTAAGGAGCCTATCCCCATGTCTGATAAGAATCTCCCTGCCTCAGAATTAACCTTGGCTAAAAAATGGTAACATCTTTGTGATAATTTATTTTGCCAGCTTATACCAACAAGTGCTTTTCTGACCCATTTTTAACAGCAGGAGACTGGCTGTTTAGGCTGGGAAATGGGGAGCAGTGGTCCAAATCTGATAAGGTTTCTTTGCCCTGGGGACTGTCCCTTCCTTTCTCAGACCATCAGTTTCTCCCTGTCATCTTTTGAAGGGTCAGATTGATTGATCAACTGCAGATGTGTGCATATGTATGTTTGGTGTTTTAGTCAGTTCATTGTCTGTCTGTCTGTCTATCTGTCTGTCTGTCTGTCTATGTGGAACACTAGAGTGTTGGAACCAGGCTGAAATCAGTAGTAGAAATTTTAGAGAAGTTAGTGTTATGCTACCCAGTGATTTAAGAAATGCAGTTGTTTTTGGAACCTGTCAGACAAGGGTGAATCCTTATAAGAAGGCTGAGCCTATAGAGAAAGCAAAATTCTCAATCTAAATTTCTTGATAGAATAACATTAATGATTATGTGAACCCATCACAGTGCTCCTGAGTCACTTCCATTCCTTTGTTTTTAGTAACCACTCTCCTCCCCAACCAGTTAATCAGCTTTCCCCCTCGTCAGAATCTGTTAATTTGTAAGATCAGATCCTTTTAGGACACTGAACTTGTGTTGTAAGTTGTGAGTCGATCTGCTAAGTGAGAATCTGTCCTAGAAGAATGTCCTGACTAGTTTGGATGAGGCTAAACAATTTTTCCCTTTCAAACTGCCTTCAGTAAATAATTTCAGTATGCTGCAAGAAGCAGCTTCCCTTATCTCACAGAAACCTTGCTGTTAGAGGCAGCTTCTCTTATCTCACAGAGCAGATCTCAGGTGCTAGCCAGGCCTGATCTTTGGGATGTAGATGCCAGGCTCCAGGAAGGCTGATCTTTGAGATGTAGATTGGTCTTTGATGTGCTAATCCAAGTGCTTGTAGCTTGTAAAGGTGAGGACAAAATTACTGGCCTGCAGATGTAAAGAAGCAATGTATGTTTTGCTGCCTCAATGTTCTTTCTCCTTTTGATGACATCACTGTATTGCCCCTTTAGAGGTACCATGATCTATATGAGGAGATTTCGGGGCTCTCTACTAGTAGGTCTGAGAGAACGGGGAAAACATGCTTGAAAGAACCCGAGTTTCTTTTATGGGATATAATTAGACTGTAAGAATGGGCTGGGAGAGGCAGAAGAGATACCAGAGTGAATGGAGAGAGGATTGGATTAAACTGCAACTAAGATCAAGCAACCTGGCCATAAGGTTTCCTTCCTTTTCCTGCCCATCTCCATCCACCTCCCTGGAGTGGGGCAAACTACGGAATGTGGGCGGTGGGAAAGATAGATTGCTGCCATCCTTTTTGTGTTCACACAGCAATTCAAATATTTTCTTATGCTTATATCAAAGTTTGGTTAAAAAATCCAAAGGGTTTTTTCTGTGTCTGAAAGCATGTTTGTATTTTTGTGGAATTGTTAAAAATATCTGGTATAGAAAGCTCATTATTTTAAATAATTAAGGTACAAGAACTATTGAAATTAAACCACAGAAGTTTTTATCATGTTTTATAAAAATTGATCATAGGTCTTATGTTGTTATGTTAATGTACATGTTTGTATCTGCCTTGGATTAGAATATTTGATCTAGAAGGAGTTAAAATAACTATGACACATGAAAACAGGTTCAAAAAAATAATGGTTTAGTTTAAACATGAGTTTCTAGAATTATAAAATTGGTTGCAAAATTTGTCTTACCAGTGCTCTATCTGATCTCTGAGACTCTTGGTAACTAAAATTTCTAGAACTTCTAAGAGTTATAAGTGGGATAATCTCAGATGTCAGCCTTCTGTAATGGTTTCTGAGAATGGAGAATTTCATGGAAAATGTGGGAAATTTTACTAACTACATTGTTAATCAACCTGTCCAGTGCTTGAAAGTACATGCTATTATTTTGATAACTTTATTTCATGCTAAGCCTTGTCACTAGGTATCAACCTGGCCCTGTTCTTCAGAAAGCTTTGTACACAAGTGTGAAATACTTAATGTTTCATAATAATCTATGAGTGCTTTAATCTTTTGTATTTGTGTTTTCCTGGAAATCAGAATTTTAAGATGTCTTTTGGTTGATTTCTAATGTAAAGTGATCTTTTGCCCAGTGAATATACCTTGTAAGAGCTTTAATTGTGAGCATTTTTTAAGGCTTTTTGAATATCTATGGAAGCATTGCAGAGTATAGTTTTTGTTAAGTGAGATTAAGATAAGGTCAGCACCATTTCTGCCTCCTCTCCAGTCTGGCTCTGCAGACGCCCTCTGGGCCCTAGTAGTCACCTCCTTTGACCCCGACCCCTCCTTTGACCCCGACCAAGGATGCCTGGTGGCTCTGCTCAGTGACAGGCCTGACTCCTCATCTCCCTGCCTCCGTTTTCGACTCCTCTTCATAGTTCTGTATGACTGTTCTGGTGGTCCCCGTATTTTTACCACCCAACTTCCACCCTTTATGATTACTGGTCCCAGCGCGATGTTGCCACACCCCACCGACTCCACCAGGAGCCTGTCACCGCCCTCACCATCGCTGCCCTGTTCACCCTTGGCCTTGCGGGTGCTGGTTCGGGTGCTGGTTTGGGCATCACCACCCTGACCTCACAGCACTCCGGTTTAGCTACACTTCATGTCGCCGTGGATACCGATTTAGAGCTCCTTGAAAAATCCATCTCTCACCTCAAGGATTCGCTAACGTCGGAGATTGCTCTTCAAAACCACCCAGGACTGGACTTGCTCTTTATGAAAGAGGGGGGATTGTGTGCTGCCTTGGGGGAGGAGTGTTGCTTTTATGTTAACCACAGTGGAGTGATTAAAAACTCCATGCGAGAACTAAGGGAAGGTTTGAAGCAGAAACACTGGCAAAGTGAGTCTTCTAGCTCTGGGTGGGCCCTGCACACTCCACTTCCTTACTTGTTGCCACTCTTGGGTCTCCTAACTGCCCTTTTATTGATTGCTACAGTGGGCTCCTCAATTTTAACCGGATTATTGCTCTTGTTAGACAACAGATAGCTTCTCTATCTGCCAACCCCATACAGGTGCACTATATTCGCCTGGCTATGGAAGATGCTAGGCTGTCGCAGGCCTCCACTGGGTCAGTTGAGCTCCCCCGCCAGTCTATTGAATGAACCTTCCCATCGCGGCAGTAGTGGCGTCGGACCCACTCCCTGTGCCCCCTTTTTTTCTTTTTGGAGCCCGTCAGTTGCAAGGCAAAGCACTGCAAGGGATGGCCCTGTGGCCAGTTTCCGACTCCCTGAAAGGCATGCTGGGTCTGCTTGGAGGTTCCTCTGTCCCTGCCTTTTTCCACAATTCCCTTCTAGCAAGGAGAATTGAGGGATGGGCATTTCATCCTCCCCTCCACAAAACAGAGGTATTTTGCAATCTCGGGGGGACCCAGCCAATACCTCCCTGAACGAGGCTTTTATATAATATCGAAGGGGGAGATGTGGGAAGTCAAAAGCCCTCTCATAGACCCTGACCGTGGTTCCCATGCTAGGATCTGCTTGGGACAGACACTGGTGACAGTCTCCCAGGACTTCCTGATCTCAGTGGATGCCTGATCTATAGCAAATAACATCAGGCTGACAGTTATCTTATCTGGCCTTATCTATAGTAAAGTAAAAGGGCTGGAGCGATAGCACAGCCGGTAGGGCATCTGCCTTGCACGCAGCCAACATGGCCGACCCGAGTTCGATTCCTCCGCCCCTCTCGGAGAGCCCGGCAAGATACCGAGAGTATTCGATATGCCAGACACAGTAACAACAAAGTCTCCAATGGAGACGTTACTGGGCCCGCTCGAGCAAATCTACGATCAAAGGGAGGGCCTTTACCTTACCTTTACCTTATCTATAGTAACCCCCAGGATGCATCTACTGCCCTAAGACCCTTTGATATACAAATGTAAAGCTCAGGATGCACCTACTGCCATAAGACCCTTTGATGTACAAATGTCTGCCTTGAATGTTAGGTAAAGCTCTTGTTGCTGACCTTACCATATATGGTTATAGTGCTTCTGCTCCTGACTGAGCTCCCCAGACCCTATATAAACAGCCTGTATCCCTCAATCAAGGGCTGTCCCTTTTTCTCTCTATTTCTAAACTGTACTCTGTCTCTTGTGTCTTGTGTTCATTCGGTCGATCCTTCCCTGCACCTACGGATCCTAGTGCCTATTCATTTCTGTATCCAGTTTTTGATGGGTTCATTGAAATTTTTGTTGCTGATCTTTATGCCCACATTTCTCCAATTTTGTAAACAAAAGGCCTAAATCATATACCTCTCCTCAGTGTATCATCTTAGTCCTGCCATGACAAATGAGTTAAATGTACTAGAAACTACTTTATCAACATCAAATCTTTGTAGATGCCCAAGAGGCAAGATGTTTGATGACTTTCTGTAATTGAATGAATGTTTGATATATATGTGTGTGCCATGAACAAGACAGACAGATGTTTGATAATGTTAGTTTAGAAAGTACTGATTCCCTAACACAAGCAGCTGGATATTTGCCTTCTGAACAGAAAGAGGAGGAAGTGATAAGAAGGAAATGGTAGTGACTGGGTACCAAAAAAGTTATCATTGAAACATTTTTTTTTATCATTCTGCTTTATCATTGGCTTGTCATATCTATGACTCTTCAACTAATGTTAAATTAAAAAAATTTTAGAAATACCGAGAATAATAGAAGTTCATAACATTCTGAGGAAAAGTCAGCATGGAACAGAAAATTTTAAAAATTTTAAGAGAATTGCAAGTTCTTATTTAGTCCTATGATCCTTCATCTTTGTCAGTATGTAGTAGTAGTATACATGAAGAAACAATAACAAGGCGACATAAACAGTTACCAAGAGCAACAAACGAAATACAAAAAGGAAAGTCTTTTAGAGATTAGAAGTGACTAGCTTCATGGAGGTTTCTGTAGAGAACCTCTACTCTGTGAGATGATATGATGCTTTTTTCTTTTAAAACCTTTGGGATACTCTGCCAATGAATGCATCATTTCTCGATAGACCATAGTTGATTGTATTAATACTTAAAATTTCTGGCTGTAAAAATGAATAAAACAAGGAATATTGTTATTAAAGTCATATTGAGAATCCCCGTACCCACCTTTGTACACCTACCCTACACCCCACCCCCCACACTTACACCCCCATTTCCCATATTTGCCTTCTAAATCCACTCCACTTAGAACCAAATGCACAGCACTTGGTTCTTAGCTAACACTTAGGTCTATGTTTCTTCAGCATACATTCTAATTATTTTTGCCTGGAAGATATCGAACTCACCGATTTTGGGAGATTGTTCCAATGATAACATGGGCTGTGGCAGCAGATATAAAGAGCTCCAGAAGAGAGAAGATAGTTAGCATGGATGAAATTCCTTTTCCAGAAACCTGAAATCAGGAATAAACACATTGAATTTTTGGTGAATAAGGAAAAGTGACATTTTGATTTCAAAAAGCGATTGACTCATCAAGTGTGCTGGTGTTCATACTCTGTTTACCCATGTTTATTTTTGGAAATTATCTGGAAATGATTATTTCTGTATATTTCAGGGAATGTAATTTTTTTTTAATGTATGGTCACACCGACAGGTACTTGGGGACTCCTGGTTCTGCAGTCAGGGATCACTTTTGGCAGTACTGTTTGGAGACCATTTTGGGGGCTGGGGATCAAACCCAGGTCTATCACATGCAAGAAAATGTTACCTGATATACTCTTTCTGGATGCCTAGTCTGAGATTTTATTTAAAGTTCCAGAAGACTTTCCTTTGGGTCAGAAGATTTATTTTTGTTTAGAAACGTTAGAGGGGAAGTGGTTCATTTTCCCATTGCAATTTATTTGTTTTATATATATGCTGTGTTTATTTTTAAAAAGTTAAAAATGAATTCACATCCCTCCATCCTGCTCTGCCAGAGAAAATATGCCCCTGGCTTCCAGGGACCATGGGACCATGTAGACCCCCAAGGGCCTTCTTTTACAGGCCCCAACTTAATAGATGATGCATGCACCCAAAACCATATAGGTCCACTACACTAGTGTACTTCATCCTCCTTTCACACTCTTAAGGTCATGTGGGAAACTAGAGGGTCTTAATAGTGACAGGAAAGTTCCATAAAACTCCTGGCAACTAAAAGGAAAAAATTAGACCTATGCCTGTGATGTCCAAACTGAAAATGTTCATAGGGTGATACTCTAAATAACAGAGGAGGTTATTGTTAGTGTTAGTTATTGCCTGTTAGTGTCAAATAATGCATCAGGTCTGTACAGATTATCTGCATCAGATAATCAGGAATTAAAGCTCCATGTCAAGACCTACAAAATCCTAAGAACAATGGAAAAAACCAAGGAATTCAGCTGCTTTAGTAGACAGGAACAGAAGTTCAAGGAAAGCCTCAGATTTCTCAAAATTTTCAAGCTTGGATAGAGAGGACCCCAAATCAACATTCCATACAATGGCGATGGAAACTAAACAATACTCTGAAAGGAAATTAAGAAATCACTGGAAGAGAAATTCAATGGAACCAAAGAATTGATTCAAAGTATAAAAGAATACATACAAATAGGATGAAAGGAGCTAGAGCATACAACAGCAAGCCACAGCAACAGAATTCTGAATGTGATCTTGTGGACAACATACAACGCATAAGCCACAGTAAAGGTGACAAAATAGGAGCGAGACCAATAGTACAGAAGGCAGGGCACTTGCCTTCCATGCAAACCAAACTGTTTTCAATCCCTGATATCCCATGTGGTCCTCTGAATACCATTAAGAGTGATTCCTGAGGGCAGAGAGCCAGAAGTAAGCCCTGAGCATAGCTGTGTGTGGTCCCAAAACAAAACATCAGTAGCCAAATAAGAGAATGGAAAAGAATATAAGATACCTAATAGACAACAGCAAGAGGAATAATCTCTGAATTATATTTACACCAGTAGGACAGGAAAAGAGAAAGGTGAGCAATGTATGAAAGATATAATACCTCAAAAATTTTCCTAACGTTGGAGGGAGGCTTCTGCATAGGTTCAGAGGCTCCAAGGGCACCAAACAAAATAGATTCAAGCAAAACAGTGCCAAGACACATTGCAATCAAAAAGGTGAGAAACACATCCATAGAAACACAATAATAGTAAGAGTTCAACATTCCACTTGATTCACTAGCCAGATCAGCCAGACAGAATATCAGTAGCTAATCAAGAGGCTTAAACTAGTCAAGAGGAGTTAGAAAAAACTAAAATTAATCAAAATATTCAGAGGCCTACTTTCTTAAAACCCAAATATGTATTTTTCCCCTTGTGCACCAGGAGCAGTCTCCAGGATAGATCACAGACTAGGAAGTAGCTAAAACATCAATTTAGGAATATACAAATCATGCCAAACATCCTTTCAGATCACAGTGCCATAAATGCAAAAATAAGCCATAAAGAGATGGGTAAAAACTCCAACAAGCAGAATATGAACAAAACACTGCTAAACAATAACTAGGTCAAAGAGGAAATCAAGGAGAAAATACTAAGATTCCTTGAAGCTAATAAGAAGGAATAAGCTAACGCTCAGGCCTGTAGGACACAGTAAAAGGTGTACTAAGGGGAATGTTATTGCAGAGTTCTTCTGAGAAGGTTAACTAGAGACAGTCCAGCGATTCTCTCTAGCAGACTTGTTAAGGACTTGCTCACGGTAGGAGCAGAGAGAGAGGCATAACTGACACGGAAGCACTACAGAAGGATAGGCACGGGGAAGGATTACTGGAAGATGCAAGTAGTGACACTATTATAAACTGATAGCAGAAAAGTGCTGGGCAGATTGCCATCTTCACGTGTGCACTAAATCTTTCAAAATTTGGCAAAACAAAGCCTTGATGGTACCTGGATCAGTGTGAACCTGGATGGTAGCTTGGTGTGTAGCCAGATGCATGCAAATACAGATACACTAGAGAAAACGGGGCTTATTAGAAGTCCAATTTAGGTGCTTTCTCGAGCACGTCAAACCCACTTTGCTTCCTAAATATCACGACCAGGGGCAGGCATCAATAAGAGAGAACGCCAGGGGGCAGCATCATTCTGTGCAGCCACAGTGTTAGAGCTGGTTCATTCACCAAGTTTCATTCGCCCAGTGTTCCAATGCGGCATCTTCCCGTTAGGTGTTCGCTTTTCTCTATCATTAGCTCAATGACCTCCTCAATCTTCTGTCTTCCAGTATGGCTAGCTAGTTTCTGTAGACCAATTCTAAGGTTCTCTTCTCTTTGGTTATTTGTTATTCCCTTACTGTGATTCTTACACCCTACATATGAGAGGGATCATTTTCTATCTGTCCCTCTCCTGGCTAACTTCACTCTCTTCGTGACTCTCTCCAGATCCACCCACATGGTGGCAAATTGCATAATCGATTCTTTCTTTTTTGAGTAGTTTCCATTCTGTTTTCCATAGATGCTGAGCCAGGTGACATTCTCATCACATCCTCACTAATACTTTTTATTCCGCCTTTTTGATAGATGCAATTTTCACTAATATGAGGATATATAATTGTCATTCTGATTTATGTTTTCCTAATAATAAATGATTGACTTTTTTTTTCATTTGACAAATCTCTGCCTGTCTTATCCTAGAAGAGTTCATTTTCTTTCCCCATTTTTTCATGAGGTTCTTGATATTTTTCTAGTGAAGATTTTAAAAAAATTCTTTCTATATATTAAGTATTAACTTTTTATGTGATGCATCATAGACATTTTTTTCTATTCAGTATGGCGTCTTTTAACCTAATTTTCTTTCACCATGCAAAAAAACTTTATTTAAAAACTTTTTAATTAAAACTATTTTAAGAACCATGGTTTACAGAATTTTTATTGTTAGGGTTTCATACATAAAACATTCCAGCACCACATCTTTCGTCAGAGTGTCAGCTTTCCTCCACCATTAACTCAGTGTCTCCCTCTCCTACCCCCATCCTCCCAATTCCCTCCAATGTGGTAAACTTCCTATTGAAGACAAGTTCTCAGTTTCTTTTACCTGTGTACCTGAGTAAACTGTCTAAGCATCTTAGTATAAGTCTAAGGGGGGAACTGGTGAATGAGAATTATATGCTGCCTCCAAGACTGGCTCAGAATCAACCCTTAGAGAATCACATTGTACTACACATAATAAAGAATCAAAAATGAATTTTTGTGCCTTAATGGAAAAGACACAAGCATAAAACTTTCTACTTAGCCCAAGAAGTCTTCAAAGTAACATTGGTTAGGAACTTTACTGAAATGAGCTAAACAATAGAATATAGCTCCAACAAAGAAAGAAAATGGTATGACAAAACTTCAATAAAAATTGTGGAACTGAAGAATGTAGTAGTTGAACTAAAAATATAGGATTTAGCTATAGAATAGTAGAAACTGACGAAGAGAGCTGAGAGATCATGCATGAAACAGGAAGAATGAAAAGGAGAAACATTTTCAATAATAAAACACATTTGGGACAGTCTAAAAATAATATCTGAATAACAAGAGTATTGGAAGGATTAATACATAAAATGGTGAAGAAGCATTGATAGAATAAATTATAGTCGAGAACTTTCCCAGTTTGAGGTTGAGTCATATACTGAGATACCCCTCAGCGTTTCACAATCATGATCATCCTGTTGTTCACCGATTGCCTTAAGCAGGCACCAGTAACTTCTCCTTCATCCTAGCCCTGAGATTTTAAAGTGTCAATTCAAGGCTCTCTCAGGATTAGGAGTATGAGACCCATCATTGTTTCAATCCAAATAAATCCAAACAGTACAATACCAAGACACTTTGTAACTAAAATAACAAAAGCCAAATATAAATTCCTAAAAGTAGCAAGAACAAAGCAGAAGTATATGTAAAATACTCCGTAAGAGTCACAGTAGACCTATCAGAGGGAGCCCTTCAGGGGAAGGAAACAGTGCCATAGAAAAGTTGTTCAGTGGCTGGAGAGATAGCACAGCGGGTAAGGCGTTTGCCTTGCACACAGCCGACCTGGGTTCAATTCCCAGCATCCCATATGGTCCCCTGAGCAATGCCAGGCGTAACCCCTGTGGTTTGCCAGATGTGACCCAAAAAGAAAAAAAAAGAAGAAAACTTGTTCAGTGAAACAAGCACCCAAACACGAATGTTCTGCAGCTACCCTGTCACCCAACCTTTGAGGGAGTGGCACTGATCCAATATGTGCAGAGCAATTAATATGACACATCACATCAACGAGAGGGAATAAAATAATTATATGATGCAACACATCATAAGACACTCCCTACCCATTTTCCATAATTGCCACACCATATTTGATGGGATTTAGATAGTAGACAACAAATCATAGAGGGAAATACACATATATGCCTCTCGGAGAGCCTGGTAAACTACCGAGAGTATCCCATCTGCATGGCAGAGCCTGGAAAGCTACCCGTGGCATATTCAATATGACAAAAACAGTAACAATAACGGGTCTCATTCCCCTGACCCAGAAAGAGCCTCCAATTCGGCAGTGTTGGGAAAGATAAGTAAGGAGAGGCTGCTAAAATCTCAGGGCTAGGATGATTGGAGGCATTACTTGTGCCCACTTGAGTAAATTGATAAACAACGGGGTGACAGTGATACAGTGTGTTGCAGTGATGATCTCTATACTCAAAATCTTTTTAAATAAGATTCAGCACCCATTTATTATTTAAGAAAAAGATCAGCAAAATGGAAAGGTGGAAGGAATGTAACAGTATTGTAAAGACCAGATGCAACAGACCCATAGCTAATATCATACTCTGCCACTGTCACTGTCCTCCTGTTGTTCATCGATTTGCTCAAGGGTCCCAGTAACGTCTCCGTCGTGAGACTTGTTACTGTGTTTGGTATATCGAATACATCATGGGTAGCTTGCCAGACTTTGCTGTGCAGGCGAGATACTCTTGGTAGCTTGCCGGGCTCTCCAAGAGGGGCAGAGGAATCGAACCTGTGTCGGCCGCATGCAAGGCAAACGCCCTACCCGCTGTGCTACCGCTCTAGCCCAATATATATCATACTCAGTGGTGAAAAACTGGAAGCCTTTCCTCTAAGCTCAAGCACAAGACAAGAAGGCACTGTCTCAACACTACTATTCAGCGCGGTATCGGAAGCCTTTTGCCAGAGTAGAGAGAATAAAGGGAAATGAAAGGAATTCAAGCTTGCAAGGAAGTCAGACTGTCATTATTCATTTATTACAGATGACATGATATTATACATACAACACAAAGACTCTGCCACAAGCCTCTTAGAAACAATAAATATGTATAGTAAAGCAGTAAGCTAAAAAATCAATGTGCAGAAATATGTTTCAGCTTTTTATGCACATAAAATCCATTGATAGGTGTGTCTAAAAACCTTATTACCTTGGTATTCACTTGAAAAAGGAGTTGAAGATTTATTTGGTGAAAACTATAGATCATTACTAAAGGAAGTAACAGAAGATACAAGGAAATAGGCACATGTTCCATGTTCACAGATTGGAAGAATTAATATCATTAAAATGACTATCCAAAGCACTATAAAGGCTTAATGCACCCTGCCCCAAAATCTCCCTGATATTTTTAAGGAAAAAGAACAAATACTTCTAAAACTTTGTGTAGAATCATGCAATCAAAGCATTCTGAGGAAACAAGACAAAAAGCAACACATTTCCAGACTTTAAAGTACAAAGTAATAAAGCAAAGTAAGAAAAACTATGGGGTACTGGAATAAAGGGAGACTCAACACAGAGGGGATATAATTGAGAACCCATAACTTAACCTTCATATGTTTGGGCAGTTAATTAATGAAAAAAGGAATTATGTGGAGTAAGAGAAACTTTTTCAACAGATAGTGTTGAGAAAATTGGTTAGGCACATGGAAAGAATGAAATTTGACCCCTGTCTCAACCAATATACAAAAATAACTTCAAAATAGATAAAGCACCTTCACATTAGACCAATTTTCTAATTCTTAAAGTGAATAAATGTATATAAGAGTTTGTTTGTTCAGATATAGTATAGGTGATTTTCCTCTATTAAGATTTTCCCTTATTTGGGTATTAATTATTGCCTCATTGCCACCTGCAAAGTAAAGACTAGATATTGCATTCTGCCTTTTTTGCTGAACATTAAACCAAACGAAGTGTTTAACTGGTATTGAGCCCAATTACTGCTACTGAACGTGGATTTGCCTTTTCCCTCTTCTGAAAAATTTTCTGAACGAAGGTTTACTACAAGATCGGAAGGCTGTTTTTTTTCCTATGGATTTCTTTTCATTCCACCAGGTCTGAAAAGCACACTGGTGATTTTTCATACTTCTCTTTGAGGTCTGTGGATTGTGCAGAAAGGTCTTTTACCGTGCAGGACTTGCTTTATTATACTCCCTCTGAATTGACTGCTCTCACCCAGGTCTCCTTAGTTCTAGATTAGAGGACATTTGGGACACTCTTTCTTTCTCAGCTTTATTTCTACTAAGTGAAGGTCAGGGATAAGAGCTACTTTTTTTTTTTTTTTAAATCTTGACACAGCATATGCACTGCCAAAGCAGAGTTAATTCCTTGGATCATTTCAAAAGCTGGGTTCTTTTTTTTTGGAGCGAGGGAAGGGGACTAATTTTGGTTCTTATGTTTGGCGTGTCCTATTAAAGGATAAAATTTATCTTCTTGCTTCCTTCTAGCTTTTTTATACCATGAGGTTTCATCATGCTTTTTTTTAGACCCTTGATGTCATAGTCAAATTTCATTCTCCATTCTTGTCAGATATAGTTACAATGAGTAGAGGATTCTATTTTGAGGACATTATAAACATTTGCTTGATTTTACAATTACTTTTCTTTGGGTTTTCTGCTAAAAGTCCCTCTTTTTTTTACAAGTCCTTTTGATAATAGTCTTCTGATCCTATTTATTATTCTACAATAAAACTGCTCATTAAAGGGATTGTCTCGATTACTTCAAATTTTAGGTCTTTGTAAAATAATATTGGGTATCTTTAGGGTATCTTTATGTGTTTTCAGCAGTTTTCCACACTGAGTGATGTTTTCAGAAGTCAGATGGAGCAAGTAGGGGTGATCTTTCTAAAGAATTAGAAAATTTATACTAGTGTGGCTCTATAGAAGTTAGAGGTTGTTAAAAACTCCAACTCACTCAATGAGAGTAGAAAGACAGGAGATAGTATAGTAGGGAATACTTACCAGTACCCAATGGTCTTCTGGATACTTATTGATTAGAAAATCTACCAGCAGCAGAATCACTCCGACGCAAGCAAAGACAGCACTAACAATACTCATTCCTAGGCTGCCTTTTACCTAATGAAGATAATAGAAAAATAAACACAGAATAAATAAAATGAGAATGAAGTTAATGAGCTTTATAATTTAGTGGTTAATAGAATGAGTCTTTACTTTTTTTGGAAATAGAAAGGGTTATTGTAAAGTACTGCAGAAAGAAAAAGAAATTTCCCAGCTGGGAAGAAACTTAGTTTAGTACTGAGCTCTAGAAATGAATTTTAAAATGAATTGGACACAAACATTTTAGTTCTTATTTTACTGGCTGTATAATTACAGTATGTTAGTTGACTCCTCTAACTCACAGTTTCCTTAAGTAAAACTTGTAATATAATTAAAGGTTCACCACATGATGACTGGAAAATTTCACATTAGGTAGTTAGAAGACTTTATGTGTTTAACACTCTTATATCTGCTTACAGAGTTATGCACTTTAATTATGGTAATCTATTAATACAGTAAATAATATCAATTTCAGAGGAAATTATTAAATAATAACAGGGAATTATCTAACCTTAAAAATCTTGCATTATAAACCATAGAGTCCAAAAGAGGAGAGAGAGAGAGAGAGACAGAGAGAGACAGAGAGAGAAAGACAGACAGACAGACAGACAGACATGAGACAGACAGAGACAGAGTCAGAGACAGAAACGGAGAGACAGAGAGAAGAAAATTTCTTACCATAGCGGGAGTGAGTAGGGGAGGGTGGTGGAAAGGAAACTGGGGACATTGTTGGTGAGAAACACACACTGGTGGAGGGATGGGTGTTGGAACACAGTATGACTGAAATCCGACCATGAACATTTTTGTAACTCTGTATCTCATGGTGATTCAATTAAAAAACTAACTTGGATTATGACCAGAGAGGTAAAATTATATACATGATACAATTCACCATATACATAGAAAGCATGTATAAATAAAAAACTTTAAAATCTGACAAAAAGTAATTAAATGCTTTCAATCTTTAGAATTGTGGAAAATTTGAGATGCGTGTTACTTTCCCGAATTCCTTTTTATAGATATTATGATAAATCTATTCTACCTTGGCGTTGGAGAGATATTAGAGTGAGTAAAGTGGGTAAAGTGCTTGCCTTGTACTCACTGATCTCTATTTGATCCCCGGCACACATATGACCACCAAGCACTACCAGGAATAATTGAGCACAGAGCCTGGAGTAACTCTTGAGTATAGCCAGATTTCGCCAAAATCCCCTTCCCCCAAAAATGTATTTTGTAGGTAGCCCTAATGTAGGGTATTTATACAATCTAAAATCCATAGAAAAATGTAAATATAAAAATTTAAATATAAACAACTATTTGTCTAAAAGCCTCAGGTACAATAATAACTTCCTTAAAAATTTAAACCCCGCAAATAAACTTTTAAGAAGCATTTTCCATAATAACTACTGTATAATAGAATTTAAATAAAGGATGTCATTGAACTCTTAATAGCACCAAATAAGGCATGTCCAATTTATAGATGTCAAAATATATACACAAAGTTTATGGACAAACTTAAAAATTACTGAAAATAGTGAAGTCCTTAGGGACTGAGTAAATAATCCTAGTTTAGAATAATTTTGTAGGTAGAGAAGGATGGTGGCAAAAGTAGTAATAGTTACACACATGTTGAAGTCTAAAATGAAACTTCTGAAATTCTATAATATTGTGAGCCAATAATAAAGCAACCCCAAACCTTTCAGTATACCTGAACACGGCAAATAGTGGGGGGTGGTAAGTCAAATAATAAATTATCCATCTTAGTGGTGATTTATATTTATACTCTTCTAGGTATGGAACCAGGTGTTTTAAAGCGATTAAAACTTAAAACTTAAAAACCAGCTCCCGGAAGAGAACAGTGCAGTCTCCTGCCCCCGCACCTGGCTGTCCTCGCCGGGGCCCCTTGGAGGGGAGCGGGTTGAGCTTTCCTCCCCGCCCCGACCAGGGCTCCGGCAGCCGAAGACCTCCAGGACCAGCCACCACCATGCTGAGACCACTCTCCGCACACATGAAGGTACTGGCAGAGGGACAAAGCCACGTGGGTTCCGGGGCCGAGATCTCCAAGCCTACTCGGATTGGGGCCGAGCATCCTCCACCCAGATCCTCCAAATTCCAGTAGGCGGGGGTCACACCCACCACCTGGCCCCCTGGCGCCGTGTAATCCCATCAATGGCCAAGACTCGGAGACTATAAAAACCCAGAACCACGCGGCCGCATTCACGGCCGTGCGACATCTTATTATGACATCTTATTATCTCATTCCTACTTTGGACAAACTAGCGGGCTATAGAATGTAGCCTGCCCACACGGCAGAGTCTGGCAAACTCCCCGTGGCATACCCAATATGCCAAATACCAGTAACAATGATGGGTCTCATTCTCCTAAAGAGCCTTGAATATAATCTCAGGGCTAGGATGAAAGAGACGTTACTGGGGCCTGCTCGAGGCAATCCACGAATAACAGGATGATTTGTGATTTGTGAAAACTTAAAAAAATTATTCATTTTAAATCTTTTTATAATTTTATAAAGTAGTTCATAATATTTGGTTCCATTTAACATTCAAATACCAACTGCACCACCATTATACCTTCCCACCATCATATTTGGTTGTTTCCATACCAAATCCCAAACCTTGCTCCAAAGTAGAACCAAAATAATTTATATCGTATTGTTTGTTATACATAAACCTCTGAAAATGCTCCAAAGAACCTTCCTCAGAGGAGAGTGTGTGATTGTTTCACCAAGGGCGATTAAACCCTTCTAATAAGAGATTACTAATGTGTTTTTAAGGGTTAAGCCTTGCGTGTGTGTGTGTGTGTAAAAATAGATTTCCCTCTAAGATTGGTTGCCTTCTGCTTTAAACCCCATCAAACGTGGTGTGCTACTCTTGGAGTATGAGTGGTGCGAGAGGTATGAGATGTCCAGGAATAGGTTCTCTCATGGGTGAGCCTCAGCTCGAGCAGGTGGAGAGCGACTGGAAGCATGGTGGAGGTTGAGTTCTGGAGGTTTTCGGCTGCCTGGGTTGAGTCCCTTGGGGTTAACAATGTCACTGTCACTGTCACTGTCCTCCCATTGTTCATCGATTTGCTCGAGCAGGCCCAGTAACATTGTGATACTTGTTACTGTGTTTGGCATATCGGATACGCCACGGGGAGCTTGCCAGGCTTTGCCATTGGGGCAAGGTACTCTCGGTAGCTTGCGGGGCTCTCCAAGAGGGACGGAGGAATCGAACTCTGGTCGGCAATGTTGGCTGCGTGCAAGGCAAATGCCCTACCCGCTGTGCTATCGCTCCAGCCCAGGATTAACAATGATTTTTGAGAAATATGAAACAAAAGCCAAGTCTGAATAAGGAACAGGGTGTTTGCACAAAGGAAAAAATAGACAAGAACAAGCAGAACAAAAAAATGGCAAAGAAATATTTGAATTTTAAACACTGAAATGGCAAGTGGGGGATAATTCCTGGTTCCTGGAGTCTCCTTTGCAGTGTTCCTAAAGTAGTGTGACCTAGTAGAGCCATGCATCCATTAAGATATCCTACAGATAACCAACTGCCCATCTTGACTAATTCTGACCTTGAGGACAAAGTCAGAAAAAGCGGAAACTGCAGAATGAGTGGATCATGTGGGAGCACTCCCCTTTCACAGTTTCTGAATTTAGCTTCTCACTTTTTTCTTCCTGGATAAAATAAGTCAATGATTAGAAAGTCAAAAAGTAGAAATAGTCTAACTTACCAGGCAAGAATAATTTTGCTTGACTCCTAGTATAGCAAGAACACCAGTAACAAGGAACTGTAGAAAGAAAAACACATATATTTGTGAGATAGTGAATCCCCTTTTTGAACCTGAAAACTCACCCCCCCCCCCCCAAGAAATGGTGATGTGATTTTATATAGCTGGTTTCAGCTTTCCTCTTAAAATCCTCTTGTACTTCTGTTTTTTTTTTTCTGGAATAATTCTGAGATTATGTCCTTTTGGATCTCCCCAGATGCTACATACACCCTTAATTTCTTGTACATACGAAATTCATACTCAAACTTTTTTTTTGTTCTGTTGATTTCTGAGCTCACTGCGAACTCTCTCCTCATGGTCAACCTTTTGTCTGGGGGTGGGATGCTGGGGTGGGTATGCATAGTGGTGCGCAGGACATACTCCTGTCTCTGTGCTCAAGGCTCACTGATGGTAGGGTCAGGGTAACCATACATGGTTCTGGGAATCAAATACAGGGTTAATCGCATGCAAAGCAAGTGTTCTATGCATGCTACTATTTCTCTGGCCCTCAACAGCATATTTTTATTTATTTATTTATTTATTATTGGCTTTTTTGGTCACATCTTGTAGTGCTCAGAGCTTATTCCTGGCTCTGAACTGCTCAGGAATCACTTCTGGTGGGCTCAGGGACTATATGGGATGCTGGGGATGGAATCTGGGCCTGCCACATGCAAGGCAAGCATCCTACCTCCTGTACTATAGCTCCAGACCCTTAACAATATGTTTTCAATCTTAGCCCCAATCACCATCTCCTTTTGCCACTCTCCAACCAACACACACATTTCCATCTAAAATGTAACACGAAATTAATGTCATTGGCTTGCTGGTTCCTTGAATCAGAGTAAACTTTAAGATAAGTCTCCAAAAAAGCCAATGAGCAGGTTGCAAGTTAAGATGGAGAGTAAACCTTTATTTAAATCCTGTCATAACTTCCGTTTATCTAAATTCTTCAGCTGATTACATGGAGAGCTTGTTGAAAACTGGGTTTTTAATGGTAATTTTTATAAACGGAGGAGAGAGTTTAGAGTGATCTACTTACAGAGATGCCTCCCCAGAATGGGTACCCGGCAACAACAGCATAAGAAGACAATTTTGCAGCATCCTTTTGATGAAATGTCATTAAGCCCAAAATAATTCCAAGACCAAAGTGCACCAATGCAATCATGATATGGGTCGCCTGGATAAAAGACAACAAGTATTTGAAATTATTTTTCTTTCTCAGGTATTAATATTTCAGTCATAGGGACATCAGCGTCATTCCCATTGCTGCTTACCGCTTATTTCTTGTAACCCTGCCAAGATCCATGGATGTCACCTTGGGGTACCTCCACAAAGGGCAAGGTCCAGGAAGATTTTGACATGCACTGGAACCAAGATCTCAGCAGGAGGACTTGTATGAAGTATTTGAGGAGACTTGTTAGGGTGACCCAAGGAAAATTCTTCAGAAAATGCTACTGCTGCTTAAATGTGTGTTAGCATCCCTTGATGCAAAAGACTCCTAAAGAAATCTTTAACTGTGACTTGATGGCTACTTTTTTCAAATGGATTTATTCCCAACACAGAAAGAATCAGTGTTGACAAAGCCTCAACTTACAGGGCATTAGCTCTGCTGGGTAATACCTGTTTTTTGGTTTGTTTTTTTTTTTCTTCAGAGACTTAAGAATTAATTATTGGTCTAAATGTGTTCAGTCGATTACAGTAAAATCCCACAGAGGAGAAATCACACAAACAGGACATCAATTGCTCACAGTTTTGAAAACTGAAAGTCCATCATCAAAGTGTCAACCTTCTGGTGGGGATCCTCTCAACCTTTCGCAACACACAACTTCTCACGTTGTCCTCATGTGCAGATGCTAGGGGGCGCTCTAGAGCCTCTTCCAAAAGCATTCACAAAGGCTCTACCTCGAAGCGGCCTCTAAGTTCTTTAGAGCAGGGGATGCAACTGTGAGGAAGGGACAGGGAGGTGGGACTGCACAGCCTGTAGGGCTAGGGGCTACTCCTAGTTCAGTGCTTGGGGTAATGATCAGGAAATCATGCAGTGTCAGAAATCTATCCAGGTTAGGTGGTATGTAAGGCGAATTAGCTTTAACCGTGTATTATCTCATTGATCTAGGCAGGATAGGATTTTAACATAGGAATCTGGGGACACAAACATTGACACTGTAGCCAGTTTTTTTTACTCTGCAGTATTTCCAACACTCATGGGGGGGCTGGCGGTGTCAGGTTCTGATTTGTCCCATTGGCTCAATGGAGCAGGGGATTTTTATCAGTCTAGTAGGAGAAAGATAGTTGGGGACACTTCCACAGCTTAAAATGTTCCTGGTGGAGGGAAATCAGTCTTATTTTTAGTCTTTTAAAATGTTGAAACTTAAACATGTAACAAGAGGGCTAGAAGAGTTTATAACACATAAATGATACTAAATAAAATTTATAGCATAACAACTAGAATTGTACAGAGATAGTTCAGTTTGGGAGAATTGTTTTTAGTGGCGTGAGGGAGACATTGTGAAAGAAAAAGGGCCAATGGTTCTGTCGAGGCAAATGAAATCTTCATCTACATGTAGGACATGCTTTTTAGTGCCTACGTACATGAGATCCCAAGTGCTCACGGTGTCTTTTGTAAAGTCACAAACTCTCTACAGAGACTAAGAACCATAGCAGATGAAATGACCTCCATTTCATGCCTAAGTTTTTCCAGGTGACTCATTTGTAATTACTTTTGCTCTTAAGCGTGTCATCAATGTTATATTTAGTATGGATTCAACTGTAATAAAATATTGGCATAACTAATTCAGAGTCAGGATAGAGGGTGCCAGAGATTTCCTTTGTAGGTGTGAGATGATGTTAGTAATGTTAGTGCCTCCACAGCTTAAGTACTCTTCACTACTTGAAGAGTACTGAAAATTATTTTTTGTTACCCATTAGAATATTATTACAGAGAGAAACCCATTAGGATACTGCTTGCATGAAAATAAAATAAAATCAGGCAAAAGCTTATTTGTAGAGGAATTGCTTCCGCCTAAAGGTTATACAGATTCTAGAGCCATGTTCAGAACTGTTGGATGATTGGATGTATGAGATAACATAAATTTCTCTTTACAGAAATTTACACTAAAAGTGCCTTGCAAACTCAAACCTTATATTCCAGTAAAAAGTATACTTACCCCTAGTGCTTTTCCTTCTTTCTGAAATTGTGATACTTGTGCATTTGTGCTTAATACTGGAGCATCATCTTGATGGAAGGATTTGTTAGCAAAGCCTCCTTGGGAAATGATGTAGGGAGAGTGTGATCTTGAGTCAGAGTAGTGTGAAGATAGAGGAACCAGAGCATTTCTTCCTGGGACAAAGGATGTAGAGGTGGGGTAGTTCACCTGGATTGACATAATGATGCCCTAAGTATCACAAAAGAAGAAAAAAATGATATATCTTTAGTTTCAGAAAGCAAACTAAAGACTATCTTGTCAATATCTATTATTTACACAAATAGAGAAAAATAAGTGATCAGATAACAGAAAATGAAAACTAATATAAATAATATTTTTATCTCACTTTGGAATCCTGTACATGATACTGTTTGAAGGAAGTGAAGAAGGAGAATGGGTAATGCATTTATTTTATAATTTCTATTTTACTTTTAAACATTTGTATGTGTACACTAATCTTCTACAAGTTTATTGCACTTGAAGAACATCAGAAAGAGAGAAATCATCAAAGCAGAACAATGCACTATTCCCTCTCCTCCAAAGAAGTCCACATTCTAATTCAGAAGCAGGCGAATGTTTGTTAGGTTACGTGGCAAGGAAGATTAAATTTGCAAATGAAAGTAGAATTGATAAATTAATCTTTTTAATTTCTTTTTGGGTCACACCTGGCGATGCACAGGGGTTACTCCTGCCTCTGCACTCAGGAGTTACTCCTGGCGGTGCTCAGGGAACCATATGGGATGCTGGGAATCAAACCCGGGTTGGCCGCGTGCAAAGCAAACGCCCTACCCGCTGTGCTATCTCTCTAGCCCCTGATAAATTAATCTTAAAACAGGGAAATGTTCCCCCAAAAGAGAAAGGGGAAGAGAAAGGAAGATGAAGAAAGAAAGAGGGCTGTTGATAGAAGTAAAAATAGAGAGAAGCTGTGTTGTTGACTTTGAAGATATGGGAAAGGGCCATGAGCCGTGGATCCTGGGTGGATGCTAAACATTGAAAAAATGGAAAACTTGTATTCTCTCTTTGACCTTCCTTGATAATTTATATTACCAATGCAAGTCGGGCAACGCCTTGATCTTAAACCAGTGAAACTGATCTTTGACTTTTGACTATAGAACTATTCAGGAGTGAATTTGTGTGGTTTGAAAAACCATATTTGTGTCATTTATTATAGCAGCAAATAGATAACTTGTACAGAGGCCAAGGATACAATCAATTGATGACAAAAGCGTTCATGATTTTAAGATGTTTGTCAACACATTTCCCAGTAGATAACTCATGCATAAAAATAGAAAAGCAAAACCACATTTAAAAAAATCTCATTTAAGGGGATTACTTTTTAAATATGGAAATAAATTCTAACTCACAAAAGGTTGTTTTAGATAAGAAAAAACAATTTTATACTCTTGATTTGATTTCTGTGGATACATGGTACTCAAATTCTTGTCCCTTGTACCTTGTCTCTAGTTAGTTAGTTAACTAACTCTTCAACACTGTCATAAGTAAATCCCCACTGTTCCCTGTAAAATGAAATGAAGGCTGGTATGAAGATTATAAAATTCTAGTTCTTGGAAAACTATTTGAAAAATGTTCAGCATATGAAATAAGGCATATATGTAGAAAAAATGTAAGTGATCCATAAAATGTACCAATTATTTTATTATGGAGGTTTATAACTTCCATTGCTTAAATGCTGGGTGTGACCATTTAATGGGTTGACCCCACCATAATAGAGGCCAATAATTTCCTTGCATTTTTTCAGAGCGATAGCACAGCGGGTAGGGCATTCGCCTTACAAGCGGCCAACATGGCCGACCCGAGTTCGATTCCTCTGCCCCTCTCGGAGAGCCCGGCAAGCTACCGAGAGTATTCGATATGCCAGACACAGTAACAACAAAGTCTCCAATGGAGACGTTACTGGGCCCGCTCGAGCAAATCGACGATCAACGGGAGGGCCTTTACCTTTTACCTTTACAGCTAGAACCAAAAAATGTTTACAACTAAGCAATATGTGTTTAGTTTCATTACCTCTTCCCTTGTTATTAATCATTGTTGTTGTTTTGTACAATGAGAAATTGCATTTAAAAATTCAAGTATTTCGATTTGTCAATCTTTTATAATTTTTTTTCAGATGTTTACTTTCTGAGCTAAGAACTTTGGATTCTGTCTAGTACACATGTTGTCAATAACCCAATGGAAGTTTAATTAGGTTAAGTACTTGTTTTATAAAAGGATAAAGAGCTGAGTCAATCCCAATTCATTTATATTATCAAAATGATTTATTGTGTCAATAGCTTTGCTGGTGCAAAGTGAGAGGAAAGTGGGCAAATGACTATGTGTTATCCTGGTGAAGAGAGGATACTTCTGTAAATGAAATTAAAAAAGGGAAACAGTTGAAGAAGCTCTTAAAGATTTCACCATTTAGTACTATTTTGTTCATTAATAGACTTTTTACCATCCTGCACCCAAATACATTTGCTTTGATTAAAAAAAAATAGGGATATTGCAATATGAAAAAGGCTTACTTTTTTTTTTTTTTTTTGCTTTTTGGGTCACACCCGGCGATGCACAGGGCTAACTCCTGGCTCTGCACTCAGGAATCACTCCTGGCAATGCTCAGGGGACCATATGGGATCCTGGGAATTGAACCTGGGTTGGCTACGTGCAAGGCAAATGCCCTACCCGCTGTGCTCTCACTCCAGCCCCTTTATTTTTGTTATTTTATTTGGTGGAGGAGACATTCCCGCCAGTACTGGAGGACCACGAGGTGATTATAATCTAACCCAGGCTCCCTTATATAAAACATGTTCTGCAGTCCTTTGGAGCCATCTTCCTGGCCCCATTTTCATTTTTAAAATTTAAACTTAAACTACCATTCAATGAGATCATCTCAAATGAAAATATCCACTGCCTTTGAAAAGACATTGTAATACACAGTGAAATATATAATATCTAATCCTCTCCACAACATCAAACTTCCAGAGATAGACAAGACTTCCACAAACAAATACGCTAAACTCATTGAAATTAGTTATCTCATTTTCCACCACCTAGTTTTTGCTTTTGCCGTAAAAATCCTTAGGAAAGAGTTGGGGGAAGTTAATTAGGAAGCCAAATGCTACAAGCTTCCTGCCAAGCTGTATGTTCATTTGATTGTTGCATCTCCAACATACATATATATTTGCAGTGTTACTTTGCTTCTTCCCCGTGGATTAATATATGTCGAATGGCATAATTTGAGCCTTTTATGTGACACTTTTCAGCATTAGCATTTGATGTTTGTTTCTTGAAGTTCTATTTACTTGGCTTGTAGCAGCTTCTTTACTGCTGTGTTTCTCTCTGATTTTCCACTTCTACCGTTGTTTCATTTCTTTCTTCCCTTCCCGCCCACCCCCCCCTTTTTTTTTTTTTGGCCAATGTTCCTCAGGGGTTGCTCCTAGCTCTGCACTCAGAAATTACTCCTGGCGGCGCTCAGGGGCAAACACTCTGGCCCTTTCATTTCTTTTTTTTTTTTTTTAAAAAACTTCTTTTTAAAAATTTTTAAATTTATTTTTAATTTATTTTTAATTTTTTAAATTTTTTTGGTGAATCACCTTGAGGTGCAGTTACAGATTTACAAACTTTCTGGCCCTTTCATTTCTTAACTGTTTCTTTTTCTCACTTCCTATTGGAATCAAGAGCTAGTTTCTCAGCGACAAAAGAGATAATAGAGGGATTCAGGTGTTGTGCCTGTATGCAATGATCCTAGTTCAATCTCTGCCATCACATAGGGTCACCTGAGCACTGCAGGAGTGATCCCTGAGCACAGAACCAGGAGTAAGCCTTGAGCACATTGAGTGTAGTCTTTAATCTCAGTACTCCCGTTCCTAAAACTATTCTTTCCAACACAGATAATAGAATGTCATGAACATGGATACTGAAATAGCTAGAATAGCATCCCTTCCCTCCCCCGGCCCACCCATAACGTTAATTTAATGCCCACTGATGAAGAGATAGAAATGTTTCAACGAACTTACTTTATTCCTTTGGCACCCTCTGATTTCCCTTTCTCTTCTTCACTTGCTCTGTCTGATTTAGATAATCACCTGCATTTTATAGGTACACTTTCCTGCCTGGATATCTCTACTTATTTAATTCCAAAGTCCTTTCACCATAAACTCTCCTTCATGTTTCACTGGATACACAGGGCTATTACACTTTTTTGAAAGCACTGAGCGAATTTTATACCTTTGTACTGAGACTTTCCTGGTGCTCCTAAGCAGAAAAATGTTTATTTTTTTATTTTTTCTGCCACAGCGATTTTGTATTTTCTCAAATTCAATTGTGAAATATATTGTATTTTCTTGCCATTTAAATTAGAGAAACAGAATTGGAAAGTGCAGCTGACAAAATCTAAAAAAGTGTAGCAAGAAAAGAAAGAAAGAAAAAAAGAAAGAAAATGTCCATAAATCCACCACTCATGCATGATTAATAATAGTTTTATTTAGGTTTCCTGCTAAATACAAAGTACATAAATAATTATATTTTACACAGAAATATTTACGATTTTGTAATGTCCACAAGTTAGAACTACAATGTGTGTAGATTTTGTAAATTTCTTATTAAACTAATTGTATATTTTTACTGCCAATCAACATGCCAATCCTCCCTTTTGGGGCGGGGAGTTTGGGTCACACCAGTGGTTCCAGGGTTTATTCTTGGCTCTGTGCTTAGGGAATCACTCCTGGTGGTGCCCAGGGGACCACACCTCTCATTTTATTTTGTTTTGGGCCACACTCAGTAGTGCCTGGGGGACTATATAGGGATGAACTCTGGCTGCATGCAGAGCAAGCACCTTATCCCCAGTATAATTCAAACCTCCGACCTTTTATTTTAAATCTTAATAGCGACTATTCCTTTTCTCAAAGTGTCCCATTATATTCCAATTCTTTACTCCTAGTTCTGTCTCTCAAATACAAATGAATGCCTTATGTAGAAACCCTAAGGCAAGGTCCTCATCTCCACTAACCGTCATCTTGCACAGTTGCAATGTAGCACTGTAGCACTGTCTTCCATTGTTCACAATTTGCTCGAGAGGGCCCAGTAATATTGTGAGACTTGCTGTTAACTGTGTTTGGCATATCGAATACGACACAAGGAACTTGCCAGGCTTTGCTGTGCGGGGGGAGATACTCTCTGTAGCTTGCTGGGCTCTCCGAGAGAGGCGGAGGAACATGGGTCAGTCAAGTCGGCTACGTGCAAGGCCAGCGCCCTACCGCTGTACTATTATAATGACTCATTAAATGTGTGTTGAAAAAGTCAGTGACGATAATGGAATTAGTACCTTGTCCTAATTCCATTTCTTTATTGATTTCTTTATTGATTTTTTAAACGTTTCCTTTCTCAGTGGTTTTGAATTTATAAAGTATTTTTTCTTAATGGGATAAAAGATACTTTCTGAGTTTTGCGTACTGATCATTGCTCGAAACCTAAAGGTCATTAAAGGAAAAGAGATACGATAGTTTTATTACTTTCATTATAAAGTTATTATTATTGGTTTTGGGGCCACACCCAACTGTGCTTAGGGCTTATTCCTGACTTTGCACTCAGGATCCACACCTGCAGGTGCTTGGAGGAACAGATGAGGTGCCAATGATCAAACTCACTGTACTCTAGCTCTGACCCCTGAGCTAAGAAGTGTTTTACCAAAAAACACAGAATTGGGGCAACTGTCTGGTACTTGGTTGTCCAGAAAGAAGAAGGGGTAAGGTGAAATGGAATCTGGGTTTATTTTATTATTTTTATTTTTTGGTGGGGGATGGGTATGCCTGGAGGTGCTCAGTCCTTCCTCCTAGCCTTGTGTCACTCCTGTTGGTGCTTGGCAAACCATATAGGGTGCTGGGGATTTAACTTGGTTGGCCACATGCAAGGTAAGTACCTTACCCTGCTGTCCCATCGCTCTAGTCCTGGGAATTTTTTTATGCCTAAAGTGCCCACCTTTCTCCTAATAGTTGTCCAGATCTACCTCCATACAGCAAATGATATTTAAAGGCATAGCTTCTAGGCTAGAACTATTAATGATTCCTCATGTATTTTTATTTATTTATCTACTATTTATTTATTTACCCTCTTGCAGAAACAACACAATAAAATGATAGGACTTTGAGAATCTGTTGTATGATGGGGACAGGAAATTAAGCATGATTTCATAATTACTTTGTTGCATCTCTGGGCTGGAAATATGATTATAAAATTGAGTTCAACATTTAAAGTCAGGTGACTGTGATTACTAGTTATACATTAAAATTTGAAAGAAAAGACCTCATTTTCATAAGGAAGAAGAAGCTTATCTCAAATTGACATGCACCTCATAATTCATATGTCAGAAATAAGGACTATTGTATGAATATATATTCAAGGAAATGTATTCCAACATCTAGTGATCTTATCAACCAGTAAAAAAAAGTTATACTTATGGTAACAGCCATAGAATTGTAATTATATAACCTATGACCAAAAGGATCTCCAGAGAAAGTAAAAAAAACGGACTAAATAATAAGGAGCATTTAAAAATATTTGCTGTCACTGTCCTCCCGTTATTCATCGATTTGCTCAAGCAGGCCCAGTAACATTGTGAGACTTCTTACTGTGCTTGGCATATGGGATATGTCACAGGGAGCTTGCCAGGCTTTGCTGTGCGGGTGAGATGCTCTCAGTAGCTTGCCGGGCTCTCAAAGAGGGGCGGAGGAATCGAACTCAGTTCGGCCATGTTGGCTACATGCAAGGCAAACGCCCTACTGCTGTGCTATCTCTCCAGCCCATTTGCCGTTATTATAATTTATTATAATTTATTATGATAATAATAAGTAATTTTAAAATAGTTGCTGTTATTGTTATGGTAAAATAGTTAATAACTAGTGAAAAGTTATGCTGTTGACTCTGACCAAATTGGGACTTAGGGTCATTGAACTCCTGTGTGGGTGAACATCTGTATAAGTTTTGATTCTCCTAAAAGTTAAGTATATCTGTCTCTTATTATGTTTGAGAAATTGCCCTCTGTAACTTCCCCACACTCTTTTCCCCCTAACCATGGCTACTCAAATCCATGAATGTTCAAGTCCTTTAGTTGCATCTCTATGTCCACAAATTTTGCATCAGCAGGCATCAGTTTCTGGTTCAATTCAGAACCTATAGTTAAGAAAAAAAATTCTCAGACAAGTGGACTCAGGATGACAAAAACCATAGTGTTCAAGGATTAACTCTACTTTGGCACATCTAGTTCAAAGTCTTTTGCATAGATTGACATTCTACAACTGAATTACAGATTAACCATGAGATTTATCCACATCCAGCATCATGCTTATGACAAAGTCTCACATAAATCTTACTTCCTTACCATCTAATTCCTCTCCCTCTGTTCTGCAGTCAAAGTCCAAGGGTTTATTACCTTTGGATAGTGTTCATTCTCTGGCTTTGTTTCTATGGCACATCTGAGTAAAATCATCTGGTATTCTCCCTCTGACTCATTCGGTTGAACAAACCACCAGTCCTTTATTCTATACAAATTAAAGGAAAAATAAATATTTCTTCTTTTCTAAGACAAGTATTTAATTGTGTCCAAATCTCAAAATTTATTTACTCAGTTCTCTACCATTGAACATTTGGGTTATTTCTAGGTCTGGGTTATTGTAAAGAGTGCTCCAAAGAACATAGATCTTGTGTTTGGATCTTGATGTGTTCCTATTTTTGTGTTATGGGAATAAATGCCACGGAGTTGAATTTCTAGATCATATAGGAATTCTATTTCTTAATTTTTGGAGGCATTAACAGAGTTTTACAGACAGGCTCAAACTTGATGACAATTCTCAACATTCTTCCTCTTCCATCACAGTCTTGCTATCTGCTTGTATCTCTTCATTTTGAATTTTATCTCGATTAAAAACATCATATTTACAAAGTTGTTTAATTATACAGTTGCTTCGGGCACCTAGTGTTCCAAAACCACCAGTGTGATCTTCCCTCCACCAGTGTCTCCATTTTCCTTCCCATTCTCAGCCTTTCCCCCCTTAGACACATCACAGATTCACTTTAGATTACTTGTTCCAATAAAACTTTAAGAAACTTTAAGCAAGTTTTCTACTCTGGAGTCTAAGATATTTTGCACTAAAATTTTATTTTATATTTGGACCTCAATATGGTAATAATCATGCCTTACCTGTCATTAATTAAACTTTTAAAAAAATTCTGTGCGAATCAAAAATTTGTAAATCTACAACTGTACCTCATGGTGTTTCACTAATAAAACTTTTAAAAAATTCTGTGTTAACATATTTTGGAGTTTACAAAAAATAGGAAAGACCTACTTATGTAAAATTTTACCCCTACATTTTATATAAACACTGTGGTTTGCAAACTTGTTCATGATGATTTGTTATAGGCATTCAATATTCCAACACCAATCCTTCCATCATTGTCATTTTCCCTCCAACATTGTCTCTAATTTTCCCCCCACCCCTCACTCCTGCCTCCATAATAGGCCCACAATAATTTATATTATGTTGCTTGTTATCAACAAATTGCTAGTGGAATGATCAAAAAATATTTCCTTAGAATAATATTAGTGTAAATTGTTGTATCTCACCATGGAGAGAGACGTTAAACCCTTGTATAAGAGATTACTAAAATGTTGTTACATGTTAAACCTTCCATGTTTCTTGTTTGTTTTTTGAGATAGGTTGTCTTCTCCTCCAGATCCCATCCAATCTGGTGTACTACTACTGGATTATCACTGCTGTAGATATCCAGGAAGTCCAGAATTTTTAACCAGGTGATACAGCTGGAGTCAATTTTTAACTGACCGGAGGTTTTGGTGTGATGTTTTGTTTTGTTTTGTTATTGAATGCCTATAACAAATATTGAATGCCTATAACAAAATAACAGCACTACATTAATTTAAAAAACTTCTGAATCTCAAATAAATGATGACCAGAAACAAATCCACAGCATGAAAAAAAATTATTACCCAACACTCTTCTAATAAGGGGTTAATATCAAAGACATATAAGACACTGGTAGGTGAGCTTACACTGGTATATGAGCTTTCATTTCTGAAAGCCTTGGAATGTTTTGTTCATGATGATTTGTTATAGGCATTCAATATTGAATATAGATTGCTACTTCTAAGTGATAACTCATAACCTAAATTTTTGTTTTACCTTAATTATTTTAATTCCATAAAAATAATTTAGAATAGTGGCCCTTGAATCAGTGCAATAAGTATCATGTGAGAGTTTAAAATTAAGAGTGCAGATCAAGTGCTAGAATCTCAATTTGGCATTCAGCCAGCAAGGAAACATACTGATATGATTGTTTCTTTTATTCATGCATATGTCCAATGTTCTCAGCACCATTTGTGGAAAAGGCCATTTTTATTTTACTCCATGTACTATGCTCCTTTTATAAAGTTATTGACAATATATCTGGGGATTATTATTTGGGTCTTTGATTCTAACCTATTGGTTAGTGACTCTATTCTTATGCCAGTACCATGTTATTTTGATCATTTTGACCTTACAGTATAGTCTTAAGTCAGGAATGAGTGACCCCCAATGTCTTATATCTCAATGTGGCTATGACTTTGTGCTGCAGTCCATGCAAACTTCATTAGTGACTGTTTTTTTTTTAATTTTTATTAGTTAAACACCATGAGGTACAGTTGTAGATTTACAATTTTTTGTGCTTGGGTTTCGATTATACAATGATCAGATACCCATCCCTCCACCAGTGCCCTTTTTCCACCACCATGGATAATATCCCTCCCACCCCCATCACCCCCATCCCACCTTGCCTCTGTGGCAGAGCATTCCCTTTTGTTCTCTCTCTCCTTTTGGGTGTTGTGGTCTGCAAAAGATGCATTGAGTGGCAAACATGTTCAGTCCATAGTCTACTTAGTGACTATTTTAAGGATGAAGAATGTTATCAAAAATTTGATGGGAATTTAGTTGAATCTATATAACAATTTAGGTCAAGGCGACTTGATGTATTGGTTTTTAAGGGGTAATATTTTAAAATTTCTTCCGCTTCTAGCTCATTATTTGCATACAGGAATGTGACAAATTTTGTGTATCTGATACTTTGCTGCATCTTAAAAATTGCTTATAGGAGCTTCTTACTGGACTCATTAGGGTCTTGTGTGTATATTAGCAGGCCATTTATACATGTGATAGTTTGGTTTCTTTCCAATTTGGATCCATTTGATTTATTTTTCTTATTTATTGCTTGTAACAGTATGCTGAATAAAAGTTGAAACCGAGAGCATTCTTGCCTTATGCCTATAATGATGATAACACACCATTGTTAGAACCAAAGTACAGCCATTTTGGGCGTGAACCAAAGTGCAGACATGTTAGTTTTTAGGAGTCATTTTGTGATTTATATGATAGCTGAACTGGGCATGAACCCTAGAATGTATCCTGAAATACACCTGGAAAGAGGAATAGGAATAGATGGGGTAACTCCTTGCAAAAGTGATAAGAGATACCAATCAATTACTGTAGGGATGGAAATAACCTGGTAGTCAGCCAAGAATGTTGTTTCCAGGTACTTAAACCCTTCCCCGTGGTTGGAGGTAGTGGTATCCTGACTGCCTTTCTATGGGGTGCAACCCTGGCCGGTCAGCTTGTAACAACTCTCTTTAATAAAATCTTTAAACTCCTCTCAAGTGTCTTGTGTTCAAATTGTGGACCCTAACACCATCATTACTCATGGCTACATAGTCTTCCATTATATATAGATATAATAGTATATTTAAATATATTTATATAAAATGATATATCACAATCATCCTGTTGTTCGTCAATTTCCTAGATCAGGAGACCAGTAACATCATCATCCTGTTATTCGTCGATTTCCTCAAGCAGGAGATCAGTAACATCTCCTTCTTCCTAGCCCTGAGATTTTAAAAGCCATCTCAATGCTCTTTCAGGATTAGGAGAATGAGACCCATCATTGTTACTGGTATTTGGCATACTGAGTATGATGCAGGGAGTTTGCCAGACTCTGCCATGTGGGCAGGATACTTTTGGTAGCCTGCCAGGTTCTCCAAAGGAAAAAAAAAGATGTCGTGTGGCCGCAAATGTGGCCGTGGGCTTCCGGGAGCTGGGTTTTATAGTCTCTGCGTCTTGGCCGTTGATGGGACCAATCTGGCGCTGGTGGCAGCTGGTGGGTGTGATGCCTACCTACTGGAAGATGGGGGGGGGGGGTCTGAGTGGAGAAGGCCCAGTCCCAATCCGAATAGGCTTGGAGACCTCAGCCCTGGGACCCGTATGCCTGGGTTCCTCTGCCAGTTCTTTCATGCGTGAGGCCCATCTGGACGTGTGGAGAGTGGTCCCAGCATGGCCGTGGCTGGCTCCGGAGGTCCTCAGCTGCTGGGGCTCTGCTCGGGGTGGGAGGGGAGAGAAACTCAACCCTCCCCCCTCCAAGGGGCCCTGGTGAGGACAGCCAGGCGTGGGGGCAGGAGACTCTGCGCTGTTCTCCTCTGGGAACTGGGTTTTATAGTCTCTGCGTCTTGGCCGTTGATGGGACCAACCTGGCGCTGGCAGCAGCTGGTGGGTGTGACGCCTACCTACTGGAAGAGGGGGGTGTGTCTGGATGGAGAAATAATATACTATAAAGACTATATAATATATATCACTTATATATAATATAAATGATATATATTATCATTTATATATAATATAAATGATATATATCCATAAAATGGTGTACTATGTAGCCACAACTAATGATGGCCCTCCCGTTGATCGTCGATTTGCTCGAGTGGGCCCAGTAATGTCTCCATTGGAGACTTTGTTGTTACTGTGTCTGGCATATCGAATACTCTCGGTAGCTTGCCGGGCTCTCCGAGAGGGGCGGAGGAATCGAACTCGGGTCGGCTATGTTGGCCGCGTGTAAGGCGAACGCCCTACCCGCTGTGCTATTGCTCCAGCCCTAACTAATGATGAAATTCTGCATTTAGCTGTAACTTGGATGGGACTGGATGATACCGTGATAAGTAAGTCAAACACTGGATGATCTCACTTATCTGTAGTATGTGACTAACATGACAAAGAAATGCAAAATACCAAATGTGAACAAACAACAAACTCTAGCTCTACATATGATAAGGTATGGATCTAGGTATGATTAATGCATATAAATGAAAGAGTTCAGTGAAGGAGATGAATGAGAAATGCAGGGGGTAAGTAAGAAGAGGTAGATTAGAGGTAACAGGGGCAAGGCTCGGGGACCTTAGACACATTGATGGCACAGTATATGTATATACACAGTATATGTATGTATATAACTAAATCATAGAACCATCAGTATTGTAAGCACTGGACCCAAACTGCAATAATTAAACTTTAAAATGTGTCTATTGAATCCTGAGAGATAACACAGTGGGTAGGATGCTTATCTTGCACTTGGCCAGCCCGTGTTCTATCCCTGGCATCCCATATGTCCCCCCAAGCACCACCAGGAGTGATTCCTGAGTTCAGAGTCAGGAATCTCTGAGCATTACTGTGTGTGGCCCCAGAAAAGCAACCAAAAACATGCCTATTAAGGAGGTAGGTTGACCGGGGGGTGGGTGGTATGGGAAATCTGGGGATGATGGTGATGGGAGTTGACACTGGTGGTGGAATTAGTGTTGGAACATAGTATGCTTGAAACTCTGTTATGGACACATTTGTAAATCATAGTGCCTAAATAAAAAAGATTTGAGAAAAAATAAAGACAAATCCTGTAGCACTGTAGCACTGTCATCCCATTGTTCATTGATTTGCTCGAGCAGGCACCAGTAACATCTCCATTGTGAGACTTGTTGTTACTATTGAATACGACATATTGAATACGACATATTGAATACGACACGGGGAGCTTGCCAGGCTCTGCTGTGCAGGTGGGATACTCTTGGTAGCTTGCCAGGCTCTCCGAGAGGGATGGAGAAATCAAACCCTGGTTGGCTGCATGCAAGGCAAACGCCCTACCCGCTGTGCTTAAAAGACAGAGCCCAAACTTTTCTTGTGGCAATGCCTGGGTTCAATTCCCAGCACTACATAGTCCTATGTACACCCCTGGGCGTGACCACAAACACTGCCAGATATACCTCCCCCCTGCCAAAATATATAAATAAAAATTAACAAGGTGATTTCAATATACAACTATAGTTCAAAATCATCATCTTAAAAACTGTCAAATATCCCAATGTCCTTTATTACTACAAAACCCACACAAAACGCAATTCTGAATTCAGCTAAACTTAATTCTCTTCTTGTCCAATAATAATTTTTCAAATTCCTCTTTCTCAGCGCTTTGATAATTAGAAAAGTTTCAAGAGGGAGTAGGAAAGAAAAAGTGTTTAAGAGAATCTCTGACAATTCCCACTGACAGATTGAAGGTCTGTATACAATACATTCTAGACATAGTTCAGGGGTTTTTTTTCTCTTTTTTTCTTTTTGGGTCACACCCGGCGATGCACAGGGGTTACTCCTGGCTTTGCACTCAGGAATTACTGCACTCAGGAATTACTCCTGGCGGTGCTCAGGGGACCATATGGGATGCTGGGAATCGAACCCGGGTCGGCCGTGTACAAGGCAAATGCTCTACCTGCTGTGCTATCTCTCCAGCCCCAAGTTGTGTTTTTTTAAAATTTTTTTTTCAGCTTGTAATTTTTGACAAGCACCTAATACAAATATATTTAAAAGAAAAAAATGTCTATTTCATTTAAAACTTCAATAAAAACTTCTGCCATCTTATGACTTGGATTATTTCTGGGATGGGACAAGCCTGGCTTCACTGCAGCTGTTTCCTGAAGCATACGAAAGCATAACTTTACCAAGTTTCGTTTCCTTTAAATGTAGAAGCATATAGTACGGCAGTTAGATGGCTGGGAAACTCTTCAACTTCAAAAAATGATTCAAAATGGCACCAGACTTATTTATGCAGTCATAGCTTTTGCCCCAGCCCCCACCATACTTTAGTGATTTCTCTCTCCCTTGTTGTCGCATAGTCCATAAAGTCACATCGCTTAAACTATCAATGGTGCAATCCTCAAATCAGTTTCAGCTGCCTTGGCTCCTGTAGTTGTTCCTAGCAAAGTTGAGAAGATCTTGTTTTTATTTATTTATTTATTTATTTATTTGCCTTTTGGGTCACACCCATCGATGCACAGGGGGGCTTACTCCTGGCTCATGCACTCAGGAATCCCTCCTGGTGGTGCTCGGGGGACCATCTGGGAAGCTGAGAATAGAACCTGGGTTGGCCACCTCTAAGGCAAATGCCCTACCCACTGTGCTACCACTCCAGACCCAAGATCTTGTCTTGAAGATAAAGGACATGGTGAAACTCATACCCAGTTGTCAGCAAGTTGTTAGCATGGCAGGAAGGTGAAAGTGAGGCAGCTGAGTTCTAGCTCTGAAGTGAGCACAAATACTCACACTTCTCAGTATTCCCTTGACTACTGACTTCTGAGCAAGCAAACAGTACCTTTAGATGATGTATCACTGTAGCACTGTCCTCCTGTTGTTCATCGATTTGCTCGAGCAGGCACCAGTAACGTCTCTGTTGTGAGACTTGTTGTTACTGTTTTTGGCATATCGAATACACCACAGGGAGCTTGCCAGGCTCTGCCATGTGGGCGGGATACTCTCCATAGCTTGCTGGGTTTTCCGAGAGGGACGGAAGGAATCGAACCTGGGTGGGCTGAGTGCAAGGCAAATGCCCTACTGGCTGCACTATCGTTCCAGCCCAAGATGATGTAAATTACACAAGATGATGTAAATTCCACAAAAGCAAGTCTTTTCTTTCCCACTGTGTGTATGTTGTCAGTGGGAAGTGTGTGATCAGGACTGGTAAAGACTCTTTTGCTTATTCCTTTCGTATCCCTGTTTCACTCCATGTATGTAGGTTGTAGTCCACTCTGGGAGAATAAAAGAGAGACCCTCTCAGCAAACGGGGCTCCAAGTCTGTTCCACTGTTTTTTTCATCTTTTCCCCCCTATTTTCCTAATTGAGGTCTTCAATTTTTTAATTTGTTTATTGAATCACAATCTCTATCTGGGTTTAGACTCTTGTCCTAATGCTACAGAAAAGACAGGTGGTTTTGCTTGGGAAACAGGAGAGATAAGAGAGACAGAGAGGGCGGGGATGATAGTACAGTGGGTTGGGTGTTTGCCTTGCACGTTTCTGACCCAGGTTCAATTATTGGCATCTCATCTAGACCCCCCAGCACCACCAGGAGTAATTCCTGAGTGTAGAGCCAGGAGTAACCCCTGAGCATCACCAGGGGTGTGACCAAAAAATTTTTCATTCATTCATCATTCATTCATCATCCTGTTATTCGTCGATTGCCTCGAGCAGGTCCCAGTAACGTCTCTTTCATCCTAGCCCTGAGATTATATTCAAGGCTCTTTAGGAGAATGAGACCCATCATTGTTACTGGTATTTGGCATATTTGGTACGTACGCCACGGGGAGTTTGCCAGACTCTGCCCTGTGGGCAGGCTACATTCGATAGCCTGCAAGTTTGTCCAAAGTAGAAATGAGATAATAAGATGTCATAAAAAGATGTCTTGATAAGATGTCGCATGGCCACATTCGCGGTCGCGCGGTTCCGGGAGCTGGATTTTATAGTCTCTGAGTCTTGGCCGCTGATGGGATTACATGGTGCCAGGGGGCCAGGTGGTGGGTGTGACCCCCGCTTACTGGAATTTGGAGGATCTGGGTGGAGGATGCTCGACTCCAATCCGAGTAGGCTTGGAGATCTTGGCCCCAGAACCCGTGTGGCTTTGTCCCTCTGCCAGTACCTTCATGTGTGCGGAGAGTGGTCTCAGCATGGTGGTGGCTGGTCCTGGAGGTCTTCGGCTGCCGGAGCCCTGGTCGGGGCGGGGAGGAAAGCTCAACCCGCTCCCCTCCAAGGGACCCCGGCGAGGAACAGCCAGGCGCAGGGGCAGGAGACTGCACTGGTCTCGTCCGGGAGCTGGATTTTATAGTCTCTGAGTCTTGGCCGCTGATGGGATTACAGGACTCCGGCAGCGGAAGACCTCCAGGACCAGCCACCACCATGCCGAGACCACTCTCCGCACACATGAAGGTACTGGCAGAGGGACAAAGCCACGCGGGTTCCGGGGCCGAGATCTCCAAGCCTACTCAGATTGGAGTTGAGCATCCTCCACCCAGATCCTCCAAATTCCAGTAGGCGGGGGTCACACCCACCACCTGGCCCCCTGGCGCCGACCAAAAAAAATTAAGAAAAGAAAAGACTGAAGAGAGACAGGGAACCACATGAAGTGATCTGGAATGTGGGTGACCCCAAAGTGAGATCATGCATTACTTGCTTTTGTAAAGTTGGCTTTCTAGTTGCTCCCCCCACAACTCCCCCACAGATTGTCACAACCTGAGGGGTTCTCTATTGCTAAGTTTTCCTGGCTAGGATTTTGTCGAGGGAACTTTGAACTCAAGATGGTCTTCATTCATAGAAACAAAAACAAAGTCTTTTTGTTTTGCAGTGCTCAGAGTTTACTCCTGGCTCTGTGCTGAGAGGTCACTTCTGGCCAGTATGATGGGGTGCTGGGGACTGAATCCAGGTCAGCGGTATGTGAGGTACTTGCCCTACTCACTGTACTATCGCTCTGACTATCTTCATATTCTTGTTATTACAGTCTTTGCTTCCTGCTGGAGTTCCTCCTCTCCTGTGTGTGGAGGGTGAGGAGAGGGCGTGGGGACATCCAGCATCTTTGCAATTGTGTCATTCTAAATCTTAGCAGGCCTCAATTCCTTCATAACAAGAGAGTGCAGCCTTGTTATTTTGGACTGGAAAAAGGACTGGTTGCAGAGAAACTTGTTTTTTTTTTTTTTGATTTTTATTAGTGAGACACCATGAGATACAGTTGTAGACTTAGAATTTTTTTGTGCTTGGGTTTTAATTATACAATGATCAAATACCCATCCCTCAACCAGTGTCCATTTCCCACCACCACGGATCCCAGTATCCCTCCCCCCCCAATCCCCCCCATCCCACCCTGCCTCTGTGGCAGGGGATTCCCTTTTGTTCTCTCTCTCTCTTATTGGGTGTTGTGGTTTGCAAAAGAGGCAATTGGTGACAATCATGTTTGGTCTATAGTCTACTTTCAGCATGCTTCTCCCATCCTGGGAGGATCCTCCCAACGCCCTTTATATGGTGCTCCCTTCTCTATCTGAGCTCCCTTTTCCCCTAGCATGTGTGGTTGGCCTCCAAGCCATGGAGTAAAATTCCTGGTACTAATCTCGGCCATTCTTGGGTATTAGTCTCCTATTTTGTTACTTTATGTTCCCCAGATGAATGCAATCTTTCTATGTCTTTCCCTTTCTTTCTGAGTCATTAGAGAGAAACTTGTTTTTAAAACATACCTGTGTTATATTACTACTCCAAACTCATTGCTTTGGTGCATGGCTGGCTTCCTAATCGCCTTATATATTGTAATGACAACTAAGAAACTGTGTGTAATGAGAATGATGGAACTGTAATGAGAAGCAAGAAGCCGTATATAATGAAAACTAAGAAGATGTAAAGAGATCTGGGAAACTGAAACTTACTCCTGGTTGAACAAGAGAAGGGAGGAAGAAGCTTTCCTTTTTATGACCCCATTCAACTGGGTTAAGGAACCACCAGATTTATGGGAGTGCACAGGAAGCCACACATGAAGCAAATGGGCAGGATATTTTGACTTTGACTGTTTTCCTTTTGGGCACATGAAGGCCATACCATGTGGGAAAGATGCATCGATTGTGTTTCTTTTGCTTATTACTTCTGTATCCCTGCTTCACTGATAAGGATGTACATAGGTTGTAGCCCACTCTGGGAGAATAAAAGAGAGATCCTCTCAGCAAACGGGGCTCCAAGTCTGTTCCACTTTTTTTCATCTCCCCCCCCCCATTTTCCTAATTGAAATCTTTAATTTTTTAATTTTTTATTGAATCACCAAGAAATATAATTGCAAAGCTTTCATGTTTGAGTTTCAGTCATACGATGATCAAACACCCATCCCTCCACCAGTGCACATTCTTCACAACCAATGTTCCCAGTATCCCCCCTCCCTCTTTCTGAGTCCTCCTCCTGTCTCTATGGCAGACAATTTTCCCCATACTATCTCTCTACTTTTGGGCATTATGATTTGCAATGTAGATACTGAGAGGCTATCATGTTTAGTCCTTTATCTACTTTCAACACACATCTCCTATTCCGAATGATTCTTCCATCATTGACTTTGCTTCACTTTTGACTTGGGATCCTCAGTGCTGAACTTTTTTTTAAACCAATCTAATTTATTTTATTTTAGCCTTTTGGGTCACACCTAGGGATGGACAGGGGTAACTCCTGGCTCTGTACTCAGGAATTATTCCTGGTGCTGTTCGGGGAACTATATGGGATGCTGGGAATTGAACCTGGGTTGGTGAAAAGCAAACGCCCTACCCACATAAGTTATCGCTCCAGCCCCAGTGCTGAACTTCTAATACATTCACTATCTTATCCTGAGTTCTCTCTTTGTTCATTTCACTGCTTGTACCCGCACAATATTTATTTCACATCTTTATGGATTCATTTTATGATAGGCCCTTAAGAGTTTTTTCTCCACCTATTTTGGTCATTGAAAAGGCTTCGATGAATACACTGATGTATATATTATTGAAGTAATAGGTTGTTTTTAGTTCTCTGGACAAATAGCAGAAGCACAACAGAAATTTTAATAAACAAGGAAACTGTTAACCAACTGTGTCCTGTGTAGCTGTTAAATAGTTTTCTACATCTACTTACTAAATCTTAAAAGTTCACGTGGTGATTTTGGCTGGGATCGGTCATGTGCACATCTTCTCAACAACACATTTTGTCTCAGGGTTGTGTCCTTGGAGAGCTTATGGGACTGTGGAAGGCAACTGGACACACATTCCCTCGGGGTGATGGGAAGGAGCCTTCATCTGCCTTGGTTGGCTTTCTCAGCACCCTCGTGCTTTCTTCAAGTCCTCCTTCTTCACTGATTTCTCTTTCTCTGACAGCTAAATTTGAGTAATCCTCATGCCACCCACCACTGAAAACTCTCATTCATCCCCACAGCACTGTCCATTTAGGTGAACACTTCAGACAACTCTACTTTCAATCCTATTCACTCATCTGATTGTCATATTTCCACTCCAAGGATTTGCAATCTATTTAATAATGCACAAGTCCAGAACCAGTCCAATCTGGGATCATGATTCTCAGTTGCTCATTTTTCCCAAATAGGATAATTTCCCTCTGGTGCCATCTTCCTTGGTTCTGTCATTCAAAAGAAAACCTGAGGGGTGGCTTAGAGTTTTTCTTTGTCACTGTCACTGTCCTGTCACTGTCCTCCCGTTGTTCATCGATTTGCTCGAGCGGGCCCAGTAAGTCTCCATTGTGAGACTTGTTACTGTGTTTGGCATATGGAATACATCATGGGTAGCTTGCCAGGCTTTGCCGGGTGGGCAAGATACTCTCAGTAGCTTGCGGGCTCTCCAAGAGGGGTGGAGGAATCGAACTTGGGTTGGCCATGTTGACCACTTACAAGGCAAACACCCTACCCACTGTGCTATTGCTCTAGCCCAGATTTCTTCTTTACACTTTTTAATTTAATATGGTGCTTCATGTGCATTAAATCCTGTCCAAAATGTATCTAAAATGTACTTCATTTTGTTAGTCCCTAGTTCAGGCCTACTGTTCCTTTATTCATATGGCCTCAATTATTCTCTAAATTAGTAATTATAATTCATTACTTCCCCAATCAAATACTATTTCCTACATTATGGATTAAAATCCAGATGATATAGCACTTAAGACCCTAAATAATGTGTTTTTAGTCTTTTTTTAAATTTTTACTACTTTAGGAATAATACAATGATTATTAGGTTACTCTAGCGATGCCTCTAAATTCAATGTTTCTTTTTTCAACCTGCAAAAGTTATACTTTCCATATCTAGAATACCCTTCCCATATTCTCTTATATAACTTCTTTCTATTTTCTATGATTAAACTAAAATCCTTTTTCTTTCTTCTTCTATTTTTTTTTCTGGTTCTGGGCTCACACTGGTGGTGCTCAGGGGTTACCCTGGTTCTGCACTCAGGAATCACTTCTGGTGGTGCTCAGGAATCATATGAGGTATTCGTGATTGAATCCTGGAGAGCCATGTGCCAGGCAAGCCCGCTCCCTGCTGTACTAAAATCCTTTTAAGTCCCCAAGATTTCCCTGTGATACTCCTCCAGCTTTATTGAGGCCACCTATTATCCAGCTGGAGCGATAGCACAGCGGTTAGGGCGTTCGCCTTACAAGCGGCCAACATGGCCGACCCGAGTTCGATTCCTCCGCCCCTCTCGGAGAGCCCGGCAAGCTACCGAGAGTATTCGATATGCCAGACACAGTAACAACAAAGTCTCCAATGGAGACGTTACTGGGCCCGCTCGAGCAAATCGACGATCAACGGGAGGGCCTTTACCTTTTATTATCCATAACCTCTGAGCTATTATTTTCTGCTAAGCACTTAAGTGTTATTTAATTCTTTTTCGCTTTCTTCTATCGCTGGCTATCTTATTTTAAGTTAACTTTTATTGGCATATAGTTCACCATCATAAATTCTACCCTTAAAAGTGTTTTTAAATAGACTTATGAAATTGTACAGCATTTCCGCTGTGTAATTGCAAACTGTTTTCAGCTCCTTCCCAGAGGGAATACTGACAATCACTCTGTTCCCCTACCCTAAGGCTCTTTGAAACTACCATCTGCTCTCTGTGGCTGTAGGTAGACCTTCCTTCCATGGGTGTTTCAAATAAGTGGAAACAAACAAAATCAGTTGTATTTTTTTAATCTGATTTCTTTCTTTCACCATATTTTCAAAGTTCACCATATTGTGGCATATACCAGCACGCCAGTCATTTTGGTGACTAAATAATCTTACATCAGATAGAGATAGAGAGAGAAATGTGGTATATATTTGTTTCTCACTATGGGTCCATATGGCCTTCTGTGAGACCCCAGGACATTCCAAAGGGGCCAGTTATAAAAATTACATAAATGGCCCAAGGTCAAGGGGTCAACTGGTAGGATGGGGTGGGGGACAATCTGGGGTGACACATTTAGGAACCCAGTACAGAAGGGCGCTAGATTAGAAAAAGGCTGGCATATATAGATATACCACATTTTCTTTAGCATTCAGTTGACAAATATTTGGGCTGCTTTCACTTTTTTGGTGATTTTGAATAGTTTCCCTATGATTATTTGGAACAAGTTCCTGCTGGAGAACATTTTCATTTCTTGTAATCTACATTTTCATTTCTTGTAGTCTATATCTACTGCTAGGTCTTCCAGTAACTTTACATGTAGTTTTTGGAGGAACTTCAAGAAAATCTCTAAAGCAGCCGCACGATTTTACATTGTAACAAGCAGTTTAGGAAGGTTGCAATTTCTCCAAGTATCCAACAACCTTCAGCACTTTCTTCCTGGGTATAAAATTCTTCTCTCTGTGGTTTTGATTTGCGTTTCCCTTGTGACAAATAACATTAGCATCTTTTCATGTGATTAGTCACTATTTATATATTCTCTAGGGGAAATATATATTCAAATCCTGTACTAGGGTTTTTTTTTTTTTTTGCGGGGGTGGTGTTTGTGGAGGGGGGAGGTGGTATACTCAGTGGTGCTAAGCACTTATTCCTGATTTCTCCAGCCCCCTTTGCTATTTTTAAAATAGAACCAGGGGCTGGAGAGGTAGCACAGCGGGTAGGGTGTTTGTCTTGCACGCGGCCGACCCGGATTCGATTCCCAGCATCCCATGTGGTCCCCTGAGCACCACCAGGAGTCATTCCTGAGTGTAGAGCTAGGAGTAACCCCTGTACATTACCAGTATGACTCACCCCCCCAAAAAATCAAAAAAAAAAAAAGGAACTACTTGTATTTTTTATTGTTGAGTTCTTTCTGTTAAGTTGCTTTCTGCATTCTGGATTTATGGTTCTTGGGCTGGTATTGCTCAGGGGGTCTGTGATTAGAATTGATCCCTGATGGTACTTCAAGGACCATATTCAGAGCCAAGGATCGAACCAGAGTTGGCTGCATGCCAGGCAACTGCCTTCATCACTGTACTGTCTTTGTGGTTCTTGCCCTTTTGAAGTACAAATGTTTTTAATTTTTATAATATTCTATTCATGTGGGTTTTTGTTTTGTTTTTGCCTGTGCTTTTGTGTCCTATCTAACAAACTCCTGCCTAATCCTAGGTCATGAAATTTATGAAACCTATGTTGTTTTTTTAAGATTTTTATCATTTTGAATATTACATTTAGGTCCCTGATACATTTATTTTTATATATAGTATGAAGTCCATATTTTATTTTGTCCTTTGGCCTGTAGCTATTCCTATCATTGTTTGTTGAAAGATTATTACTTCCCCTTTAAATTTTCTTGACCCCAACATGTTATTCTTTAATAATGCTTTAAAAACCATTTCCATTTTAGCATCAAAATGTTTTGAAGCAGGGGCATCTCTCATACTTAGATCTACCCTTAACCTTTATACTTGACTGATGATAGAACTTTTGCAACTCTCTCTCTCTCTTTCTCTCTCTCTCTCTTTCTCTTTCTCTCTCTCCCTCCCACCCCCCACCCCCGCCCCAGCCAGATAATAAACTTGAGAGGAAAAAAATTCTGACACTTGGTTTTAGTTTTGCTCACAAGTAGGCGGGGATTGAAAAATATTTTTGGATGAATTAATGTTTTTTTGAATAATTTGTGTTTTCCCTTAGGAATTTTTTTCTTCATGCAGAAGAAATGCCTACTAGGGAAGAATATTTTAGTAGTAAGTAAACCACCAAGGGAAAAGTTAAGTTTTATTTACATTGCATTTGATTCATTCAGACAAACACTTTTGGAGATGCTTAAGAGATTAGTACTATCTATAATCACTACTAGCAATTATTGTGTTTGTCAAAAACAAATAATTTACAATTATTACTACCTAATATTATAAATTAATATAATCACAAATAATTTTATTTGGTTTTGATATTTGAGGATAGTGAGGGAAATTATGTATGTGCTTTATGACCTGACTTAGTGAAGCTCTCTATTTTTAATTTACTTCTAAAGTATTTTTTAGTTTTTAATTTAGAGGTAAATATGACTCCAGAGAATATTCCTAACTTAGCTTTAATTTTACTGTTATAACATTTTACCATACTAATTTCATATCACTTGATTCTCTTTTACTTAAAACATACAACCACATTTAGAATTCAAGTAAATACCTTAAAATATGTCAGACTTACAAATATTTCAGATTTGAACTCTCCTTGTCAATATTTTAGTTTTGTGTCTATTATTTAAAACAAATTCTATGCATGAACTTATACTGGGCTGGAGCGATAGCACAGCTGGTAGGGCGTTTGCCTTGCATGCAGCCAACATGGCGGACCCTAGTTCGATTCCTCCACCCCTCTCAGAGAGCCCGGCAAGCTACCGAGAGTATCTCACCCGCACAGCAAAGCCTGGAAAGCTACCCATGACATATTCGATATGCCAAACACAGTAACAATAGTCACAATGGAGACGTTACTGGACCCGCTCAAGCAAATCGATGAACAATGAGAGGACAGTGACAGTGAGCTTATGCTAAATCAGTCTGAAGCTACCACTTCTGTTTACTAAAAGTGAAATAACAATGAATTTCTTGGTTTATCACAGGTCAGTGATTCTTAGGTTTCAAAAAGACTTGAAATGTGAATTCTTATTTTTAAATTGCAAAAGGGAATATGTCTTTAGCTCACAGTTCTTCAGTCCTGGAAACAACTTGCAAGTAAATAATAAAGGTATTTGGCAATACCTTAATTACCCATTAATAGAGGAATGAGGAGGTATTGATATTTTTTCAGTGGAATCCTACGTTGCAATGGCAGGTTTGTGCAATTTCAGGAGTTTAGCTTTAATCATCTATGGGTGTATAGGAGTCACACCTTTATAATAAATTTAAAAAGAACACTTTTATGTGTGAAATATAAAGGAGAATAGTAAGGGAACAACAAATAGCCAAAGTCTTTGGAATTGGAGATTTTTGTCTATCGTGTTGAGCTCACATGGAAGGGACCGTGGCTAGTGGTGGCCCTTGGTACATTGGTGGGCGGAAATGAGCACTCTGGTAATGGCATAAAAATTATAATTAACAGTATTGTAAATTTTGGTACTTCAATAAAAGTAGTGGAAAAATAAAAAAGTAAAATTGAAAAGACCCTTGGTCTAAAAAATTTTTTTAAATAACTATCAAAATTATGTACCAACAAGGAAATTATTAATGCTACAAAGTGCCTGCTATATATTTTTACATTCTTGAAGTTTAAGAGTAGGCAACGTATTATGACCTATCCCATGAAAATTTTCTTCATAATATTTGTGCAAAAATTACTGAAATGAATTATCAGTTCCCAACAGGAACTGATTAAGTAAGTAAAGTAAAGTAAAAGCCCTCCCGTTGATCGTCGATTTGCTCGAGCGGGCCCAGTAACGTCTCCATTGAAGACTTTGTTGTTACTGTGTCTGGCATATCGAATACTCTCGGTAGCTTGCCGGGATCTCCGAGAGGGACGGAGGAATCGAACTCGGGTCAGCCATGTTGGCCGCTTGTAAGGCAAACGCCCTACCTGCTGTGCTATCGCTCCAGGAACTGATTAATGGGTAATTAACTCTCACCATTCTAACTCTCATCAGGAACTAATTAATGGGTAATTAACTCTCACCATTCAGACCCAGAGACCTTCTAGGGTCTTATACTACACAGGAAAGAAGATTGGGGAAATGTTCATGTTGGAATCATTCTTTGTAGACAAGAATACAAGAGGATTTTATTCATTTTGAGTCAATTATTGTCTTTTTACACAGAATGCTTTCTGTTTTCTAATCATAGGAAATATCTTCCATCCTTTGACCTTAACAAAAATAGAAATATCCCAGGGAATAGAGATTATATTTTCTCTTTACCTACAAGAAACTGAGATCAGCTTGCAGCAGATGAAAATGAATTGCGATAGGATAGTTATGAAAAGAGAAAGCATTGCAATCCATTATGTTAGATTCAAGCGTGCAGTTTTTGAGAATGTTTATAGTACAATATTATAGAATATAATATATAACTGTAAGGGTGTACGTTTCCAAATGTGACTGCTTACTTTTTTTTATTTCCTCCAAGGTCTAAATTTTGATTTATGACTCTTTTGCATTTCTCTCGATACCCATTTTGGAAGTGGAGTTGCTGACGGCTGCTACCTGCTCCTGCCACTCTGGGTACCATCACGCCTATCACCACCTTCACTACCATGACTCCTTCTAAGAATGCTTATCTGAGGAAAAAACTGAGTGAGAAATTCCATTCAAAAGCACTTATTCTCAAGTGGTACTACATGGAAAGTATCATGTTAAGCGAAATGACTCAGAAAGAAAGGCATAGACATAGACAGATTGCATTCATCTGGGGAACATAAAGTAACAAAATAGGAGAATAACACCCAAGAATGGCCGAGATTAGTACCAGGAATTTTGCTCCATGGCTTGGAGGCCAACCACACATACTAGGGGAAAAAAGAGAGCTCAGATAAAGAAGGGAACACCAAATAAAGGGTGTTGGGAGGATCCTCCCAGGATGGGAGAAGCATGCTGAAAGTAGACTATAGACTAAACATGATTGCCACTCAATGCCTCTTTTGCAAACCACAGCACCCAAAGGAGAGAGAGAACAAAAGGGAATGCCCTGCCACAGAGGCAGGGTGGGATGGGGGGGTGGGAGATGGGAGGGATACTGGGATCCGTAGTGGTGGGAAATGGGCACCGGTAAAGGGATGGGTATTTGATCATTGTAGAATTGAAACCAAAGCACAAAAATGTGTAAGTCTGCAACTGTACCTCATGATGTCTCACTATTAAAAAAAATTTTCATAAAAAGAAGAAGCACTTATTCTGCACTAATGATGATAAGGAAACTGCTCCAAACAGAGAAATGACTGCCTACTCTGTGTCAAGGAGAATATTCTCTGATGGTGAGGTGAGAAAGAGTGAAGTCGGAGCTGTTATTACTCCTTGCAAAGTCCTGAACAATGTGAAGGACACAGAGTGCCCCCAAGATATTGGGGTGAATGCGTCTCTTGAAAGCTGAGTACTAATGCTGACAAAAAATAAAACAGAAAAATTAATTTAAGGGTTCGCTTTCTATTGGTGAGGACTCCTGATCTTGGGGAGGTTCTGGAAAGTTTACTTCTACTTCTTCTTCTTCTTCTTGGACTGGAATAATTTCAATGCCTTCTTCGTTTTGGGGTTGGGAAGGTATTTGTGTCATCTCAATCACTTCTGGTTTTTCTATTTGATCATCTTTTCTTCCTCCAGCTGACAGGAGAACTACATTCTGCAATACAGAATCAAGGAAACTTTTCTTGGTTATACCATCAACATATTTCTCAACATGGTCTACAAATATTTGTTAAATTTCTCCTATTTTTAAACTCTTCACACCATATTCTATTTGTCCCAGATACCAAGATTGATTTCCCAGGTCCTCAAATAGTTTTAAAACATCAAAATTCCCCTCCCAAACTAGGAGATATTTGCTACTTTTTCTTAAGGAATCACACATGATTGCAAAACAGCTCTCCATTAATGACAGAATTTGAATTCTAGTTTTGACTTGCCTTTCTTGGAGGTAACCCAGAGAAAGTAATTTCCTCCCTTTAATTTTTGTTCCTCATTAACAAAGCCATGAAAACAATAGTGCTTTTGAATTATCTTCTTAATTCTCTTCATTGCACGGAAAGCTATTGTTAATAGAATTATCACTTAGATATTCCTGTCTCCAAATGGTGGAGTCTCCAGATGGGGAACATAAAGTAACAAAATAGGAGACTAACACCCAAGAATGGACGAGATTAGTACCAGGAGTTTTGCTCCATGGCTTGGAGGCCAGCCACACGCTCTAGGGGAAGAGGGAGCTCAGATAGAGAAAGGAGTACCAAATAAAGGGTGCTGGGAGGATCCTCCTGGGATGGGAGAAGCATGCTGAAAGTAGACTATAGACCAAACATGATTGCCTCTCAATGCTTCTTTTGCAAACCATGACACCCAAAAGGAGAGAGAGAACAAAAGGGAATACCCTGCCACAGAGGCAGGGTGGGATGGGGGATGGGGGCGGGAGGGATACTGGGACCTGTGGTGGTAGAAAGTGGGCACTGGTGGAGGAATGGGTGTTTGATCATTGTACAATTGAAACCCAAGCACAAAAATTTGTAAATCTACAACTGTACCTCATGGTATTTCACTAACAAAAATTAAAAAAAAATGTAAATGATGGAGAATGGGCACTGGTGGAGGGATGGGTACTGGATCATTGTATAACTGAAACCCAAGCACAAAAATTTGTTTACAGTCTACAACTGTACCTCATGGTGTTTCACTAATAAATTTTTTTTTTAAATGGTGGAGTCTCTTTGAATTTGTTGTTTTGGAAAAGGGATTTGATGAAATACTTCGGAGAAGAGGGAATACTGAGCAGCCAGGCGAAAGGTCTAGTAATTTTCATGAATCTGTAAAAGCATCCAACTTTTACTCAGTAAATGTAAAGTTATGCAATCAGTAGTAGATGACTGAAGTCAAGAATGACTCAAGGTTAGTAAGATGTGGAGTGAAAACGAGTTTAGGGATGGCATAGATGAATTATTTAACTTTTGCATCAGGTACAGTTTCTCTGTTGTTGAGAGCCTGGCAAACACTACAACTGCCACTGACTCCTTGGTTTTCACCACTGCCACCGCCATCACCAACACCATTTCTACTACTACCACACATACATCTCATACAATGTTGTCCTCTGTTTAATCTTCAGACCAATTAATTTGGCATTTAAAAATATCCCCCTCAATTTTGGTAGCGTTTCCAGAACTATGTCAAGATCATTTTTCAGGACTCTCTGGCACAGCCATGGCTCCAGAGGCACAAGGACTTAATGCAGAGCCCGGCAGCTTGTGGCAGAAAAGTGAATGGACTATGCGTTAATCCACTGTCCCATGCCTCCCTGGGAGGGAAAGGGTGTCGCTCCCTTCCGCCTCCCCCCCCCCCCCCCCCAGCAGCAAGATAGTGGCCGCCTCGGAGCTCTTTCGCAAGCCAGGTATGAGCCAACTGCAACCTCATAGGAAGGGGGGGTGTTCCCGGCTAGTCCTTCATGCCCTACCAAGGTCACGCGTTGCCCCCCACAAGCGGCTCTCTAGCACTGCCATGGCTCCAGAGCCACAGAAACCAATCTCGTAATTATCTGGCTCTTGGCAGAAATCCCTCCAGGCTTAATAAGTAAAATATCAGAAATCCAAAATCATATGGTTCTCATAACCAGCTGTAGCAAACAAATTATTTCACAATGCCTTTTCAGCAGTTCTGATTGTTGGGTGTAAACTCTAAACAATAATGGTGCATCTTTTGTCGAAATAATGAACGTAATCAAAGTAGATAGTGAATTAAGTAGAATTCATCTGCCTCAGAGGCATTGGGAGGGGTGGGAGGGGGGTATATGGGGTTCTTGGTGGTGAAAAATAAGTACTGGTGAAGGGAAAGGTGTTTGATCATTGCATGACCGAGACATAAACCTGAAAGCTTTGTAACTTTTCCCCACAGTGATTCAATAAATAAATATTTTAAAAAAGACTTTTTTAAAATGGAAATCCAAGTCTCAAAGTATCATCAGATTACATTCTTCCCAAAAGAATGTAATTCTTCCTAAAAGAATGTAATTCTTCCTATTGTAAACATGATTTTTCCCAGAGGGAGGCTGTGAAAAGAGTGGCACTGACTTACAGTTTTGGGTCTGGAGCACAGACTTTTCCACTCATTCTCAACGACACCAGCTGTCACCAGTTTCTGGAGGAAGGCAAAGATCAGCATCACTGCAAAAATACCCTGAAAAACAATAGAAAAATGATGGTTAAAATGTGGTAAATCCAGACTGGATAGATAGTACAGAAGGTAGGGCAATTGCCTTGCACACAGTCAACCCAGGTTGGATCCCTTGCACCCAATGTTGTTCTGTGAGTATCGCTAGGAGTAATTTTTTTGTGTTCAGAGCCAGAACTTGATTCTAGAACATCATTGGGTGTGGCCTTAAAACCAAAGGAAAAAAAGGTATTAAAGCCTCAAGAATATAAAATTGATATTCAGTATATTATCATTGACTAATAGTAAATTATTAAAAGTAAATTAAAAAATCAGGACTGGGGAGATTAATAACTAAAAAAGTTATTTACAGTTACTAAATAACACATATGATCCCCTGAATAACACTAGGCATGATTGATGAGCAAGTGCGTAGTAACTATTAGTACTATTACTATTTTTTGGGCTGGAGTGATAGCACAGCGGTAGGGCGTTTCCCTTGCATGCAGCCAACATGGCCAACCCGAGTTCAATTCCTCTGCCCCTCCCGGAGAGCCCGGCAAGCTACCGAGAGTATCTCGCCCACACGGCAGAGCCTGGCAAGCCACCCGTGATATATTCGATATGCCAAACACAGTAACAACAAAAATCTCCAATGGAGACGTTACTGGGCCCGCTCGAGCAAATCGATGAACAACGGGAGGGTCTTTACCTTTACCTTTACTATTTTTTAATGATTATTTTCTTTTTTCTTCACTATTTCACTATTACTGGTTTTATGACTCTCTAACCAGATAATTGATATTGACTGCTGATATAGAATAAGGAAGTGGTAACTGATGAAAAAATTAATTTTATGTAAGAAATAATTATGAAATGTCAAATGAATTGTATTCACTTTACGTTGTTAGGTTGTTTGGTCTTATAGCAAAGAGATCTCTTCATATTTGGGACATGCAATTTTCCCTGCTTAAGCTCTACATTAAAGACTCACTGAGGCAAAATTTGTCAGTAACATCATAGATACGTTCATTTCAACTCTGTCACTGTCACTGTCACTGTCCTCCCTTTGTTCATCGATTTGCTGGAGCGGGCCCAGGAGCTTCTCCATTTTGACACTTGTTACTGTGTTTGGTATATCGAATATGTCACGGGGAGCTCGCCAGGCTTTGCTGTGCTTCATTTCAACAATAATGATAAATATAAATACCAGTAATAGTAATATGATTAATTAATATTAAGGGAGGGGCTTATTTTGCTTAAATGGTTGAAACTTTCTGCATCATACTGTTATAAATAAATAGACACGGTAGACACGGTCCTCCCCTTGATCATCGATTTGCTCGAGCGGGCCCAGTAATGTCTCCATTGGAGACTTTGTTGTTACTGTGTTTGGCATTTCGAATACGTCACCGGTAGCTTGCCAGGCTCTGCCGTGCGGGCGAGATACTCTCGGTAGCTTGTGGGGCTCTCCGAGAGGGCCGGAGGAATCGAACTCACATCGGCCATGTTGGCCGCTTGTAAGGCGAACGCCCTACCGCTGTGCTACATATACTAAAATTGGCATGATACAGAGAATATAAATAAATGATCTTTATATATAAATTCATTACTGAATTTATCAACAGGCTTTCAAGGTAATGGACTATTACCTTCTCCATTAAGAATTCAATAAATTGATGCAAAGTTAAATTTCTGACCAACTACAGTAAATAGTATATAGAAGGATCCAGGGCCAATTTTATAATAAAACATCATAGTTTATTCCTGAAAAGAAATCCAATTTTCACTTACCAAGAATACAGACTGTATGCTGCGACAGTATTGGGTTGATAACGCATTTTTCTCAGAGGGGTTAGATGGTTCGCATTTGTGTATGTTGATAAGTGGTACAGGTGCTTTAATAAGATTCAGACTCTCCATTTTAAAAAAATGGGAAATTGTAATATTAAATATGTCCATGATCAACAGAATTATTCCAGAAATTGCAGCAAAGAGACTCAATGAGTTCATAACAGTTTTCCCTTTGATCTGGAATGGAGGAGAAACGTTCATTTGACTTGATTTCTACTTGCAAAGACATGAGATACAAAGTTACTCCAGATTCAATTCCCCTAACTCACAACAAACAAAAATACTGTCCTCCCATTGTTCATTGATTTGCTCCAGGGGGCCCAGTAACGTCTCCATTGTGAGACTTCTTGTTACTCTGTTTGGCATGATGAATACTCTCGGTAGTATGCCAGGCACCCGGCTAGACCAGGCTGGCTGCGCACAAGGTAAACACCCTACCGCTGTGTTATCGCTCCAGCCTCACAAGGACACTTGATCCACGTCTTATTAAGATCTCTCAATTCTTTTAGCCTCTTTACAATCTTAACTAAAATCCTTATTTCTCGGTTCTGTTCCTTTCTATTTTTCCCTACTCATTTTATTCTATCACTATCTAATTTATCAAGAATATTTTTCCATCTTGTCAAGATTATCAGAACTATTTGGTTGAGGAATCATATACAGGAAATCAGAGGGCTCTTATTATTTCTATATGAGTTGATAAAAATACACAAGTTTCAAAATTTTTTTTTTAGTGCAGTTGATACTGAGATTTAAGTGTGACCAGAATTGTCATCAAGATTCAAATGTGAGCAAATTCAAAAATTTGCTCCTCTTGACCTAGTATCTGATCAAAGAACATTTTAATATAAAGAAATATGGTAATGGTTGTGTACATATCAGAAATATGTTAGAGTGGAAAATATTTCCATAAGGCAATAAACCTGAGTTCTGCAAAATAAACTATCTTTAAAGACAGAAAAGTGAAAAAAAGAATATTTTTCCATCTTGTACCCTTACATTTCCTTTCACTGACACAGCCATCCTAGTAGGCAATTAGAAATTTTTGTTGAATCAGTGAAGATAAGTAATACTTAGATTACATCTATGTGGGGAGGTTGAGGGAAAAGAGAGGGGGAGCCTCTTCCCTCACAATGAATCAGGACGGTACAGTGGTTATGGCTAGGGAAAGAACACACCTCTTTGGTCTTGTACTACCAAGTGGAAATGGACAACAGAAGCAATACCCCACCACCTACCCTCTACTGTTACCGCCTACCTTCTGTTGTCATTAGTTGTGTGCTCAACCAATTGTCTTTCAAAATACAACCAGAGCTGACGTTATTGAGTGGTATAAGAAAAAGAGTATCAAGATTCATGTTCTATCTTGCAGAAATTAAAGAAAGTCAAAAAAGGAAAATATATCTTACGAGTCCCATAATGGTATGAAATTACTTATGCTTATTTGAAGACGTATGTTTTATTTCTGGCTATGTAATCTATTTGTGACAAATAGGTATTACTACCTGTATTTGTAAAATAAAACAATTTTCATAATCATTTTTTCTCCCCTAAACTTTTTTTGGGCCACCTCTAGGGAGGTCATCATCTCAATCAATTCTTTCACTCAGTCACTTTGGAACTATCTCAAATTAGTGATAGTACAAATAAAAAAGCCAGGGGAAGAACTTTTCTGATAAGTTATTCACCCCCTCAGAATAGAGAGCTCTTCTGGAAGTAAATGTGTCACTTGGAATCATACAAAGTAGAAAAATTCAGTAGCTTTTTATAGTCACTCTACTTCATCTTCATGATAATTTTATATGGTAAAAAGAACATATTTCATATTTATAGTTTAACAACTTAGAGGTACATAAAACTGACTTGTTTGAGGTTATAGGTGGAGGTTGAAAATGACTTACACCAACTAAAATATCGATTAGTCAATTTTCCTAAAAGGTGATCTGAGATGAATGACTTGCCATTGAAAGAGACATGCTAGTCTTGAGCTATATTACCATTCGTAAGACCATAAGCATCCTTCATATTTAAAATCTACTTTAAATTCTCTTTCCATAGACATATTTCAGGTAGATGTCATTTACAAGAGTTTCATGAATAAAATCAAGCCAACATGAAGGAAGGTATTCTACTTTTGATGGTTGAAAGACAGCTCACTGCTGTAAAGAATTCTGTGAAGAATCCTTGTTTTCAACAGAGAAAGTAGACAATGCTAACATGTGTGTGAAAAGGGGACATATGATTACTTACCAGACATCCCCTGGAGTTTGTTTTTGCTGCTGCCAACAGTGAACCCGAGATGATATACTGTAAAAAGCAGAAGATGTTGGGAAGGGTGTGCAACAATTGAGAGAGGTGGCAGAAAAGATCAGTCTTAATATTGAGAAATGGTTGTACAAAAGATATCCATATTATGGACACTTTCATTACACTCTAGTCATCCTTATTGGATTCATCTATTTTCCAATTCAACCCACATTGATTCAATCATTTGAAAAAAATATAACAAGACCAGAAAGTTCGAAGTCACATTTCCATGTCAATGATTATAGTATAAATGGAAAGATTGTTTTAGTTTTTCTTTCCTTTTTATTTTAACTGTGGAATGAAACTGCTATTTGCAGCTCACAATGACTTAAATGACATTGCTGTCAGTTTACAACTGTGAATTGATGTGGAAGGAAACACTTGAGCTGACTATCCTAGGCTCTCTGTTAAAGTATTGGCTGCTACAGGAAGTCATAGGGATTATCCATCATTTTCCTTTTTAATTTTTTAAACTAGGAAATGGAGGAAACTACTGTTTCAATTCATCTCTTTCTGTTCTGAAAATGAATTTTAGTCCTATACTCTATTGTAGCAAAGCAACTATGAATATAAGGGTGAAATAAATGTCAGTGCCCTGTACATGTACAATTTGGAAGATATCTATCTATCTATCTATCTATCTATCTATCTATCTATCTATCTCTATCTACCTATCTATCTATCATCTATCTATCATCTATCTATCCAAATATATATTTAATCTTTTGTTTTACCTTTGTAGAAAACATATGCACAAATGTATGCATAACCTATCTGTCTTTCACCTCTTGGTGCTTTTCTTTTATTTTACTATTGAGAAATTGTATATATACACACATATCTACATATATATACAAGTATATCTACATATATGCTTCTGATATATGTATATATGTGCATACACATACAAAATCAGCCATAAGTGCTGCTTTGATGATGTACAGAAGGAGGTACATCTAGAACCAGCCTAATGTTAGCAGGCATGGATAATAACAGAATTGTGGGGAAGATGGTCTAGGTGGTTAAGTGGGGTGCTCCTCTTACTCTTGCTTTCTGAGATTCCATGCTAAAAGGAAACACCATGTTCAAGAGTCTATGCCCCTTTTCACAAAAATTGACTTTGGAGATGTACCACCTTAAACCATCTTCCTTCCTTGTGTCGACTCTGAAGGGCATCTTTCTCTGAATTCACATAAATTCAGTTCTTGAAGCGGGGTCATCCCACTATGGGATCCAGGCTCAAATTAGTCAACCTCTTTTTCCTTTTTTTTGTATATCCCTGCACCTACTTCAATTTAATTTAATTTGATTATTATTTTTATTAGTGAATCACTGTGAGGTACAGTTACATGCTTACAAACTTCCGTGCATGCGTTTCAGTCATACAATGATTGAGTACCCATTCCTCCACCAGTGCCCATTCTCCACCACCAATGTTCCCAGTATCCCTCCCACCACCCCCATCCCATCCCCCCAAAACCCCACCTCTGTGGCAGGGCATTCCCTTTTGTTCTCTCTTTTCCTTTTGGATGTTGTGACTTAACCTCTATTTCTGCCTCATTACTTCAAATGGAGAACTTAGTTTCTATCTAAATCTTTCTTCCACACAGAACTAATCTGGCATTATCCTGTGAATCTTTAAAAGAAATTTTCCTGGCACCACTTCTCAAGTAGTTATGTTTTTACTCACCATAACTCCTCCCCAGAAGGGGTACCAAAGAGATATACAGATGGGTGAATAAACATTTGAGTGGACCATCAGGAGGCCACCAAGAGCAAAGTGAAAGAGTCCATTCATAATCTGCACGGCCTGGAGGAGAGAATGAGGTCACTAAGGGATGAATTAAAATCACAAAGTCATCGGAGACCAAAGGTCAGGCCCTGACTTGGACTATGTGAAATCAAAGGAAGAGGTGTAAGTGTCAAGACTTTTGTCTTGTTTTGATCCATTTCCCCCACCATTTTGCAAAAGTCAATTTCCAAAGCAGTAATGCCTGGGATGTTGGCAGCAAACTGTAATAAGAGACCCCTTAACTAAGCAGCCTAAAAATCAAAAGGGGACACAAAACCACCCTGATGACTTTTTGTCCCATCCTTCACCTGGCCCACCCCACCAGACATAAAGGGCAGTGTAGGTCATGTCAAATCCCTATTACCTTGAGTTGATTTCTATACCTAACCTGGATCAACTGTGATCTAAACAACCCTTATAATAAAGGGAAACTGACTTACTCCCAAAGCCTTAGATTCCCTCATGAAGAACCTCTGTGTGGGGTCCTTCATTGAAGATGTCTTCTGGGGAATGCTTCTTTGAAAGGGATGCATGGCAATAGGGCCTCTCAGAGGCTCTGTCGGAAAAGTTCCACTCTTAGAACTTCTGGGTGTTGTCATTGCTTCCTCAAAACTGCTAAAATGTAATTACATAAGGAGAGAGAGAGAGAGAGAGAGAGAGAGAGAGAGAGAGAGAGAGAGTAGGATTTTAGACAATGGTCTATTTTGTGTCAGATTTCTGAAACACATTTTGGGGAAATATATGTATTCATTTATTTATTTTTCAAATTGAATCACAGTGAGATGCAGTTACAAGGTTGCTCATCTTGGGTTTCAGTCATCTAATGCTCCAACACCCATCCCCTCACCAGTGCACATTTCCTACCACCAGTGCCCCCAGTTTCCCTCCCCCACCCTGACTCTATGCCAGGCACTTTCCTTCTTCTTTTCCTTCTCCTCTATGTTTCATTTTGGGCATAGTGGTTTGCAATACAGATAATGAAAGGTTATTATATATATTTTCCATTAATACTTTTCTCTTTATTGTCTTCGTCATTGAGATTAGATATGGCCTCTCTCTACTGCCTTTGCCTCTGACTGAAGAACTAATGCTGTGTTCACATAATCCATCTGGAGTGGACAATGTGGGCAAGGACTTAAAGAGTCATGGGTCCCTGCCAGGGGTTCTGCCAGCCATGTTTGAAGCATACTTTATCTTTGTAGAAAACATATACACAGATGTATGCACAATCTGTCTTTCATCTCTGGGTGCTTTTGTTTTGCTACTGAGGAATTATTTTGCATTATTTTCTCCTTCTTCCTTCCCTTATCTACTTTTCTTCATTGTACTAGGCCAGAGACATGGCAGATTGTAGTGAAAACTGTCTCTGGAGAGGCTAATTCTAGTCTTCCTTCTGCCTCTAACTTCCCTACCTTGGATGAATTGCTTCAAAGAGACTGTCTAAGGTTATATGCAGCATAGTGAGCTCCTAAATCTAATAGCTTAGATTTAAATCATATTTTTTTAACTTGCTAGGCAAGGTCTCAAAATTCTCTAGGCCTCAAATTCTTTGGCTTAAAACAGAATTTGGCTTAAAACAAAATCATGGGCTGGAGCGATAGCACAGTGGTAGGGCGTTTGCCTTGCACGCAGCCAACATGGCCGACTCCGCCCCTCTCGGAGACACCCCTGTCGGAGAGCCCAGCAAGCTACCTAGAGTATCTCGCCCGCACAGCAGAGCCTGGCATGTTCCCCATGATGTATTCGATATGCCAAACACAGTAACAACAAAGTCTCCAATGGAGATGTTACTGGGCCCGCTCGAGCAAATCGATGAACAACGGGAGGACAGTGACAGTGACAGTGAGCAACCCATCACAGACTGCTAGCTCAAGCTATCCGTTTTACTGCTTAAGTCATGCTCTTCTAAACCAAAAACTCTTCCACTGCTCAGTCATGGTCTATTGAAGGAAACGTCTTCCACCTGGCCCTTCTAGCCAGTAGAATTCAGTTCTCCATCATTTGCCAAGCTGTAACCAGACCAACCTCATTGGATTTTGGCCATGTATTTTCATTTCCTCTTGAAATTGAGACACTCATCCTCCCACCTTGGAGATCTCAATCCAAAAACACCACTAGACTTGGGCATCGCCTGAGTCTATTCCAGCTGTGTTACCTCAGTCCCTTTCCATGCTTCAGCTCTTTGCATCTCTTGCTAATTACCATTTGTTTTCTTCCTACTGCCATACTGTAACTTTTGGAGAGGTGGTATGAATTTCTCAAGGACTCCTTGTGTCTTACTAAGACTAAGACTACAGAGAGAATTTGATTTCTGTGTCCTATGAGTCTAGTAAACATGAAACTGGACATGAAACTGAACTGCTTTCTCAGAGCGGCTCTGCCAATGATCAGACTGTCAGAGAAGAAAATGAGGATTTTTGTCCCAGCCTGATGGTTGGTGAGATCAAGCTTTTTCATGGGAAGAGGGAAAGGGGCATTATATAATGATTTTAGAAAACCATTATGGAATGTTAAAATTCACTGGTTCCCTACTCCCCCACCCCTTTTGTCAAAGCTGGCAGTGTTCAGGGTTTACTCCTGGCTGGGGACTCAGGGATTACTCCTTGTGGGGCTCAGGGGTTTCATTTGGGGTGCGGGGGATTAAACCCTTTTATGAACGTTTTCTTTTATTTCTGGTGGCCACCCAATCTAGATTTCTGTGATAGATTTGAGGCAGGATTTTATGCTCAGATTAATATTCCCTACATCCATCCAGAAAAAAAATTACCCTCTGAGCCATAGCACTATATAGGCATTGGGCTAAATGTAAGTATTTAGAGGTACTTACATTCACAGAATATCTTCTGGATGCAAAAGCAGTTAAAACAAAAGGAATGGAGTAACTTTAATTATAACCATAACTAATTATTTGCTAATTAGGTACTAGGGCTTTCTAAGAACTTTAAGGTTTGCTCTTTATTCCTTAAAATACAGTGGGTAAGATTATTGTGTCCTCCGCTAGGGGAAAAGGCAGCTCAAATAGAGAAGTAAAGTAAAGGCCCTCCCGTTGATCGTCGAATTGCTCGAGCGGGCCCAGTAACGTCTCCATTGGAGACTTTGTTGTTACTGTGTTTGGCATATCGAATACGTCGCGGGGAGCTTGCCAGGCCCTGCCGGGCGGGCGAGATACTCTCGGTAGCTTGCCGGGCTCTCTGAGAGGGGCAGAGGAATCGAACTCGGGTCGGCCATGTTGGCCGCTTGTAAGGCGAACGCCCTACCACTGTGCTATCGAAGCACCAAATAAAGGGTGTTGGGAGGATCCTCCCAGGATGGGAGAAGCATGCTGAAAGTAGACTATAGTCCAAACAAGATTGCCACTCAATGTCTCTTTTGCAAACCACAGCACTCAAAAGGAGAGAGAGAACAAAAGGGAATGCCCTGCCACAGTAGTAGGGTGGGATGGGGGGAAGGGAGGTGCGAGGGATGCTGGGACCTGTGGTGGTGGAGGATGGGCGCTGGTGGAGGGATGGGTACTCGATCATTGTATAACTGAAACCCAAGCACAAAAATTTGTAAGTCTAAAACTGTACCTCATGGTGTTTCACTAATAAAAATTAAAAAAAAAGATTATTGTGTCCTCCCCCTGCCCCCCTCCACCTGGCCCCAGCTCTTTTCACGGTCAAGGTCCTCCTGTTGTTCATCGATTTGCTCGAGAGGGCCCAGTAACGTCTCCATCGTGAGACTTGTTGTTACTGTGTTTGGCATATTGAATACATCAGGGGTAGCTTGCCAGGCTCTGCCGTGCAGGTGAGATACTCTCGGTAGCTTGCCGGCCTCTCCGAGATGGGCGAAGGAATCGAACTCGGGTCGGCCATGTTGGCTGCTTGTAAGGCAAACACCCTACCGCTGTGCTATCGCTCCAGTCCCCAGCTCTTCTCATAGATGAAGAAATGGGATGATCATAGACATGTAATAAATTTCCTGAGGGAATATGGCTTGTAAGTGGTAGAACCTGGGTTTGAGAAACTAAACTTTAAAGTTTCTTATTTGCTAATTTGTCATTTTCTACCACGATAGAATCACACACACACACACACACACACACACACACACACACACACACACACGTGTGTAACTGCATTGATGGCGGAAGAGAGACAGAGTCAGAGGGAAAGGAGAAGAGCAGTAAAACTAAGTATCACCCCTTCTCAGATTATGACACCACTCCAAAACCTGACGAGGGAAGCATTAGAATTAAAGCCAAGAATCTCCAATCTTCAAAAGTATTCTATCACTCATTTAAACATAGAAAACTGAACTCTTACCTGAATCTCCAATGCCTAAGGGATTGATTTGGATCCTTGCTGCTGAGTTCAGTTCCACTGCTACTTTCTCAAAGACAGTGAGGGTGAGTGAGAGAGGCCAATTTAGGGTCTGGGATCACTGAGAGTTACCAGGTGACAGGAAATCGGTGACTTCTGCTACCTTGGGCTTTGCCTCAATTATTTTAGTTTATTATATACTTAACAAAGGCTGAAAGATGTACAAAAAGCTTCTGCCTTCTCAGGAGGTTTCACTTCTTAAAAAGGACCTCAGGGGACAGCCTGGTGTACTTTACACTCCCCTAATTAGAAGAAATTTGCAGTCCCTACCCAGCAAGCAGATGTGGAGGGTGGGTCCCTAGGGGCTGTACAGATTCTAAGATGGGATGTTAGGACTTTTACCTTCTTACTTCATTTTTAGAAGTGAGTAGGTGGAAGGAAGCAGCCATGCAGAGAGACCCAAGAAGCACGGACCCAGATGCTTGAGAGGGTTGCACGTAGACTTTTACAAGTATTGTTCTCATTTATTCACATTTAGGCTCAGAGTAGGTGTGTGTTGTCTGTGTCCTGGCAGATTTGTAGAAATGGACTAACATCATACTTTGGTTTAGTTATCATGTGCTTGAGGCATGACTCCATTTTTTGGGCACTTAAAATGAACTATAGGACTGTAAATCCACCTTTTCCTTTATTTGTCTGGTGTCCTGTGTCTTCTTAAGTTTTCAGTCTAGGCTGGATCTCCGTGGCCAGCAACCTCAGTACTAGATTAAGTGGCGCAAGGGAGAAAGCTTGTGGCTAAGAGTATGGACATTTGGGAAAGGAATCAAAGGATGTTTGCATTCCTGAAGATATCTGTGAATGCCACCATATATGACACGTTTGAACATAGGTTGGATTTTGCATTTTTCAATCTCCTTGGCATTGCTTTACTTTGTTAAAGACATGGAACTGTAATTAGGCAATTATTTGCCTGCCTACTTTAACGGGCTGAAATATAGTGGTTCTGTTGCTTAGAAATATATGACAAGGGGCTGGAGCCATAGTACAGCAGGTAGAGCATTTGCCTTGCATGCAGCCAACCTGGGTTTAAGCCCTGGCATCTAATATGGTCCCCTGAGCACTGCCAGGAATGATCCCTGAGTACAGAGCCATGTGAGCATCCCTGTGTGTGACCCCAAAACCCCTTCTTCCCGAAAGAAATATTTCAATCTTTTCTTTCTTCTCTCCTCATCTGCTTCTCTTTCATTTGATAAGGGTTTCAGTGAGTTTACTAAGAGGTAGATGCAGTTTTTGAGAAGCTTATTTTGGTGCAACTTAATCAAATGCCATCTCCTTGAACTCAAGTTGATCATTAGTGAAACAGAGCTACCATTTGAACAAGAGCTGGCTGTAATTAAGAATACAAATGTAAAATCCTTGAAGTCACCTCTTACACATGCTATATAACAGTGTTTCTCCATTATCTGTGCTTTCAGGATATCCCAAGAGGCTCCAAGTTGAAAATTATGTCAATGGGAGGCAAAGGCAGCAAACTAGGGGTCTATCTAATAAAGACTGGAGGGGAGCACTGGAAGTAAACAATGTCAGAAAGATGCAATAATTGAAAAAATATTGAGACTTGCTACCTTGGAGAGGAGGGGAAACATTCTCATGCTTTACCCATTTAGAATTCCACTTGCAGTTTTATTAGTTTCACTGAAGTGTTTCAGTGGTTGGTGAAAAGAATCGTTATTAACTAGGATGTGAATAATGGATGGTTATGAAGCTGAGGTTGAGTCTAGCATGAGGACTGATGAGGAAAGTGTTTTCATTTTCATGAGTTGGGGAATGGGGAAGACCTTGGCCAATATCAAGACCAAGCCAGTACCCTAACACAGGGTGCCAGGGGTCAAAGGTCCTCAGGGATTTCTTTCTTGGGTAATCCCAATTTCCCAAGTCTATCTTGAGGACTTAACTTTTGGGACCAGGTGCTCTGTGTGTGAGTCTTCTTGAGTAAGCCCAAGTTTATATGAATAAACGTTGACCTTGACTTTTCTAGTTTGGATCTATCAAACTTTTAGAGCTTGAGTTGTTTGAAATGCTCATTATTTTTGTATTGGTCAGTAATGTTGGATAATATTTTGCTCCATCTACCTTCATCTTGTAATATTTGAGGGCATTATACTAGTTCTGTTATACATTTACTTTATCTCCCTCTGAATTACATCATTATATCATTATATCATAACCATCTAGCTTTCAAACAATGAAAGCTTTTTCTTTTTTTTTGAAAGCTTTTTCTTAAAGTTTACATGAATGCTTATTAGCTGAGTTTTCATGGAATTAATATTTTCCCATTATCATTTTTTTCTTCCTTTTATTCTTTCTTTTTCCTATCACTTCTAATATTTCTTTGCACCTTGAAAAAAAAATTTCACTCTTAGGAAAACTACTTAGTACTAGGTAATTATTTGTGTCCTTACATGTCCCTCGAAAGCAGGGACTTTTGCTTTAGTTTTCCCTGATAGCTGTGTTCTCTGGAAGATATTAGAGATGATTGGCCTTTGGTTCTTGATGCTATTGGGTTAATTATTACAACACAGATACAGGATAGCAGGAAGCACCATTAGACTGTGCACCTGATGTAGGAAGGCAGGCAGATAGGGAAGGCCTCCTCCCAAGGTGAAAGTAATAAATAATAGCTCTGAAGTTGCAAAGGCCAACCTTGCAGAAAACAGGAACTAAGGCCTGATAAGACCCTTACCTGGTGCCAGCAAGGGATCCTGAAGAGGTTGGACCCCCCTGTGACAGAAACTCCAGCAGGAACAAAAGGCCAGGAAAGAGATTTCAAAGAAGACCATCACCACTCCCAACCCTACCCCTTAGTCAACCTTCTTAGCGACGAAATTTGACCTAGTAGAAGCCCCAGGTGGGGGCAGGTTGAAGAAACCTTATAAAGGCCACCTTGAAAAAAAGGAAGCGCACCCATATGCTGTCGGAGCTCATGTGCTGCTTGCGCTCATATGGCCAAGCACGTGCGGTGCACGTGGTACCTGAGCACATACGTTGCCCGGAATCTCCACTTAGTGAGATGTGTACTTTCGTGATTTCATGTCTAATGCTGGATGTATATAGGAGCTGTCTCTGCCCTTGGAGAAGCCCGGGTTCTCTCTTGAGCACGTTACTTTTTGCTCTTTCTCCTACTTTCTCTCCCTCCTTCCTTTCAAAACCTCCAAATAAAAACTGTGAAATTTCACTCCTTGTCAACTCCTGAAATTCCTTTCTGCGAGGTGAGACAAGAACCAGTAACTCTGGGTCTCAGGTGGCTGAGGCGGATCGGGAGAAAGTGGCCCTCTTTCTCCTCCCCACTTCACATGAGCCAACCGTGGGGCCCACTGACATCACTGCCAATCTATGTGCTAAGCACCAGAAGCCAGAATTCTTCCAGGTTGGGCAGTCTAGCTGTCAGAAAATGCATATGGAAGATGCACAGTGGATCTTTGCAACATTTGGAGAACGAAACCAAAGTTCTTTCTGCAAATAGAATGACATGACATGTTGATATATCTTACCTGCTAAATGTTCTATTACTCAGATGTTTAAAGCATATATATTGATTAGGTGGCTGGAATGATAGCACTGCAGTAGGGTGTTTGCCTTGCACGCAGCCAACCTGGCCGGCCTAGCCAGGTTTGATTCCTCCGCCCCTCTCAGAGAGCCTGGTAAGCTACCGAGAGTATCTCGTCCGCACGACAAAAAGTCTGGCAAGCTACCCGTGTCAGATTCAATATGCCAGACACAGTAACAGCAAGTCTCAAAAAAAATGGAGACGTTACTGGGCCTGCTCGAGCAAATCAATGAACAACGGGATGACAGTGTTTGTTTTTGTTTCATTGATTAGGAATTGACAGATGGGAAAGCTAAATTTTTAAAAATTGAGAAAACAAGTCTAGTCATAGAGCTAGTAAGAGATGGCATAATGTGCTATTTAGAGAGCAAGAAAACTGGCTTGCTCTTCAAGTCTGTGTTCTCTGTAAGAACGTTCATCTCGTCTCTACGTTATTTTTCTGGCTTATTTCCACTCTGGAGGATACTGTGTTCTTTCTCAAATAGGTACTCCCTTTCCTCACATTTTTTCTAAATAAGTTTCAATTAAAACTACTTTGCTTCAGAAAAAAAGCAAACAAGAAAAAAGGAAATAAAAAAAAGGAAAGAAAGAATAGAAGGAAAGAAAGAAAAACTTCAGATTAAGGAATAAAACAACTCCCATTTAGGAAGTGGTAAGATCCATGTCCTGACAAAATAATCTTAAATGTTCTTATAACACATCTTTAATCTCTAGATTTCATATATTGTGGAGGGCCCGCAAAACCACTCTCTGGCCCGTGGAGGTGGCTCTAGGATTCGTAGGTGCAGGGAAGGACCGACTGAATGAACACAAGACACAAGAGACAGAGTACAGTTTAGAAATAGAGAGAAAAAGGGACAGCACTTTATTGGGGATAACAGGCTGTTTATATAGGGTCCTGGGCAGCCCAGTCAGGAGCAGAGGCAATACAACCATACATGGTAAAGTCAGCAACAAGAGCTTTACCTAACATTCAAGGTAAACATTTGTACATCAAAGGGTCTTATGGCAGTAGGTGCATCCTGAGCTTTACATTTGTATATCAAAGGGTCTTAGGGCAGTAGATGCATCCTGGAGGTTACTATAGATAAGGCCAGATAAGATAACTGTCAGCCTGATGTTTTGTGGCTATAGATCAGGCATCCGCTGAGGTCAGGAAGCCCTGGGAGACTGTCACCAATGTCTGTCCCAAGCAGTTCCTAACATTGGAACCACAGCTAGGGTCTATGAGAGGGCTCTTCGCTTCCAACAATATATATGAAGCGTTCTCAGAAATAAGCACAAAAGAACTTTAAAAGAAATTAGATATTAAATAAATAATATCAACAGATCTCCTCAGACTTGAAGGATAAATACAGAAAAAAGATTAAGAAACCAGACAGAGATTGAAGCAAAAAAAAGGGGAAAAATAAAATCTATAAGCACCAAAAGACTATATAGGAAAAGACAGAAAGCACGAACTAAAGTGCCCTCTAATGCTCTTTTTAGCACTGCTAAAGACGGAAACGTTTTATATCATGGCAACTACAGAGCTAGGAAAACTCTCCTTGTATTTCTTCCCATTTTTTGTGCTTTGTTCCTCACTCTTTCTCAACCAGGATCATTTCTAATTTGTTATCTTTAAGCTCTTAATTCATTCCTCCATTTAGGTCTCTCCTGTTTGCATAATTTTCTACAGCATTCTTGATCTCGTTTATGGAGTTTCGCATCCTGAATATCTCTCTCTCTCTCTCTGTGTGTGTGTGTGTGTGTGTGCACACATGGTGCTTTGGTAGGACCCATGCAATAAATACACTTTATCACCCAACCACACCTCAGTTGCTAGCTAATTACTGAGTGCTACAGTTTCTCTGTTGTGCTTGTTTTATCCCTGTGTTCATTTTCTTGCTTTTCTGAGTTTTCCTGTGTCCCTGAATTTCTTCTTGAGAGGCACTTTCAATTCTCCATCAGATAATAAAATTCTATATCTTCAAGTTTGACTTTTGAGAGTTGTCCTCTTCTCGATACTTTTAAGTCTCAAATTGTCACGACCACTATCTACCTATTTGTCCAGTCAGCTTGCCTTCTCTCACTCTTGTCTCTTTCTGTTTAGTCTATCATCTTAAAAATGAGTCATTGCATTTCCTTTATTTGAAATCTAGGACTAATTTTAATATTATTTAGAATTAATTGCATATAATTTTCTGTCCAGCAGGAAGTAGTTCTGATTATGATTGCGGGCCTTCTTCCCCTCCCCTTCCTGCCCCTACCCTCTCTCTTCTCCCCTCCCTACCCTCTCCTCCCCTCCCCTCCTTTCCCCTCCCTTCCTTCCTTCCTTCCTTCCTTCCTTCCTTCCTTCCTTCCTTCCTTCCTTCCTTCCTTCCTTCCTCTCTCATTCTCTGTCACCTCTGGATGTTGTAGTTGTTATAGGCATTAGAATATAGGAAATAGCTGCTAGTGGGTCAGTGGGGAGGTATTGGGGGTATAAAGAAGGCCAGACTTTGTCATAAAGACTATGAGTAAAATCTATGAAAATTAAAAGTTGAGTTCATTAAGGGTGATAAAAGAGAATACAGAGTTCAGTTTTAATAGGGTGAAATAGGAAAAGGGTTTAATAGGGTTTCACCATCTAGAGGTAGTTTTAACTTGATCTTCAGGGAGAGTTGAAGCAATCTGGGCAGGAACTGATTTGATTTGTTAACTAGAGGATTTGCACGTATGTCAATGTTCCTACTTTTGGAAACGTAAGTTCACATGAATTTGCACTTCCGATTAGTTTTCTGTGGTCTTATTTTGGAAAAAAAAAAGATTAAAAAAACTGGTGTTAAAGCCTAAAGTTAGGTATTTTATTCTACACATATTGATGTAATTTATAAATTTGTTTGGTCAAAATACAATCATTTTATGAGTTACTTTAGTAATTAGTCCCTCCCGTTGTTCATCGATTTGCTCGAGCGGGCCCAGTAACGTCTCCATTGGAGACTTTGTTGTTACTGTGTTTGGCATATCGAATACATCATGGGGAGCTTGCCAGGCTCTGCCATGCGGGCGAGATACTCTCGGTAGCTTGCTGGGCTCTCCGAGAGGGCCGGAGGAATCGAACTCGGGTCAGCCATGTTGGCTGCGTGCAAGGCAAACGCCCTACCGCTGTGGCCACCCACCTACCAGATGGTCAGACTTCTTCATCAAGATCATGAATGACCGGTTTGAGGCTCTTCATGTTCCCAGAGCAAACAGATGCCATTGGGCTACACTAGCACGGGACAGGGACAAATGGAGACGTTACTGGCACCCGCTCGAGCAAATCAATGAGTAACGGGAAGTTAAGTGATTAAGAGATTAAGTGATGAGGGCTGGAGTGATAGCCCAGTGGGTAGGGTGTTTGCCTTGCATGCAGCCAACCCGGCAGACCCAGGTTTGATTCCTCCGCCCCTCTTGGAGAGCCTGGCAAGCTACTGAGTGTCTCGCCTGCATTTGATTGTCATTTTTTTTTCTTTCTTGTGTCACACTCAGCGATACTCAGAGGTTACTCCTGGCTCTGCACTCAGGAATTACTCTGGTGGTGCTGGGGGGGACCATATGGGATGCCAGGGATCGAACCCAGGTAGCTGCGTGCAAGGCAAACACCCTACCTGCTGTACTATCGCTCTGGCCCTTAATTATCATTATTAAAAAAAATTGATAGGTTGAATTAAACAATTATTCCTCCCGCTAACTTTAGAACCCACTGATGGAATATTAGAAACTCCTGTGAATTAATGAATGGGTAAAATGTTTTAAAAAGTTTGTCTTTTATTTTACATTTTAAAGGAAATAGTATAACTGTTGATGTTATAGCTAAGAATTCCATAATATTCCTATTATAGCTTTATAACAACTGGATTGACTATATTTATGCAAATGGAGCACCAGAGTGGTTATCCAGTCAGAAATAAAAATAGGAACCTTTTACATGAATAGTCAAGAGTGAAAAGGAAAATATTCCAAAACAAAAGTTTATTAGTTCAAATAGGATCTAGATGGAGGGGAAAGATCACTGTGAGGAAAAAGAAAAGCTTAGATTTCCCTTATAAAATTTATGTTTTCTTTTTGTTAAAATATTTGAAAATTGCCCTCTTTATAAGTAAGGGAAAGGATAGTAGAAGCTCCTTTATTGATGCTCCCAGATATTATATATATATATACATATATATATATATATATATATATATATATATAGTCACAGTCCTCCCTTTGTTCATCAATTTGTTTGAGCAGGCCCAGTAACGTCACCATCGTGAGACTTGTTGTTACTGTGTTTGGCATATTGAATACGTCATGGGAAGCTTGTCAGGCTTTGCTGTGTGGGCGAGATACTCTTGGTAGCTTGCAGGGCTCTCCGAGAGGGGCGGAGGAATCGAACCTGGCTTGGCCAGGCTGGCTGTATGCAAGGCAAATGCCCTACCGCTGTGCTATCACTCTAGCCCACACATATATATATATATATATATATGTATGTGTATGTATATGTATATATATTTACACACACATATATATATATATTTGGGATTCCAATACCCGGAATTTGGTATGAGATAAAATGATCTAAATTAGTATTCCTTTAAATATAGCCCAAAAGTTGGCAACATTAAGAGCAACTGGGAATTATAAATGCGAACTATCATGCTTACTTACTGAATAGAATAGTCTCTAGTAAGGCTGATAAATATATGTCTTGGGACTGGAATAATAGTTCAGCAAGTATGGCCCTTGCTATACTTTGTACAAGGCTGACTCAGGTTTGATTCCTGGCCAGGATCCGATGAGCAACATTTCCAGGCATGTTGGGGGGAAACTTCCCCAACAGCAATGGTTGTTTCTCCAGTGAATTTTCTTAGTGAGACACCTCATGAGTTACTGTGTTTGGCCATGTGTTTGGCATATCGAACATATGGCCTCCTGAGCACTGCCAGCAGAAACCGATACAGAAATGTTTAAAAATATGTATTTGTGAGGATAAAGCCAAGAAGGTCAGAAAGGAACAGTTCTGTTTGGCACCAACACAAGGAACACATAAAAACTAAACCGAATACAGTAACTCATGAGGTGTCTCACTAAGAAAATTCACTGGAGAAACAACCATTGCTGTTGGGGAAGTTTCTCCCCAACATGCCTGAAAATGTTGCTCATTGGGTCCTGGCAGATGTGGGGCAAAGGACGGTGGGCCCGGGGAGAAACACCCTCTACAAGCAGCTGATGGCTGTTCACTTTATTGCCAAATGCACACATATTTTACAGAGGTCCTTGGCTTATAAGAAAGTTCAATCACATGAAGTTCTGTATTATTGGTTTATCACCTCTCCATCTCTTCTTTACCCCAATCTGATCCCAATCAAGACCAGATGCTGCAGTTAGGATGACTTGTTAAGCATACATGACAGTTTCTGTGTCTAAGGCGGATGTGACTAGGAGATTGAGTGAGGCTCAAGGCCGAATACCTGGTTCTGGCTGATGTTTCTGCAAACTTTGCCCAGATATTATCTCACCCGCATGGCAAAGCCTGGCTAGCGACCTGTGATGTATTCGATATGCCAAACACAGTAACAAGTCTCACAGTGAAATGTTACTGGGCCCACTTGAGCAAATCGATGAACAATGGGAGGACTGTACTACTGTGCTACTTCCTCCTGTAAGACTTAGCTTCTGGGCAGCTATGAAAGGTTGGGTCTTATCTGCTCCAGTGTTGGTCACCAAGCTCCACACATTGCCTCAGGGAATTGTGGGGGAGTGAAGAGCTAAGGAGTGCTTCCCCCAGGGGCTTAGGTGGGGAGAAGCAGAGGCTGATAAAGAAAATACACCAGCCTGTCAGTACCAGCCTGATACCTCTCTCTTCCTTCTTCCTCTTCTTAAGCTTCTCATCTCTCCTTTGCTCTCTTTTTCACACAGTGACTTGTGAACTGAAACCGATTTTATGTCTCAATTTGAAACTATAAGTTTTCATTCATTCATCATCCTGTTAATCGTCGATTGCCTCGAGCAGGCCCCAGTAACGTCTCTTTCATCCTAGCCCTGAGATTATATTCAAGGCTTTTTAGGAGAATGAGACCCATCATTGTTACTGGTATTTGGCATATTTGGTGCGCCACGGGGAGTTTGCCAGACTCTGCCCTGTGGGCAGGCTATATTCGATAGCCTGCAAGTTTGTCCAGAGTAGGAATGAGATAATGAGATATCATAAAAAGATGTCCTGATAAGATGTGCATGGCCGCGAATGCGGCCGCGTGGTTCCGGGAGCTGCATTTTGTAGTCTCTGAGTCTTGGCTGCTGATGGGATTACACGGCGCCAGGGGGCCAGGTGGTGGGTGTGACCCCCGCCTACTGGAATTTGGAGGATCTGGGTGGAGGATGCTCGACTCCAATTCGAGTAGGCTTGGAGGTCTCGGCCCCGGAACCCGCGTGGCTTTGTCCCTCTGCCAGTACCTTCATGTGTGCGGAGAGTGGTCTCAGCATGGTGGTGGCTGGTCCTTATAGGAAACTATAAGTGGCATTCCCATAATTGTTTCTAGGGTTACAGCATAATAATCACAGAGAGCTCCTTAAGACATTAGAGTTGGATTCAATGACTGCAAGGTAGAATATGTTTAAATTATTACCTATTCAAAATTCTTCTATTATTTGCTAGGGAAAGCACATCTGCTCATCTAATCTCCCAGGAACAAGTTACTAAGTTTCTAAGGCCCATATATACTGAGTTCATCATGTCGACCAAGACCATCCATAGTAACTCACAATTTCAGAAGGCCGAACCTAAATGTTGGACATGGTAGTCTCCCAGAGGACGGTTCCACAACAAAATTGACCACATCATATTCAATCGGCGGTTTTGCCTGACCAATGTCGCTGTTGTTCCAAAATTCCAAACGGGATTGGACCACTGTCTCCTTTGTGCAAAATTCGACTTCACGGAGTGGGGAGAAAGGGCTGCAAAGTTCAAGAAGAGAACCCCAAGATCACGATCACGACCACGACCATCCTGTAGTTTATCGATTGCCTCGAGCAAGCTCCAGTAACGTCTCCTTCGTCCTAGCCCTGACATTTTTTAAAATGTGCCATATTCAAGTCTCTTTCAGGGTTAGGAGAATGAGACCCATCATTGTTACTGGTATTTGGCATATTGGGTACGCCATGGGGAGTTGCCAGACTTTGCCGTGTGGGCAGGTTACATTCAGTAGCCTGCAAGTTTGTCCAAAGAGAGGATGAGATAATAAGATGTCGCAAGGCTACTAATGTGACCGTGCGCTTCTAGAATCTGGGTTTTATAGTCTCTGGGTCTTGGCAGTTGATGGGATTACATGGCTCCAGGGGGCCAGTTGGTCGGTGTGACCCCTGCCTACTGGAATATGGAGGATCTGGGTGGAGGATGCTCAGCCCCGATCCGAACAGGTTTGGAGATCTCAGCCCTGGAACCCGCATGCCTTTGCTCCTCTGCCAGTACCTTCATACGTGTGGAGAGTGGTCTCAGCATGGTGATGGCTGGTTCTGGAGGTCTTTGGCTGCTGGAGCCCTGGTTGGGGCGGGAAGGGAAACTCAACCCGCTCCCCTCCAAGGGGCGCTGGTGAGGACAGCCAGGTGTGGGGGCAGGAGACTCTGCGCTGTTCTCTTCTGGGATCTGGGTTTTTATAGTCTCTGGGTATTAGCCGTTGATGGCAGAGTCTCCTGCCCCCGCGGAGCAGGGAGAAAGGGTTGCAAAGTTTAAGAGGAGAACTCCAAGAACAACCACCAAATGGGAGCTCTTTGGCAGTATTGTGGCAACATGGGAAGATGCCATCCTTGACAACATTGATAAGGAATACGATCGACTGGTTCAGCACATCCAAAATTGTACGAGGAATGCCGAGAAAGAGATAGCCACAAAAAGACGCCTGTCTTCAAAACCTCTTGAGCTCATTCGCCAACGTGGCTTGGCCCAAGTCTCAGGCAACCGCAAGCGAACGTCGGAGCTCGCAAAACAGTGCAGAGAAGTGCTCGCTTTGGCGGCACATATACTAAAATTGGAACGATACAGAAAAGATTAGCATGGCCCCTGCGCAAGGATGACACGCAAATTCGTATAGCGTTCCATATTTTTCTCTAATGTTCTGTTGTCAGATCTAAGCATTTGTTTTTGTTTTTTTGGTCTTAGGAGTAAACAGAGAATCGAATATTGCTTGGTTATTAAAAGATAAACCTTGTGTTCTGTGACAACATTCAATAGCAGTGGGATTTGAGAACATTCAGCCCAGTGAAGTCAAACGGAGAAACACAAATGCTGTGTAATTTCACACATACGGGGTTCTCTTGACTGGATAAGGTTGATACCGATGGTAAGCAGGAAGCAAATAATGTGGATTAGCAAATAATGATTTATAATTACCCATCTGTCTTCTCCTGTAAGCCACACTACTATGTAAATTTCAGTGCCCTTAAATCTGACTTGTTTTTATTTCTAAACATCAAAATGAGATTTTACTCTTCAGTGGAATCGTTTTAAAAAAAAAATCTGATAGAAACCCTGTAGTTAAAAGTCCTTATTTTTAGACAATATTCTTCTTTTTTTTTCTGAACTGAGACTTTAAAGAAAAAGCCTGGTTATTTTTTCTTTTTTAAACAGTATGAACAAGAGATAGTCAGTTACATATCTCACATAGAAATTAATGCAGCATCAGTTACCAATAGGTGAAAATCTGTGCCATAATAAGTTGGTATTTGACTTAGCTTAAATAGGAAGTAATTAGCAGTTATTAAACATGATGATGTCTTTTTTTAATTTCTTTTTTTTATAAATTTTTAGTGGTGAATCACCTTGAGGCACTGTTACATATTTACAAACGTTTGTGTTTGTGTTTCAGTCGTGCAGTGATTGGTTGCCCATCCCTCCACCAGTGCCCATTCTCCACCACCAATGATCTCAGCATCCTTCCTACCCTCTCACCGCCTCCCCCTTCCCCCCCTCCGCCTCTGTGCCAGGGCATTTCCTTTTGTTCTCTCTCTCCTTTTGGGTATTAAACATGATGATTTCTCGGTATCTGTATTGACATCACTTATCACTTATCACTTAATCCCCGTTATTCATCAATTTATTCGAGCGGGTGCCAGTAACGTCTCCATTCATCCCGGTTGCGTGCTAGCGTAGCCCAATGGTATCTGTTCGTTCTAGGAACATGCAGAGCCTCAAACCGATCATTTAGGGTCTTGTCAAAGAAGTCTGACCATCTTATAGGTGGGCGTCCACGTGATCTTTTGATGTTCCGTGGAATCCAATCAGTAATGGCTCTAGTCCAGCGGTTGTCTGTAAACCTCATTACGTGTCCAGCCCATCTGATTTTTGATGTCTTGGCAAATGAGACAGCGTCCCTGATTCTTGAGCATTGACGAAGATCAGAACTCCGGATTCTATCTCTCATTTGAGTGAATCGTGATATTCCAAGCATAGTTCTTTCGATTCCTCTTTGAGAGACCCGAATAGCGTTCTCATCCTGTTTTCGTAGGGTCCAGGTCTCTGAGGCATATGTTAATGCAGGAAGAATAGTGGAATTAAAGAGATGTGCTCGTAGCTGGAGGTTCTTTGTCCTTTTAGTTATTTCTTCAATGCTCTTGAAGGCATTCCAAGCCGCTCTCTTCCTCCTGCGCAACTCAGGTGCCAGGTCATTCATCATGTTGATTTCTCGACCTAGGTATATATAACTGTTGCATTCGGAGATGGTGGTTCCGTTGAGAGCGAATGGAGCGTCAGGAACAAGGCTGTTTCTCATAAACATTGTCTTCCTAAGATTCAGCTGTAGTCCGACCTTTCCACATTCACGGTCAAAGTCGTTCAGCATTTGTGCCGCTTGGCTGATGTTTGGTGTTATTAGAACGATGTCATCAGCAAAGCGGAGGTGGTGTAGTTGTCGACCATCTATCTTCACTCCCATGTTTTCCCATTCCAGTTGTCGCATGATGTTCTCGAGGGTGGCACTGAAGAGTTTTGGTGAAATGGTATCACCCTGCCGAACCCCTCTCTTGACATCAATGATTACTTCTTTGTAGAATGGTGAGATCTTGGTAGTGAATCCGCAATAGAGCTCACAAAGGATCCTGATGTATTGAATTTGTACGCCCTGATTGGCTAGGGCTTCCATGACCGCTTCTGTCTCAACAGAATCAAAGGCCTTCTTTAAATCAATGAACGTTAGACAGAGCGGCATCTTAAACTCCCGAGATACCTCAATGAGCTTGGTTATTGTGTGGATATGGTCGATGGTACTGAATCCTTTTCGGAATCCAGCTTGTTCACATGGATGTCCTTCATCTAGTGTTCTGCTAATCCTATTCAGGATGACTCGAGTGAATAGTTTGTAGATGACAGACAATAGGCAGATTGGGCGATAGTTGCCAATGTCGTGGATGTCTCCTTTCTTGTATAGTAGTACAGTCCTGCTGTATTGACATAATGCGCAAAAAGAGAGAGAAAATGAGAAAGAAATGGGAGGGGGGAGAGAGAGGAGAGAGAGAGAAAGAGAAAGAAAGAGAAAGAAAGAAAGAGAAAGTGCCTTCCATAGAGGATAGTGCAGATTCCAGGGTGGCGGGCAGAAAACTGGGGACATTGGTGGTGGGGAAATATACACTTGTGGAGAGATGACTGTGGAACATTGTATGACTAAACCCTGCTCATGAACAGCTTTGCAACTTTGCCTATCATGGTGAATTAATATAAATAAACTATATATATTAAAAAAACAGTGCAGAGAAGCAATAAAGGAAAACCTCAAAGAGAGAAGAGCAGCAGTGCTGGCAGATGCGGCAGAAGCCAGGAAAAGCATTCCCAATGCCCGCCTATCCTTTGCCAATTACAAGACCAAGATGACTGCCCTCCAACATCCTGATGGATCTATCACATCTTCCAGAAGGGTATTGGAGAAGATTATCCATGACTTCTACTCAGGTATCTTCGATAGCCACGTCCACCTGCCCAGATACCAAATTCCACAGGACGGATATGTCGTTCCCAACATTCTCCCTTCCGAAATCTGACACGCCATTTTGTCCGCAAAGAAGCAAACAACACCTGGCCCAGACAAGGTCAGACCCGAACACCTGAAGAACCTGCCACCAGTACTCATCAATACACTGGCATGGCTCTTCACATGCTACCTGAATGAATGCAAGGTTCCATCCCAGTGGAAAACCAGCAGGACTGTACTACTGTACAAGAAGGGAGACATCCACGACATTGGCAACTATTGTCCAATCTGCCTGTTGTTCTGTCCTCTACAAGCTGTTCACTCAAGTCATCCTGAATAGGATTTGCAGAACACTAGATGAAGGACAACCATGTGAGCAAGTCGTGTTCCAAAAAGAATTTTGCACAATCAGCCATATCCACACAGTAACGAAGCTCAATGAGGTTTCTCAGGAGTTCAAGCTGCCACCCTGTCTAACGTTCATTGATTTAAAGAAGGCCTTTGATTCTGTTGAGATGGAAGCAGTCATCGAAGCCCTAGCCAAACAGGGTGTTCAAACCCAATACATCAAGATCTTCTGTGGGCTGTGTTACGGATTCACTACCAGGATCTCACCATTCTACAAGGAAGTGATCATTCATGGCAAGAGAGGGGTTCATCAGGGTGATATTATTTCACTGAAACTCTTCAGTGCCACCCTCTAGAATGCCATGTGACAACTGAAATGGGAAGGAATGGGAGTGAAGATAGTCGGCAACTTCACCACCTCTGCTTTGCTGATGGCATCGTTCTAGTAACACCAAATATTAGCCAAGCGGCACAAATGCTGGCCGACTTCGACTGTGAGTGTGGAAAGGTCGGACTACAGCTGAATCTCACAAAGACAATGATTATGAGAAACAGTCTCGTTCCTGACGTTCCATTTACTCTCAATGGAACGAACGTCTCCAAATGCAACAGTTATGTGTACCTAGGTCAAGAAGTCAACATGACAAATGACCTGGCACCTGGTGCCCACTCAAGAAAACTGATGAATAATGGGATGTCAAGTGATCAAGTGATATGGGCCTTTGAAAAATATAAGAATTATATTCTTTTTTATTCCTTTCTGGGTCACACCCCGTGATGTTCAGGGGTTACTCCTGGCTCTGCAGTCAGGAATTACTCCTGGCAGTGCTCAGGGGACCATATGGGATGCTGGGGATCAAACCCGGGTCAGCTGTGTGCAATTGTAAATGCTCTACCTCCTGTACTATAGCTCTAGTCCCCTGAACATCATATTTTTTTTTCTTTTTTTATTAGTGAAAAACCATGAGGTACAGTTATAGACTTACAAATTTTGTGCTTGGGTTTCAGTTATACAATGATCAAGTGCCCATCCCTCCACCAGTGCCCGTCATCCATCCCCATGGGTCCCAGTATCCCCCCCACCCTCATCCCCCACCCCGTCCCATCCTGCCTCTGTGGCAGGGTATTCCCCCTTGTTCTCTCTCCTTTTGGGTACTGTGTTTTGCAAGAGAGGCTTTGAGTGGCAATCATGTTTGGTCTATCGACTACTTTTAAGCATGCTTCTCCCACCCTGGGAGGACCCTCACAACACCCTTCATTTGGTACTCTCTTCTCTATCTGAGCTTCCTTTTCACCTAGAGCCTGTGGCTGGCCTTCCATTCATGGAGCAAAATTCCTGGTACTAATCTCAGTCATTCCTGGGTGTTACTCTCCCTTTTTGTTGCTTTATGTTCCCCAGATGAATGCAATCTTTCTGTGTCTATCCCGCTCTTTCTGACTCATTTAGCTTAACATGATACTTTCCATGTAGTACCACTTGTATGTAAATTTCATAACTTCATCTTTTCTAACAGCTACATAGTACTCCATTGTGTAAATGTACCAAAGTTTCTTTAACCAGTCATCTGTTCTTGGGCACTCAGGTTTTTTCCAGATTCTGGCTATTGTAAAGAGTGCTGCAATGAACAAACACTTGCAGATGTCACTTCGACTATACCTTTTTGCCTCTCTGGGATATATTCCCAGGAGTGCTATAGCTGGGTCAAATGGTAGATCAACTTCTAATTTTTTGAGAGTCGTCCATACTGTTTTCCAAAAGGGTTGGACCAGCCGGCATTCCCACCAGCAGTGAAGGAGGGTCCCTTTCTCACCACATCCGCGCCAGCACCGGTTGCTTTTGTTCTTGTGGATGTGGGCCAGTCTCTGTGGTGTGAAATGATATCTCATTGTGGTTTTGATCTGCATCTCTCTGATGATTAGTGATGTAGAGCATTTTCTCATGTGCCTTTTTGCCATTCGAATTTCTTCTTTGCGAAAGTTTCTGTTCATTTCCTCACCCCATTTTTTGATGGGGTTGGGTGATTTCTTCTTGTGGAGTTTAACCAGTACCTTGTATATCCTTGATATCAACCCCTTGTCTGATGTGTACTTGGTGAATATCCTTTCCCATTCTGTAGGCTGTCTTTGTATTTTGGTCAATGTTTCTTTTGAGGTGCAGAAGCTTCTTAGTTTAAGATAGTCCCATTTGTCTATCTCTGTTTTCACTTGCTCGGCCAGTGGCATGACATCTTTGAAGATACCATTAGCTTCAATATCATGGAGAGTTTTGCCGACTTTGTCTTCAATAAACATTATGGATTCTGGTCTGATGTTGAGGTCATAAATCCATTTTGATCTTACTTTTGTGCATGGTGTTAGGCAGAGATCTGAGCCCACTTTTTTGCATGTAGCCGTCCAATTTTGCCAGCAGAGTTTGTTGAAGAGGCTTTCCCTGCTCCATTTCACTTTTCTTGCCCCCTTATCAAAAATTAGATGATTATATGTTTGGGAGGATATGTCAGTATATTCAACTCTGTTCCATTGGTCTGCAGCTCTGCTTTTGTTCCAGTACCATGCTGTTTTAATTATTACTGCCTTGTAGTAGAGTTTGAAGTTAGGGAGGTTGATTCCTCCCATTTTCTTTTTCCCAAGAATTGCTTTAGCTATTCGTGGGGGCTTATTGTTGCATATAAATTTCAGGAGTGTTTGCTCCATTTCTTTGAAGAATGTCATGGGTATCCTTATAGGGATTGCATTGAATTTGTACAGTGCTTTGGGAAGTATTGCCATTTTGATGATGTTGATTCTCCCCATCCATGAACAGGGGATATTTTTCCATTTCCTCGTGTCCTCTTTTATTTCCTGAAGTAGCGTTTTGTAGTTTTCTTTGTACAGGTCCTTTACTTCCTTAGTTAAGCTGATTCCTAGATACTTGATTTTCTGGGGCACAATTGTGAATGGGATTGTTTTCTTGATGTCACTTGCTTCTCTTTCACTATTTGCGTATAGGAATGCCATGGATTTTTGGGTATTGATTTTATAGCCTGCCACTTTACTATACAAGCCGATTGTTTCTAGGAGTTTCTTGGTAGAGGTTTTAGGGTTCTCTAAGTATAGTATCATGTCATCTGCGAATAGTGAGAGCTTAATTTCTTCTTTCCCTATCTGGATGCCCTTAATATCTTTTTCTTGCCTAATCGCTATTGCAAGTACTTCCAGTACTATATTGAACAGTAGTGGAGAGAGTGGGCATCCTTGTCTCATCCCTGACCTTAGGGGGAAGGGTCTCAGTTTTTCCCCATTGAGGATGATGTTTGCTGTAGGTTTGTGGTAGATGGCTTTAACTATATTGAGGAAAGTCCCCTCTATCCCCATTTTGGCAAGGGTTTTCATCATGAATGGGTGCTGGATCTTGTCAAAAGCTTTCTCTGCGTCTATTGATATGATCATATGATTTTTATCTTTTCTTTTGTTGATATGATGGATTATGTTGATTGATTTCCGAATGCTGAACCATCCTTGCATCCCTGGGATGAATCCCACTTGGTCATGATGTATGATCTTTTTGATGAGTTGTTGTATTCTATTGGCTAGTATTTTGTTGAGAAACTTCGCATCCGTGTTCATCAGGGATATTGGCCTGTAGTTTTCTTTTCTTGTGGTGTCTCTGTTTCCTTTTGGTATTAGAGAGATATGGGCTTCATAGAAGCTGTTTGGGAGAGTTTCTGTTTTTTCAATTTCCTGGAAAAGCTTGAGAAGAATTGGCAATAGGTCCTCTTTAAATGTTTGGAAAAATTCGCTAGTAAATCCGTCTGGGCCTGGGCTTTTGTTTTTGGGAAGACTTTTGATTACAGTTTCAATTTCCTTGATGTGAATAGGTCTATTCAGGTACTCTATATCTTCTTGATTCAGCTTTGGGAGATGGTAGGAATCCAGGAATTTATCCATTTCTTCCAGGTTCTCGTGTTTCGTGGCATAGAGACTTTCAAAGTAGTCTATGATGATCTCTTGAATTTCTTTAGTTTCTGTTGTGATATCCCCATTCTTATTTCTGATTCGATTTATTAGGGTTCTCTCTCTCTGTTTCTTTGTGAGTGTTGCTAGTGGTTTATCTATCTTATTTATTTTCTCGAAGAACCAGCTCTTGGTTTCATTGATCTTTCAGATTGTTTCTTTGTTTTCCATGTCGTTGATTTCTGCTCTAAGTTTTATGATCTCTTTCCTTCTGCCTGATTTAGGCTCTTTCTGTTGATCCTTTTCTAAGGTCTTGAGCTGTGAGGTCAAATTGTTTATGTGCATCGTTTCTATCGACTTAAGATAGGCTTGCAGAGCTATAAATTTTCCCCTTAATACAGCTTTCGCTGCATCCCATAAGTTCTGGTAGTTTGTGTCTTCATTCTCATTTGTTTCCAGGTATCTTTTGATTTCATCCTTGACTTCGTTCCTGACCCACTCATTGTTCAGCATCGAGTTGAACATCATATTTTTAAGAGCAGCTATAATATGCAGATGGTGACAAAAGAGTCATTTTTATTCCTAAGGAAGAGACTAGCTTTTTAATTTTATTGAAGACAATATCCATGGGATTTCCCAAGATTGAGGCTGTTCAGACCAGTCTTTATAATAGTTTTTCAAAGATTTCTAACAATTTTTACAATAAGTGCTTCCTGGAATAGATATCCTGTGGGGGGAAATAAAGGGAATTTTTTTGAGAGTTGTGGAAGTAATAAAATGCAAATATTGTTCCAGTGCCAACAGTGATCGAGCAAAGTCTGGAAGGAAATGGTACATAAGATTACAGGTGACCCAGCCCCTTTGTACTTTCTCTGATTCTGTTGTGTCTTTTTCCTCATGGATCTAGTCTGGGTCATTCACCCGTGAAATCCTTGCTCCCACTCTTCACTGCTTTCTTGTACCCCTGGCTATTGGCTATTTATTTACTGTCAGAAAGATTTGAGTATGTAGAAGCAGCTTCTACACAGCATGCTTCTTGAAAGAACAGATACATCAAGTATTCACCTTGACATTTTTGTCCCTTCTGTGATACCTTATTCTCCCTGGACCCCAACACCCACACATTTTCCAGATTAGTATTTTCTAATACTAACTGGGATCAGCCCAATTCTCTAAAGGTTTATGAAGTTTGCTGTGGTAGAGTGAAGAAGCTGGAGAGAGATTATGTCTCATCTGTACAACGGAAGACTTATAAGTCTGGACCTTTAAGTTTTAACATGTCTCAAAATTTTTATTTATTTTTTTATTCATTTTTTTTCATTTTTAAAAATCTTTCTTTTTTTAATTTTTATTAGTGAGACACCATGAGGTACATGTGTCAAAATTTTTAATCCAGTTCTACAGTACTAAAACTGAGGTACAGAATGGTCAGGTGACCTATAGTCAGATATTAAGGGACAGGGAAAGAAATTAAAAGATTTTATCTGCCTCCAAAATATATGTTGTTTTCATTAAGCCATTTTTAAAAAAATTTTCTAACCTTTTCTTTTTTTTAATTTTTATTTTTTATTTATTTATTTTTTGAGGTACAGTTGCAGACTTACACATTTTTGTGCTTGGGTTTCAATTATACAATGATCAAACACCCATCCCTCCACCAGTGCCCATTTCCCACCACCACGGATCCCAGTATCCCTCCCACCCCCCATCCCACCCATCCTACCCTGTCTCTGTGGCAGGGCATTCCCCTCTGTTCTCTCTCTCCTTTTGGGTGTTGTAGTTTGCAAAAGAAACATTGAGTGGCAATCATGTTTGGTCTATAGTCTACTTTCAGCATGACATTAAGCCATGTTTTAACGTTCTTTTTTTGATAAGAGTTTTCACTTGTAGCTAATGAATTGTCTCAGTTGTTTAACTGTATTACTGTACTGTAGGTTGGAGTGATAGCACAGTGGTAGGGCATTTGCCTTGCACCCAGACGACCCTGGTTTGATTCCTCTGCCCCTCTCAGAGAGCCCGGCAAGCTACCGAGAGTATCTTGCCCACGCAGCAAAGCCTGGTAAGCTCACCATGAGGTGTCCGATATGCCAAACACAGTAACAAGTCTCACAATGGAGACATTACTGGGCCCGCATGAGCAAATTGATGAACAACAGGAAGACAATGCTACAGACAGTGCTACTATATGGTATAAAAATCATCATTAAGAATGTATAGGCTCAGAGTAATTGACTTTTTTTTTAAAAAAAGAGTATGTTATAGCTTTTGTAAAGATAAGGAAAGAACTATTCTCAATGTTTTCCTGGTTTAAACTATACTAATACACCAAAAGTAACGACTTGTGAAATTTTGCTTTTCATAGTTAACCTTTATAATTCTATATTTTACTATTTTAAATACTAAATCATAAGGATAAATGGTTTTTATGAAACTAATAAAATGTACACATATTATCTTGAGTATCTTCTAGTTTCTCCCAGTCATGGAGAGCAAGATTTTTGAATTATAGTGTTGATAGTGTTTGGGCCTTATTAGTCTTCATTTTGCAGAGTTTTTTTTTGTGCATCCTAGGATATTTGACACCATCTCTGGCCTCTACTCAATAAATTGTAATATAAAATTCCCAATTTTGACAATCAAAGTTGTCTTTAGATGTTGCCAATTATCTCCTTGGAAACAGAACAATTTCAGGTTGACAGCCATGAAAATAAAGAAATAAATGCAACCTCTGACTTCCGTTAATTTTTTAAAAATAGAATTCTTCTTGTTTTGCATATCCAAACTGCACAGAAGGAGTACATTTCTCATTACAACAAGTAAATTCTAACTCAAGAACCAAAAATTCAGTGCAGCATTTTTTATTTTGCGTTTTTAACATATTTGATTTAAAGATAAGCTTTAGAGAGTAAGAGGGTAGACCAGAGAGATAGTACAGTGAATAAGGTACTTTCCTTTTACAGATTGACCCCAGTTTAGTCCCCGAGTACCACTAAGAGGATCTTTTAGTATAAAGCCAAGAATAAGCCCTGAGCACAGCTGAGTGTGCCAACTCCCAAACACCAATTTCTAATTCTTCCAAAAAAGAAGGATTGATAGAAAACATTAATGGTTGCTTGGAGATAGGAAAAGGATCAATTCCAAGGGTGAGATAATGGCGTTGGCAGAATGTTGTGTATATTGATTGGTTACAAAGGCCGTAGATTGAACAAAAAAAGTATGATAATAGTAGTGAAAAATCATGCCGGAATACTTTTTTTTTAATAAAATGAGGGAGTCTAAGAAACCAAAAGCCAAAATGTACCACAGGTGGAAAATATATATATACTTTTCTCTTAAGGAAAATAAAAAGTTATTATGAATGTAAAAAGACAGTAAAATCATAGATCGCTTCTATGCCAGAGAGATTGTACGTAGGTTAAGTGCTTGCTTTGCAGGCGGCCCACCCTGATTTAATCCCTGGCACCACATATGGTCCCCCAGTACTACCAGGAGTAATCCCTGAGCACTGGCAGATATGACCCTCAAACCAAAAATAAATTAATTAATTAGAGAAGGCAAAAATGCTAGAGATGTTCATTTTTTAAATTCATAAATAAGCAAGACATAAGAATAACAAAGGATAACAAACAGTCCCACAAACCATTTTATTGTAAAAATGCATAATATTCTAACAGAAAATAGAAGTTACTTCTTTACAGTTGAAAAAAATCACAGTTTTTGGACAAAGTATAGGCAAAACAAACCTTGAAAAACAAAATGTCAAATGTGACAGACATAATGCCAATGAACTATACCTTTAGTTCTATACAAGAGCTAATTTTAAAATATGCTAAATGAATTTATACAATTGATACTTACAAGCTCTTTCAAACCTATCCATAAATATAAGAAGTCGTTAAATCTTTATGATGTCTACAGCCTAGAGTGGCAGCTGGTGAACTGACTGGCGGTTCCAGGTGACTCTTTCCTTTCGTCTTTGACTGATGAGGGGACCTGACAGAAAGAGACTGCTCTCTCGGATTACTTTCGTTTTGTCTATCTATGATGGTAGGTGCATGAGATGTTTCTTGTCAACAGGAAAAACTACACAAAATGAAAAGTGAAATGAAGAGGTTGCAGTCTTATACTTCCTTCCTAGCAATGGGCTTGAATCAGGGTCCTCACCTGCCTGGTTTCCAACCACATCTTTTCTGTTTTAGGATGTTGCATCATCAGCTCTTTTGTCATCGTACCCCTCTTCTTCCTCCCTGTCCGTCCTCTACTCTTAAGCACTCTCAGACATTCAGTCTTCTTTGACAATATTTATCTGTAAGAAGCTGAAAGCTTTCCACTCTCTCTGCAGTATATTCTGTCTGAGTAATCTCTGGGTGTTGTTTCTTTTCTGCTACCATGACTGTCTCAGTAAGTAGGTCATCAGATAGTAAGCAGAGGTACACACAGTGACCTGGATGTCCTGGACAGGGGTGGAGAAACTGATCCCCACTCTTGTCTTTGCTGATGACTGGGTTCTCCTTCACTGCAGCCCTCCCAGGGGACACACCACTAGTTGTGAGAGTGAACAAGAGCTATATTTTATTAATTCATTTATTTCTTAAAAAATCATATCACTTAGCATTTCAAATAGGTAAAGGTAAAGGTAAAGGCCCTCCCGTTGATCGTCGATTTGCTCGAGCGGGCCCAGTAACGTCTCCATTGGAGACTTTGTTGTTACTGTGTCTGGCATATCGAGTACTCTTGGTAGCTTGCCGGGCTCTCCGAGAGGGGCGGAGGAATCGAACTCGGGTCGGCCATGTTGGCCGCTTGTAAGGCGAACGCCCTACCCGCTGTGCTATTGCTCCAGCCCATTTCAAATAATTTTGACATTATTTTAAACATTATTAAAGAGCCATGGTTTACTAAGACTTGAGTTTTAGGCATCTAATAATTCAACATCTGTCCCTCCACCAACCTCAACTTCCCTCCACCAGTGTTCCCAGATTCCCTCTCCAGCTCATCCCTCACTCCACCTCTACCTGTCAACATGACAGGAACATTACAAAATTTCAGTGCTTGCCACTTAGGTCTCATGTTTTCAGTTCTGTTGAGTCTGTGTTTTGGGTATATGACTATACCCCACACTCCTATCGCTGGTATGACTGAAGCCCTGATGCCTGTTAACGCATTACTTCATGTTCTCTTCTCCCCATTTGATTCCTTTCCTTCTCTGTCCATTTCCTCTCTGAACATTGAGGTCAAGGGTGACATTCTTAATGAAATCTTGGCAATCCCATTGTAATGTTAAATTTGGTTCCCTCAGGTATCTGAAAGCCAGACTGAAGCCGTGACAGGCTTTCTGACCTCCCCAGCACGCTAGGCCTCAGTTTCAATTCTGATAATAGCATAGTTTCAGTTCTCTAGAAATGAAGCAATCTTCTGCAGACCAACTGGGCATGATCTGGAAAGTCTCTGGGCCTAGCTGATAAGCCTAACCAATCCCCTTGCAGCTTTGGTTGTACTAAAAATAGAAGCTAGCTATAAAGTTTATGTAACCAAACCCTATATAAACTGCTTGCACTTGAAGATCTGAGTCACTATCAAGAGACCACTTTGCTGGGTGAGATAGCTGACCCCAGTTAACCAGAATAAAACTCCTTTGCACTTGCATGGGCAGGCTACTGAATGTAAACTGCCCACACGGCAGAGTCTGGCAAATTCCCTGTGGCGTACCCAATGTGCCAAATACCAGTAACAATGATGAGTCTCATTCTCCTAACCCTGAAAGATTCTTGAATATGGCACTTTTAAAATCTCAGTGCTAGGACACAGGAGACATTACTGACGCCTGCTCGAGGCAATAGACGAACAACAGGATGATCGTGATTGTGATCGCATTTGCATTACTGTCTCTCTGACTTTGTGTCTATTCACGCCATGACCCGAAAACCCAGGTACACCAGTTCAACAGTGCCATGTATTCACATGTGCACTGAGATTATGTGTGTGGGCATATTATAAAAATAGTTAATAAATGGCTTAGTTGATAATGAAAGGATAGTGTTGACTACTGTGTTTCATTTGGAGATCAGTTGTCCAGAGCCTTTAGGGGAGCACAGAATGTCTCTTTTATTTTTTTAATTTTAATTTATTGGCTTTACATAGCTTCATTTTTAAAATTATTTGCATTATCATAGTTTACATACACAATAAAATACTACGTGGTCATAAGAAAAGATGAACTCTTCTAATTTTCTGTAACTTGAATGGGACTCATGGGTACCAAATCTTTAAGCAAAAATTTTAGAGGGAGAAGAACAAATGATAGATTATCTCACTCTCTGTGTCATGCAGAGAAACAAAATATGAAAAAGGACAGTATCAATGATTTAAAAAAAAAAAAACACCCTTAGCCTTGGGTTACAAAACTGGAATTACCGAAGCAGGGTTGGGGGTGGATGGTGATGATGAGGTAGACATGAAATGATATTAGGGAATGGTGGAGGTTTGAGACAATTTGGTAGTGATAAGGTATGGTAATTCCATGTACAACAAGATCTGTCACTGTCACTGTCCTCCTGTTGTTCATCGATTTGCTCGAGTGGGCCCAGTAACGTCTCCATTGGAGACTTTTGTTGTTACTGTGTTTGGCATATCAAATACATCACGGGTAGCTTGCCAGGCTCTGCCGTGCGGGCGAGATACTCTCGGTAGCTTGCCAGGCTCTCTGAGAGGGGCAGAGGAATCGAACTCAGGTCGGCCATGTGGGCTATGTGCAAGGCAAATGCCCTACCGCTGTGCTATCGCTCCAGCCCACAACAAGATCATAAACACTAATACTACTGAGAGCAACATTTAAAATAAAATAGTTTCCAGTTCTATTTTCTAATTTTGGTGGGGGTGGAGGGCAGAGCTGATGGTGCTGAAGGCTTACTCTTGATTCTGTGTCCAGGAGATGATGCCCAATAGTATAGAACTGGGGTGGGCAATATAAAAGGCAGTCACATGGAGTGCTCTACTAGCTGTCCAACTCTGTCTTCCAATTTGAAGCATAATTAACTAAGCATCAGAATAACACAGAGAAGTTTCTGAAAAGTTTCCTGTGCCAATTAAGGAAAGGTATGCCCATGAGAGGCTGGCTGGCCTGCACTCTCCAAGCTGATGGTTCCAACAGTTTTGACGATTCAATGATCATTTTAATTATAACATTTTATGATTTTTTTTTGCTTTGGATGAAATTTTATTACCATGATAATTAAAAAGCACTATGTTTGTTAATATTTTATTGGACACTAAGCTATTATTTACTAAAATAACAGTAATATGCTGCTATTACCCAATAAAATCAATTAGTTGAATAAGCAAATAGTCTTAAGACATAGAATCTATTGCTTGGAAATATGTTTCAGACTATTTTACATGTTAGGCTATCACGACTTAATTTTTTTTCCCTTTTTTTTTTATTAGTGAAACACCATGAGATATAGTTATAGACTTACAAATTTTTGTGCTTGGGTTTCAGTTATACAATGATCAAGTACCCATCCCTCCACCAGCGCCCATCCTTCACCACCGTGGGTCCTAGCATCCCTCCCACCCCCGTCTCCCCATCCCACCCTGCCTCTGTGGCAGGGCAATCCCTTTTGTTCTCTCTCTCTCCTTTTGGATCCTGTGGTTTGCAAGAGAGGCATTGAGTGGCAATCATGTTTGATCTATAGTCTACTTTCAGCATGCTTCTCCCACCCTGGGAGGATCCTCCCAACACCCTTTATTTGGTGCACCCTTCTCTATCTGAGCTTCCTTTTCCCCTAGCTCATGTTGCTGGCCTCCAAGTCATGGAGCACAATTCCTGGTACTAATCTTGGCCACTCCTGGGTGTTAGTTTCCCATTTTGTTACTTTATGTTCCCCAGATGAATGCAATCTTTCTGTGTCTATCCTGTTCTTTCTGACTCATTTCACTTAACATGATACTTTCTATGTAGTACCACTTGTATGTAAATTTCATGATTTCATCTTTTCTAACAGCTACATAGTACTCCATTGTGTAAATGTACCAGAGTTTCTTTAACCAATCATATGTTCTTGGGCACTCAGGTTTTTTCCAGATTCTGGCTATTGTAAAGAGTGCTGCAATGAACAAACAAGTGCAGATATCACTTCGACTGTACTTTTTTGGCTCTCTGGGATATATTCCTAGGAGTGGTATTACTGGGTCAAATGGAAGATCAAATTCTAATTTTTTGAGAATAGTCCATACTGTTTTCCAAAAGGGTAGGACCAGTCATCATTCCCAGCAGCAGTGAAGGAGGGTCCCTTTCTCGCCACATCTGCGCCAGCATCGGTTGCTTTTGTTCTTTTGAATGTGGGCCAGTCTCTGAGGTGTGAGATGGTATCTCATTGTGGTTTTGATCTGCATCTCCTTGATGATTAGTGGTGTAGAGCATTTTCTCATGTGCTTTTTTGCCATTCAGATTTCTTCTTTGAGAAAGTTTCTGTTCATTTCCTCGCCCCATTTTTTGATGGGGTTGGATGTTTTCTTCTTGTGGAGTTCAACCAGTACTTTGTATATCCTTGATATCAACCCCTTGTCAGATGTGTATTTGGCGAATATTCTTTCCCATTCTGTAGGCTGTCTTTGTATTTTGGTCACTGTTTCTTTGGAGGTGCATAAGCTTCTTGGTTTAAAATAGTCCCATTTGTCTATTTCTGTTTTCACTTGCTTGGCCAGTGGCGTGACATCTTTGAAGATACCATTAGCTTCAATATAATGGAGGGTCTTGCCAACTTTGTCTTCAATGAACTTTATGGAATCTGGTCTGATGTTGAGGTCTTTAATCCATTTTGATCTTACTTTTGTGCATGGCATTAGGCAGAGATCTGAGCCCACTTTTTTTGCATGTACCTGTCCAGTTTTGCCAGCACAATTTATTAAAGAGGATTTCCCTGCTCCATTTCACTTTTCTTGCCCCCTTATCGAAGATTAGATGATCATATGCTTGGGAGGAGATGTCAGTATATTCAACTCTGTTCCCTTGGTGTACAGTTCTGCCTATGTTCCAGTACCATGCTGTTTTAATTATTACCGCTTTGTAGTAGAGCTTGAAGTTAGGGCGGTTGATTCCTCCCATTTTCTTTTTCCCAAGAATTGTTTTAGCTATTCGTGGGGGCTTATTGGTCCATATAAATTTCAGGAGTGTTTGCTCCATTTCTTTGAAGAATGTCATGGGTATCCTAATAGGAATCACATTGAATTTGTACAGTGCTTTGGGAAGTATTGCCATTTTGGCAATATTAATTCTCCCGATCCATGAACAGGGGATATTTTTCCATTTCCTCTTGTCCTCTTTTATTTCAAGAAGCAGAGTTTTGTAGTTTTCTTTGTACAGGTCCTTTATTTCCTTAATTAAACTAATTCCTAGGTAGTTGATTTTCTGACGTACAGTTGTGGATGGGATTGTTTTCTTCATGTCATTTTCTTCTTTCTCACTATTTGCGTATAGGAAAGCCATGTACATTTGGGTATTGATTTTATAGCCTGCAACTTTACTATATAAGTCTTCATTCTCATTTGTTTCCAAGTATTTCTTGATTTCGTCCTTGATTTCCTTCCTGTTCCACTCGTTGTTCAGCATTGAGTTGTTTAATTTCCAGGTGTTTGATTTGGTTCTTCGTGTCTGTGTGTGGTTCACTTCTATTCTCAGTGCATCATGGTCTGAAGATTGTTGATACTATTTCTATCTTCTTGATTCTATTGAGGTATGTTTTGTGGCCTAGGACATGGTCTATTTTGGAAAATGTTCCGTGCACACTGGAGAAGAATATGTATTCTTTCTTTTGGGGGTGTAAAGCCCTGTATAGGTCTATAAGCCCTCTCTCTTCTATTTCTTCTTTCAAAGCCAATGTTTCCTTGCTGAGTTTTGTTCTTATTGATCTATCCAGAGGAGATGAGGCGATGTTGAAATCTCCAGCTACTATTGTGTTGCTAGCAATGTCCTCCTTAAAATCTGTTAGCAGTTGTTTTAAATATTTAGCTGTTTCCTCATTAGGTGCGCATACATTTAAGAGTGTGATTTCTTCCTGTTGTAATTATCCCTCAATGAAGAGAAAATAGCCTTTGTTGTCCCTTCTAATCTTTTTCAATGCGAAATTAATGCTGTCGGATACTAGTATGGCCACCCCAGCTTTTTTGAGGGAGCTGTTTGCTTGCAGGATTGTTTTCCATCCTTTGACTTTGAGTCTGTGTTTGCTCTGGCTGTTGAGATGAGTTTCTTGTAGGCAGCAGAATGTTTGGTTCTGTCTCTGAATCCATTTTGCCACTCTGTGTCTCTTAATTGGTGAATTTAGACCATTGACATTGAGAGAGATTATTGTTATGGGGTTTTGTGTCATCTTTCTTTGAGGGTCTGTTGTGGTTGTAGGGTTTGTCTTGTCTTACAGTAGCCCCTTTAGCCCTTGTTTTAGGTTTGGTTTTGAATCAATGAAGTACTTGAGCTGCTGTTTGTCTAGAAAATAGTGTACCGTTCCTTCAATTTTGAGTGAGAGTTTAGCCGGATAGAGTATTCTTGGTGAAGCATTCATTTCAGTGAGTTTTTTCACTATATCTCGCCACTGCCTTCGGGCTTGGAGGGTTTCCTCTGATAGATCTGCTGTGAATCTAAGGGGTGCTCCTTTGTATGTGATTTCCTTCTTTGCCCTTGCTGCTTGCAGTATTGTATCTCTATCGGCAGCATCAATCATTCTAACTATATGTCTTGTAGTGTTTTTGTTAGGGTCTCTTTTAGCCGGCACCCTTTGGGTTCCTTGAAACTGAATGGCTACATTGTGGAGCTCTGGGAATTTTTCAGCAATGATTTGTTTGACTGTGTTTTTTCCTTTGGGATTGTCTCCCTGAGCTTCCAGTAGTCCAATGATTCTAATGTTGTTCCTCTTAGAATCATCTCCTAGGACTCTGATTCGCTCTTGTGCTATTTTGAGGTCCCTTGCCACTGTTTGTTGTTGCTTGTTGGCTTGGTGCAGCTGATCTTCCAGCTCACTGATTCTCTCTTCAGCTGTGGTCATTCTATTGTTGAGAGAAGAGACTGAGTTTTTCATTTCATCTATGAAATCTTTTAATCGTGACATATCTGCTCTCATTTCTTTGAGTAATTTGTCAATTTTTTCTGTCATGTTACTGGATATCTGTCTGACTGTTTCTTTGAGTTGATTGAACATCTTCATGACTTTGTATCTGAATTCTATGTCAGAGAGGTCCCATAGGTGAGCAGTATCAAAAGAGAATTCTGGGTACTTTTCATTGTTCTCCCCATGTGGTGTGGATTTGCATTGTTTTTTCATATTGCTGTGTAGGTTGGGGACTAGATTCCTTGGGGACTAGGCTCCTTAGTATGACTAAACTACCTGCGGCCGCGTTAGCATTGGCCGGCTGAAAAGGCCACGCCCACTTCTACAGAAGCCATGCCCACTGGTGAAGAGGTCACGCCCCCACGGGAACCTGGGCTTGGGAGATCAGTGCAGCATGAGGAGTGAAGAGAGGAAGGCAGATGCTCAGAGCTGCTTTTCTCCAGGCGTCTGAGAATTATAACATTTTAAACCGATCATGTCAATTTACTAATTTGTTGTATTGATATTAATAAAATTGGATGGGAATTTTAGTTGTTTTAAGAGCATTTGATTTATTTTTAAATAATAGATTAGCGATCTATTATTACCTAGGCAGAGCCAAGTAGAGTCTTATTGGACTGAAAAATAAGGTATCATATTGGTTTCCTTTTGCAAGCTCTAGAAACCATCTATTTTCATGCCTTTTCTAGCATAGAGGCTCTGGTGATATTCCTTGATTCATAGCCACGTTTCAAATTATGAATCAATCCTGTTACATCTCTCTGACCTTTTCTCTGACACTGTAGCTTTTTCTCTGTCTCTTTTCTGCTTCCTATTCCTCTTAGAAGACTTCTTAAATCCATTTGACCCATCCATACAAGATTATCTGATATTATCCCGTAACTGCCTTTGCCTTGATAATATGGTACATTCACAGTTTACAGAGATCCTTTTTTTTTAGATAAAATTATTATATGAAAAAAGTGGGTTTAGACTATTGCCATTGTGACAAATAACATTATAATATTTTATGAAAAGGGCTAGGATGAGGGGGTTCACTGTGGACATTGGTGGTGTAAAATGCACACTGGTGGAGGGATGGGTGTTCAATCATTGTATGACTGAAAATCAAATATGAAACCTTTGTAACTGTATATTATGGTGATTCAATAAAAAAATAAATAAATAAAATGATAGAAAGAAGCCAGAATAGTACAGTGGTTCAGGTACTTGTCTTGAATAAAGCTGATCCTGGTTCTATTCCTGGCATCACACAACTACCCAAGCATCACCATGTCATTCCTGAACATAGACCCAGGAGAACCACCTGGGACCAGCTAGGTATTGTCCATATCCCCCAATAAAAAATGGAATTATGGGAAAGAGTTGTCTCTGTGGATAACTTGGTTCATGGGAATGAATTACTAGTGTCAATTATAATTGAAAACCAAATAAAGGGTGTTGGGAGGATCCTCCCAGGATGGGAGATGCATGGGAGATGCATCTACCTGAAAGTAGACTACAGACGGAACATGATTGCCACTCAATGCCTCTTTTGAAAAACAAAGCACCCAAAAGGAGAGAGAGAACAAAAGGGAGTGCCCTGCCACAGAGGCAGGATGGGATGGGGGGCATGGGGGGGTGGGAGGGATACTGATATCAGTGGTGGTAGAGAATGGTCACTGGTGGAGGGATGGGTATTTGATCATTTTATAACTGAAACCAAAGCACAAAAATTTGTAAGTCTACAACTGTACCTCATGGTATTTCACTAATAAAATTTTTTTTTAAAAATAACTTTTAGAAATTAAAAAGAGAGAGAGAGAGATGTGGTTAACTGGGGGCCATAGCAACTTCTGGAGGAAAAGTGAAAATTTGAACTTTGCTTGTCAACGTCAAGACAAACTACAATTCTATTGATTTCTTATTATAGAATGAAGGAGAATATCAAAAGCCCTCTTCCCCACCTCCTTTACTATATTTAAAAACTCACAATTAGGAGCTGAAAACCTCATCAAGCAATCGTCAGACTGCCCTAAAACCTTTCTAACAGACTTGTGAAGGATATGTACACGTAATAAGCAAATTAAATATATGTGTATATATTTTTACATATATACAAATTTATATATGTATATAGTAAGGTAAAGGTAAAGGTAAAGGCCCTCCCGTTGTTCGTCGATTTGCTCGAGCGGGCCCAGTAACGTCTCCATTGGAGACTTTGTTGTTACTGTGTCTGGCATATCGAATACATCACGGGGAGCTTGCCAGGCTCTGCCGTGTGGGTGAGATACTCTCGGTAGCTTGCCGGGCTCTCCGAGAGGGGCGGAGGAATCGAACTCGGGACGGCCATGTTGGCTGCATGCAAGGCAAATGCCCTACCGCTGTGCTATCGCTCCAGCCCATGTATATAGTATATATATTTATATTTATATATATGCAAATTTATATATATGTGTGTAGTAATAAAATAGTAGTAGTTGTCATGGAGAAAGCAATGAGGAGGTGGAGGGAAAATTAAGTTGTAGTTTTACGTAAGCTGGTGGTGAGAAATTGTGTTTGAGTTGAGATTTGCAGATATGAAACAAATAAGGAAGAGGGCAATGGAAATAATTATGAGAAAGCATTCCAGATAGAAAGGTCTTCAAGTGTAAACTATGACAATGATCAGTGACAGCGTAAGGTCAAAATAACTAGAATAGAGAGAAAAGAGAAAAGAAGTCATGAGAGAAAATAAGAGTCCACATCCGTTAGGGAGAGTGAAGGCTGCTGAGTCTAATTTGGGATGACATAGAAGGGGGTGGAGTGGAGGAATAAATGCTATTTTACCTACTGTAAGAGTGCTTCCAGGATTCACAGTTGATCTCTTACTCAACAACTGAGAAAGAGGACAGAGACAAAGTACGTTTATTAAAGGAGAGGTAGTAGATGCCACCTCATGCAAATAGAGAAGGCGGCAATAGACTTTACTTGGGTGCCAGGTAAGGATTTTTATAGACAGTTTTGGGACTCTCTGGGGAGGACAGGGATTGGCTCAGCGTACAAAAACTAACCAATGACTGTGGCTATGCTGGTGTGCCCTTTGATGGGCGGCTATGCCACACAGCCTCTCCTCTGCAGGGAACTCCTGGCAGAGTGCAAAATTCCCCAGATCCTTGAGGTTTGGGACTTTAGAAGGGTCTGCTTCCTTATTTGTTCCCTCTTACTCACCCTATCCCTGCTTTCGTTGTGGTCAGATTTTAGACTTAAAAACAAAAAGCCAGTCTGTTGTTGGGCTGGAGATATGTGGGTTAAAGTGCTTATTTTGCATGCAGGAGCTCTGGTACCGTACTGAACACTGCAGGGAGTGAGAACTGTTAGGCCCTTTGGATTTCCAACCACTACTACTACTACTACTACTACTACTACTAATCTACTACTCTCTGCAAAAGTAGAAACTAATCTCCTGATCCTGACAGATCTTTGCTTACCTTGGTATTTCAGTGTTATTGAGGTTTGTACTATGTGAATAGAAACCAGATGAGTCAACATACGTGTGAAAATTAGAAAGTTAGTTTTAAAAACTGTGTTTGCTATGGAGACAGTGGGAAGAGGGAGGGAACTTTGAGTCATTGTGGGAGGGACTTTGACAGTAGTGTGGGTTGGGGTAGGAATATCAAATACCTGAAACTCTTTGTCAATAGTGTTGTGATCACAGTGAATAAAAAAAAAATTAAAAACAAACAAAGATTTTACTTTTTGTACATAAGTTCACAAAGAATATATGCCTTTATGAATTATTCTTTACCTCTGAACTTTGTTCTTCATGAACTTTTATCTTAATGGTTTCATATATAGTTAAATATTACCCAGTGACAGGGTACTTTCTGGGAAATCTGTGTGTAATGCTTGTTATTATGTGTAGGATTACACTGGGTTATTCTTGCTACTCCCACAGGAAGCTTAAGGTTTATTGAGCCACTCCCACAACAAGTGCAACTGAGGCACACCCAGTTCCCTCAGGCATTAATAATAATTGATTTTCTCCTTCCTTTATGTCATTTGTATGGTTTGTTTAGCAATGTCCTTTTTGTAAAGGCACAGGAAGACAGTTGATGCTGTGCTATATAACATGGGAGTTAATTGACTCCAAAATAATATTGACTCCTGGGTATCCATATTTACTTGACTTAAGCCTCAGTTTCCCTTAGTTTTTAGCACTCCAAGATCAGGGTCCTCCTGGGGGACTAGATGGACCCAGGGCAATCTGTGAGCTACCCTGGCATCAAAATGAGCCACGCCAATTGCCATAATACTCAACTTTAAGTTAAGAGCACGGTCATGACCCAAAAAGAAGTAACTGAATGAAGACTCTTCTGGGGTTAAGAAAGACTAATCTGGCCTGAAGACTGTGGTCTGGAATGTATAGTGAGATGTCCCCAGGAAGAGCCAAACTTTAAGCTTAATATATCTCTTACATCTCTGTGTTCATACAAAATGACATTGCTAGAAATATTAGAAGAAGTAAATATACTATGACTGTTTAAACTGATTACTAGATGAGGAAAGGAGAAAGCAATACAGCCTGGATGGAATCCTGCCCTTGAACGAATCTCCTAGTAATCTGGAGTGCTGAATCATCAGATGAGATTTTGTCCTTGAGTTCATCTGAAAGAAAGCTTTACATCTCTTTGTTGTTATGATAATGTTCAACCTCACCTTTGTGTATCCCCACTCTTCATGATTTCTGTACAACTATGCTCTAAGGGGTAAGAGAGAACTGGACTCTGGATGGGATTCTGGACAAGAGATGCTGAGAAGGAAATGACATGCCATTGAGGAATAGACCAAGAGATGCTGAGAAGATGTTGAAGATATTGAAGACTAGATGTTGGGAACGAGAAAGTCAGGACTAGATGCTGAAGACTAGATGTTGAGGACTGGATGCTGAGGACTAGATGCTGAGCACTAGACACTGAGCACTAGACGCTGAGGATGGGAAGATAAATGATGAGACGTTGAAGAAGAAGAGGAGAACTTAGACTTTGGAAACTTTGGGTCTAGAAGGAGGACTGGAAGATGACAATGACTGGAAGCAGAGGACTTTGAGGGCTATGAGGAGACTAGGATGATGGAACTCTGATGACTGGGATTACAGCCAAAATGACTACTATGACTGCTGAAAGGGAGAGATTGGACGACACGGGGGAGGAGAGAGAAAAACCGACTGTGGACCAGCGTGGGTCTGGGTTGTCCTTCTCCCATCATCTGGTCTGGAGGGGCAGCTCTCGGCCACCGAAAGCTCTAGTCCTACGTGTACTGTGCACTAGCCCATCACACCCTCTTTTTATTATATTGAAACTTACAACAGCAAATGGGGGGAGGAGATCCTCTGGCTGGCCAGAAGCATGCACTTGCAAACAGATCGAAAAAGAAGATGGTCCCTGGGCCAGAAGAATCCCTTCTAAAACAAGTCCAAAGTGTTGGAATTATCTAGGAGAGATGCCTTTGTTGGTATTTTGGACCAATTTGCTTAGCAATGAAGGACTCAGGCTGTTCCTCCTACATCTCTCTTCCAAGGGGCCTCCAGATAGTTTTCTTCTAGGGCCGAATGAAAATACCACTGGTAGAACACTTACCTTGCACGTGTCTGACCCAGGTTCAGTTCCCACTACTCCATATAATCCCGGTCCCACTAGGAGTGATCCCTGAGTGCATACCAGGAGCAAGCCCTGAGCACAACTGGGTATGACCAAAAACAAAACAAACAGTTTGCTTCTATTTCTCAGAGATGGAAAATGACTTTTTAGTCTTTTATTTTTAAGCAAATAAAAAAATTACAAACACTGTCCTCCCGTTGTTTGTCGACTTACTAGAGCAGGCCAAGTGACGTCTCCATTTTGAGACTTGTTGCTGTGTTTGACATATGGAATACATCATGGGAATCTTGCCAGGCTTTGCCGTGTGGGCGAAATACTCTCAGTACCTTGCGGCTCTCTGAGAGGGGCAGAGGGATAGAACCCTGCTCGGCCAGGCTGGCTGTGCACAAGGCAAACGCCCTACCACTGTGCTATCACTTCTCAAAATGGAGACGTTACTGGGCCCGCTCTATTTTTAAGCAAGACAGTTTTTATTAAAACTTATTTTGAAAGATGTATGGGGAGAGAAAGATGTATGTGTTTGAGAGAGAACGCAGGTTTCTCCAGAGTAGAAACAGGCAACAAAGAGAAAGAGAGGAACAATATGGGATTTTTAGTGACTGATGGATTTGGGTGTGCCTCAGCTGCACTGTTGTGGGAGTGTCTCAATAAACCTTAAGCTCCCTGCAGGAGCATCAAGAACAACCCAATGTTATCCAACAATTATAAAAATGTCACAAAATGTAATTATACAAAACTAAATATGGCTTATTATGCAACAAGTCCATAAGGTTCAGCGTATCAGAACCATCAACCTATGTTTTTGGTTTGTTGGTGTCCAGAAATTCTTTAAGTGATGCTTGGCCACAGTTAGATTTTTCCCACTTGTATTGCTGTATAGCAATGCACCGTTGTCTGAATAGATCACAAATTTTGTCTATTTTAACCGTTCAATAGTTTTTATTTAAGTAGTATTTTGTGGATTATTTTCATGATCACTTTTGTATGATGCAACTTGGAAAACATATGAATATCTGCATTTATATTAAACATTTCCCTTTGGGATAGGTCTCAATGCCTAAATTGGGGGATAATACCAGGAACCTATTTATTCAAAAGGTCTTGTTGTTTAAGTTAATACAGTAATAAAATTGATATTATTTTTCTATGTAAAATTTCTTACTTAGTATAGAATTTGCATTAAACAAATGGTTTTCATTAGTTATAATCTTTTATTTTCTACAAGAATAAAGTCATTACATGAGATAGAATAGTGAGCCATATTAAACTGACAGTTTTCAACTCATTCGATTGACAGAAATAAGTCATACTAATTTTAAAATGTCTTAAAGTTCCTAATAACTAGTATTTAAGCTACATAAGCATAAGTCTACAAAACTAGTGATGACATATACACGTAATATATCACACTCACACAACAGTGCTCATTTTCTCTTCATCTTTAGATGCAGGTGAGTCACTTTCAGTTCAGTTTATCTGGTGAAGCCTGGCAAGTTCCTGAGCATTTTAAATTGTACTCATCGGGGATTTTGGGAAATTATTTTCAAAGGTATACTGAGTAAGTATAAAACAGAAAATACTCAAGTGGTTGAAACAGCAGAAAAGTTTATGTTTTCCAAGCAGAGCTTCGATCCCACCTTTCTCATGAAAGACAAAGGGCTACTCCAACCAGATCTATGGGCTTGAAGAATTCTTTTTGACATGCTGGATAAGATCTTGTGATTGGGGCAAGGAAAATTCACTCTAGAAAAAATAAAACATGTTCATTTTAATTGGCTTTTATTTTCATTATCTTCATTTTTGAGGTTTCTAAAACACATTTGTAATGCTTTCTCTCTAAATTCTATAGAGGATGGCTACGCTACTATTATATAACACATAATTGCACATGGAAGGGCATCAATATTCATTTAAAGAAGTGTCACTCTCCAAAATGCTAATCATGGAGCTATTTTTTTTATAAGATCATAGTTAACCATAAGATTATAGCTGTGTCTTAAATTCAGTCCCTTTGCAAATTTACTTTAGTTTCACTAGAGCTTTTAAAGGAGATGAAAGTATTTTAAAGACACAAAAGGAAATAAGGAACTGGGGCTGGAGGGATAGCACAGCGGGTAGGCCTTTGCCTTGCATGCGGCTGAACCGGGTTCGATTCTCAGCATCCCACATGATACCCCGAGCACTGCCAGGAGTAATTCCTGAGTGCATGAGCCAGGAGTAATCCCTGTGCATCGCTGGGTGTGACCCAAAAAGCAAAAAGAAAAGAAAAAAAGGGAAGTAAGGAAGAACATAGGGAAGCATAAAAAGAACAGAAGCAAACTAGTAGAATCACATGATATTACAAGGTAACTTGCCTCTGGAGACTTCCTAGGAAAGCTTTGTACTAGGAGATACAGTTTTGTTTTGAATCACCTTGAGATATAGTTAAAAACCTTCATGATTGGACCAAACATGATAACCTCTCAGTAACTGCATTACAAACCATAATGCCCAAAAGTAGAGAGAGAATATGGGGAATATTGTCTGCCATAGAGGCAGGGGGAGGGTGGGAAAGGGGACATATACTGGGGATATTGGTGGTGAGGAATGTGCACTGGTGGAGGGATGCGTGTTTGATCATTGTGTGATTGTAACCCAAACATGAAAGCTTGTAACTATCTCAGTGATTCAATAAAATATTTAAAAAAGGAGCATATAACTGAAGGAAAATTTTCGAATCACTATCAACATTAAATACATATTTCTAATATTTTTGGTATATAATTTTCATACATTTTTTATATTTATACTTTTCCAGATATGTAATTAACCTCTATATTTTATGGGATGTCATGTTTTTCTACTTAACATACTATGAATAATTTCTAAGTTGCAAAGTATTTATCTATAATATTTTTCTTAATGTAGAGTAGGATTTGCTTAAGTAAATATAAGACACAAAAAGTACAATAATCTCTTGCTGAGAAATTAGTTCTTAAATTTTATGTATTATAACGTATACCCTAATATGTTTATTTTTCATAAATCTTGTGTTTTACGTGACATTTTTCATTATTTCTCTGTAAGCAAGAAATAAATGCATACATGCAAAAAACCAAACCAAACCAAAACAAAAAAAAATCTTTTATGATTGAGTTTCAGTCACACAATGATAGAGCACCCATCCCTCCACCAGTGCGCATTTTCCACCACCAATGTTCCTAGTATCCCTCCTGTCACAATCCCCCACCATCCCATCCCCCTGCCTCTGTGACAGGCACCTTCCTTTTTATTCCCTTTCTACTTTGGGACAATACAGTTTACATTACAGTTACTGAGAGGCCATCATGTTTGGCCCTTAGTCTACTTTCAGCAAGCAGAAAATATACTTTTACCCTTAAGTCTGTATCAGTCATTAGCCATATTATTTTATCATTTTATCCAAGACTTGACTATTTAATAAGATTTTAGGAAAAGTGATTTATAAAACCACCTCACTTTACATTATGCAGTTATCCAACTGGTTTACCATTCAGCACAAATGCATCCCTGATGATCAGTATAAATTTTGAGAAATCCATTGATTGAAAAGTTTGCTCACCTGCTCATAAACAATTCTTAGTTTTTTTTTAAATTTTATCGTTATAAAGTTGTTCACAACAATCTACCACATTCAATACTTCAATACCATTCCCACCACCACCACTACACCTTCTTACCACCATTATTTCAAATCCTCTCACCACCACCCAAGCCTGTCCCAAGGCAAGTACAAAATAATTTGTTTTGTACTGCTTGTCACGACCAATTCTTGACTTCTCTTTCTAGACCTGGGTCATCATAGCCCAAATCAGAGGAGGTAACAAGTATCATGTGACTTGCCAGATACTTACCTCCAGGTTCTTGGAGCAGTTCTGTTTCCACCAAACTACAGAGGCATATGCAGCAAGGAGGAGCTCCAGGACAGTGAAGAGGAACATCACCACCAGCACAGTCTATATATGAGGGCACAGATGGTTGGTGTCAGAGTCTAGTCCATAGGCCTGCCTGAGGGGACACTGAGAGATGGAAGTGCTAGCAATGCAGAAAATGATTTAGTTCCATTTTCTCTTTTGTTTCTCTTAACAGAAGGATGAAACTCTCAAGCTGCATTTCACAAACTTGATATCCTACCTTCTAAATAATCCACATTTATCTGGAATAATTATTTTGGTTTTGTCTTTGATGTTTTTATTTCCATAATGATGTTTCCTACTATGAGAGTAAACATTTTTTTAATATCCATTGTCATTTAGGCGATCTGTATATAATAGTGTCAAATTTTATGGTAGGATATTACTGCACCTCTCCACCACCAGACTGCCCAAGGTGTGTGTTTGTTTAGTTTTTGCATTGATCTCAGTGCATTCCTCTAGTAAGGTAAAAGGTAAAGGCCCTCCCGTTGATCGTCGATTTGCTCGAGCGGGCCCAGTAACGTCTCCATTGGAGACTTTGTTGTTACTGTGTCTGGCATATCGAATACTCGGTAGCTTGCCGGGCTCTCCGAGAGGGGCGGAGGAATCGAACTCGGGTCGGCCATGTTGGCCGCTTGTAAGGCGAACGCCCTGCCCGCTGTGCTATCGCTCCAGCCCTCTAGTATAAAATATCATTTTCTTAATTCTGAAAAATTCTCAGGTTGTGTTTATGTTTCCTATAGTCCATGTTTCTCTCCTGAAACTCATATTAGATATGGGTTGAACATTTCTTGTCACATCTTTTTTTTTATTATAATTATGGGCTGGAGCGACAGCACAGTGTGTAGGGTGTTTGCCTTGCATGCAGCCGACCTGAGTTCGATTCCTCCATTCCTCTCAGAGAGCCTGGCAAGCTACTGAGTGTATCCTGCCCATGCGGAAGAGCCTGGCAAGCTCCCCGTGGCATATTAGATATGTCAAAAATAGTAACAACAAGTCTCACAATGGAAATGTTACTGGTGCCCACTCAAGCAAATCAATGAATAACAGAAGGACAGTGCAGTGCAGTGCTATAGTTATTATATTTTCCAAATGTTTACCTTAGTCTTCTGTGTAATTGACTAAGATTGGAATTTCATTTATCTTTGGATACACTGAGTTTGATGTTCAGTTCTTAATATCAAGGATTAATATATTTATTTCTAATCATATTTTGTTCTGGGGGGATCCATTTGCTCTTTTCTATTTTACTGTCCAGTTCTTTCTTTTGGGCTTGACATTATGTCTATAAGCATTTAAAATAATTTTCCATTATTGTCATTTCAAATTAATGTATTATTCCTGATTCTTAGGTAGGTAACTTTCATGTTTGTTTCATTTTTTTGACGCCCAATGTTTTTTTTTTATATTCTCTTCTCTTTAACAATTTTGGAAGTGGGGTGGAGGGAGGGAAACTGGGGGCATTGGTGGTGGGAAATTTACAGTGGTGGAGGGATGAGTGTTGGAACACTTTATGACTGAAACCCGACCACGAACGGTTTTCTAATTCTATATCTCATAGTGATTCGATTTAAAAACAAATGAGGGGGGTGGGTGGGTAGGTTATACCCGGCACTGTTTGAATATATTAGATATTTCTGGCTCAGTGCTCGGGGTTTTTTTTCCAGCAGTGCTCAGGGGATCATGATTGAATATAATGCATTCTTATATGTCTTCTGAAAATCCTTTTCAACGTGTACTTCTCACCCCACCCCTGTCTAGCTGCAGGCATTTAAACCAATTCAATTGAAGAAAGCTGAAAAAGCAGAGGTGATGTGGAGGGGGGCGGGGCAGGAGCAGTCATCTTCCACATGATTCAATATTCAACCCCAACCTACTTACAGTGAGGCTAGATCCAGTCAGGAGGCAGTCCTTGGCTTTGTGGGCTGGATAATGGTATTGAATGTTCGAAATATTCGGCAATGCTAGAGAGTCCTTCCCAGAGTCACATTGCTCAGAGGCCGTCTTCAGGGCTTTCAGGGTAGCGGCAAGGAGGATGAGCCCTGTCCCAGCTACAACAGTGCTAAAAAGATTTAAGATCAAGACCTGGAAGAGAAATCCTGCCTTAGAGTCTCGCACAGAATGTGGTGTCATCCCCCCACTTCCGTGACAATACTACTTCCGTGACAATACTACTGGGTTTCTCTACCACTCATCTGTATACTCCAGCATTATTTAGTTTTTCAATTGCTATAACTAAACCAAGTTTCACAGTGGAAAGCGGGAAGTTAGATCATTAACACCGCTGACTGGTCCTCATTTGTCCACAGGATCCTGTTGATCAGTCTATAAACTCATTTGCACTGGGTATGCAAAATCTGATTGGTCGTTCTCCCTACTCCTCATTTACATAGGGTGTGACCAATCAGTGGAAATAGCTAAGGGTTGGGATACAAGATAGATGCATCAGTTCAGGTATCTGTAGAGAGAAGTCAGTGGTGGCGGGCCTCCCAACCCAGAGCTTGCTGTTCTTGAACTCCTATTAGCAGTGCAACCGAAGATTTCATGGAAGAGCCAGTCTGCAGGAATGAACCTGTCTGTGTGCACTGGAAATGGCGAGCTGCAACATGGAAAACATCTGGTGATTGGCAAGGTAGTCTTACCATCCAGAGGAACCTGATGTTAATCAGATCCATGCAACCCATGACTGCTGAATTTAAATAATTATGAGTAACCTCCCCCGTCAGAGAGAGAAGTTTTGGTTTTAATACTCTCTGAACATAGAGGTGGGATCTTCAGATCACAGCATGATCTCTTTTGACTTCCTCAACCTGTTTTGAATCATTGAACTACTTGAAGGGCTTTGCTCTCCTGGGAAAATCCATCTATAGCTTCTCTTTCCAGAAAGCTGCAAATTTAGACCAGCAAAAAAAAAAAAGGCAGTGACTCACTAGAGGAGTTGAAATGGTCACTTAGCAGTCCATTTGGAGTATGAGAACTAGAGCAATCCACACATACCCTACTGAGTAAGAACTCTCACAGAAGACCTTCCTCTCCGAAGCAATGATGGGTAAGGCTGTACTATGTTCCTTCTCTTTGGGTATAGATTTTGTGGGATACACAAAGGTGGTGGATCTGCCTTCTTCTCCCCTAGTTCTGTTGTTCTGTCTTTGAATATTAAGGCTCTGAAGGTAAAGTAGAATTGATGGGTCTGTGTTCCACATGTGAAGTCCACCCAGAGTGTCACGTCAGCTCTTTCCAAAGATGGTCTCTTCCCTTTTCTGTGTATTCTGAGCACTTAGGAAACTACCTCTAAGAGATGTTGGTTTACCTTTCACATTGTATAAATGAGAAAATTGAAGCATCAAGTAGGAAGGAGCTTTTTCAAGCATACAGACAGAATCAGTCAATGGAAGACGTGGGAGAAGAGAATATGTTCCTGATTCCAAGTTCAGCACTTTGAGCCCATCCAAGTCTTTAAAACTCTTTTAAAATCCAGTTTACTAGTTCTCGGGTGTAGACTTTAATTCCCAGCATCAGGAATATAGTTCTGTTTCATAGAACAATTGTTGTAGTTCTTATCCCTGGCTAATCAAACATGGATTTACTGGCATTCCACCTGGCTCAAAATAGATATTTCCCGGTCATATTATGGATGTGTGGCTAGTAAGCATAGATGATGAGATCAGCAAAGTACATAGATTCTTTCTCTCCTCCCTTCATACTATCCTGACCTTTGTTAGATATGTCACAATTATCTTATAGTCTCTTGTTTTGAGGTAGTAGGAGCAAATCACAGTACCTAAGTTTATATACCTCTGACCCTGCTATTTGGGAAAATTGGCTCTTACAATTTTCTTACAAGGCAACATTTTCCAGGAAAAAAGGGTGCCTGACCCTTAATGTGGAGGGTCCGCCCCATTTATAACCAAGATCGTAAGTTTTAGGGAGTTTATGGTATGCTTTTAAATTTCCACCATTAAGCTATAGAGGTAAACTTTCTGCTAACTTACAATAGGATGCAAGAGCACCCTTGGGGTCTGGGGGGTGGGTTTGTGTTCTACAAGGCAAATAATTTGAACTCTACTGCTTGCTTTGCTGATGAAGCAGAGGGGAGAAACTTCACCAGTGGGAAGAACTTTGGAGTCTCTTCTCTGCTTTAATCCATGCTTCTCTGTAGTGTCAAATGGTACTTTTGAACTCGAGGAATCAACTCTGGACTTGATTTTATTCCAATCAGCTGACATGTGGTGATACTTACAAAGATCTTGGTTGAATTTTTTCCAGAGATAATTGAGAGGATTCCAGTAATGCCAAACTGCTCAGAGAAGAAAAAAATGGTCAGATTAGATAGATTATGGAAGGGAAAGAAACATGTTTTTTCAATAACTCAATCAGAACTGAGTGTTTGAAGTAAGTAAATGTAGGTAATACATGATAACTTTTTAGTATCTGTATTGAAAACCATAATGCCCCAAAGAAAAGAGATACAGAGACAGAGAGAGAGAGAGAGAGAGAGAGAGAGGAGGAGGAGGAAGAAGAGGAGGAGAAGGAGGAAGAGGAGGACTGCCATGGAGGTGGGGACAGGGCAGGAGAGAAACTGACGGTATTGGTGGTTGGAAATGTATACTGGTGAAGTGGAGTAGGTGTTGGAACATTACATGACTGAAACCCAATCATGAACAGCTTTGTAACTGAGTATCTTACTGTGATTCTATTTAAATAAATAAATAAAAGTTTTTAAAAGAAGGTTAAAATTTTAGGGAAAAAACATTGTAGGACTGATACGAGCCCATATCAGTAGGCTCAGTTCCCATCTTCAAGAAGCATTAAAGAATATGCAGATGCACAAAGGGGCTGAACATCATTCAGAGCTGAGGAGGTCTGGAGAGAAGTTGAACATGGAGGGAGGAAAGTTGCTAAATTAAAAGACTAATTACTGCTGATAGAAGCAAACTAATGATATGAAAGAGTGAAAAATGTGAATAGTTCATAGAAGCACTCGGTAAAAATGCACTGATGGTACAAGACACAGAAACACAGTGGGATTCAAGACAGAGGTGTAGGTGGGCTGAACAAGACTGAGAGTTGAGGAAAGTGGGAAGTACAAGGCAGCTGTAAAGAGTCATCATAATTCACAGAAACCAGTGACATCAAGGATACAGCTGGTGGAAAGGGGATGTTAAGAGAAGCTGAAAGACTGGTAAAGTTTGTGGCTTTAGGGCTGAGTAATCACAGACAAGGAGGCTTTCATAAGAGAATGTGAGAGTATAGAGAAATTGCACTTTGAACCAGGAATAGAATAGTCGCACTCTCTTATGTGACTGCTTCGGCAAGTTCATACAAGCACTGTATCCATAGAGAGGGGGTGTGTTGGTATTGTTCATATGCACAGGCTGTATGATTTTTTTTCTCATTTCTTTATGGAAGATATGTGATCTCTTGAGGGAAGTGTGAGTCCGGTCTTGCTATTCTCCCCACAGAAAAAAGATCCACTGGGGTCTGTTTAAACTACTTGGTGAAATTCAGAAAAAAAAATAGTTCTCGAGGGTTTAGGATTGCATCTGAACACACAACAGAAGTGCATCTGCTTCCCAGAAGTTTTATCATTGCAATTTAATTCCTTGAAAACCTGGTGCATCTACAAGTGTTAATAATTTAATTTTTGTTGTCTGTTTTGGGGCCACACCTGGCAGTCCTCAGAGCTTACACCTAGCTCTGTACTCAGGGATCACTCCTAGCAGTCTTGGGGAACCATATAGGATGTTGAGAATGCAACCTTGGTCAGTTGTGTGCTGGGCAAGTACCCTACCCACTGTACTATTTCTCTGGTCACTAATTAAATTTTTAAAAAAAAACTTTTTCACTGTTTACTTGAAAAAGGGATAGTTCTTAAAATTGGAGGGATTACAATGACTTCATCACCCCCCCCCCCCCCGCCCCTTGAATTAGAGAAAGACTTAATGAGATAACAGAGGAAAACTCAGGGCTTAACTTTCTTTTCCTGTCTTCCAGACTTTGGAACTCAGTTATTCATTTACAGTAATCAATGACTTAACATGCATTTTGCATTCTTAATACACTCAAGGTCTTGGAGACCTCTCTTTACTTACACACAGAGCTCCAGCAAATGGGTACCCAGGCATCAAAATGATGGAAACTGCTGTGTTGAAGTAGGGAGAGTAGGGAGCAGAAACCATAATTGCCCCCAAACTGGAAATCATCAGGCAACATAGTATCTGGATAGTCTGCAACAGATAAAGAGAGAATATTCTAGAATAAATTGTCTTAAACTTATTTTTTTCACTTCCAATCTCTCTGCAGCCCAAGACATTTTCACACAACTCTGAGTATATAAGTACATAAAATAGTATACAAATCAAATATTTACTGGTCTTAGGCAATTTAGAGTCATAGTATGTTTCATTAAAAATGACTCCTCTGCGGAGTGGAGAGACAGTACAGTGGATAGGGCATTTGCCTTGCACGTGACCAACCCCGATTCAATTCCCAGTGTCCCATATGGTTCCCCAAGTACCACCAGGAGTAATTCCTGAGTGAATGAGCCAGGAGTAACTCCTGTGAATCGCCGGGTATGACCCCCCAAAAAAAGGGGGGAAAATGACTCCTACATCCATTACATGACCCCATAAGGGATTATGTATAATAGCACAGCGGTAGGGCGTTCGCCTTACAAGCGGCCAACATGGCCGACCCGAGTTCGATTCCTCTGCCCCTCTCGGAGAGCCCGGCAAGCTACCAAGAGTATTCGATATGCCAAACACAGTAACAACAAAGTCTCCAATGGAGATGTTACTGGACCCGCTCGAGCAAATCGAGGATCAACGGGAAGGCCAGTTAGATGGATTATAGAAAGTGACCTTGTCAAGGGAATATTGATAGAGGGTTCAATTTAAATTGAAATAAAATAAATAGACCATCTTTAGTGCCATCATTTATATTAATTTATCAGTGGATTTTATTTTATTTTACATTTTGAAGGACCTCCCAAGATGCTTATTCAGCTGGAGGTACCCAACTGGGTGATATTTGGTCAACCTAAGTGTCTGTTTAATCCAAAGTCTCAAGGATGTAGTGTTTCTTGAGCTCTTCAGTATGGGGAGTCACCCAAACCACAGTAGTAGTAACCAGGAATCTCTGGGATGCACTCAGTGAAGCTTGGGAATTCCTATGGTGCCAGAAATCAAACATGAGTCAGCTGTATGCAATACATGTATCTAAAATCTTTACTATCTCTTTTCCCCCTGAGGGCTTTAATAGTTTTTATATTTTTAATGCACAAATGGTAATAGAGATCAATCTACATTTGTTGAACATCTTATGTATTGTGCTGTTCATCTTATCTTGATCACAGAGGAGAAAAGTAAAGTACTAAGAATTAACGTAACTTGTACAAATCTGAACAAATGACTAAGTAAAGAAATAAGGACTTTCACAACAGAGAGAGAGAGAGAGAGAGAGAGAGAAAGAGAGAGAGCACAAAAGGAAATGCCCTTCACAGAGGCAGGGAAAGGTGGAAGGAACAGTGTGGGGAGTGGTGGGAAGAATGTTGGGAGCATTGGTGGTGGAAATTTGGCATTGGTGGAGGGATGGGTACTTGATTATTGTATGATTGAAATGCAAGCACGAAATTTTGTAAGCTTGTAATTGAACCTCATAGTGATTCACTAAAAAAAAAAAAATAGGAACTTTAGCCTTGTTAGTTGGATCTAAGAGTTCACACTCAAGCAAATCGATGAACAACAGGAGGACAGTGCTACAGTGCCAACCATATGGTATGTGCATTATCTCCCTTCAAAGATAAGTTCCACAGAAGTAGAATAAAGATAAAGTAGTAGGAAATGAGTCCTGAGAAATACTGGGAACATAAAGTAAACTACCTATCACTGTCACTGTCCTCCCGTTGTTCATCGATTTGCTCGAGCGGGCCCAGTAACGTCTCCATTGGAGACTTTGTTGTTACTGTGTTTGGCATATCAAATACATCATGGATGGCTTGCCAGGCTCTGCCGTGCGGGTGAGATACTCTCGGTAGCTTGCCGGGCTCTCAGAGAGGAGCGGAGGAATCGAACTCAGGTCGGCCATGTTGGCTGCATGCAAGGCAAATGCCCTACCGCTGTACTATCGCTCCAGCCCTAGAGTAAACTACCTAAAGCATTATTTTCTCTCCTATGAACTTGCACTTCATTTTGAATAAAAAAGGGAAGGCTAGAAGCAAACTCTACCACCAGTGTGACATTTCCTCCACCATTATCTCCACATTCTCACGCATCCCCCAAGCCTGTCCCCTTGGCAGGCACAAAATCATTTATTTTATATTGCATGTTAACAACAAAATGGTAACTGGAATCATCCAAAAAATAGCTCAGTAAATGAAAATTTTGTTAAAAAAAAAAAAGGGAAGGCCACTGGATAATTTTGAGCCAAGAAATGTTATGATCACTTAAAGTCTTTCTACCTTATTTTCATTAGCATAGATAATAAGGAAATAAAATGAGATTAATAGGATGAATATAAAAAATTTAAAGAGAGAATATTGCAATCAATGCATATGTGATATGATGTTGACTTGGAAGAAGATGGTGATAATAGAGGTAGTAAAAAGTAACTGGATTCTATGTGCTGTGGAGATTAAAACCATAGAATTGCTGACAATTTGAATGTCGCTTATGAAAAAGAGTATCAAAGTTTTTCCTAAAGGAAATAATTTTTTAAATTATTTTTATTATTTTATTTTTATTATTTTCATTATAAATAATAAAATCATAATGAAGAAAGAAGAAAAGTTTATCAGAATGTAGAAAAGAGAAGAAAACTAAATCCCCAAGGCAGGGAGAAACTTAGGACTAAGTTCTGATTTTATTTTATTTTTTTTGAGTTTTAGGACTGGAGCGATAGCACAGCAGGTAGGGTGTTTGCCTTGCATGCGGTCGACCTGTGTTTGATTCCTCCACCCCTCTTGGAGAGCCCGGAAAGTTACCGAGAGTATCGCACCCCCATGGCAGAGCCTGGCAAGTTCCTCGTGGAGTATTCGGTATGCCAAAAATAGTAACAACAAGTCCCACAATGGAGACGTTACTGGTTCCTGCTCAAGCAAATCGATGAACAATGGGAGGACAGTGCTATAGTGCTATTTTCATTATTATTTTATTATTTTATATTTCTTTAAAGGAAATACATTTTTTCCTTAAAGGAAAAAATACTTAAAGAGTATTTTGGCTTGAGCAACCAGAATTATGAACTGACATTAGCCTGAGATGGGAAGATTGGTGAGTATTTTAGGGAACAATCAGGATTTCTGTCTTGATAATATGGGAGACATAGCACATATCCATATATATGTATACGCACACACACACACATATATAGCACAGACTATGGGATAGATGAGTCTCAGTTTGAAAAATATGTAAAAAGGGCATTGTAGTGATAGTATAGCAGGTATGGCATTTGCCTTGCAAACAGCCAACTCAGATTTGATCTCTGGCACTCCAAATAATCCCCTGAACCCTGTTAGGAGTAATTCCTAGCACAGAATCAGAACTAAACCCTTATAAGGTACAGCAGGTTGTGACACCACCCCCCAAAGAAAACCCAAAATAAGTGAAAATAAGAAATACAGGATTTTTCAAAATACAAAAATGATAGATGAAAATGATATTTAAGGCCATATCATCAGATAAAGTTATCATTAGGATTAACAGAGAAAAGCGAATAGAATTAATGCTTTAACTATGGATAATGCTAAATTTAGGATCATAGAAATAAGCAGGAATAGTAAAGGAGTGTAAAATAGCATATTAGAAGGAGGAAAATCAGAAGTTAGTCCAACAAAATATTCAATAAGTCAAGTGAATAAAAATGTTGAAGAGAATAGTCAATTCAAAGAATATCTTTTAGTTCAAGAAAGGTAACAGAGATTGGGAAAACCGGGTGAGTAATGTGTAGCAGAAGGAACAAGTACCATTGGGTATAATTCAAGAAAGAATATCATTCAAGAGTATTTGGGGGGAGGAAGTGAGTAATTAGAATAGTAATTAATCAATCCTACAATTTCTGGAGCAGTGATAAGGAATGAGATCTATTAGCAAAGGAAGGACTATTATTTTTTTTGTTTTTTAAAAATTTATTTTATTTTAATGTAAAGCTACAACTGTTGATACAATTCCAGGGTTGAAATTAATTAGATAGCAAATCTCCAATATTAAACATTGATAGCTAAAAATTTAAATTTTTTTGTGAAAATTTTTATATCTCATTATGGAATTGTTCAGTCCTTTTCTAAGAATTTACTAAGCTGTTTGTTGCTGGTTGAGCCTTCTGTGTTATTGTTTTTTTGTTGAGTTTAGACAGCTTTTTTGTTATGTTCCCATCTAATTTGATGTGCTTCTACTTGAATGTCAATATTGAGGAATTAGGAGGTGTGGCAAGGTCATGTATGTGGCTACATGGTCCAGAAACTTCAGGATCTATGGTTTGTTCCATTAGTGAAGTGGTGAAGTCAGAGGGAGAGATCTGGAAAGTCTGTATGGATAGGGAGGACGCTTGAAATATAGACAGTGGTCGGCTTTGCTGGTGTTAGAATTGATAAGGAACTGAGTGAAATTGAAGGGATTTTATTAAAGGAAGATGAATAGGATACTGGGGAGAAGAGATCAGGGACCTGAGGGAACATGATAGATATGAAATAGCTAAGGCTTATGGAGAAGCTCTCCTGGAGCTTTTGACAGTGGATAACTTGAAGGAAGAAGGAACTGACCTGGAAGAGTAGAAAAGCAGAAGGACTCAGGAATGTAGCCTCATGTCTCCCTATGTGCCGTAGGAATTGTGAGCATGGGGCCCTTTTTCTTCCTTCATTTCTCCTTTCTTTATCTTTATTCCTCCTCCCCTTTCCTCTGATGATGACCAGTTTTGCAGTTACTGTGGTTGCACACATGCTTTCTCAATGTGCTCACACTGTGGTGTTCTGCGGTTCTCAGGAACCTCGGATCACGAAGCTTGCACACTATATTGAGATACTTTCGCAGGGGGTGGGGTGGGTGGGGTCACACAATTTAGTTGTGGTGCTTGTTCACATTCTGCTCACCAGGAGTTTCTGAAGTGCTCATACACATGCTCACTAGGGGGTTTTACTTCTGGCCACAGAGCTCATGAATCATTTTAATTAAGGTGCTTGAGAGGGAGGGTTATATCCTTTAGCTGTAGTGCTTTCACATACCTGGTTGTTGTGTGGCGAAAGAAACGGACAGTGGTGCCTGATATCATAAACAGTAGAGTTGTCAGGATTGTGTTTGGTGCATGTGTTGGTACTGGGGAACGAGCTCACAGCATGATGCTTGTAAGGCAGATGGTTTAGCCACTAAGCCACCTCACAGACCCCTCTCTCTGTTCTTTCAACTGTTTGATTCACTGATTATCCTAAGTCGATAAAAGGTGCTCAGTAAATGGTAGATAAATGTATGGGTGCAAAATTATATTTATAATATCTCATTGATACTGAATCAAATAATGAAATGTATCTATGAGACTATTTAGCATGTTTGCACATAAGTCTATTATTTTAAAAAGAGAAAGTAGATATATGAAGTGGCCCAGTGGCCTCTCTCTCTTAAGTTACTCCTTTGAAATGAGTTCCAATAAATTATAGTGGAATGACAAGCAGTAATTGGTTTTATTTTTTAAGCAACATATGCATCAAATGGTTTTCTTTTTGGGTCACATTCAGCAGTGCTCAGGGCTCACTCCTAGATCTGTGCTCCAGGATCACTCCTGATAGTGCTTGGAGGACCATATGGGGTACTGGGGATCAAATCAGAGTTGGCCACATGTAAGGCAACACCCTTCCAGCTGTACTGTCTCTCTAGCTCCTCAAATGTTTTCTCCTAAGGACAATCATTATTCAAATTTGTCTACATATCATTCTCTATAACACTGATTATTAGTTTTTACAACTATACTCTCTTTGGTCTGAAGAATAATATGCCCAAGTGAGTCTGGGCCACATTTTCTGTGGATGGTCTTCACTGCTTGTCATCAGGTGACAGCTTTTCCTTTTGTTCTCAGCAACACAGACCAACAAGGACACGTCTATCACCAGGGTATACAGTTTGAGCTAGTCATGTGGGTGGAAGTTTGCCTTATCTTGAGCAAGGGTGAGAAAACATCTCAACTTAACCAACCCAAGCGATAGAATCAACACAGGGGACTGTGCAATTGCTGGGTGCTGAGCAATGTGGTGAGCAGAACTCACCCATGACCTTAGCCATGAACTTCCTCAAAAGGGTCAAGAGGACTGGTCCATAGTTGGAAGCCTGCCACAAGTGAAGGGTGGGGGAGTTGGGTGGTGGCAGAGGGGAGAAGTGGTGGTTAGGAGTGGTGGTTTAATAAAAGAAAGACCTGATTCCTTTAAGATTATGTTTTGGGCATTCCCAGTGTTTGGACCAGAACTTAAGCTATATTTTTTCTTTACTTCATTAATAAAAGTTCTTGACTATCAAAAATGACTATATGCAGAAAGACCTCTTGTGAGCACAGCAAAATATCACCCAAATGATAAACTTCTCTAACTTAGCCACTTGCATCTCCTGGATCTAAGGAGTAGAGCATTCAAAGCAAATCTACACATCTTGTCCTTCAATAATATTGCTAAGGATAAAGCAGTCACAAATTCTAATCCTGATTCCTCAATTCAAGTTCCCAGAAATGGGCTCTTTTCACCTAGTAAACAATTAAGCTGCAGTAAATCAAATAATGCTTCTGATCCTGTGAAGAAGAGTGATTTTCTCTTTTCTAACATAGCTTCTCTTTCTGTTTGAAAATTTCAGAAGATGGCTCTTAGTCTTACACTTTCCCATTGCAGGAAGAATTCAGGACCCAAGAACCTGAATTCTGAATTCTTTCTGAACCTGAATTCTTTCCTATTGCTGAGTGCTGACAGTGTATGTCTGTGATTTAGGGGTCTCGGTGGTAACTCAGAAAGTACAGTGCTCGCTGCTGGTCCAGGAAGTCGGTGAGAGACAGAAGCCAGGACAAGGAACAGCATTCCTGGGAACTAGAAAGCTCTGGGCCAGTCCCCAAATAGTGCATTAACCTGACAATTAAAAAATAGATTATTTTAATCTTTATTTATTAGATATGAAATCTGATGACCTAGGACATTTGAGACTCAAGGTTACATACAAAAAGGGAGAAGATATGAGATTCATCCACATGATCTCATCTTGAAATGTTTAAGGAATTACATTTCTTAACAGAATAAAATCTACTGTGATAATATTGAGTGAAGTGTGTTTCCACTTACATCTCTCTGTGTTAAAGATGAATTAGCGAGGCTATACTGGATATCAGGAAGAAAAGACCTACTAGTTTCAGCTTATTGAAAGATCTGACTATGGCTTTCTTTAAGTCCCCTTTCATGTCCCCATTAGCCCGAAGCCCGACAAGAAAATTGAATAAAGATTCTCTCTGATCTTTTGTAGATCAATAGTCTGGGTATGTCTATAATGCTTTCCTCAGTGTTCCCCCAAAAATGGAGATATCCTTACCCCAAGAACAGTGAGTTCTTTTTGCACAACATCCTTCAGGTTATCTTCTTTTGTGAAGCTATATTTCTCTTCTGGGCCGCTCATGATGGTTTTTGGAGTGAAGGTGTCAGTGGTGGTCTTGGTCTTGGGCTCTGTGAGCATGAGAGTGATGGTTCTGAAAGAAGTGGTAGGACTCGGTTAGGACCCAAGATTAACTTTGAGATCTGAAGATCTCAGAGACCAGACTTTGGAGAAATTAAGGTGTTTCTGCACTCTCTGGGGCTGGAACGATAGCACAGCGGTAGGGCATTTGCCTTGCACGCAGCCAACATGGCCGACCCGAGTTCGATTCCTCCGCCCCTCCCGGAGAGCCCGGCAAGCTACCGAGAGTATCTCGCCCGCAAGGCAGAGCCTGGCAAGCTCCCCGTGACGTATTCGATATGCCAGACACAGTAACAACAAAGTCTCCAATGGAGACGTTACTGGGCCCGCTCGAGCAAATCGACAAACAACGGGAGGGCCTTTACCTTTACCTTTTTACCTGCACTCTCCAAGGGTGACGAGTTCTTTAGGAACAAACCTGAGAATGGGGACTGGTGGCAAAGTGTGAGAAGCTGTGGTGTCTGAATGGCCCATTCTCTGTGAGCAGGAATGATGCCACTGGGAGAAATGAGAAACATTTGGAGGAATTCTATGGGTGAGGGATGAACCATCCACACAACACTTGTTTTTCTGCCCGGAGTGCATCCACTTCATTTTTTCACTCCATCAACCTGTTGTTCTAGCTTCCTTCCTGCCCCAATTCATCACATGCCCAATATCCCCACATCACATGGTCCAGGACTGAAATTTTATGCTCTTTGTCCACTTCCCAGGCTCTCATCATGGTCTTGCATTCTTTCCAATAAGATGATGATTAATCCTATTCCATTTCATTTCAGCCCCTCTGACATTTCTTTATTGCTACACTCAGATTAACTCCCTTACCTATAATGGCTCAATATTTGCTTTTATGAATTTTTACTGAACTCCTGTCAAAATTTAGGTAGCAGACCATAGTCATTCTAGTCCTAAGAACTCTGCAGTTTAGATTTTATTAAATTTGTTTTATACATTAGAAACTTATCGAATATATCGATATGCCAGACACAGTAACAACAAAGTCTCCAATGGAGACGTTACTGGGCCCACTCGAGCAAATCGATGATCAACGGGAGGGCCTTTACTTTACTTTACTTTACTTTACATTAGAAACTTGAAACCAATAAGTTCAACTTTTTAAAATTTAACAGAATAGTTCTATGAAAAATATTAGCCTGGAGGCTAAAGAGAGTGCAGCAGTCAGAGTGGATGTCTGGTGGGGTGGCCTTGCATCTTTGGGCCTGGGCATTGAACCATTGACCTATTTTGCCAAGAATCATCAATAGGCCTGTTGCAGCTTACTGGTAACAAGGACACCTCCTCCTCTTTATACGTAATTGCCCCCCACAAATTCTGAACCCGTTGGAAAAGGCAAACGTTTGGCCAGAAATTACTCAGGCTTAGGAGCACTGAGTAATGGACTACACCTAGATTAGCTACTGATAGCCAGGAATGATCAAAAGTAGACACTCTGGTGGATACAGGGTCTATTTGGAGGTGCAGTGAATCTGAGCACTCTCATGCAACAGTGACCAGCTGAACTCAAACTTTAGGATGGGTGCTAAGATGCTGAAGTCATGGTGAAACATGAATAGATGTAAGCACCAGCACGCTGCACAGGGTACTGTCTACAGGATCCCAGCTCACTCTATAACTGAGAGAGTAAATGCCCATATATGAAATAGGACTGTCTTCAATCTAAAATGGTAAAGAAAAGACAGAGAGAGAGAGAGAGAGAGAGAGAGAGAGAGAGAGAGAGAGAGAGAAATTCTGAAATGATCACTCTAGACAAATATTGAGTGCTGAAAGGAGATAAAGGGACAAACATGATAACCTATATTAAAAACTGGAATGCCCAAAACACACAAACAAACCTCGGACCCGAGCAACTTGCTACACAGAGAGAGATCATATAATGATCAAAGGATCTATTCATCAAAATTTAATACTCAGCCACGGGATTATCAAACTATGTAAAACAACTACAAGCCAGCCTGAATTAAAATATTAACAGCAACATAGTAGCAGAAAGAAATTTTCATAGCACACTCTTGCCATTGGATAAATCAACTAGACTAAGACTCTGTAAGAGAACAGCACCTATAAAATAATAAATATAATAGAGTCTTTATAGACATTTATAGACTTCTTTATCCCCCGAAATCTGAGTATACATTCTTCTCCAGGGCTCATAGATCATTCAGTAGGGTAGACTACTAGGACACAAAACAAATCCCTGTAAAATCATCATTATTTACAATAGCCAATATCTGGAAACAGTCCAGCTGCCCAACAACAGATGAGTAGATAAAGAAATAATGGCATATATATATCTATATATATAATAGAACACACCAGGGTGTAAGAAAAGTTGAAACCTTGCAGCTGACTGTAACTTGGTTGGCAGTGGATGTTGTCATTCTAAATGAAGTCAGAAAGAGAAAGGCAAGTATCAGATGATCGCACCCATATGCGGAATATAAAGAAACCAAGCAAGAAATTAGGCAATACCCAGTGGAAACAAATCCTGTTTTATGGACAGTATAAGGATTCTAAGGGGGAAAATGACCGAGGTCAACTTAAGGATAAGAAAATTCTATTGTTTTTAATTTCTTCCAGAATTTTCCATATCTCACATACAGGATATGCTAGCGCCTGGAAGTCTGGTTGATATCCTTTAGCTAGCCATACACTCTGATACCATGTACTTATTTTTTCTTTTATCAGTTGCTAACTGTTTTGTGTAAGAGAAAATGCAATTTTTAATAATGAGACACGTTATAAAGAAGCAAACACAAATGTTGTTTGAATTTCAGCTACTGAATATTAAATATTTCCTTATGCAGGTCAGAGATAATCTTCCCCCATCTCTCATATTCTCTCTATGTTTAGGCACATTCAAAATTTTACATAAACAGTCATTTTTTTCATGCCATATAGAGGTTTTGTGTGTGTGTGTGTGTGTGTGTGTGTGTGCGCGCGCACACTTAATATTATCCTGCAGGCATCTCTGGCACTAGAGAATATAGTCTAGTAATGAAATGGTTAATTCTGAAAAGGAACAAATCTTGAAGCTGATATACTAAGTAAAACAAAGGAATGACAAAAGAGTAAACATTGTCTGAGTGTACTATGGTTCATCCAGAGATGTCAACTTTATAGAAACTTAAAATAGAAGTGGCATGCGTCAGAGCTGTGGGGATGAAGAATTTGGAATTGTTTGATGGACAGTTTGCCTTGGGAAGACAAAAAAAACATGCTATTTGGTGCTGCTGATGGCTGTACATGAAAGTGAATATGTTTAATGGAATTTAAAATGCTAAATTTCTAAATTTTAATGACTCATTAAAATGCTGGGTTTCTGAGTGGTGTGTGTGTGTGTGTGTGTGTGTGTGTATGTGTTTTGGGGTCACACCTGGCAGTGCTCAGGGCTTACTCCTGGCTCTCTGTTCAGAGATCATTCTTGGTGGGCTTGGACTTGAGGACTATATAGGGTGCTGGGATTGAACCCATGTCAGCTGCATGCAAGATAAGCACCCTACTTGCTGTACTATTACTATGGTACCATCATGTTATGTATAATTTATTGTAATAAAGAGAAGTCAAGTCATGTAACTAAATGAATGGATGTTTCAGGACTAAGTTAAGCAATCATATGTTTATAATTATTAGAGCATTTTTATTTCCTATGATGTTGAATAAAGCTTTAATGACCATCTTTGATCTTTGGTGGTGTTTCAATTCTTTTCTTAGAGTAACATTTAGGGACAAATTTGCTAGGTTTAAGGATGTGATACTTTAATGTAGACACATAAGTGCTACTTCGGAGGAGGAATTTTGTACATGGAATTTCCTTTAAGACTTAAAAAACTAATGCTATCATGTCCAAACTCCACAGTCTGAAAGAGATGCTTCATCCTTTATATGCAGTGAGTGAAGCCAAACTTTGGTGTGACCCATAACTTTTACAAACAGTTCTAAATTCATGGAAAATAGGAACATAACTGCCCTGCACACAATTTTCTCTCTTATAGAATTAGGAAATACCATGAAGACTACTTTCTATGTAGGAATCAATCAATTAACAATTACAGTCTGAATGTTTGCTATTGTAAGACCCACTCATGCACACGCGCGCACACACACACGCACACACACAATGCAGAGACATACAGAAAAGCATAAACTTCCAATCTTAAAGGAAACTTAAGAATCATTCACCTAATTTTCTTATTTGGTGAATAAGCAAACTGAAACCCAGTCAACAAAATCGACACACAGATTCATGCAGACGATCAACAAGAGGAGAGTCAAAATCCCTAGTTACCTGTTCAGGACACAGTGAACTTTCTCTGAAGGTGGAAACTAAGGTGCTTACCTGTTGTTGAAGCCGGGTTCTGTGTGCTATGCTTGGTGGGCTACCCAGCCTCTGCAGAGCTGCCAGCCAGAACTTCCCACTGGCTCTTCCCGCTGAAAACAATCTTGTCGCTTCTTCTCCTCTGAGACTTCCTATCCCACTCTTAGGAGAGTATTTGTGATTACACAGGATATGTGTTTTGGCTGTAGTTAAAGTCGATATATTGAAAGTATGGCTGCTTCCTCTTTCTGAATTTCAAGATCTGGGAAAAGACACGAAATAGGAGTAACACATGATCAGAGAAAGAATTGGTGAAGACTAATGCACTCGGTGACCTAAAACTTTATTTCCCCATTCCTGCAAATACGTCAAGTTCCTTTTGGCCTCAGTTTTCTCATTCTACTAAAAAAGGGATGTATAATCATAATTCCCCCACAAAGTTGCTAGAATCAAAGAGAAAAGATGAGAAGAGTTTATTTAAAAAGTAGATACTTGATAGCTATTCATACCAATGAAGTTAATTTTGATGGAACTGGAAAGGACTGATTGATTTTGTCATGTTCCTTGTTCTGACAAAGGGGAGTGCAGTGTTAGGACTCATTGACCAATGGTTATCCTTCCTGCCACCTCTTCACTCCCTTGCTCTGGCTGTCTCTCAGGGAATTGTAACCCCTTCTCAGGAAAGATGCCATGGATTGGAGTTAGAGCACAGCCAATGGAGTTTTAAGAAAGCCTGTGTTCTGGTAGATACTGGGGGGAAGAGGAGGGGAGTAGGCTGAAAGGACGTTGTGACAAATTTCTGCTTTCCTCAGAAAAACAGGAGATTTTAGGACATGCTGGAATATATAACTTTTGTTTTTGTTTTTGTGTTTTGCATTTTTTGGGTCGCACCCAGCTATGCACAGGGGTTACTCCTGGCTCATGCACTCAGGAATTACTCCTGGCAGTGTTTGGGGACCATAGGGGATAGATGCTGTGTGCAAGGCAAACGTTTGCAAGGCAAACACGCTACTCGTTGTGCTATTGCTCCAGCCCCCGGAATATATAACTTTTAAGCAGAACATATATTCTACGTTTCAGTTTCCATCAAAGTTGCCAAGACTATTACCAGACACAGCTGACCTAAATTCAATCTCTGGCACCACATACATTCTTCCAAGCCCTGCCAGCAATGATCCCTGAGCACAAAGTCAGAAGTAATCCCTGAGCACAACTATATGTGGCCCCTAAAGTAAAGTAAAGTAAAGGCCCTCCCGTTGATCGTCGATTTGCTCGAGCGGGCCCAGTAACGTCTCCATTGGAGACTTTGTTGTTACTGTGTCTGGCATATCGAATACTCTCGGTAGCTTGCCGGGCTCTCAAGGACTGAGTTGGGAGCTTAGGAATGGCAAATGTTTTTCTTGGTTAATACCTTTCCTATTTGAGCTCCCATTTGACACAGCAATACCACTTCTGGGAATATACTCCAGGGGCCCACAGACACACAGTTGAAACATCATCTGTACTCCTATGTTCATTGCAGCACTCTTCACCATAGCCAGAATCTGGAAACAACCACAGTTTCCAAGAACAGACGAATGGATAAAGAAACTATGGCACATCTACCCAATGGAATACTATGCAGCAATCAGGAAAAATGAAGTCACTTTTTGACATTTTAAATGGATGAACATGGAGAGTATCATGCTGAGTGAAATGAGTCAGAAGGAAATCGACAGATATAGAATGACTGCATTCATGTGTGCTATATAAAAATAAATATAGTAGAAGAATAATAACCATGGCCAGGGAAAACAGGTGTTAAGAGGATTGGTCAATGGTTGGAACTAACCACAAGTGTGTGGGGGGCTGAGGGTAGGTAAGATAGAGAAGAAGCCACTATGACAATAATAGCTGGGAATGATCTCTGGACAAGAGCTGAAGATTAAAGGTAGGTAAAGTATATTCTGGATACCTTTCAGTATCAATATTTCAAATCACAGTGTCCCAAAGGAGAGAGAGAGAGAGAGAGAGAGAGAGAGAGAGAGAGAGAGAGAGAGAGAGAGAAGAGAGAAGAAAAGCACCTGCCATAGAGGCAGGCAGGGGTAGGGGGTGGGAGGTGATTGGAGGGAACCTGGGGACAAAAAAAAAACCAGGGGAAAAATACCCTTCCCATCTGATAGCAGGTATCAGAAAGTGGAATAGGAGAGATTGTGACTATTTCTGGAATCCATTAGTTTTCCTTCTTTGAGGTTCTAATGTTTGAACTCCACTGGTCTTATCTGTTCTTGGTCCCATCTTGAATGTCCTGCAGGAAATCTCCCATGTTACTTACCTTCATGTCTTCCTGCTTCCTCCATTGGAAGAACTTCTAAGACCATCTTTGTTATCTTTCACGTGAACTCTCTATGCAGAGGTACAGACCATCCCCAGATGACCTACTCTTGTTCAGATGTGCAGACAGATTCCGTAGCATGATTCCTGACTCCTGGTGTTCATACCCTTTGGAACTGAATATAAACAAGACTTGTATCTTCCTTTAAATAAAGAGGATAAGACAAAAGTATGTGGAATTATATGATTAAATTATAGAGGACTGTTATTAAAACAGTCCTCTTTGGAACTGAATATAAACAAGACTTGTATCTTCCTTTAAATAAAGAGGATAAGACAAAAGTATGTGGAATTATATGATTAAATTATAGAGGACTGTTATTAAAACACCAAACATCAGCCAAGCGGCACAAATGCTGGCCGACTTTGACCGTGAGTGTGGAAAGGTAGGACTACAGCTGAATCTTACGAAGACAATGTTTATGAGAAACAGCCTTGTTCCTGATGCCCCATTCGCTCTCAATGGAACGACCATCTCCGAATGCAACAGCTATGTGTACCTAGGTCGAGAGGTCAACATAAGAAATGACCTGGCACCCGAGCTGCGCAGGAGGAAGAGAGCGGCTTGGAACGCCTTCAAGAACGTCAAAGAAATAGCTAAGAGGACGAAGAACCTCCGGCTCCGGGCACATCTCTTTGATTCCACTGTTCTTCCTGCATTAACATATGCCTCAGAGACCTGGGCCCTACGCAAACAAGATGAGAACGCCATTCAGGTCTCCCAAAGAAGAATAGAAAGAGCTATGCTTGGAATATCACGTTTCACTCAAATAAGAGAACGAATCCGGAGTTCTGACATCCGTCGACGATCAAGGATCAGGGATGCTGTCTCATATGCCAAGGTGTCGAAAATCAGATGGGCTGGTCACGTAATGAGATTTAAAGACGACCGTTGGACTAGAGCTGTTACTGATTGGATTCCACGGGATGTCAAGAGACCGCGTGGCCGCCCACCTACCAGATGGTCAGACTTCTTCGTCAAGATCATGAACGATCGGTTTGAGGCCCTCCATGTTCCCGGAGCGAAGAGATGCCATTGGGCTACACTAGCACGCGACAGGGACAAATGGAGACGTTACTGGCTCCCGCTCGAGCAAATCGACGACTAACGGGAAGTTAAGTGATTAAGTGATAGAGGACTGTAGCACTTGACCTAGGAGGGGTCTTTCTCATTTGCTGGGGCTTTAAGGAATCATTCAGTCTTGTTGAGTGGCATCCTGAGGCAAGGACTTTGGGCAGCCTTTGAAATTGAGAACAACATCTAGTGAACAACTTACATTGACCCCCCAGCCAAGGATAGTCTGAAAAGAACCCTTTTTCAACTACAAGGGACTTAATTCAGTCAATAGTAGAAGTCTGAAAGTGGATCTTTCCACGGTCACGATTCAGTTAAGACAAAAGCTTGGTCTTCATTTCAGTCTGGTGAGATTCTGAAGCAAAGAACACAGTTACCTAAAACCCAGAGTTCTAGAAAATAAAGTGTCTTGTCTTAAACCTGTAAAGTTAGAGTAATTTATTGTACTGTAATAGAAAACACAAGGAACACCAGGGTCTGAAGCCTGAGCAGTGGCCTCATTTGGTTCCTCAGACTGTGTTAGAGTGAAGTTAACATCTTACTCAAACACTTCATAAGAAACCTCACTAAGCACTTTACATGATCCCACCACAGTCTCTCTGAGTCTAGACCTGAAGAGGAAGTTCTGACTTTTTTCTCTCATTGGGGGAAGAATGGAGAAGGGGAAAACCCATCAAACTTCGGCAGTTTTCTTTGTTGTTCTATAATTGGAAATTTCTATAATCTTTCTACAAGTCTCCAGTAAGGATTTCAAGTGATACCCAATTTCAGGCAAGGGGGGGGCGGTGCGTGGAACTGGAGCTTTAGCACAGCAGGTAGGGCATTTGCTTTGCACATGGCTGACCCGGGTTCAGTTCCTCTGTCCCTCTCAAAGAGCCCAGCAAGCTATCGAGAGTATCCTGCCTGCATGGCAGAGCCTGGCAAGCTCCCTATGGCATATTCGATATGCCAAAAACAGTAACAAGTCTCACAGTGGAGATGTTACTGGTACCCGCTCGAGCAAATCAATGAACAATGGGAGTACAGTGCTACAGTGCTACCCAATTTCCAGCGAAATTCTCTTAGTTCCCTTCCATTCTTTAAACTTCTTTTATAGACTGGTTGAGTCACTTTTTGTTTTTTTCTTCATAATGTCTTCTTGGGTGAATGTATTTATTCGTACATTGGAAGTGATTTTCTTTTCTGTGGCAAATGGGGTGATGGGAGTGGTCGCTTCAGATGTGAGCATTCAGGGGAAGCAATGTATACAGAAATGGTTGGAGTAATAACAAACTGCCATTTGTCTTTTGTCATCCATGTGTGAACAATTCTATGCAATGATAACACAAATTAAACTCTTGTTGGATGGAACAGACTCCATTTCCTGGTGTGTACTCTGGTTTTTAGAAGGTCATTTTGGGGTTTGCTTGTTTGTTTAGTTTTGGGGCTATGCCTGGCAATGCTCAGGGATTCTTCCTGACTCTGTACTCAGGGATTACTCCTGGGAGTGCTCAGGGAGGAACATATGGGATGCTGAGGATCGAAAACCCGTTCACTGCATGCAAGGCAAACACCCTACCCATTGTATTATTTCTCTGATTTCAAGATGGCCATTTTCTGAGGCCGACCCCTCCACTGCCATGCCCTTGGCATAGTGTAGGATAACATTGGTTTGTCCTTTCTGCCTTGCCACAGAAAGCTTATGTTGATTGTGCTACTCCCACCACAGTGCTCCCATTCTTCTGTGTTTATTTGTAAACTCTCTTTGTGCTCTGCTTCCCCAACCAGTCAATCACCTTTGTCTCCTAATCAGAGAAGAATGTTAACTTGTAACTTGTAAATATATTTCTCGAAATAATAAAACTCAGAGCAGAGATTAACAAGATGGAAACCCAAAAAATAATCCGAAAGATCAATGAAACCAAGAGCTGGTTCTTCGAGAAAATTAACAAGATCGATAAGCCTCTAGCAAAACTCACAAAGAAAGAGAGAGAGAAAACCCTAATAAACCGAATCAGAAATGAAAAGGGGGTCATTACAACAGAAACTACAGAAATTCAAAGGATCCTCAGGGAGTACTTTGAGAAGCTTTATGCCACGGAACATCAAAACCTCGAGGAAATGGATAAATTCCAAGACTCCTACAGACTCCCAAGGCTGAACCAAGAAGACCTGGAATACATGAACAGACCTATCACCATCAAGGAAATTGAAATGGTAATAAAAAATCTCCCCAAGCACAAAAGTCCGGCCCGGATGGATTCACTAGTGAATTCTTCCAAATCTTTAAAGAGGACTTACTCCCAATCCTCTTTAAGCTTTTCCACGAAATTGAAATATCAAAAACACTTCCGAACAGTTTCTATGAAGCAAATATCACACTGATACCAAAAGCAGACAGAGATACCACAAAGAAAGAGAATTACAGATCGATATCCCTGATGAACACAGATGCAAAGATCCTCAACAAACTACTAGCAAATAGAATCCAACTACTCATCAAAAAGATCATACACCATGACCAAGTAGGATTCATCCCAGGGATGCAAGGATGGTTTAACATTTGAAAATCAATCAACATAATCCATCATGTCAACAAAAGAAAAGATAGAAAGCATATGATCATATCAATAGATGCAGAGAAAGCATTTGACAAGATCCAGCACCCCTTTATGTTGAAAACCCTAGCCAAAATGGGTATAGAGGGGACCTTCCTCAACATAATTAAAGCCATCTACCACAAGCCTACAGCAAGCATCATGCTCAATGGGGAAAAACTGAGAGCCTTCCCTCTAAGATCAGGGATGAGACAAGGATGCCCACTATCTCCACTGCTGTTCAATATAGTACTGGAAGTACTTGCAATAGCGATTAGGCAAGAAAAAGATATTAAGGGCATTCAGGTAGGAAAGGAAGAAATTAAGTTCTCACTATTCGCAGATGATATGATACTCTACTTAGAGAACCCAATAACCTCCACCAAAAAACTCCTAGAAACAATAGACTCGTATAGTAAAGTTGCAGGCTATAAAATCAATACCCAAAAGTCCATGGCTTTCCTATACGCAAACAGTGAGAGAGAAGAAAGCAACATGAAAAAAACAATCCCGTTCACAATTGTGCCCCAGAAAATCAAGTACCTAGGAATCAGCTTAACTAAGGAAGTAAAGGACCTGTACAAAGAAAACTACAAAACGCTACTTCAGGAAATAAAAGAGGACATGAGGAAATGGAAAGATATCCCCTGCTCATGGGTTGGGAGACTTAACATTGTCAAAATGGCAATACTACCGAAAGCATTGTATAAATTCAATGCAATCCCTATAAAGATACCCATGACATTCTTCAAAGAAATGGAGCAAACACTCCTGAAATTTATATGCAACAATAAGCCCCCACGAATAGCTAAAGCAATTCTTGGGAAAAAGAAAATGGGAGGAATCAACCTCCCTAACTTCAAACTTTACTACAAAGCAGTAATAATCAAAACAGCATGGTACTGGAACAAAGGCAGAACTGCAGACTTATGCAACAGGGTTGAATACACTGACATCTCCCCTCAATCATATGATCATCTAATCTTTGATAAAGGTGCAAGTAATGTGAAGTGGAGTAAGGAAAGCCTCTTTAACAAATTGTGCTGGCATCAACTGGACGGCTACATGCAAAAAAATGGGCTCAGAACTCTGCCTAACACCATGTACAAAAGTAAGATCAAAATGGATTAAAGACCTCAACATCAGACCAGAAACCATAAGGTACATTGAAGACAAAGTTGGCAAAACCCTCCATGACATTGAAGCTAATGGTATCTTCAAAGATGCCATGCCACTGGCCGAGCAAGTGAAAACAGAGATAGATAAATGGGACTATATTAAACTAAGAAGCTTCTGCACCTCCAAAGAAACAGTGACCAAAATACAAAGACAGTCTACAGAATGGGAAAGGATATTCACCGAATACACATCTGACAAGGGGTTGATATCCAGGATATACAAAATACTGGTTAAACTCCACAAGAAGAAAACATCCAACCCCATCCAAAAATGGGGCAATGAAATGAACAGAAACTTTCTCAAAGAAGAAATCTGAATGGCAAAAAAGCACATGAGAAAATGCTCTACATCATTAATCATCAGGGAGATGCAGATCAAAACCACAATGAGATACCATCTCACACCTCAGAGACTGGCCCACATTCAAAAGAACAAAAGCAACCGATGCTGGCGCGGATGCGGCGAGAAAGGGACACTCCTTCACTGTTGGTGGGAATGTCCACTGGTTCAGCCCTTCTGGAAAACAGTATGGACGATTCTCAAAAAATTAGAAATTGAGCTCCCATTTGACCCAGCAATACCACTCCTGGGAATATATCCCAGAGAGGCAAAAATGTATTGTCGAAGTGACATCTGCACTTGTTTGTTCATTGCAGCACTCTTTACAATAGCCAGAAACTGGAAGAAACCTGAATGCCCAAGAACAGATGACTGGTTAAAGAAACTTTGGTACATCTACACAGTGGAGTACTATGTAGCTGTTAGAAAAGATGAAGTCATGAAATTTACATACAAGTGGTACAACATGGAAAGTATCATGCTAAGCGAAATGAGTCAGAAAGAGAGGGATAGACATAGAAAGATTGCATTCATCTGGGGGATATAAAGTAACAAAATATGAGATTAATACCCAAGAATAGCTGAGATCAGCACCAGGAGGATTACTCCATAGCTTAGAGGCCAGCTGGGCATTCTAGGGGAAAGGGCAGCTCAGATAGAGAAGGGAACACCAAATAAAGGGTATTTGGAGGATCCTCCCAGGAGGGGAGATGCATGTCGAAAGTAGACTATGGACTGAACATGTTTGCCACTCAATGTCTCTTTTGCAGACCACAACACCCAAACGGAGAGAGAGAACACAGGGGATTGCCCTGCCACGGAGGCAGGGGGGGATGGGGAGATGGGGGTGGGGGGGACATTATCCATGGTGGTGGAAAATGGGCACTGGTGGAGGGATGGGTATCTGATCATTGTATAATCAAAACCCAAGCACAAAAAATTGTAAATCTACAACTGTACCTCATGGTGTTTCACTAATAAAATATATATATATATATATATATAAATATATTGCCTTTCTCTTCTCCTTAGGTCCTTTGCATAGTTAATTCAGAGTAATGTCCTTTTTGTATTGACAAAGAAAGGCAGTTAAGTCTATGCTTTTGTAACTTGGGAGTTAATTGACTTTGAATGATATTCACTCCTGGGCATCTGTTCTCTCAACTTAAGCCTCAGTTGCCCTTAGTTCCTAGCACCCTTAAAGCAGGGTCCCAACGAGGGACTGGATGGACCCAGGACAAGCTGTGAGCTACCCTGGCATCAAAATGGGCCAGGCCAAACTGCCATAATACATAACTATAATTTAAGATCATGGTCATGGACAAATTCTTGTCATGATCCAGAAAGTAACAACTAGATTAGGGCCCTGCTAGGTTTAGGAAAGACTAATCTGTCCTGAGCACTGTAGTCTAGTCTATAGTGAGATGTTCCCAGGCGAGTCACCCTACAAGCTTAATGTATCTCTTAACTGTGTCCTTACAAAATGACTAATATGAAGAAGTAGAATTAAGATGTTAATTAAGATATTAATTAAATTATTGGACTAAGGAAAGGAGATAAAAACCCTAAGTGAGATTTTGCCCCTGAGCCTGATCAGCAATCAGTAAGGGCTTGAATATGTTGATTGTGTTACCCCCAATGCAGGGGTGTTGGGGAGAGACTAGGGAGAGACCAAGGCAGTGAAGGGAGCACAGAGAGACTAGCAAGTGAGACAGGAGGAGACAGGACCGAGGGGCAGCGTGAGACTGGAATGGGGAGCTTAGTGAGACTGGAACAGGCATGTGGGGAGAATGGAATAAATGGCAACTGATCAACAACCAGTCTGGCCCTCCTTTCCTCCTTCATCCGCCCATGGCATGGGCCATCCCGGGTGGGAGAGCAGCCTGAGACCACCGAATGCAGGTGGCGAGTGGAGCCACTGGGATTTTCCTAGTTGCTTGGAAACACAGTATAGCACTGGATTATCTATTGTGTTTGAACCTTAGATGAAAGTAAACAGAATTTGCAAACACAAATAACAGGAGAGTTTAGCATGTCAGTTTTCACAATGTGCAGTTAGAGAAACTGCCCTTTCTCAGGACCCTTTGCTGGCATCTGCTGGTTAATCTTTTAGAAGTCCACAAATCCACGATTGGCCTTTATGAGCTTGTGTTGCTTTCCACCAGACCACTCTGATGGACCACGTATGTACATGTCTAAGTATGTGCACATGTATGTATGCGCACATGTATCTGAAGCTTTCAAAAGGAAGACATACCATTTAGTATTATCGGAGACAAAGAATTAAGACTCAAATTTTCAACTATCCATTGCTTTTTCTTTAAATTGTAAATGCAGGGTGTTTGGGTTTGTTTTGTTTTTTTTATATACAGCTGAGATGTTAGGAATTAACAGGAACCGAAAGACAAATAGATTGCCTTTTTAGAATGTACATCAATTGTAAACTTCTCTATCAATTGTAAACTTCTCTATCTTGTTAAAATGTTACAAAAACTGTGGTCTGTCTTGGATGGGGAAGAAGCCACTAAATACATTGTTAAACTGCTTCCTCTGCGAAGCTCGGAAACTTTAGAAAAATTGAAGTTCTTTTTCTGAGAGGCCTATGTGATTTATTTTAGCTAATATTATCCAATTTTCTTTATATGGTAAATAATGTGCCTTCTGCCACTTTGCTTTTATTTATGCAATTATTTATTTTGTGGGGTGCTGTGTACTTTATTGATAGTACATAACAACCTAAGCCCCTCCCTAAACCCCTCCTCTTCGTCAGGGATACTGGGATGGAGACTAAGGTCAGGTAATTCCCAGTGTGTTGAATGAGTAGGGGAAGGACTCCCCAGCATCTGAGGACCTCTCTCTCTCTCTTCCTCTTAGTGCTCCCACTGGGGCTGTTGTTCTGGGGGGATGGAGGGGCACACTCATTCCTTGGAGGACATGTGGACCATGAGGTTCACCACCCTATTGCTGCAGCCAAACTCATTGTCAAACCAGGAAATGAGTTTGATGAAGTGGTCATTTATATGGTAAGATTGGTTTGTCCTTTGTGCCTTGCCACAGGAAGCTTAGGTTGATTGTGTTACTCCCATCACAGTGCTCCTGAGGCACTCCCATTCCTCTGTGTTTATCTGTAATCTCTTTGTGCTCTGCTTCCCCCCAACTATTCAATCACCTTTATCTCCTAATCAGAGAAGAATGTTAACTTGTAAATATTGCCTTTCTCTTCTCCTTAGGTCCTTGGCATAGTTAATTCAGAGTAATGTCCTTTTTGTATTGACAAAGGAAGGCAGTTAACACTATGCTTTTGTAATTTGGGAGTTAATTGACTTTGAATGATATTCACTCCTGCGCATTTGTTCTCTCAATTTAAGCCTCAGTTGCCCTTAGTTCCTAGCACCCTAAAAGCAGGGTCCCAATGAGGGACTGGATGGACCCAGGGCGAGCTGTGAGCTACCCTGGCATCAAAAATGGGCCAAGTCAAAGCGCCATGATACTTAACTATAAATTAGTAGCATGGTCATGGACAAATTCTGTTATAATCCAAAAGGTAACATCTAGATTAGGACCCTGCTAGGATTAGGAATGACTAATTTGTCCTGAGCACTGTAGTCTGGTCTATAGTGAGATGTCCCCAGGTGAGCCACCCTACAAGCTTAATGTATCTCTTCCTGTGTTCATACAAAATGACTAATATGAAGAAGTAGAATTAAGATGAATGTTTAAATGGCTATTGGACTAGGGAGAGTAGGAACACACCCTTGGTGGTATTTCTCCCTTAAGTGGATCTCCTGACTGCAGGAGATCAGGAGGAGCTTTCATATGTTGATTGGAGAGTATCAGGGGGGACAGGAGGAGACTGGAATGAGGGGCAGGGTGAGACTAGAATAGGGAGCTTAGTGAGACTGGAACAGGCGCGCAGGGAGAATTGAGTAAAAGGCAACTGATCACCAACCAGCCTGGCCCTAGTTTCCTCCTTTGTCTGCCCATGGAATCAACTGTCCTGGGTGGGTAAGTGGCCTGAGACCACCGAATGAAGGTGGTGAGAGAGCGTCACAGATTTCTTATTCGTTGTATGAATATACAGTCATTGTGGGCAATGCCAGCCCCAGCATCGAAGGTGGAAAAGTGGGGGTCACTATTCAAGTTGCAGGAGACAACCTGGGCCTCGGTATAGCCCAGGATGCCCTGGAGGGACCCCTGCGTGGCCTCTTTCATGACTTTTTTGATGTTGTCATTATTTGGCAGCTTTCTCCAGGTGGAAGGTCAGATCCACAAATGACACGCTGGGGGTGGGGACACGGAAGGTCACACTAATCAGCTTCTCCTTCAGCTCTGGGAAGACCTTGCTCAAGGCCGTGACATTGGGGATGATTTTCTGTGCTGCCCCTCAGCCTTCATACCAGAGTTTCCCAGAGGGGACGTCCACGGTCTTCTGGGTGGCAGTCATGGCATGGATGTTGGTCAAGAGGCCCTCCACCATGCTGAAATTGTCATTGATGACCTTGGCCAGGGGGGGCCAGGCAGTTGGTGGTGCAAAATGTGTTGACGATCATCTTGAGGAAGTTGTTACTCTCCTGAAGATTCACATCCATCACTAACATGGGAGCAATGGCAGAGGGGGCAGAGATGATGATCCTTTAGCCTGCCCCCCCCCAACAAGGGGCCCCAGTCTTCTCCATGGTAGTGAAGACCCCAGTGGACTCCACAGCGTCTTCAGAACCAGCTTTACCCTGTTGAATATTGGTGGGATCTCGCTCCTGAAAGATGGAGATGGGCTTCCCATTCTCCACCAAGACTTTGCCATTGAACTTGCCTTGATAGGCTCATACTGGAAGATGTAGACCATGGAGTTGAGGTCAATGAAAGAGTCATGGATCATCACAATTTCCACTTTGACAGAGCTAAAGGCAGCCCTGGTCACTAGGTGGCTGATATAACCAAATCCGTTCACTTGAACCTTGACCATTATGCCCCAAGAATGCGGCTGGTCCTGCACAAGAACCAGCTTCTGTCCAAGAGGGAGGAACAGACGGTCACCACTTTGCCTTTATTTTTTTTTAAGGTAAGGTAAAAGGTAAGGTAAAAGGCCCTCCCATTGATCATCGATTTGCTCGAGCAGGCCCAGTAATGTCTCCATTGGAGACTTTGTTGTTACTGTGTTTGGCATATCGAATACATCACGGGGAGCTTGCCAGGCTCTGCCGTGCAGGCGAGATACTCTTGGTAGCTTGCCGGGCTCTCCGAGAGGGGCGGAGGAATCGAACTCGGGTCGACCATGTTGGCTGCATGCAAGGCAAACGCCCTACCGCTGTGCTATCGCTCCAGCCTTTTTTTAAATTATTGTTTTTTATTTTAACGAATCACCATGAGATACAGTGACAGACTTACACATTTTTGTGATTACATTTCAACCAAACAATGTTCGAGTACCCATCCCTCCCCCAGTGCCCATTCTCCACCACCAATGTTCCCAGTGTCCCTCCCACCACCCCCACCCCTTCCCACCTCCTGCCTCTGTGGCAGACACATTCCCTCTTACTCTCTGTCTCCTTTTGGATGTTATGGTTTGCAATAAAGGCACTAAGCAGCCATCATGTTTGGTCCATAGTCTACTTTCAGCATGCATCTACCATCTGAGCAATCTTTCCAACCATCATTTACTTAGTGGTCTCTTCTCCATCCCACCTGCCTTTTCCTCCAGCACATGAGATCAGTTTCCAAACCGTGGGGCTATCCTCCTGGTAGTGGTAGTAGAGACCACTTTGCTTTTATAAACACACACACACACACACACACACACACACACACACACACTGATTTGCTCACTGTTGCAAAAATTTCTCCTATCAAGATTACAATTCAGTAGGTCGTTATAAGCCTTTTCTTTACATTCTTGAAATAAATGGGAGAAAGTGAGGGAAGAAAAAGAAAGAAAATATAAGGTTTGCTCAGACCCAATGGCACCTCTTGAGATCAAATGGCAATAGGCTAATGAAATAGTGACATTCCCAGAATCAAAGATCACCCCACCCCCAGCATATACTCTTAGCCCACCTGGCACCAGGAAACCACCAGACTGCATTTCATGCTTTCCTCATATTGACCCCCTTCAGAGAACAGAAGGACAGATCAAACACACTGGATTCCACTAGTCTTTGTTCCTTTTTCTCACTCAAACCAACTTAAAAGCCCTTAGTCTTTCCCAGGGCAGAAATTCATCGGGTTCCACTGAGTAGCAAATCCCAATAAACCAACTATTTCTTCACTTTTACTTGTTTGTGTCCCTCTGTCTGTGCTGAGTGAGGTCTCTAACCTACCATGTCACTGTCCTCCCATTGTTCATCGATTTGCTCGATTTGCTCCAGCGGGCCCAGTAACGTCTCCATTGTGACACTTGTTACTGGGTTTGGCATATCCAATACGTCACGGGTAACTGACCAGGCTTTGCCGTGCGGGCGAGATACTCTTTGTGTCTTCGTAGCTTACTGGGCTCTCCGAGAGGGGCAGAGGAATCAAACCTGGGTCAGCCAAGTCGGCTGTGTGCAAGGCAAACGCCCTACCCTCTGTGCTATCACTCCAACCCTAGTGAGAGGTTGCAAGGTCAACCTAAAGTCAACCTACCATGATAGTACCCCAAACCCAGACCTTACTCCAGTTGCAGATATTCTTTTCTTTTCTCACTCTAGTCCATGCATGGCCACTGCTTCCTGAATTCTGCACCTGGCCTTAGTAAGTCTACATACAACCCCCCTCCCCCATATGTTTTTGTCCCATGACCTCTTCACTTGGCTGCCCTATTCTGTGAATCCAGAACGGCTCCGTAAACCCAAAACCCACAAGCGCTCATCAGGGTACGCCTCAATCTGGGAAATTGGAGTGACCCCCCCAGGGGATGCTTGCTTTCCCTTCTGTTCCCTTCTGCTTTTTCTCCGTGGGATATGAGAGAGAAGATGTTCTCTCCCTCTCTAATAATCGCTGTTTTCCGGGAATGTCTTGAGACGTCAGCATTCAGTTGAACTTCCCTCATTGTTTACTGTAACTTTCCGTGATTTGGTCCGATTCAGATGGAGAACTAAAAATTGAAACCTAAGCCTGACATCCCTCTGGGCTGCCTTTTATGTTCCCTGAAGATACTTGATCTGTCCCAAGCGTCTGATACGTTTCTCTGATGTTGTTTGGCCTCAATATTCCCTGGTTGATGGTCTTATGTGGCCTAAAAATGGGACCTTTAACTATTCAACTTTAATTGTCCTCCAAATTACTGCCAGTTGCGTGGACCACTGGGGGAAAATATGTTCTGTCTTTCTCTCTCTCTTGCACTCCCTTCTCTCTCTCACCCTCCCCTCTCCTTGTGCCTATCTCACTTTCCAAGTTTTCTTTACTAATGACCTTTGCTACCTTGGCTCTACCCCAGCTGCCACCTACTCTCCCCCACTGGCTATACTCCCACAGCGCCCCCAGCTGGTCAGTTCCTTCCTGCGGGTTTCTGATGCATTTCTGTCCAAAATAAGATATCCTGTAGCTGGCCTGGAATTCTCGCTTCTCCCACTACCACGGTGGCTACCACAGCTGTTACTTCATTATCACTCCCTCTGCTACCTATTCCAGAGTGCAGACCTCATTCTTCCCCCTAAGGGCCATGTGGAACCCCTTCTCTCTCCTGGGTTTATTGAAACGCTGCTAGCCACGTGCTTTGGCCATCTAGAGAACTGATTGAAAGCTTTCGAAAGAGTACTGCAGAAACTAACTCAAGGAAGGTTTTTCTCATGTTTCATAAAAATTGATGCTTCAAATTGATGGTAAAGAAATGAACAGCACCCGGCCCAGACAAGGTCAGACCCGAACACCTGAAGAACCTGCTGTCAGTACTTATCAATATGCTGTCTCGGCTCTTCACACGCTACCTGTCTGAATGCAAGGTTCTGTCCCAGTGGAAAACCAGCAGGACTGTACTGCTGTACAAGAAGGAAGACATCCACGACATTGGCAACTATTGCCCGATCTGCCTATTATCTGTCATCTACAAGCTGTTCACTCGAGTCATCCTGAGTAGGATTGGCAGAACACTAGATGAAGAACAACCATGCGAGCAAGCTGGTTCCAAAAAGGATTCGGCACCATCGACCATATCCACACGACAACCAAGCTCATTGAGGTTTCTCAGCAGTTCAAGATGCTGCTCTGTCTAACATTCACTGATTTAAAGAAGGCCTTTGATTCTGTTGAGATGGAAGCAGTCATCAAAGCCCTAGCCAATCAGAGCATTCAAACTCAATACATCAGGATCCTCTGTGAGCTGTATTACGGATTCACTACCAGGATCTCACCATTCTACAAAGAAGTGATCATCTATGTCAAGAGAGGAGTTCGGCAAGGTGATACCATTTCACTGAAACTCTTCAGTGCCACTCTCAAGAACATCATGCAACAATTGGAATGGGAAGGAATGGGAGTGAAGATAGATAGTCGGCAACTACATCACCTCTGCTTTGCTGATGACATTGTTCTAATAACACTAAACATTAGCCAAGCGACACAAATGCTGGCCGACTTCGACCGTGAGTGTAGAAAGGTCGGACTACAGCTGAATCTCACGAAGACAATGTTTATGAGAAACAGCCTCGTTCCTGATGCTCCATTCGCTCTCAATGGAATGACCATCTCTGAATGCAACAGTTATGTGTACCTAGGTTGAGAGGTCAACATGACAAATGACCTGGCACCTGAGTTGCGCAGGAGGAAGAGAGCAGCTTGGAATGCCTTACGAGCGTCTAAGAAATAGCTAAGAGGACGAAGAAACTCTGGCTCTGGGCACAACTCTTCAATTCCACTGTTCTTCCTGCATTAACATATGCCTCAGAGACCTGGGCCCTACAAAAACAGGATGAGAACACTATTTGGGTCTTCCAAAGAGGAATTGAAAGAGCTATGCTTGGAGTATCATGTTTCACTTAAATGAGAGAAAGAATCCTGAGTTCCAACCTCTGTCGACGGTCAAGAATCAGGAACACTATCTCATTTACCAAGGTGTTGAAAATCAGATGGGCTGAACATGTAATGAGATTTAGAGACAACTGCTGGACTAGAGCTGTTACTGACTGGATTCCACGGGACATCAAAAGACCGCGTGGTGCCCACCTACCAGATGGTCAGACTTCTTCATCAAGACCCTGAACAATTGGTTTGAGTCTCTTCATGTTCCTAGAAGGAACAGACGCCATTGGGCTACACTAGCACACGACAGGGACAAATGGAGACGTTACTGGTGCCCACTCAAGCAAATCGATGAGTAATGGGAAGTCAAGTGATCAAGTGATGGTTCAAAGGATTTCTTATACTGGTTTGTCCAAATGTACACATCTGTTTTGTTTCCACGGTGGATTATTAGAACATCTGACCTAGAAAATCTTGTGAGTTGAAGTCATTGTAGCACTGTAGCACTGTCCTCCCATTGTTCATAAATTTGCTCGAGTGGACCCAGTAACATCCTCATTGTGAGACTTATCGTTATTGTGTTTGGCATATCGAATACGTCACGGATAGCTTGCCAGGCTTTGCCTTAGCTTGCTGGGCTCTCCAAGAGGGGTGGAGGATTCGAGCCTGGGTCGAATGAGCTGACCAGCGTGTAAGGCAAACGCCCTACCACTGTGCTATCGCTCAAATGCAGCTGAAAATCATTGTGCTACATAAAAAAAATATTCAAAGAATAATGGTTTAGTTTAAATCATGGGCTACAAGAGTTAAAAAATTGATCGAAAAACTATTTTTTGTAAAAATTTTATCTTATCGGGCTGGAGCAATAGCACAGCGGTAGGGCGTTTGCCTTGCACGCAGCCAACATGAAAGACCCGAGTTCGATTCCTCCGCCCCTCTCGGAGAGCCCGGCAAGCTACCGAGAGTATCTCGCCCGTACGGCAGAGCCTGGCAAGCTCCCCGTGGCCTACTCGATATGCCAAACACAGTAACAACAAAATCTCCAATGGGGACATTACTGGGCCCGCTCGAGCAAATCGATGATCAACGGGAGGGCCTTTACTTTTTTTTTACTTACTTTTATCTTATCAGTGTTTCCTGATGGAGTTCCACATCAGCATCAGGAGTTCTTACTGAAGAAAAAAGTGTCAATAGTATTTTGTTTTTTGTCAATAAATATTCAGCAAATAAATATTTAGCACCAATAAGTAATAGACCCTCTGCTTACTCCTAAAGTAGCATCGAAGAATCAGTTACTTGTGATCATAGTCCCCAGAATACTCATAGTCTAGGAGCAAAGAGAAAAGAAAGAAAAGAAAAGAAAAAAGAAGCAATAGAACACACTGCACTTTCCTAAATAAGCTTCATTCCCTTGCTGTAGAAGTGATATATTTAATTGAGCCACAAGAGGGAGTGAATGGGCAAGAAAATTAATTCTGGATGGCCATCTAATTCCAATGACTACTTTTCTGGGAAACTTTTCTTGTTGTTTACTTTGTTTTAGGGCCACATCTAGTGGTGCTCAGGGCATATTCTGCACTCAGGTAATACTCCTGGTAGCTTCGGGGACCATATGGGTTGCTGGTCAGTCATGTACTAGGCAAGTGCCTTACCCACTGTCTCTCTGATCCCTCCTTGGGAAGCTCTTCTAAAAAACACACCTGTTCTTTTGAATATGTGCCAGTCTCTGTGCTGTGAGATGATATCTCATTGTTGTTTTGGCCTGCATCTCCCTGATGACTAGTGATGAAAAGCATTTTTTCATGTGCCTTTTGGCCATTCGGATTTCTTTGAGAAAGTTTTTGTTCATTTCATCGCCCCATTTTCTGATGGGATTGGAAGGCCACTTATTATCTTTATTGCAAACCATAACACCCAGAAGGAGAGAGACAGTAAAAGGGAATGTTCCTGCCCCGGGGTGGAGAGGTGGGATGGAGTGGGAGTGGCAGGTAGGATAGTGGGAAACATTTGTGGAGAATGGACACTGGTGGAGGGATGGGTACTCAACCATTGTGTGACGGAAACATAATCACGAAAGCGTGTAAGTCTGTAATTGTATCTCATTTGAAAATTTTTTTAAAAAGAAGAAAAGTATCTAAAAAAGTAAATCAATAAAATAAAAAGCACACCGGAAGCTCTGGTTTCATGCATTAGATCTGAGTTCGATCCCATTTCTATCTCACAGTTCCTGGAGGTTAACTGATTAATTTGTACCTCACTTTCTTTATTTACTAAATGGAAATATTATACTTAGAAAGGCGTTTGTAAGGACCGTTGAATTTCAGTATAAAAATCTTAGGACAGAGCTGATTCTCAGGATAATGGCTATTAACAAAGATGCTTCCATTCTAAAGAGTGCTTTCTGGTATTGTCCATTGCTGTCCCATTCTTTGCTTGTTGGGTAAGTCTGAAATTTATCATTTCTACGTGGCATTTCGAATTTCTGCTTTAGCTTCCTCCTCTTCTCCTTTGTCTGTTTCACAAACTGGAAAGTAGAAAGTTCAGGCATACCAGGGTGGATTGAAGGTTAGAAGTGGAGACTTAACAATTTTCCCTATTGTTCTGAACAAATCAGGTTCTGGATGGGACACCAGAAACTTGTTGTTGTCCTCTTCTAATGTTTGGAAAATGGACCTTATTGCAGAGAGTAGAGGCTTGGAAATCTCAAAGACAAGTGACCAGGAGACATCACTTGTCCTGACTCCCACTGGCAGAGTAGCCACTGACTTCTGATATAGAAGCAACCAGAACCAGAACCTGGAAGGCTCCATAGCAGGTATTGAGCATCCTCGTCACATATCATGAAATTACATCAATGGCAGGTATTAGGACCAATCACAAGATCTCTGGAGCTGGAAGGTATCTTCGGAGATAACTGAGTTAATCAGTTCATGCCCAGTGAAGCCAACCGATGACAATGGACGTGACCAATGCGATTGGGCCAATTGAAACTGTGGGCATTGGTGGAGGGAAGCTGACACTGGTGATGGTATTGGTGTTGGAACATTGTAACTCAGACTCCACTTGAAAAACTCAACTATGAAAAATGATATAAATCACAATGCTTTAATAAGAAAATGATTCCTGTCCTTTGAAGAATTTTTTCACATAATGCAATATTTGAGTCACAAAATCATGGTAAAAATATGTATATTTTAAATTAATTCAAATATTGATTGCATTCATTCATGTGTGATAACATAGAAGGGTGATATAAGTCAAATTATTTGGGTTGCATGTGAAAAAAAAATTACCGCTCTTCAATCTGAGGCATGGTTTCAACAAAGCTGACAATGCATTGGGCTTCCTTTCTGAAAATCTTCTAGGTCAGCAATCTTTTTCACAGACAGACTTGTTGAGATTGCTACAGCTCATGTGAGTTCCCAGAACTTCACAAATTTGATGCATCATGTATATCTGATAAATTGGATTTTTTATTTTTTATGTCCAATGTCGATTTGCTCGAGCGGGCCCAGTAACGTCTCCATTGGAGACTTTGTTGTTACTGTGTCTGGCATATAGAATACTCTCGGTAGCTTGCCGGGCTCTCCGAGAGGGGAGGAGGAATCAATGTGTGTGTGTATGAAGATGGAAGAATCACTGTCACTGTCACTGTCCTCCTGTTGTTCATAGATTTGCTCAAGCGGGCCCAGTAATGTCTCCATTGGAGACTTTGTTGTTACTGTGTTTTGGCATATCGAATACATCACAGGTAGCTTGCCAGGCTCTGCCATGCGGGCGAGATACTCTCGGTAGCTTGCCAGGCTCTCCGAGAGAGGTGGAGGAATTGAACTCAGGTGGGCCATGTTGGCTGCGTGCAAGGCAAATGCCCTACTGCTGTGCTATTGCTCCAGCCCAGATAGAAGTATAAGCTCTTTAAGTCCCCTGAGATCCTTGCTGGACGATTTTTTGGTCAACTTCAGCAATAGTAATAGTTTTTCACTGGATAAACATAGCAATTTTTATCCAGTGAAAATATCAGGACAACTTGTTTTTATTTGATATCAAATAGAGCTTCACCATTCTCAGTCTCCTAAGCTTTCACCTTGAGTTGAGTTTGATGGCCTAGAGGAAGAGAGTGGCTTGGTCAATGTCCTTATTGCTCAGGGTCACCTGGGGGTTGGTTCCTTCACCTGCTTCCAACAGCAGTGCTCCTCACCCATATTGTGACCTCTAAAATGAAATATTTTCTTTATGACAAATGACCTGGCACCTGAACTGTGCAGGAGGAAGAGAGCGGCATGGGACACCTTCAAGAGCATCAAAGTAATAGCTAAGAGGATGAAGAACCCATAGCTCCAGGCACATCTCTTCGACTCCACTGTTCTCCCTGCACTAACATATGCCTCGGAGGTCTGGGCCCTACAAAAACAGGATGAGAACGCTATTTGGATCCCCCAAAGAGGAATCAAAAGAGCTATGCTTGGAGTATTACGCTTCACTCAAGTCAGAGAAAGAATGCGGAGTTCTGACCTCTGTCGATGATCAAGAATCAGGGACGCTGTCTCCTTTGCCAAGGCATCAAAAATTAGGTGGGCTGGACATGTAATGTGATTTGAAGATGACTTCTGGACTAGAGCCATTACTGACTGGATTCCATGGGATGTCAAAAGAACTCTTGGCCGCCCACCTATGAGATGGTCAGATTTCTTCGTCAAGGCCCTGAAAAAATGATTTGAGGCTCTTCGTGTTCCTGGAGCGAGCAGAAGCCATTGGGCTACATTTGCACGCCACAGGGACGAATGGAGACATACTGGCACCCACTCAAGCAAATGGATGAGTAACGGATGTCAAGTGATCAAGTGATCAAAATGAAGTATTTTCTTTATGTGATAATACAGTGGTATGGCGTTTGCCTGGCGCGCAGCCGGCCCCGCCGAGCCGGGCTCGAGTCCTCCGCTCCTCTCAGAGAGCCTGGCAAGCTACCGAGAGTAACTCGCCTGCACGGCAAAGCCTGGGAAGATTTCCCTGATGTATTTGATATGCCAAACACAGTAACAACAAGTCTTACAATGAAGACGTTACTGGGCCCGCTCAAGCAAATCGATGAACAATGGGAGGACAGTGCTACAGTGCTTATATAATTTTATTTCTTCCCTTTTAATTTTTATATAAAATGTTGGAAGTAATGAAAAAGTTTCTTATTTTACCTTGTGATCTAAAACCCTGGCATCTCATCACACACACACACACACACACACACACACACACACTTGAAAATACATGTACATACATGTCATTCATACCATTTATACACAGTTATGAAGCCCTGACTAGCTCTGAGTATAAGATGATAGTTTTTTTCCCTTATGAATAATATATTCACTAAGCAAAATTTTGTCTGGATTATAAAGTTTAGTCATTGGCACTTGGTCAAATGAATTAAATAGCAATGTGGTTTAATTGATTTTGAACTAGAAATGTGTTTGCGAATAATACAAATTTGCTTATAAACCTATTATGTTCTTAAAATCCAAATATTAGCCTTTAAACTGAATGGTCATTTTTTTGATAAATATGTTTTAACTGACAATTAATGGAGGGTTCATACTGTGGATATTATTTTCCTATTTGGAAGATATCTAATCCCCCCAAAAAAGTATTTCAAAGGGCTGGAGCGATAGCACAGCGATAGGGAGTTTGCCTTGCACGCAGCCAACATGGCCCACCTGAGTTCGATTCCTCCGGCCCTCTCGGAGAGCCCGGCAAGCTACCGAGAGTATCTCGCCCGCACGGCAGAGCCTGGCAAGCTACCCATGACGTATTCGATATGCCAAACACAGTAACAACAAAGTCTCCAATGGAGATGTTACTGGGCCCGCTCGAGCAAATCGATGAACAACGGGAGGGCCTTTATCTTTACCTTTACCTTGTAAATATTATTTCTCTTCTATTTTCAAACTTATTGTCCAAATGAGACTCTATTGCTTGCACCAGCTTGGATATTTGAGTTTACTCAACTCGACAAAATATTAAAAGTATTGGAATGCAAAGGAAGCAGTTCTACAAGAACAGTGAGTACACACAAGGATCAAAGTTCCCCCCAAAACGTACTCACAACTGACCCTTTCATACTCATGCACTAGGCCTCCCTGGGGGTCCAACGATCTGTTTTTACAAAACTCTCAAAATCCCAATAAACAGTTGGGTCAAGCTTATCAAACTTGGAGGCCACAAATAAAGAAACTAACCAGGCCCACTAAGATAGTTTGGAATTCTAAATAAAATAAACATAAATCTCACCGCTTTTATCTGCACCAGGCATTTTAATCAAAATCCAGGCATTCAGACATCTCCAAATTAAAAACATAATGTTTCTGGTATAAATTTATATTATCCACTGTTGCTTCATGATATTATTCTTCAACAAATATTTATCAAATTTCTAACACACGCTAACTATGTAGCAGTGAACTCACCATGTTGTCTGTGGCCTCATGAACTTAACATGTTCTAGTTATAATCTAGATAAAATCTTCTCAAGACTCTTGGTAACACAACAGATGCAGAATTCTCTGTTGAAAGTGACTGCAGACCTCAGGTGGAGCAGGTGCGCTCTCTCTGCCGGCTCTGGATGAAGCCCCGGCAACCACGAGCTTCCAGAAGCAAGGCCCAGGTATGCAGGTTCCAGGACTAAGACTCCAGGCCACACAGTGACAGCAGAGGGTCAGGCTGTCCTCCCTGGCTCCTCACTTGCTCTTGATCCTGGCTGTCACACCCACAATCTGCCCCTGGGTGCCATCACAGCGCACCAACAGCCCTGGCCCAGGGTTTCCCAGTAGGATCCCAAAATGGATTATTGCCCTTCAGAGATGTCTCTGGACCCAAATCATTTACAATCTTAGAATTCCAGAAGTGTGTGGCTGCTTCTGTGGCCAAGCAACCTCTCATCATATTCAAAGTGAGCAATAGAAAATAAATTATCTGGTGTTTGCCCCTGACAGGCAGGCTTTAAGGGTGGTGGGAAAATTCAAGCAAATTATAATGCCCAAATGTAGAGAGAGTATATTGGGTAAGTTGTCCGCCATAGAGGCAGGGTGAGAAGAGGGATAGAGTCTGGGGGAGGCGGAATATTGGGGACATTGGTGGTGGAAAATGTGCACTGGTGGAGGGATGGGTGTTTGATCATTATATGGCTGAAGTTCAAACATGAAAGCTTTGTAACTGTATATCACAGTAACTTGATTTAAAAAAAGAAAGAAAGTGACTGCAGAAATCTGACAAAAATCTATAAACATCTTTGATTATCACAGTTTCTCTTAAACATGTAAAACTTTTGTGATCCATTAAATTAATTAATCCATATATGCATTTATTTATTTATTTATTTGGCTTTTTGGGTCACACCCAGAGATGCTCAGGGTTACTCCTGGCTCTGCACTCAGAAATTCCTCCTGGCTGTGCTCTGAAAGATCCTGGGGATCAAACCTGGTTAAGTCGTGTACAAGGCAAAAATGCATGCCCTACACACTCTGCTGTCGCTCTGGTCCTTGCATGGGTTTATTTTAACTTAATTTTTTTGCAGTGATTTACCATTGGTTTTATATAGTATCTAAATTAAAAAAATTTGGCATTATGTCTCTATACATACAACCACCATTTGATCCACATTCACAAAGATCCCCCTCTATCTTTCTGCCATCTTCTTCTGATCTTTCCTCTGGTAACATCTGTGTCTACCACAATCAAGGAGCTATTTTTGTTGTGCTTCACCCTTATTGCTTTGGTTATTTATTTCACATAAATGTGAAACCATCTGGAATTGTCTTTTATTTCCATCCTTAGTACATGTAGTAAAATATCTAAATTATACCCATTTTGTCTCTAAAGGCATATTTTGATCTTTTTTTAAATTATAGGGTACATTTTCACTGCAAATGAATACTAAAATTTCCTTATGCCACCAGTTTCACTTAAAGTATTCCAATGCTGGGGGTGGGATGGCTACTGGGATCAGTGGTGGTGAAGGAATGGGCACTGGTAGAGGAATGGGTACTCGATCATTGAATAACTGAAACCCAAGCATGAATGTTTGTAAGTCTACAACTGTACCTCATGGTGTTTCACTAATTAAAAAAAAGGAAACATCAATAAAAGTTTGATTGCTAAAAAAAATAATTCCAATGTTTTGGCTAAGGAAAATGTTACTTTGTATATATAGGGATGCAAATAGTAGCACTGTAGCACTGTCCTCCTGTTGTTCATCGATTTACTGGAGCGGACACCAGTAACTTCTCACACAAATTGTGAGACTTGTTGTTATTATTTTTGGCATATCCAATACATCATGGGTAGCTTGCCATGCTTTGCTGTGTGGGTGAGATACTCTCAGTAGCTTGCTGGGCTCTCCGAGAGGGGTGGAGAAATCAAACCGGGGTCAGCCGTGTGCAAGGCAAACACCCTACCTGCTGTGCTAGCAAATAAATATTCTGAATTATTTTTTTCAGATCCTTCACATAAATACCTAGGAGTGTTATTGCTAATTCACAGGGTATTTCCATTTTCAGATTTTTTTGTTTGGGAGCCACATCCATTGGTGCTCAGGGTATACACTGCTCTCCTGATGGTGTTTGGTGGAGATGGAGATGGAGCCAGGGTTGATTCTATGCAGACCAAATGTTTGGGCCTCCGTACTATCTCTCTGGCCCTCATTTTTAGTTTTATAAAGGACTCTCCCTCTTGTTTCCACTGATTCTTCAATAATTAACATCACCCTAGCCCTGTACAAGTCTCTTTTCTCCACAACTTAGCCAAATGTCTTGTTTTTGGTTTTTCGGTCTCTCTCTTTTTTTTTTTTTGCGACAGACCATTCTTACAGGTGTGAAGTGGATGTCTCATTGTGTTTTGAGTTACACTTCCCTAATAAGTTACATTGAGCAATTTTTAAATTTCCTGTGAGCCATCTGCATATCATCTTTGGAGAAGTATCTATCTGTTCTGGTCTTCAATCACATTTTGGGAATTGGGTTATTTCCCCTTTTCTTGTTGATTTATGTGACTTGTTCCACATATGTGAACTATTAACTCCTTATCAGGATATGATGTGAAAATACCTTCTCCAAATTAGTCGGCTATCTTTCAGTTTATGTGCTTGTTTCTCTCACTATGAAAACTTTCACATTTAGTCCAGTCATTTATTTTGATTTTGTTTTCCTTGCCACACTAAGAATAAGTGGACCCAAGTCACACCCTATGCCCTCCAATCCTCCAGGAAACGGCCTAGCTGGCCAGTAGGGCACATAATTCCAAGAAAAGGAACCTCAGAAGGAACTTGCAGGCCAATGTGCTGAGGTGTTGAGAACAACCTGGAAACTTCCATCATAGTGCTCACCCACCACCGTACTTAGAACTCACAACCCTGTGTACAACCCTTGCCTGACACTTCCCCTTCCTGGGACTTTGTACAATGGGATCTATACTCTCCTTGGGAGTCCATCACTTTGAGCACAAGTTATGCTGGGCCCACTGGGGTAATAAGTCTGAGTTCTCCCAACTCTGAGCATCCACTTGGTTTCTTGCTAATCTGCGTCAGTGCTTCCAGCCTGCAGGATGGGCACAGAAGCTTTGAACACCAGAGAGAGAGACCAGGTGGGGGCCAGGGTTAAGAAAGTTTGACATGTAATCTCATGAGCAGTCATGATCCAGAGACTCAGAAATAAAGCTCTCGGAAGAGCAACATAGAATGACATGCCACATAGATGCACGCCAGGCTGTCTCATCCAGAACAACTCAAAAGGAGGTGGATGAGTTCCCCTCCCTACCCCAACAGAGCCCCAGGAGCTGAAAAACTCCAGAACTCACTTGCCACCATGCTCACGGCCACTCTCCATTGGCTTGGACAAGTCTCACCCATGAATGAATCTGTAGCCACTTGACATCTCTTACTCTACACCATTGATATACCAAGAGTAGCACACCACATTTGACGGGGTTTAAAGTGGAAGACCACCAAATCCATGGGGGAAATTTTACATGTATATAAAAATATATATAATTGAGCAAATATATATATTTGAGCACACAAGGCTCAAACTTTAACTAACATGTTAGTAATCTCTTATACAATGGCTTAATGGCTTCAGAGTGAAATACAATAATCTTGCACACTCTCTTCTAATGAATCCTTATTGGACCATTTTTAGCCAATTATTCACAACAAGCAATATAAAATTAATTATTTTAGATCTACTTTGGGGCCACGGTTTGGGATTGGGGGTGGATCTTTTGAAATATGGTGGTGAGAATGTGCAATGGTGGTGGAATTGGTTTTTCAATATTGAATATAATGATTTTTTGTGAATAAATTTATAAAAATAAAGAATTAAAAAAATTGTGATCTTTCCTTTTTGTGGTTGATTTCTATTTTATTTATTGTGCTGGAGTGAAAGCACAATGAGTAGGGTGTTTGCCTTGCACGTGACCGACATGGCTGACTCGAGTTCGATTCCTCCGCCCCTCTCAGAGAGCCTGGCAAGCTACCGAGAGTATCTCGCCTGCACGAAAAAGCCTGGCAAGCTCCCCGTGACGTATTCCATGTGCCAAACACAATAACAAGTCTCACAGTGGAGAAGTTACTGGGTCCGCTCAAGCAAATTGATGAACAATGGGAGGACAGTGACAGTGACAGTACTTAGAAAATTTGGACGTGACTTGTATCATCACATGCTTATAAACAATTTGCTATTGTTGTTCTATTATTGTTATTAATATTGTTTTTGTTATTCTTGGGTGGAGCGATAGCACAGTGGTAGGGCTTTTGCCTTGCATGCTGCCGGACTGGCCGAGCCGGGTTCGATTCCTCCACCCCTCTCGGAGAGCCCAGCAAGCTACCGAGTGTATCTAGCCCGCACAGCAAAGCCTGGCAAGCTACCCGTGACGTATTCAATATGCCAAACACAGTAACAAGTCTCACAATGGAGACGTTACTGGGCCCACTTGAGCAAATCGAAGAACAAGGGGAGGACAGTGCTACAGTGCTACAGTTGTTATTGTTATGGGGAGACACACCTGGAAACGTTCAGGTTTCTTGGGAGTTCAAGTTGCCGCTCTGTCTAATATTCATTGATTTAAAGAAGTCCTTTGATTCTGCTGAGACTGAAGTGGTCACCGAAGCCCTAGTCAAACAAGGTGTTCAAACTCAATACATCAAGATCCTCCGTGAGCTCTATCATGGATTCACTACCAGGATCTCACCATTCTACAAGGAAGTGATCATCGAATATATGTCACATATAAATATATATTTAATTATAGTTTTAGGCAGAATGATTAAAATGGTGTTTATATTTGTTTTGTCCTTTGGGCCACGTCTGGCTGTGCTCAGGCTTACTCCTGGCTCTACACTTATGGGTCATTCCTGTGTGTCTTGAGGGACCATATGGGTTGCCAGCGATTGATCTTGGATTGACTACATGCAAGGTAAATGCTAGATACCCTCTGTACTATTGTACCGGCCAAAATGCCCAAGACCTTCTACCACCTTTCCTAAATTACTTCTAGTTCTTCTCCTCACATGTCCCTATGCTCCCAACACACACACACATTCCCGCCACTATTTCACAATCTGAGTTCTGTAATCCAGGTTTATTTTTGTTCAATACTATATATTCTATTGCCATTGTATTTTTCTCTCTTATTCTATACAGTCATTCTTGTGGTAGCATCAACTCACTCATTAGACTAAATAGTGTGACTCCTCACTTTACTTTGTTTATGTAGCTAACGCTGCACTAGACAATTTATCAGCTTTCTTAATGTTTCATTTTTTGTTTTTTTCTTTTTATATTTGCATTGCACGCAGATGACCTGGATTCAATTCCTCTGTCCCTCTCGGAGAGCCCAGAAAGCTACTGAAAGTATCTTGCCCACATGGCAGAGTCTGGCAAGCTCCCCACAGCGTATTCAATATGCCAAAAACAATAACAACAAGTCTGACAATGGAGACATTACTGGTGCTCGCTCGAGCCAATCAATGAACAATGGGAGGACCCATTCTTTTCATATAGAATAGTCAATATAATATTTCTGTAGCACAGGATTGAGAATGGTAAAATCCATTAACATCCATTTATCTGTAAATTATTTTATTTCTCCTTCATATATGAACCATTATTTTGTGAGGTAGAGTACTTTTGACAGTTTTTATCTTTTGGAATTGTCAATATTTCACTCCACTTTCCCCTAGACTCTAATATTTCTGCTGACAAATTTGATATAATCAGAACTGAGTGTCTTTGTACATTATGTATTCCTTCCATTAAAAAATATGCTGAAATCTTTCTTGTAATTTTGGGTCATTTAACTTGTAACTTTGGATAATCAAACAATGCTGTGTTTTGGGGTATGTCTTTTTGCATTAAAAATCTGGGCAAAGGAGGACTGGTGGATAGTAGAAAGCTTACCACAATGGGGTATGTCTGTGATTAGGACAGAAAAGAGACACTATGACACTGATAGTTGGAAATGATAATTCTGTACTAGAACTGAGTGCTGAGAGGAGGTAAAGTGATATGCGTGATACTCTTTAAGCAGCAATATTGCAAAGCACAGCGCCTAAAAGGAAAAAATGAAAATAAAAAGAAGAAAAAAGTATCTGGCAAAGAGACAGATTCCCTCCTACTGGGAGTAGGAGAAAAGCTAGGGACATTGGTGGTAGGAAATGTACACTGGCGAAAAAATGGGTGTAGGAACATTGTATGACTGAAACTCAATCATGAACAACCTTGTAACTGTGTATCTCACAGAAATTCAACAACAAAAAAAGGGGCATTATATAAGCTTTGTATGTTGATGTTTTCCTTAGGATTTGGAAATTTTTAGTTATTATTCCTTTCAATCATTTCTTTGCTACCTTCTCTCTCTTTTCACTTACCAGTTTACCAATATCCTTCAATTTCCTCATACGCAATCTGACAATTCCTGAAGGATTTCTTCACTATTTCTGAACTTCATTTATTATTATTTTTCCATAAGATTATTGCTATTATTTTACCTCTGGACCCTCTGCCACGCTGTTTCATTCAAAGCACCCCGGAGTGGGGCAGGCGAGACCCTTCCCCACCCCAAGTGACCCAACCTCGGCAGCCAAATATCTAGAACTCCACTGCTACCATGCCCACGGCTGTTCTCCATGTGCTTGGGCTGAACTTCAACCATGAGTAAACCTCTCCCTGGACTGCACAGCCACATTTGCGGCTGCACAACATCTCATACCTCAGACCACTCATACTCCAAGAGTAGTGCACCACATTTGATGGATTTTAAAGTAGAAGGCAACCAATCTTAGAGGGAAATATATTTTTACAGATATATATATACACACACATATATATGTATATATATATATATGCACACAAAGCTCAGCCCTATATTAGTAGTCTCTTATAGAAGGGCTTGGATGAAATACAACAATCTTCACACACTCTCCTCTAAGAAAAGTTTTTGGAGCATTTTCAGTGATTTATTCATAACAAACCTTGCCAAATAAATTATTTTGATTCTGCTTTGGGGCAGATGTTGGGGTTCAGGATGGAAATATCCAAAATATGGTGATGGAAAGGTGTAACGGTGTTGGGATTGGTGTTCAAATATTAAATATAATCAAATATGTTAACTGTAGCACTGTATCACTGTATCACTGTCCTCCCGTTGTTAATTGATGTGCTCGAGTGGGCACCAATAATGTCTCCATTGTGAAAACTATTGTTCCTGTTTTTAGCATATCGAATACGCCATGAAGAGCTTTCCAGGCTCTGCTGTGTGGGGCGGGATACTCTCGGTAACTTTCTGGGCTCTCAGAAAGGGACGGAGCAATTGAACCTGGGTCGCCACGTGCAAGGCAAATGCCCTACCCTCTGTGCTATCACTCCAGTTACTTTATAAAAATAAAATAAAATAAAACACTGTCCACTGTCCTCCTGTTGTTCATTGATTTGCTCGAGCGGGCCCAGTAATGTCTCCATTGTGAGACTTCTTGTTACTGTGTTTGGCATATTGAATACTCTCGGTAGCTTGCTGGGCTCTCCGAGAGGGGCGGAGGAATCAAACCCAGCTCTGCTGGGCTGGCTGCGTGCAAGGCAAACGCCCTACCACTGTGTTTTAATTGAATGATTTCATTTATTTTGGTGCTCTGATCATTGAACCCAGAGTCTGACACATGTGAGATGTCCAATAAACATGGTGTCAACATTCCCAGATCCATGACTGCATTATTATCTTGGCTCCTCTCTTCTTTTACTCACAAGTAAAAGCCTTTATGATATGATTTCCATGGAAATTTTTGAGTTATTCTGTCTTATCCATAAATTTCAGTCACCTGTCACCTTCCCCAGGCAATCTTTTCTGACACTGACAAAGGATTAATTGCTCCTTGTGTAAGATCTCTGAGAATGGTTAATTTAATCATATAAGGGATATGAATAGTTCTCCAGTAAGCTTTTGGGGTCTGGTTCTATTTCTTATTCTTTGCTACCATTTGATTTGTATCACTCAGAACTTGCTTGGTTCAGAGCAATTTTCTCTAAGGATATGTGAATTGAATAAGAATTAAAATTCTTTGTTTTTCTCTTTCTCTTTCAGATAAATTATTGATTTCACTTTGAAAATGAGAATCTTAATTTCAACCAAACAACTAGAGCATGCAATGAATGATTGTATTTTCTTTGGGGTTTGTTTTAGCCAATGGTCAGTTACATCTGTAATTTCTGATGGCATTATATAAATTACTGCTACACAACTACTTTGTTGTCATTTTATTGCCATTCATCTCTAATGGCAACATTTTTGTAAGCAATGTATTCATTTTGTGGATAGAATGGTAAAATACAGTTACCAGGCTTTAGCGATAGTACAGCGGGTAGGGCGTTGTTTGCTTTGCATGAGGCTGACCTGGGTTTGGTCCCCAGCATCCATTATAGTCCTCCAAGCACCACCAGGAGTAATTCCTGAGTGCAAAGCCAGGAGTAACCCTGTGCATCGCTGGGTGTGACTCAAAAAACAAAAACAAAAAAAAAGTTACCTAGGAAGACAATGAAAATTTGTAAAATTATGTGAAATTATAAAAATACTTTTTCCTATTAAGGATTGAATGAGAGTGTCAAGACTGGAACACTGCTCAGTGGCATAGCCTTGCATGTGGGGGAAAGAGAGAGAGAGAGAGAGAGAGAGAGAGAGAGAGAGAGAGAGAGAGAGAGAGAGAGAGAGAGAACAAACTGGGTTTGCTGCATCTGCTGCCTGAGCCCATGTGCAGCTTGTGTCCATGTGGCCAAGCATATATGTTGCCTGAGCACATGTGTCACCCACGGCTCCCCTCTTGAGATGTGTACTGGGGCTCTCTCCATTTCTGGAGATGCCCGTGCTCTCTCTTGAGAGCATTGCTCTCTCTCCCTTTTCTCTCCCTCTTTTCCCTTCCTAAAAGTCTCTGCATATTTTTTTTACTTCACTGCTTGTCTCTGCCTGAAGTTCTTTTCTGTGAGATAGGACAAAGACCTTGAAGTCCTGAATAAGGCTTAGGACTGACTTTTCTTTCCTGCAAAGTGTTAATTCCTCGCTCCAGTCTGAGTCCGTGACTCTCAGAGAAACCCAGTAGTGGGGATTAACTCCCATGCCTAGAGGTCAAACAAAAGTCAGATGTTGCTTGATGACCATCTTGTGGGGCTGATGGGACTCAAGGTCCGCAAGTGAAGGGGTTCATCACAGATTTTATCGGTCCCAACTTTCTCAGCTGGTCCCAGGGGAGCAGAGGTGGATCAATAAAGAGTGACCATCTCTCTCCTCTCTGCCTCACATAAGCTACCCATGGGGGCCTACTTTATTCTTGGTGAGCCAGCCAGGAGATTGCAGTGAAGAACCCCACGAGGAAAGAGGTAACCTGTGAAAATCTGCTGTGGAGGTATGCTCCCTTTGAACACTCTAAAAGGGGATGGGAGCGGACTGTAATGACCTCTAAGTGAATGTGTGTGTGCATAGACCCTCATTTTGGCATGATTCTGTAATCCTGACCATTATGGGAGAGACAGGAATAAGCCCACTAGCGAAAAGATCCTGGGAAACTCAGGCAGGGAACTAGAGGCAAAGAGGTTTAACTCTAGATGGTTTAAGAAAGAAAAAAAAAAGGAAAAGGAAAAGGAAAAGCCCAGTAAAAGACACAGCAAGCCAGCAAGCCAGTGGAAAAGATACAGCAGGGCAGAATTTTTTCCCTCTTCTTTCAATTTGTGGCAAGTTTTCTTAAAAGCCACACCCAGAATAGGTGAAGCTCCACAAATAAGCTGAGATTGTGTGTTGAAAGTCAGATATCTACCCAAGGATGCTTGGAGGTAGATACAAAGATCACTGTGGAGACATTCAATTGGATGATTCTCTGTCAATCTGAGATACGGGGGTGGCATCCTCTCCCACAGCTTTCAGAAGACTCTATGCCAGGGTATGGGAGAGCATCCTCTCTGGCAGCTACTAAAGACTCTACACCAGGGTTTTGGGAGGGCATCTCCTTCAGCTATTTTGCTAGTTTGGGAGGGTGTTTCTTCCAGAAGAATTAAGGGATTAAAGGTTCCTTCACCATAGAAATGAGTCACATTGGAAAGGCTAATGTAGGAAGGGGTCAGATCCTCTTGGGAGAAATTAGAGACCTGGAGAAAATATTTGCCAAGGAACCATCATGGGTTATTGGCACAGCGGGTAGGGCATTCGCCTTACAAGCGGCCAACATGGCCGACCCGAGTTCGATTCCTCCGCCCCTCTCGGAGAGCCCGGCAAGCTACCGAGAGTATTCGATATGCCAAACACAGTAACAACAAAGTCTCCAATGGAGACGTTACTGGGCCCGCTCGAGCAAATCGACGATCAACGGGAGGGCCTTTACCTTTACCTTTATTAGTGAGACACCATGAGGCACAGTTGTAGACTTACAAATTTTTGTGCTTGGGTTTCAATTATACAATGATCAAATACCCATCCCTCCACCAGTGCCCATTTTTTACCACCACGGATCCCAGTATCCCTCCCACCCACCCCCCATTCCCCCATCCCACCCTGCCTCTGTGGCAGGGCATTCCCTTTTGTTCTCTCTCTCCTTTTGGGTGTTGTGGTTTGCAAAAGAGGCATTGAGTGGCAATCATGTTTGGTCTATAGTCTACTTTCAGCATGCTTCTCCCAACACCCTTTATTTGGTGCTCCTTTCTCTATCTGAGCTCCCTTTTCCCCTAGCATGTGTGTCTGGCCTCCAAGCCATGGAGCAAAATTCCTGGTACTAATCTCGGCCATTGTTGGGTGTTAGTCTCCTGTTTTGTTACTTTATGGAACCATCATGTTTAAAGAAGTGTCTTATCAACCTTTGTAATGTCACATGTCCTATGTATAAACTAGAGCACAGGGAAAGATGGCCAGAAATTGGCAGCCTGTGTTATTATACTTTCATGCAGTTAGACATATTTTTGTGAAAGCACCTGGGTTTGCTGGCACCACAATCTACGACAACAGAAGTCTCTATTTGACAGTCACTTCTAACTCAGCAAATTCACAAAAGATAGCCTCACCCTTGTTAGAGCTACAAATCTCTTCTCATTTCCTAACATAAAGAGGAACTAGGTACCAAAAGAGGGAACTGATTATGAATTTTAGAAATACTCAGCTCAGTGTTTGAGCTCAGAAAAACTGACACGAGAGAAATGCAGATTTACACTGGGTGAGGTTTGAAGTTCGAGGAATTCAAACTTATTGATTGCACCTGAACTGAAGCCACTTTCTCAGTCTTGACACTCAGCAGACATCGCAGGCTTGAAAAAAAAAAGGTAGGCCCAGGGAAGTATTTTCCTAAGCTTTGTGTAGGATGAATTTTCCATTCATTGATAGTGGGATCCCTATGGTGGAATAAATGGGAAATCTACCTTTCATTAGACAAAACTGTTCCTGATTAAGGTGCATCCGATATGTTTGGGAAAGAAGCAATCATTTCTGCAGAGAGTAGCTTCTAAAGGTTCATAGAAGATTATGTATCTTGAATTATTTTAGTCATATTTATTTCTAATTTTTCAGGATCTCAGAAACTTAAACCATTACCCTACCCTTAAAAAACATATGATGAATTGTTTCATTGCTCTTTATGTTCTTTTTCTCATATTTATTTTCTATCTCTGACCTGTTATTTTTAGACATCAACATTTAAGATAAATCTGATGAAGAAGTGGGAAAAAGATGTTTTAGGGCAAAGATAGGCTTTTCATATAAACCTTGAGACACATGTGGCCTGTCCTAGCTCTCTATCATAGGAACCATTAGTGAGCTTAAGGTGAATCTAAACTTCTTGTGAAGAAGTCTTCTAATAGAAGAGATTTCAAATATTTTCAGCATTGCTGAGAGCAGCAGAAAGAAGCTTAAAGGTAATGGTGTCCAGTGCAATCCAGAGAAGGTAAATAACTTACCAGAGTTTGCTGACAGAATAAAAGAACTAAGAGGAGATTCCAGTTTTCAGTCTAGGTCTTATCCTCATAGGTCATGTTCTCTATAATGCCATCTTCTCCACCAGCAAACCCTAGGAGTCATTTTAAGACTATTATGTTTTGCATCCATGTCAAAGTGAGAGGAATAATCCTTTTCAGACCACCCTCTTCATGTTTCTTTGTGGTAACTATGATGGGATGAGGATGTGGGGGGAACAAGGTAAAGGTAAAAGGTAAAGGCCCTCCCGTTGATCGTCGATTTGCTCGAGCGGGCCCAGTACCGTCTCCATTGGAGACTTTGTTGTTACTGTGTTTGGCATATCGAATACTCTCGGTAGCTTGCCGGGCTCTCCGAGAGGGGCGGAGGAATCGAACTCGGGTTGGCCATGTTGGCCGCTTGTAAGGCGAACGCCCTACCCGCTGTCCTATCGCTCCAACCAGTGGGCGGGGGGGGGGGGGGGGACAAAACAAGTTAAAAAATAGTAGTTTTGTACAACAGATCAGTGAGTAGAAGAAAAAAAAATTCTCTTTTATTCACCTTTGTAACAGAAAGCAATAGTGAAACGACAGGAAGAAATGTCTATAATTTTCTCTGGTGTTTGGGTTTCCCTGATATTTGAATGGTTGAACCTGGGAGAGGAAACATAAGCTTTTGTCTCTAGGGAATTTATCTTCTCTCATTTATACATGAATGTCTGTAGTTTGATTTCCAGGTACGATCACGTGAATTTTTAGCTAGAGTTCTCTCGAGGGACAAAGCAGCAGCCTTTAGTGACTAGGATCTGGTGATAATATCATAGGACTATGCACTGACCATTAGAACCAATTGAAAATGTTATGTTCATGTAGTATCTCTGCTCCTTGTAGATTCACATTCTTATTCAATACTGAGGAATAATCACCAAAGATGGTTGAAAATACAGAAACTCTCTCTCCTAAATATTTAGCCTGGTTTTTTTTGTATGTGAAATGTCAATGCAGAGATTCCTTCGCATTAAGGAGAAACTAACTGAAGCACATATTTTATTGGACTAATAACAATCATCAGTTAATTATTTTAATAACATTTTTGGCTTCTATGATGCAAGATGAAAATAATGGATGTTTATAAAAATGCTTTTTACCATTATTGTTTAAGTAAGCAGGAATGGGGAGCTGCTTCTGAGAGAGATCAAACTTTGGTCAAGAACAAATTCTGAGGTCATTTGTTGCAGAATATGGAAGGGGTGGAACATTCCTGACATGGGGTCAACATAGGTAAATGCTCTCATATAGAAATGAAACTGTTGACTTGGAAATACAGAAATAAATTTTAAAAAGCATTGATCACTCCAAAATAAAAAAGAAGAGAGTCAAAATAAGGTTAAAACTGTATATGTGGGCTGAAGTAACAGAATCCATTTTGATTTTATATTCCAGCAAGAACGATGAAATGCCATAGGTAGACTGTAAAGATAGAAAGGGCACAATAATGTTTTTTCTCTCAACATTATCATTTTAGCTACAAAGGGGGGAATGAACTGGATTGAACTGGATTTAAAGGATTATAAATGGGTGCAGGAGAATATCAAATGGCTATGAAGCATTCTTGATCAGTTTCTGCTCAGTTGGACCAAATAGGTGAGAGAGAAAGAGAGTTTCCAGAGTTGAAAAGTGGTTGAGTAGAATCAGAAAAAAAAATATATTTACTAAATCTGAATTCAATTAGGATAGATAGACTCAGGGACAAGCTAAAGGCTGTTAAACATGAATAACTGAACTAATAATGGCGCCTTCCTCTGCAAAAGAAACTACCTGGAATCCCCTAGTTTGACTATGGTTCCTTTTACCCTTAGATCTTGTCACTGAGTATTTGGATAATTTTAAGGCTATAGATTCATGCATTATAAATGCACTTTGTTGCATCATATTAATTTTTTAAAAGAAAATTGTCAAGATAAAAGTAGCTTCTGTTTATGCCGAAATGAAAAAGTAAATGAAACAGTTCTCTCTTAAACAAGATGGAAATGAACATTACTATGAAATTTATTTACAGTAATCTTTCTCAGTGAAGCTCAGTAAAAAGATTTCCCAAAGTAAAATATGAATTAGAAGACTTACATTACATTTAAAAACCAGAAGGAATATTTCAATGTTCTTTTCTCTAAAGCAAGTCCTTGCATTCTCCTGAGAGGACGCTCCAAGTTTCAAAGTCTGAATACACATAATAGTTAGCTTGTTAGGTTTAGTTCATTTATTTATTTTGGTTTAGGGACCACATCTGGCAATGCTCAGGGTTTAGTTCTTAGCACTGGTGTGGCCCAAAAACCAAAATACTACTAATAAATTAATAATAACATAACCATAATTATTATTATGATGAAACAAAGGAAAGGGGAATTATGATTATGCTTTATATATTAGATTTATGTTTTCTTTTATTATTTTATTATGTTTTCTTTTATCATTTTATATTTTCATTATTTCATTTTAAATGGACTAAATAATGAATTATAGTTTTTCCTCAAATATTTAACAAATTTCTAATCTAATGACACCAATTGTCTCTCATCCTTTTGATCAGAAATCACAAAGGAAAAAAGACTTTTTCAAGACTTCCTCATCACAGAACTGAGAGTCAGACTTGGGGGATTTGAATCTTAGGGCTCAGGAACTCAAGAGTCTACTTTGACTTCCTTCCTTCTTTTGGTTTTTTTTTTCCTTTGCTCTGATATTGGGCCAAGAAAATATTGCCATCTGTTGTGTATCCCAGGCCATTTTAAGGGGAATCACTTTTCAGGCTGTTGAATTATTATGAAAAATTCAAATCGATGCATAGGGTTGGAGAAACCTTGTCCTCTTTGGAATTTAAATCCATAATTAAAACAGTCCAAAGAGAAGGAATTTCACTGTCACTGTCACTGTCCTCCTGTTGTTCATCGAGTTGCTGGAGCGGGCCCAGTAATGTCTTCAGTGTGACACTTGTTACTGTGTTTGGCATGCTTTACCGTGCAGGTGACATACTCTCGGTAGCTTGCCAGGCTCTGCGAGAGGGGTGGAAGAATCGAACCTGGCTTGGCCAGGCCAGACGCATGCAAGGCAAATGCCCTACCACTGAGCTATTGCTCCAGCCCAAGGAGGAAGAATTTAAAATTTCTTTTCCTTGACAAGAATCTACTTCTCCATTTAAGAGAAGATATAAATTAGAGATAAACAAAAGACTTAATAGAACTCTGGACAAGTCTAGGCTAACACAAGATATATTCAACAAATGTTAAGTTCCTTTGCTAATTTTCTTGACAATCATGTTGCCTTATACCTTGCATCAAAGGAAGAGATTAGTTCTATGAGACTCCTCTTGGGACATGAATCAACATCCTCTTTCATGTAGATTTATTTATTTTAAATTTATTTATTTATTTTGAATACCCATCCCTCCACCAGTGACTATTTGCCACCACCATGGATCCAAGTATCCCTCCCACCCCCCACTACCCCCATCCCACTCTGCCTCTGTGGCAGGGCATTCCCTTTTGTTCTCTCTCTCCTATTGGGTGTTGTGGTTTGTATAAGAGTTAAGCCTGATTTTCAGGGAGAAACGTTGGATGATTTACTTTCCATTGAACACTTTGTATATAGGGAGATGTCGCGCGGCCGCATAAGTGGCCGCGTGTTTTGGAGTAAAGGTCCTGGTTCCCACATACTCGAGCTATGCTTGTAGAGGTTCATGGTCACCGGGGTTCCATCTGGAGGAGGCGGGATGCGGCACCTACCCCATCTGGGACTTCCCGGTAGAAGTTACTGATCAATTTGTACTATCCAAATGCTTTCTAGGACATCCAAATTCCCCATCCTACTGGTTCATCTGATTGAATTTCAATTTTTTAAAAATTTTCAATTGTTTAATAAATAACCTAGATGCCCCACTAAATTCAGGACTCTTAAGGAGGAGTTACTATTACTCTAGTTAAATTTAGAGGAGTTAACTATTACAACTCAAGTACTGAGTCTCATTTCACACTATCTTAGGTTGCTTGAGTAGGTGCGTTAATCAAACCCTGAACCTCATTATAAATTTGAGATGCAAATGACTGTGTTCTGTTACTATTTTAGCATCTATCCTTCAAAGAGGACAGGGATAGGGTTTTCTTGTGAGTACATAGAATAGAATAGATTAGAATATTCAAGTGAGTATGCATAATCGTGGTTGAGATAAAAGCTGAGTGCAGATCTGAATTCATTCTCTAATCTGAGAGCCCCCCCCAAATGTTATTTACCACTTTCACCTCAATTCCATCAATATTTAACTCTGCAATCATTCTTAGAATTTTAAAGTCATATGGCATTTATAAAGATGTTCTGATAGCTGTAATGCAGAGAGGATCAGAATGATGCAGATTGAGGCTATCCTGTCATTCCCATAATCTTGTGCTAAATTGCATTTCTATTGTAGCCCCTCCTTAGCTGCCATGACAACGATGAACGGAATGGAACAGACCATATCAATACCTGGTCCTGGAATGTCCTTCCCAGTACCTTCCCAGCCAGGGAAGTCTGCTACTCTACATTCATATTTGTGGAAAGGGATGCCAGAGAAATTCTTAAAGGGAGAGCCAAAAATCCTTGGGGTAAGTTATGGATCTGGGTAAAGAGCAGTGGTTTTGTGAACTCTTAACTACTCACACCTAATTCCTACTTAGCTCTCTGCCAGCCTCACACTATTTTAGTCTATGGTTCTGAACTTGATGGTCAGCCTTGATTTCTTAAAATGTGATATCTTAGTATGCTGAATAATGCTCCTAACTTTATTGGATTTAAAAAGTGACTAAGTTCCACTGTAGTGTTGTGGACCTTGCCTAGAAACTGAATTTCATATTAGCAGGAAGAGTACAAAGGAAATAGTTGCACGTGTCTTAGGTCTATACCCACCAGATATTGCTAGCGGTCTATGCTCCTATATTGTTTCTTCCTGTCTTCAAAATCTTCGCATCTACTCTTCAGAGGGTGAAAATTCTTCTGCTACCTGCTCTGTCTGTGTTTCAGGAGGCTATCCCTAAAGAAAGGGACGATTTAAAGAAAGACAAGGTAGTTCAGGTAAAAACAGTGGATAGAGTTTATCTTTATCCTAAGATTGAAAGCAGTGAGTCTAAGTCATAGCAATATGATATAACTTCCTCATTACTTCTGGATCATTTAATTCAGTTCCTCAGTTTTTACACCCAGCAGTCATGTTTGCTGTACACAGACCTCATTAGAATGTCACAGTACTCTTCTCTTTTCTTCTAGATATATTTTAATTTGCAAAACTTCTTTTTAAAATCAGCTCTTTTTAAATTACAGATTCCATTTTTCTGAACACTAGTGAAATGGAACAATAGTTGTGAAAGGAGCTGAGTATTATTTACAGAGCTCTGCTGGGAAGTTTTGGTACATTGTTTTTAATGCCTGGAAATAATTGAAGCCATATATAGATATGCTAGAAGATGTTTTTATTAATATAGTATTGGACATTTCTTTACATAAATAAATCTTACACAAGCCTATGAAGAAGGTTCTCCAAAGAAGAAATGAACAATAACTGCACAGAAGAATGGACTGGTGTAGGCATCATTTTTTGCAGTGTATAATAATTCTTTACCATTTCTAGGTTGTACAGATCCTTATTGCCCTGGCAAATCTCAGCTTTGGAATAATAATGATGTGTACCACATTTCCTTTTAATGAACCGGTTCCCTTTATAGCATACACTGGGTATACGATTTGGGGGTCTGTGAAGGTAAGCAGAATTCTTTCTAATATAGTTAGAAATAACAAGACCGTGTCATTTATCTCCTGAACTTGGGTGTCACATCTCAGTCCTACATTGTGGTTTAACATTTGAAAATAGTTAGGGAACCCACTTGTAACTCAGTTTTCTCCAATTTATTAATAATATATAATTTTTAAAAAACACAGAAAGTTATGCAGACTTCACATATAATGTGTGTCAATTTCAGAATATTATAGAATTATAAAGCAAAAGACGTAAAACAGAATGGATTAAATATGAAAGAACTGGTTATTTTCCCAAGAATTCTAGTGGCTATGCATTTAGTTCATTGACAAGGAAGTCACAGAGGACAGCTGACATACATGTCAGATTTGTTGAAGATGATTGTTTGTTCATTGTTATTTATATGCACAAACATTTTCATGTCTCTAAGCAGATCTGAGCAAAGGCAATGGTTGTGCCATTGTTGATTTTGTGTCATGAGGTTTCACCTCTAGAGTTGGGAAGGGTTCACTGAATCTCAGGGGAAACTAAATTAAATACTCAGAAAAGAAGAGAAGATATAGTTGGTATAAAGGCAAGTTATACTGTTTAGTCAATCCACTATCAAGACAAGAGCAAATAAATAGTATTCTAATAGATTTTCTCTTATAAATTGTATCAAAATAATTGTAATTAAATTAAAATTTAAGAAGGTTTTTAGATCTCCTAGCACAGAATTCTGGAGGGTTTCTCTGCAAGTTGAAAGTATAAATTAAATATGAAGTATTGTGTTATTTACTGATGAGGAAAATTGTTCTAGCATCTTGTGGTTTCCAACTATCAACATTTGAGAATAAAGTACTTTAAAGTCTTATTGGATTTTATTTTTATTACATTTCCTCATGTTTTACCATTTAGACGATTATAAAGACTTCTAGACTAAAAGGTATTTAGTCTAAAAAACACCTATGCTATTAAAAAAATTAGACTTGATAGTCTACAAATTTTGTCAATGTTACAGAGGGTACAGTAACAAAATTTATTTAGAACTATAAACTTGTGGTTAAGTCATAAGTTTTGATTAAAAGTGATTAATTTGGAAGAGTATTAATGTTGAATTTTATTAAATGTCTTCTCAAATTAAAAACATAATATTCATTAATATTCATCAATATAAACAAATTTATGAATATTAATGTAAATATAAATAAACTATCTCAGATTTATTAGTTTTATGAGTTACAATAATTTCAAATTTAAAAATCTGTACAATTAAAGAAATACCAATATATCTATGATGGATTTTTTTTATTGTAAGATGGATAATTCTCTGCTATTTTTTCCCCGAGGTTATTTTACATCTGTTTATCTTTTCTGTACCTTCTGACGTTTGTTGAAGATCATACTACTTCATTGGATTAGTCTTTTTTTCTTCTTACATTAAGATGCAATATCTAAAATTTAATGTACAGGGATTAAGGCATCTGCCTTGTACAAGGCTTATGCTGATTCAATCCCCAGCACTGTGTATGGTCACCTGAGCACCACCAGGAGTCACCCTTCAGCACAAAGCAAGTAGTTGGCTTGAGCACTGTCCAGTATGTCTCCCCAAACCCAACATAATTAAATAGCACTGTAGCACTGTCCTCCTGTTGTTCATTGATTTGCTCGAGCGGGCCCAGTAATGTCTCCATTGAGAGACTTGTTGTTACTGTGTTTGGCATATGGAATACAGGCTTTGCCATGCGGGCGAGATACTCTTGGTAGCTTGCCAGGCTCTCTGAGAGGGGTGGAGGAATCAAACTGGGTCAGCTGGGTCGGCCAGGTCTGCAGCGTGCAAGGCAAATACCCTACCCACTGGCCTATTGCTTATTTTTAAAAATTACTTAGTTTTTTAAAATAAAAGGAAAATTGGAAACCCAACACAAAAACCCCATTAGTTTAGGACCATGAGTCCACTCAACCTCATTCTAGCTATTTGAGCTGAATGGAAAATAATTTCCCAGTTGATGGAACCAAATTGGAAGAATAACCTAATGATGATCTACTATGGAATTTAAAAGTTGCCTGATACTATTTTAGTTGTAACATTTGATAATCAGTTAAATAAAATAGTATTTATTTTTTTGATTGCCTTATTAATCTTGACACTCGTTAATCTTGATTTATATCAGGAAGTTGGATACTTTTTAATTATTTCATGATCTTCAAGCAGTTTAAATTTCATCACATCTGATGCTTCTACATAGCTTCATAAATTCCCTGAAGCCATCTATAATGATTTCTCCATTCTGGGGGAAAGTCTTAATTACTTACAAAAATTTATGTTTCTTCAAATATAGTCTCTTACAGACATTTATTAATTTTGAGGTAAAGTATAGTTATGACTTCAATTATTTGGTAAAAATTTTTTACCTGAACTTTTTTCTTGCTACCAGTTCATTATTTCAGGATCTTTGTCAATTGCAACAGCAAAGAGAACTACAAAAGGACTGGTGAGTAACAGTTCTTGTTTGTTGGCATAGTTGTTCTAGAAGAATTTTATTATATTAGAATTATATTAGAATAGAAAGCATAAAATTGCTTTTTAAAAATCCTAAGAGATTAGTTTAAGTCACGGTCACGGTCCTCCCGTTGTTCATCAATTTGCTCGAGCGGGGACAGTAACATCTCCATCATGAGAATTGTTACTGTATTTGGCATATCGAATACGTCATGGGTAGCTTGCCAGGCTCTGCTGTGTGGGTGAGATACTCTCGGTAGCTTGCCGGGCTCTCCGAGAGGGGCGGAGGAATCGAACTCAGGTTGGCCATGTTGGCCGCTTGTAAGGCAAACGCCCTACCGCTGTGCTATCGCTCCAGCCCTTAAACTAAGAGATTATTTTAAGTAATTCAAATATTATAATATAGATGGTAGAAAGTAGAATTCCTACTGGGAGAATGAACAGTTTGGGTGAGAGTTGTAGAGACTATAAAAAATTCAGAAATTCTTAAGAAAAATCCAAGATAGGAGTCAAATTAAGTTGCAGCATGATCACAGCCTATAGCACAGACTTTTGGTATGGCATATAATGTTTTGACTTATTAATAGAAAACATATCCCAACTATATGCAAAGGAAATTTTGATTCCACTTGCAATTGAAATAAATTCACAATAAGGTCACTAAATGAAAAGAAATAAAGAATAAGCCTCAGACAATATGTCTTTTACAAAGCCAATTAAAAGTAAAAGTACAGAACACCAGTTAAAAGTAAAAGTACAGAACAACAGATTTTTTTCTTAGATAAAAATATTTGTGTTTTCCGCTCTCAAAGGATAAATATCAATGAGTGATTGTCAATATGAATCTGAATATCTCTTCAATCTGCCTCCCTCTCATCTCCTGCAAAATCTGTCTCATGCTACAGCTCTTAAACCTCACACCTCCTGTGGAATTTCAGTTCATGTAAAAGGCATTCAAAACTTCACTAGAAGCAGAGCGTGTGAGGAAAAGGAATACAAAACACAAGGAAATGAGATGTAGAAATGGAGGTCTAACTCTCATGGAGGTGTGAGAGTTAGACTTAATGTAGAAAATCATTGAAGGTTAAACATCTGAAACAGACCATGCTAAGAAATGGACCCACTTGGGATTACACGTCTGGCAAGCCTTCTGAGGAGATTGGAGTTTACCCCAAAGACTTACCTGTGGAAGTCAGAGGGTCATATTTTAGGTTAGTCAAGTGTTTTGAAATGAAACACTATGAAGCAAGAAGCAAGTTAAGAAATTGATATAGAAATCCCTCTAGGCTTATTACTAAAGTATCAGAAATCCAAATTTGCGTGGCCACTATTGTGGCCACGCAACATCAAATGCTTTTCATAATCAGCAATAGAAAACAAATTATCTAATGATGTCTTTTTGGCAGGTCTGAATGTTGGGGAAAATTCCAAATAATAATGTTGGGTCTTTTGTTGTAATATTGAATGTGATCAACGGAGAGAGAGAGAGTAAAGTGGAAATCTGCCACATGGGTGGGGTGTGTGGGGGAGGGGTTGGTTACTGGGGTTCTTGGTGGTGGAAAATGTGCACTGGTGAAGGGACGGGTGTTTGATCATTGTATGACTGACCGAGACTTAAAGTGAAAGGCTTTGTTACTGTTTTCACGGTGATTCAATAAATAAATTAAAAAAAAGAGAAAGATTGAGATAGAGAGAATGGACCTTGGTGAGCAAGAAGTGTTGGGCATAAGGTAGAAACAACTAAGGATGCTGTTGGATTGTATAATTGATTTTCATTCCTTTCTAGGTCCGAGGTAGCCTAGGAGTGAACATCATTAGCTCTGTCTTGGCTGGAATAGGGATCATACTGAGTGCAATCAGCTTGAGTGCTTTTCCATTCCATTATCGTTACTGTCACTATTTTAACGCGTTAGACAATTGTTCCATGGTAGCATTTATTTTAATGGTAAGTACTTCCTCTAATCATGGAATACTGGAGGCAAGTCCTGAGAGTCTTGATTCTGATAAAAAGTAACAAGCAGTATATCCTAATTAGTGAAACACTTCAGGAATTTGGATATGATTGAGAAATGAGACAACATGCTATTGATGAGTTGGACACAGATTTTATTATATCCTCTGAACCTTCTCTATGTTGTTGAAAAATTGATAATAATGCTCATAGCTATATAACATATAGTCTATAATAGTATTTTAAGCATTTTGCATATATTTTCTATTAATTTTAAAGCACCTATATGTATGCAACATTAACCTATATAAATGTCAGTCTTCTTGCATCCCAAACGTCCTGATGGGGACTGATAGTCCCTTGATTCTCTAATAATCAAATTAATTTATTTTGAAATATTACTGACAAGCGGTAAATAATCCAGTATCTCCCTAATCATCTCTAGATGTTCTTACAAGACAAACCACATTTAACCTCAACATCTCCGTTCTGGCAATTTCTCAACCTCTGTTCTGCATTTGTTACTTTTTCTGCATCACATTCCCTTCTCTAGGTGTTATTTAATGATTTTATTTTTCAAATTCCATGTTTACCAAAATCATAGGTAATAAAACTTTTGGACGTTTAGACCATTGGTCAAGGAATGAGAAAGTTTCTGTAACACAGCATAGACAACTGACATTCAATTAAATCTTTATAATGAACATGCCATTACCTATTTTGACATCACTGAGTTTTCTGTTATTTCCCTTCCATATGAGTCACCGGATTATCACAATACTGTTTACTTTTTTCTCATTGTCTCCTTATCTCACCTGAATTGGAAACTTAATGTCCTTCCTATTTTATTATTAAGAATGGTTATTATCTTTTCTTTATTCCTAGACCTTCATAGATGAAATTAAGTATCACTCTCACTGTCCTCCCGTTGTTCATCGGTTTTGCTCGAGCGGGCCCAGTAACGTCTCCATTGTGACACTAGTCACTGTGTTTGGCATATCAAATATGTCACGGGCAGCTTGCCAGGCATTGCTGTGTGGGCAAGATACACTCTGTAGCTTGCCAGGCTCTCCGAGAAGGGTATCGAACCTGGGTCGGCTGGGTCAGCCTGTTTAAGTGACTTTCCTAAACTACTTTACTCCCTTTGATATTTCTATAGGGTATGGACATCTTTGATCCATTATTTTGCCTACAGCTATTTTGAGTTTTATGTTTATTTACCATTTGTTTACAATTCAAAATATTTGTGAAGTACAGCTTCATACCCCACCAATACAAAGTTCTAGTGCCATTCACCATCATCAGATTTAAGTCTCTTTAGCCATTATTCCCAACCATTTCATATTCCTCTCTGTTAACCACCATGCTTTTACCAGTTTGAGTTCATTTTGTGGTGTTTCATATTGTTTAATATATTTCATACGTGCATATGATTATTCTTTGCATCTATGCTTTTTTAACATAGTAAAATCACTTCAAGTTCAATTCATACTGCTCAATGGCAAAGATTCCTCTTTTATAGGAGCTGACTCATAGTCCACTGGATATAGGTACCACAGCATCATTACCTATTCATGGAAATACTTTTATTTTTTATCTACTGTGATTAGTGTCGCAGTAAAAATAAATTCATATATACTCCCCAAATAATTTTATACTCTTTGGATTAATACCTAATATTTAAATTGCTGGATCATATGCTATTACTTTTCTAAATACTTTTAGGACATATTGTTTTTTGTTGGATCAGTTTATATTACACCAATGTTACATTTAAGCTATCAGTTTGTTTACATTTACTCAACTCAATACTTAATACTTGTTTCAACTCTTTTTCGGCAGAAGAGATTCTCACATATATGAAGTGAAACTTCATTGTGGTTTTTAATTTGCACTTCCATAATGTTTGACATTTTTCTTTGTCCCTATGAGCCATTTGTTTGTATTCTTTGGAGAAGTCTTTATTCAGATTTTCTGTCCCATTTTTACTGGGTTATTTGGTTTTGGTTGTGCTTTATGAGGTTTTTTTTTTATATAGTTTGGATAAAACCCCTTCTTGGATATGAGATAGACAATTACACCAATTTGTAGTTACCTTTTTGATTTTGAAGTTTCTTATCTCACAGCACAGTTATGATCTCATTATAATTACTAGGTATGAGATCATACTATTATTTCAACTACACAAGAGCGCCAATATTTGAAAGGAATTTGTTGAGACTGTCTTTTTTATTTCATCCTTTTAATAGAATTTTCACATTCCGTAATTACAACATAACTGGGATGGAAAATATGAGGGCAATGATTGTTTTGTTAGAGAAAAAGATGAGAAGTGGAGGATAAATCACATTCAGCAAGTATATGGTGTGTGGTCAGGTCATATTGAAAGCAATTAAAAGTCAATTTTTCTGATATATGACCAATGTTTTTTTCTTTTTAGAGTTGCAATAAGTGATCGGTGTTTTGAACTTGTCATCTCCAATCCTAATATTTCTTTCTATGAATTTGTTCAAGGGACTAGATGCAGTAGTGCTCATCTTAAGTGTGCTGGAATTCTGTATTGCGATATCCCTCTCAGCCTTTGGGTGCAAAGTAATCTGTTGTAATCCTGCTGGAGTGAGTATTGGTATCCTTTGGGGATGTTAATATTTATTTCCTATTCATGTAAAATATTGTATAAATTCATGGGCTAGAATAAAACACATTTATTATCACCTAGATTCAGTGGGTGAAAAGCCTGAGCATCAATACAAACAATGTGACTCTAAGTAATCATTCATATGTACTTTGCCGAGCTTAATTCCCAGCAGTTAATGCATACACTTACACCAGCACCTTCCAGAGTAGTCCTCGTGTCTCCTGTGCATTTTCAGAGTGGCCCCCACAACAACTAACTAAAACAGAGAGTCAGTTAGTTTGGTCAGTTGTCAACTCACACGAGTGACATCACGTTATACACACAGGTTCCACCTACACTCAAGGGAAAGATTCACACAAGGCCATGGATCACCAGTATAGTCTTAGAATCCTGCCCACCAAAGGCGATAAAAGCTGATTTTCCCCATTCTTAACACTCCCTCAAAGTTTCTCCCTTCCCAGTGCAGATCTGGGAAAATTCGCAATGGGAAAGTCTCCATAAAGTCAGATTTCAGACATTTTAGCTAATATAGTAGCTTTCCCTAGGATACAGAAGTCAGTATTTAACTTAGCTATCAGTTCTCTTATCCTAAGATCTATAATGGTTCTCCCTAATTGCTAAGCAGATGGAATATTACATAGTAACTCAAGGATCAGAAAATGGAAGGGGAGAAAACCAAACAAGTCACTATGAAGAATAATGCAAATATTTTTCAAGATCCAGGGTAGACAAATCCCAAAACCAAATTATAGAATAATCATATGAGGTTAATTGGTGCTTGTTGCCATATATGTGTGCCTACTTTGGTTTGTGTGTGGGGGGAGACATATGCATTGTTTTACCCTTTTACAGCCCTTATCCCCAAAAGAGACAGAGCAATTCCATGGAAATTCCCAATGAGTTTGTAATTTCATTAAGGGAAGCATTTAAATTTTATTAAGTAAAGCATTTGGTCACGGATCTAAGTTCTCCTTAATAACTGTCATAGCATAGTATAGGGTTTGTCTATCCTTCTGCTGCAAGAGTAGTTACAGAGTTGGGAAATCTCACTAAAGTTGATTCCACTAATCCCACTGCTCAGAGTTGCAAAGTATCAATACAAAAGGGCACTGATTTTAAGGCATATAATGCCAAAGTCTTTTTCTCCAGGGTTCTCCCAAATTTCTTCTTTATCTGATCATGTCACATCCTGTGAACGAAGAGATAAGTCACAATTCTATAGTTTCCCAATGACTCCTTCCTATCATTCTGAGTCAGTGTGGGTTTTGAAATGTCTTAGTCATGTCTTAGTCAGCAAACCATGATTTGAGCAAGTTATTGCCATCAGCAATCAACTTTATTTTGTAGAAGAGCCTATATTTTCTACAGAACTAAGTTTACCCAGTTGCTGGGGTCCATCATCAATCTTAAAATCAACTTACTGAAAAGACAACAACTGTCAGTAACTCATCTAGCTCAGACTTGATCCAGAGAATGCCTGAGTAATAATGTTAAATTTAGCTTGAGACAGAATTCAAAGAAAACTTGATTCTGCAAATGATGGCATTCTGTGAACAAGGGAAATACTAGGAATAATTGATTTAATCACCATTTATGTTTTTCTGATTGATCTCATAGGTTGTATTCATTATGCCATCAAATTCCCACACGGCAGAAATAGTATCTACTGAACAGATCACAGGCAACTTGATGCCAGCAACGGATCAACAGAAGAATGTTCCAGAAGAGTTATGCTGATAATTGTGTTTAAACCCCACTTGAAAGCATATATAATTTAAATCATGTTCCTTTTATCCTGCTTCACAAGAACTCATCAACTCGTTTCATTGGCATTTCATCAACAATAGTAAAAGTTAAATAAATTATTTCATGAATCAGTGGTGCTTTGAAAGTTTTTCATGCATCTTTAGAACCTGATATAATGATACTAAGATGGTAAATATTTGAAAAAGGGTAAGAGGCATTGTTCCATTCAAATTTCCCTGAAAAGTACATATTTCTACTTCTCAGGACATTTTCCAACACTACAGCTTTCTTTCCATAACTTGGAAATATAAAATATTTCTATGTTGAAAATCACGGCTTCCTCCACTATTCTCTACTGCTATGTAATATTGATTTTTGATGTTTCTGGCTAAAATATTGTGTGTGCATGGTTTGGGGGTCACACCCAGTGGTACTAGGTATATTGCTCTTTGTGATACTCAGGGGACCATGTTGTGTTGGAAACAGAACCTGGGTCTCCTGTATACAAAACATGCTTTCATGCTAAAATTTAAAATTACTTTAAAGAATTTTTTGTTACATGTATGACTTTTATAGGCGTTCTAATTTTTAATTTCTCATCCCTAGAAAATATCTTATTTATATCTTCATCCATTAAAATATCTTCCTTAGAATTCCATTTCATGCTTTACAGTTACGCATCTGCAATTTATTGCTGATGGTATTGCTGAATTGTGTCAATCACTAAACAGCCTCACTGTGGTGTCACTAGAGCCATTCTCAGCATTTATAGAGCTGGTTGGTGTTGGTTGAGACTTCCATGCTATTATTTTCGTGCTTTCAACTTAATGGGCTTCTGTGAGTTTTCCCTCGTGGAATTTGCAATGCTGAGGGTGATACTTTGCAATTAGCCCCCCTCCACACCCCATTCAAAAACCTACCTCCCACCCCATCAAGACTATTGTGGAGCATGGCAATAGGTGCCAGAGCAGATAAGATCTATCCCTGCATATCTACCCAGTAGGGATTGTCTGGACACATTTTTTAAAAAATTTTTATTAGTGAGACACCATGAGGTACAGTTGTAGACTTACAAATTTTTGTGCTTGGGTTTCAATTATATAATGATCAAATACCCATCCCTCCACCAATGCCCATTTCCCACCACCACAGATCCCAGTATCCCTCCCACCCTCCCATCCCCCCCATCCCACCTTGCCTCTGTGGCAGGGCATTTCCTTTTGTTCTCTCTCTCCTTTTGGGTGTTGTGGTTTGCAAAAGAGGCATTGAGTGGCAATCATGTTTGGTCTATAGTCTACTTTCAGCATGCATCCTGCATTTTACATGCACCAATATCTGGCTTTGAGTCTCACCCAACCCCCCAAAATTGTCACCTACATTTAGTGACTCATGAGTCATTCCTAACTTCAACATCTATCCCTAATTAGGATTGGGCCAGGGGCAAAGCAGATTTGGAAATGTCAAGTAATGCTAAATTTTATGTAATTTGTAATTGGGCCATCCTCTTAAACCAAGACTCCCTATAAAAGATGTGTGTATTTGGCAATACAGTGAGCTGAGCGGCCATAGCTGTCTCCCAGAGTGGTTCCTCTGCATGCTGGTCATACTTCGCCCCATGTCTGTGCAAAGTGTCTGGGCACATTGGGGAAAAGTTTTCCCCAACAGACTCTGAGGAATTAGACTGGGAATTTCTCTTTTCCTTCCCCCACTGTTTTCACCCAGTGACAGGACGTATAACTTTGAGGAGTGTGAAATTTGATGGATAGAACTATTGCCCACTCGCATAGGCAGCCACTTGGTTAGGAAAAGTAGTGCTGGACCTCTTACTATAGTAGTGATGTAGGCAGGTAGATAGGGAAAGGCTCTCTGCAATGAAACAAAGTCTCATAGAAGAATTCTAGGACCAACCCACCCTGTGGAGACAGAGAATAAGGACTTGATAAGACCATCCCCAGACCCTGAAGATATGAGCCTCCTCTCCATGAAATTCCTCCTTTCTGAGAACCCCCCTTTCAATCCGGTTAACTCCAGCGACCCAGCCCCAAGGAGATTCCAGGACATTCCAAGTCAGATGATTCTCGAACCCCTTTTAAATCCGGTTGACTCCAGCGACCCAGCCCCAAGGAGATTCCAGGACATTCCAAGTCAGATGATTCTCGAACCCCCTTTCAATCCGGTTGACTCCAGCGACTCAGCCCCAAGGAGATTCCAGAACATTCTGAGTCAGAAGGATCTATAAGAACCAGTTCGAGAGTCCACTTGGCGCTCTCTCCACCCTCGGAGAAGCCCGCGTTCCCTCTGGACGCGTTACTCTCTCTTACTCTCCATTCCCCCGCTTATCTGCTTATCCCTTTCTCTCCCTCTCCAAAAGCCTCCAAATAAAACCTGTTACTTCACTGCTCGTCTACTCCTGAAATTCTTTTCTGCGAGCGAGACAAGAACCCCAGAGACCTCGGGTAAGGCTTGGGACTGGTCTCTCCATTCCTGCGAAGAGCAAATTCTCGCCCCAGCTTGAGTCCGTGGCTCCGAGCAATCGGGTGGCGGGGATTAACTCCCGTGCCGAGAAGATCAAGCAGACTTCAGGTGTGGCTTGACGGCCACCTTGTGGGGCTGGCGGGGCTTAGGCCCGTGCCGAGCAGGTGCTCACTGCAGACTTTACCGGTCCTAGCCTACCCAGGGTTCCGGGTGGCAGAGGCGGGTGGGGAGAAAGTGACCGTCTTTCTCCTCCCCACTTCACATAAGTCACCCGTGGGGCCCACCGACATCAGTAGAATTTGGGCATGGAGAAAGCCAGGACCTAGCGGGAAGGGAGGAAAGACTGCCTTCACTTGGATAAACAGCAAAGAGATATCAGTAGTAAGGTTAATCTCACTTGAAAAGTGGGAAAGTAAGCAGAGGATCTGCATGGGTTGCTATCTTGAACAACTCCCTTTTTTTCACTTTATATTTTCTTTTCCAATATTTCACTAATATTTTAAACTTTGCTGTCAGAAATCATTTCTGACAGTGCTCAGGGGTTGCATTGGAATGTGATGGAGGAATCCAGCTTTGCTGGGTGCAAGACAAATGCCCTACCCTCTATACTGTGGCTCCAGTCTCTCAAATGCTGATTTCCTTAAGCCACCTTATTGTAGGTGCTTTAAGAACTAATTCATAAGACATTTGCACATTTCAGCATTACATTTACATTAAAATCTGGCATTGTGGTACCTGTTAATCTCAATGTCTTTGTTTAGTGATGCCCTGAAAGTTCTAACTCATGTTCAAAAATAGTCTTCTCCTACAATACTATAAAATGTTCAGATCAAATATGTACATATTAAAATTATTACAGGGCTAAAGAGGTAGTATAGGTATTAAGCATCTGATCCGAGCATCACCAGGTGTGGTCCCCACAAAACAACAATAAAAAAGTTAAATGGGCTCTTTCTTTAATATAATCTTTTAATTTGTCATACAAAAAACAAACTACTTTTACAAATCATATCATCTTGATTGCATGGTGAATAGGAAACAATGTTAACCACATTAAGTCTTGTATAATAGTTTTAAGAAAGCTGATGCAGCATTGGATTTCCTTTTTGAAACTCTGAGCTCAGTAATTTTTTCAGACCGATTTTTTTCACTGACTTTGTGAGATTGCTACAACTCATATGACTTCTAGGAACTTAACAAGCTGATTGACTCTGTAGCAGTGATAACTTTTTTGGTGTCTAATACATGCATACATTAGGCAGAAGAACAAGCTCTTTAAATCCCCTGTGGAAACTACTGGGTATTTTTGTTGTTAATTTCTGCAAAACAGCCATTTCACTCATCAAAATGGTCAGAGAAACTTGTTCTAATCCTTCTCTGTCTCCAAATAAAGTTTCATCCAAATCAGTAGTGCTGACATTCAGTACTGGAATATCCACATATCAATCCACATCACAAACTGGAATCATCCAAACTGGAATCATCCACTTCCCAACCTGGAATGTGTAATCATTTATGTCATATGTTCCCTCCTCTTTCTCTATCTTCATTCTTTCCACTCTCTCTCTCACTCTCTCTCTTTCTCTTTTTCTCACTCACTGTATAGATAAAATTACTTGTTTTACTTCCTAAAACAAGATTACATTCAGAGTAAAAATTTCATTTCACAATTAAATGGCCTCAACATAAATCTAGTTCAGTTCTAGTTTAATTTGTTTTGAAGCTAGGAATGAGCTTTTGAATGATGCAATTTGCTTATTAATTTCTCATGTACATGGAATCCAAATTCTGACATTTAAAGTAGGCATCATTAGAAATTTTACAAGAAATTTGGTTTAGTTCACTTAATAAATGCAGATTCCATGTTTCAAATACTTTTTTAACATGAATGATAGCTGGTCCAAAAGAGAGGATGTCTTCAAAGTTTGTGTTGATATTTTTGCTATCTACTCTTAATTAGATTATCCAAATCAGTTCCCTTTGGATGTTTGAAAGAAGTTATCAGACTCCACAGAGCTAAAGGCGAAAGATAAAGTAGAACAAGAAAGATAGTGCACGTAAGGACTGAAAACATTCCATAATATACACACTCCCTGATCCTACCTGGTCCATGTGCCATACCTGCCTCTGACTTTAATTATCCAACTCTGCAAAGATTTCTGCAAGAAACCCTCAAAGTTCCAATAATTAGACAAGCCCAGCTTACCACCAAATCATTAGTAAAACTGAGCCTGGGAGGTATCTCTAAGGACTGAATGCAAACTTTGCATCTGGAAAGTCTGGGTTCAAGCTCAGATGTTGCATGGTTCCCTATGTACCTTCTGGAATACCCTGGAGCACTGATTTTGGAATACCACTAGGTCCCTCCCCCCCCAAAAAAACAAGTAAATTCTTAGTAAAACTGATGGTAATTCCCCAAATAAAGATAGATCTTTTTCATTATAGTCATATATCCACAATACTTTTATTCAACAAATATGTATTGTTAATCTACTACCTGTCAATCATGTAGTAGTGAACTAGCCACGCTGTCTAGCTGTCTATGACCTTATCATAGACATTCTAATTGTATATATATATATACATATATATATATATTTGCTTTTTGGGTCACACCCGGCAATGCTCAGGGGTTATTCCTGGCTCATGCCCTCAGGAATTGCTCCTGGCGGTGCTCGGGGGACCATATGGGATGCTGGGAATCGAACCTGTGTTGGCCATGTTGGCTGCGTGCAAGGCAAAGGCCCTACCCGCTGTGCTATCGCTCCAGCCCCTCTAATTATATTCTTGATGTACTCTGAAGTACATTCTAGTTATACCTAATTATGTAATTATATTCTGATTATATTGTAATAATGTCTAATTAGATATTCTAATTATATTCAGAATTTACTCAGGAGGCAGTTTTAACATGTTTTTACCAGCATTCTCAGTAAAAAGTGATTACAATTACTGACAGTATGTCTATATTGAATTTTTCAGCCTTATAACTAGTATTTAGTCACCATATTAAAACTTCACTTATGCAGAAATTTAAGAGAGGCATAAGATCTTTAATTTAATGACAGTTTTTTTTGGTTATTTATCACTCCACAAAAAGAAAATAAGTCAAATTTAGAGTTTATGTTCTATGAAACTATGGAGTAAAATATCAAAACCTGAAAAACCATAACTCATATTAAAAAATCTGTATAGAGGTTACTTTTGGAGGGAAAGACAAGTACAGTGTGCTTCCTAATGCTTAAAACTTCTGATTTTTTTATCTAGGAGAGATTAATACAGGTATAGATATTCTGTGGAAAATCATTGAGTTGTCTATTTATGATCCGTGCACATTTTATGTTCTTCTAACTAAACACCAACACTGAATCCCTGTCTGTGGTTCTACTTTCTAGAAAACAAGGGCTAAGATGATAAAATGTTGTCATTAAAAAGGTATTATGCATCCCACGTAAATAGATTACACACCCAGAGATTTACATACATGTACGATACACCTAATTCTTTCTGTGTTAATGATTTTTCCCAGGATGTCTAGGCAGGGACAGAAGCAATACACCATCCCTTGTGCTTTAACTCTTGTTAAAAAGGAAAGAAATTGCAACAGTCATCAGTGAAAAGTTTCACATAAGGGTTGGGGGATTTCAAGTTATGCAATGTCACAGTTTTCGATGCAACAAATCTGAATCTACTTCGTGTCCAAGCCTATTGGTACAAATCTTTGCATTCAATCAGAAAACTACTACCTTTCAAGTTCACTTGAAACCACTCTTCCCACAGATCATAAAATAAACCCATCTCTTCTTTTGTTTTTAAATGTCTTCTGTTTCTTGGCCTGGAGATTTGGTAAGCAAGTAGGATATTTGCCTGGCATGTGGCCAACCTAAGTTCTATATCTGGCATCACCATATGGTTACCTAAGCACCACTTTGAGTGATACCTGAGCACAGAACCCGGATTAAACTTGGTGTGACTCAGAAAGAAAAATAAATAAATATATAAAAATTTTTAAAACTCCTTTATTTCTTTTAGTGTCTGGTATTATTGTGACAAGAAGTCAATAAACACATTTCCAGCACAGCCAAAAAAAGAAAAACATAAATATATATAAATGTAATATATATTAAATATATAATATATAAAAGTATAAATACATATAAATATAAATAAATGTATACACACACACATATATATAAATGGCCTGATCTCGGAAAGATGTTCCTATATCCTTACTCTCTATAGACTATACACAGTTATCAAGAGGTAGAACCCAAATGAGTTGTACCCATTGAATGAAGTATATATATTCATTCAGTAAGACAAAATTCAGTCTTAAAAGTAAAGAAAACCCTATCTCATGTCAAAATATAGATGAAACTTGAGGATACGATTTTAAGTGAAAGTTGGCAGTCAGAAAAATTTGAATTCTATGTTTCTACTGATGAGACATATCTAAAGTAGTCTACCTCGAAACATAAGTAGAACAGGGACTGCAGGGGGGAGGAAATGGGAGCTGTCCTTGCAGGTGTTGTTTTGGTTTTTCAAGAAAATGAGAACTTTCTAGAGCTGTGCCACACAGCAATGTTAATATATTTCTGATATGAAGAGTATACTACCGAAACAGGCAGTTAAAAATGGTTACAGTAGTACATTTCATGTGCTTTAAAAAAAATTACATTTTAAATAGTAATTGGCTTGAAAGGCCAGAGAGATTATACAGGGCATAAGGGATTTAAGCCTTAAATCAACCCTAATTTTTTTCCTGGCACTAAGCCCCACAGGAATGATCCCTGAGCATAGCTGGATTGGTCTCAGACCCCAAATAATAATAAAAACAATAATAACTACAGTAAAATTTTTAAATAAAATATTTGAGGCTAGAGAGATGAGATAGCTGGAAACTTGAGGACACTGTTTGTCTCATTTGTTTGAGTGAAATAAAAACAAAGTTTTGTTTTTTTTTTGCGTTTGTCTTTACACAACAGTCACCTAAAATCCTTTTGTTTCTTGATCAGTATTTCTCTGTATGGAACTGCGAAGACTTTGTTCCTCTTCCTTCAAGAAATATTTGGTAACATCTGGTGTCATACATGATTGTTACATCTGTTTGTGGGTTGTTACTACATCTGGAAAGAACCACAAATTGTGTTAAACATCCTGTAATATATAGGACAGCACCCCTCCACAACAAAGTAATATCCAGTCTAAAATGTCACTGATGCTTCTTTTGAGAATCACTGTCCTGAATTATAAACCTAAAGGTATTACTACTTTGTCAGTCCTTCTCCTTCTAGTAGGCCTCATTGGGTTGGCAGAGCTGACTCTGGAAGCAACTGATAATGAGGCCAATGGTCAAAGAATGATGAATCTAAACTGAAAGAATGGAGAGGAGATTTTTGTTCAAATATCACTGAAATTCAAAATGAAAGAAAAGGCGGAAGAGAGAGAGATGGGGATTAATGGTTGGGACGCTTGCTGGTTTGGAAAGATTGGATAAGAAGAGGAAAAATAAAGTAGATCACTTGGGGGCCATTACTTTGTAGGAGTGTGCAATAAAAACTTTATATCCATTGCCTTATGCAATCCTTTCAACTTCTCTCTGTATTCTGAGTAGAATTGTGAAAGAAAAAAATCAAAGAGAGGAAGACTTTGCTTGGGTTGGTAGGTTTGATTGGTTAGTTGGAGAATTCCACCAAACGGAAAATGGCTGAGATTCTCACTAAGAAAGTGGGATCCTTCTTTGTCAAAACCCATGAAGAGCACTGCATCCCGCGATTTGGGCATATGGAAATAATGCAAGGAATAATGGGATAGTGCCAGAAGGCACCATAGGAAGTGTGGAAGGATACCAGGAGCTCAGATGCCGGAGGGCTAAAGGTCCTTCTGTCTCTCTTTCAGTTTTCTGGGCAAGTCCATTGCTATCCCCAGGTTCATTTTAGAAATTAAGGCAAGGGGATTGCATTTAGTAAACCATGGCTTTCTGGTTCTGGGGCCTAAAGCAACTTTTTAAATGGTTTTCTCAACTTCTTTCTTGAGCAGAAGAATGAGCATATGAACTTAAGTGTAGAACCCAGAGCCCCCTGAGGGGACACTGATAGTTTGAGCCCTGCTCCTGGGCTCCTTCTTGCATGCCTGATGGAAGCAAACTTGTGAGTGTTGCTGTTCAACAGATATGACTGGCTCAGGTTCTGGTACTCTTGCCCAATCCATTAAAATTAGCTCAGCTTCACAGAGCTATCCAATGTAGGAATTTGTTAGATGTGTGCAGAACCTTTCCCATCTATGTCCCATCCAAATCAACGCTTCTCTAAAGAAGTCAATGTCCATCCTTTGGGGAGAGTGAAATAACCATAAAGAAAGAAATCAGGGGCTGGAGCGATAGCACAGCGGGTAGGGCATTTGCCTTGCACGTGGCTGACCCAGGTTTGTTTCCCAGCATCCCATATGGTCCCCTCAGCTACCTCCAGGAGTAATTCCTTAGTGCAGAGCCAGGAGTAACCCTGTGCATTGTCAGGTGTGACCCAAAAAGCCAAAAAAAAAAAAAAAGAAAGAAAGAAATCAGATGAGGACGAGGGTGCTGGAACGGCATCTAAAAGTCTGGGAATAGCTTACCCAAAGTCTGAAAAATTGAAAAAACTAAAATCACACATGAACAACAAATAAGGTTTTCATTTTCTAGAATTACAATTGGCTCTATGTTATTGAATTCTCCTTGAAAATAGAAAAATATTACTGTTTTTTATTATATAGTTAATTTTATCTCACTAGATTTTTAATCTATCAAAATTACAACTATCATCAATAGTACTACTAGTAATTATATATTATCCCATTTTCTTTGGAAGTAACACAAGCCTTTCAAAAACATTTACTGTAATCTTTATAGTAAATCTCCAGTGTGGATATTGTTTCTTACTAAAAATATTGGAAAGCAGAGAAGCAGATAATGGATGTGCTTAATAAAACAAGTAAGTACTAGGGTGACAATTCAATTCACATGAAAAAAACAATTATAGGTTGGTCTTTGGGGGTGACTTCTGAAGAAGCAAAAAGTTTAGGCAAAAAAGGAAGTGCTGGACAGCTTGTAATCAAAACATGAAAGGATCACATCCTGTTTGGTCCTAAACCTCAAACTAAGGCAAAGTTGGCAGCTTTCAGAAGATAAGAACAAGTACGAAATTCTAACAAGTGTGTGCAAGAGATCCCAGAGTTAGACTCTCCCAGAATTCTGAGAATTCCGCTGAAACGTTACAGACCGGACACAGGTAGGTGATGCTGAGATTATTTTTCAAGTCAGCGCTCCCCTCACTGTGATTTTATTAGAGGGGATGGTAGGTGGTCGTATTTTTGTGAGAAGTTAAGAGACTTTACATTATTTTGGAAGCAGAGTGGGCAAAGGGAAAGTACATCTGGTTTGGTTGGTTGCTCTTTCCTATGGTGCGACCTTAGTGGGGTTCTTACCTAATGTCATGTTCATAGGAACAGATTTCTCCAGTATTCAAACTTGGCTGTCTCTGGGATGGAAGTGGTGCAGTGAAAGGGGAACCACGTCCTAATCCCAAAGACCGCCTGGTTCCAAAGGTTGAGAAGACCAGTGTGTAGGTCTTAAACCCAGGTTGTACAATGCCAATTTCTATTCTCATATCCCTGCATGCTGCAATTTCCTCAGACTAGTGTCTGACACAGGCTACTGTCACCAGAAGGAAAGGAGAAAAACAGTAACACAATCTGATGGAGGGTGCGAAGGATCCAGATTCAGGGAAAGCTGGGGTCCAAGTTCAGTTCTAGAGCTTACTAGCTGTATAGATGTAACTGAACAATAATTTCATCTACGACTATTTCTTCAGTACTAACTCTGCCATGTGTAAAAAGAAAATGTGTATTTTCTCATTCATAGACAATTTCTTTTATTCTGAGTTTTCATTTTGCATGGTTTTGCCAAAGAGCTAATTACCCAGTTATAAGGATTAAAGGCATTAGAGGATATTGCCTAGTAAATATGATAAAAAAAGATACCAAGGATTAATTCTAATATATTTTGCTGTTAGATATTAAAAGTAAATAATTAGGCAATTATTAGTAACGAAGGAGACGTTGCTGGGACCTGCTCGAGGCAATCGACGAACAACAGGATGGTCATGATCGAATTAGGCAATTATTAGTAACGAAGGAGACGTTGCTGGGACCTGCTCGAGGCAATCGACAAACAACAGGATGGTCATGATCGAATTAGGCAATTTGAACAGTATAGAATATGATAAGGAAAAGCGTCATGAGTAGAACCCTTATTGTGACCAGTGTGATAAAAGTTATATTTCATAATTGGGAGTAAAATTTAAGGATAAAATTTATCAAATATATGGCAATTCAGTTGTAGGGAAATAGAGATTTTGATGTATTGCAAATTTTTGTGACCACCTGTCTCTGAACACTCTGTTCCTGCCTCTTTGTGACCTGTTTATTTTCTACGTGGGAAAATAACCATAAAACCAACATTTGGGGTTTTCACAGTTTCATGCTTCCCTAAAGGACAGGAAATGGTAAAATACTGACTAAAAATCTGGGAACCAAACTTGGGAGCTCTCTGATGTGGAACCTGAATTTATTTTCTCTTCCAGTGTTGCTAGCCTCATCATGACATCGCAACCCATGACCCATGAGAATATTGTGATCATCTCAGCAAATGGCATCAATTTCCCCCAAACAGAGAAACCCGTGTCAAACAACCAGAAGCAGGACAATCTCTGGAAATATCTAAAGTCAAATATCAGATGTATTGGGGTAAGGTCTTCAAGATATGTTGGACTGGAATGGGGAGTGGGGGTGGGCAAAGGGGAGAGATTATGTACGTTGTCTTGGGATGCGACAGCTATTGTGAATGTGGAGACTCCTTTGTTTTGTCAGAGGTTGAAGCACGGAGCAATGGAAACTACTTAGAGAACCATCTGAACCAGTCTAAGGTCATTTCCACATGAGACAATGTTAAACATGCTTTTACTCCCACTTCCAAATATGAGCAATAATTGAGTTCTTTGTTATTTATCTATCTTTGGATATGCCTCATCAATAATTATATCCACAACTTTGCAACATTGAAGAAATACTTTAGGAGCCAGAGGAGTATAGGGGTTAAGGTATTTGCTGTGTGTGTGACTGAACCTGATTTGACCATGGCCACTACTTATGCCCCTAGAAACACAATCAGGATTCTGAGTATACCTGGGGGTGGCCCAAACTTCTCCCCCTTGAAAGACCACTTTATTGATATATAATAAACAAACAAACAAAACAAACACTGTCCTCCCATTGTTCATCGATTTGCTTGAGCAGGCCCAGTAACGTCTCCATTGTGAAACTTCTTATCACTGGGTTTGGCATATTAAATACTCTCGGTAGCTTGCCAGGCTCTCCCAGAGGGGTGGAGGAATTGAGCCCAGCTCAGCCGGGCTGGTTGCACACAAGGCATATGCCCTACCACTGTGCTATCACTCCAGTCCCTGATATATAATGGCATACAAAAAAGATGAGCATTTGTCTTTTTGATGGTGGTAATAATGTATACTGTAATGTAATAATAATTAGTATTAATGCACTCAAAAAGCAAAACAGAACAGCATCACTGGCCATGCTGATCAGGGGCGAACAAGGGCCATAAAAGCAGAAATACCTGAATGCAAGCTAAGCACTTGTCCAGATGTCCCAAGACAGCAATATTCAGTGATGCAATAACTCTCTCTTCCGAGACATTTTGTACATAGCTCTCACTCCGGAGCTTTTTCAGTGTATTCCTCACTAGGATTCGGTAGAAAATGATTGTGCATGAGTTGCATGAGAGAGATAAAGTTCTGTCTTCACAGAATCTGCCTTGGGTTCTCCATTTCTCTTTCAACAGAGTATCCAAATCATGTGTGGAGTGATCATATTGAGTTTGGGGATCATTTTGGTGTCTGCTCCATCCTCTCCATACTTTTCTAAAACATTTTTCCCCCTGTTGAAGACTGCACACCCTTTCATTGGAAGCTTGTGTGTAAGTAGAAATCCTTAAACAGGCAAGACAGGGTGTAAGTGGAAAGAAGATGCCAGAACTTAGGTGTCTCACCTTTACTTTCTACCTTTCCATCTTCCAGTATCAAAGAGCCCATGGTAGAACTCATTCTCTTATGTGCAAGCAAAAGTTGTTTGGGTTTGGGGCTGGAACAATAGCACAGTGGGCAAGAGTTTGCCTTGCACATAGCCAACCCGGGCTTGATTCCCAGCATCCCTTTTGGTCCCCTGAACACCGCCAGGAGTAATTCCTGAGTGGACAATTAGGACAAAAAAAAAGCTTAAAAAAAAAGAAGAAGTCCTTTGGCTTTACTTCTTTAGAAGGTCATCTAACTCTTCACCTCATCTTGGGCTATGTGGAAGCTGGGTTTTTTTTTTTTTTTTTTTTTTTAGAAAATGTAAGTGTTAGAAAAGGGAAAAGTGCCACAGAGGTAGGGTGGGATGGGAGAAAGGGGGGTGGGAGGGATACTGGGACTGGTGGTAGTGGAGAATGGGCAGTGGTGGAGGGATGGGTATTGGATCATTGTATAACTGAAACTCAAGCACAAAAATTTGTAAGTCTACAACTGTACCTCATGGTGTTTCACTAATAAAAATTTAAGAAAAAAATATATAAGTGTTAGGCTAAAGTTCTCACTTGTCCTTTGAAATAGCTACCTACCCTCATCTCTCCTTTCTTGGTGCTTTTCTAAGCGTTCTAGACAAAGAAGTTACATCTATGAATTTAATTGTAGCTTGCATTAATATTCATTTGTTCCTTCCCCACCACTTTGTTTTCCATAAATGTCTTGAAAATATTGTAGCTACATTTGAATATAGAAACTTACCTAACCATTGTCCATCCTTTCTGAGTAGCTTATCATCTCTGGACTTCTATCCATCATCACGGAGCGAAAAACAACTAAAATTTTGGTGAGTCTAAGAGACATAAGTCACAACTGTATATACTGAGGAGGAATTTAGGGAGAAATTTTTAGGGTGAATTACTGTGTTGAGTTTAAAAGTAAGTCTCATAGCATCTACTTAGAAGAGTTGGGAGTTATTCCTACTTAGTGCACGTTTTCCAACTTCAAGACCTGAATCAGACAACATTCAGAATATTGTATCATTTTTATACCAATGTTGTAGAGTCTATTCTAGAAAAAAGTCCACCTCATAGGATTCCCTTTTGGTATCAATGGAACTTCAGATTTAGATCATCATGATGAAGACACAGGATTTCAAGCTTTCATTCATGTGAACTCACTATTTAAGCCTCTCTATCAAAAGTCATAAGTAATCCAATTAAAATGCCTTGCTGTTCAATTTGATTTTATTTTTCTGAAAGATATTATTTTTGTTGGGCTAGAGTGATAGCACAGAGGGTAGGGCGCTTGCCTTGCACACAGCCAACCTGGGCTGACCCGGGTTCGATTCCTCCGCCCCTCATGGAGAGCCCGGCAAGCTACTGAGAGTATCACAGCTGCATGGCAAAGCTTGGCAAGCTACCTGTGATGTATTTGATATGCCTAAAATAGTAACAACAAGTCTTGTTACTGATGCTCGCTCAAGCAAATCGATGAACAATGGGAGGACAGTGCTACACTGCTATTAATTTTGTTTAAATTCAATGGAAACTCTTGGCTTCTAAAACTTGCATTAGTCATTAGTCATTTCTCCAACTCCTTTGTTGGGGAAACCCATTGGAAATGGTGTGGAGAGAAAAACCAACTGGCTGAAAGTAGCCTAATCTATAAAGATTTGCTAAGTCTTCACTCAATCTTATATCTTTCAAATAGCGAAATACAGCTGGATCAGATGTAAGAATGTCATCCAATACAAGAAAGTAAATTTGTGAACTCTGGCTTAAGACGTTTTCCAATGCAGTCAGAATTTGTTTTAAAAAAAAAAGGTGTTCAAAAATGTGAAAACTTGAATGCTAATATATTTTTAATCAGAATTATTAGAGGTATGCTCTCCAATAAAACTTCAGTGATAAAGGAAATGTGATCACTTTATTATCTGACATGACATGTACATATGTCTATAGATCATTTAAATTGTGACTAGTACAATTAAAAAGGGCTGGAGCGATAGCACAGTGAGTAGGGCATTTGCCTCGCAGGTGGTCAATATGGCTGACCGGAGTTCGATTCCTCCGCTCCTCTCGGAGAGCCCAGCAAGCTACCGAGAGTATCTCGTCCGCATGGCAAAGCCTGGCAAGCTACCTGTGACGTATTCGATATGCCAAACACAGTAACATTTGTCACAGTGGAGACATTACTGGGCCCGCTCGAGCAAATTGATGAACAATGGGAGGACAGTGACAGTGACAATTAAGAAATTGAGATTAAAATTATATTTCACTTCAAGTATTCATAGACTGTAGTGACAATCATATTGCATGACATGCAAATGTCATATTTTTGGATTTTCAGATGGGCGAACATAGCGCTCTTATCCTAGAGAAGATGATCTCAAAGATGCTGGTTGGGGTCTCAAGGAAGATCCAGTCCTGTCACAACTATCTATCATCTAATGATTTCTGCTATGATCACACAGTATATAAACCTTTTTTTGCAGTTGAAAAATACACTATTCCATTACAAATCAAATTATCCTAAGAAATAACTCTTGAAGAATCATGTCTACTGCTGAATAGCAGGACACCAGAAGCATATACTTTTGGTCATTATTTAGAGGATCTGAGGAACAAAATGTCTTCTCTGTCCTCTACTTTGCCCCCAGATTTCCACTGATGAATCAACAGAAGAGAGGTGGAGATGGGATTATGTCACGGTCACTGTCACGGTCCTCCCGTTGTTCATCGATTTGCTCGAGCGGGCCCAGTAACATCACCATTGGAGACTTTGTTGTTATTGTGTTTGGCATATCGAATACGTCACGGGTAGCTTGCCAGGCTCTGCCGTGCAGGCGAGATACTCTCTGTAGTTTGCCGGGCTCTCCGAGATGGGCGGAGGAATCGAACTCGGGTCGGCCATGTTGGCTGCTTGTAAGGCAAACACCCTACCGTTGTGCTATGGCTCCAGCCCATTACATAATCCAGCCCAGGGATTATGTAATGGTTGAATTTTAGCTACTAGGGTACAGCTCAGACTGTACCTACCTATGACTATAGCTTTCATACGATCTTAGATCAGGTTCCCCTTCTGTGAGTTGGAGAAATATAGAAACAATGTCAACAATCCTTTGATTTATCCTGCTCATGCCATAAATGTAGAAACGAGACCAGGTAACTGGGTATTCAGGACTACAGAAAAAGTAGAAGATAACGTTACTTTTATCTGATTTATAATATCTTCATCAGCTTTCTGACATCCTGTCCAAATCTCTTTCTCTTACCACACACTGCGACTCATTACACCATACTGGGGTCTAAGTCTAGAATTCGGCCTAGAGCTGATCATAAAATTCCCCTGAAAACAGTCAACTCCAATAAACCCGTCCATACTCCAGGCCTAAAATCAAAGATTATAACCCCATACTTGTGTATGTGTGTGTGTTTTTATTCTTAAGAGAAATTGCACACAATGATGTATGACTTGCTTCACCTGGCATATATATGGCTAATGCTTCCAGAAGTAATTCTGAGGGATAGGAATGAGAAATCATGTCAACCTTAAATCATACTCTCCTAGGTATTTTGCAGGCCTGGCTTGATAGACCCTTGCTATCAGCTCAGGGTAAAGGATTTAGGAAAGCAACACACTCCACAACCCTGGTACAATTTTGTCTAGAGAGAAACAGTTCATTTATTCATTCACTTAATATCCTTCTATTGTCAGAGAGGTGACAAGGCACCAGGAATACACACAGGTTAAGTTCAACCAATTCTAACTAGCTGAGGGATACAAAAAGAAAATAAAATTTGCAGTGCCCTGAGAAATAGACATAAGACATTTGTTGTTCACTTGTAGATATTCTTACTCAGGATTTCTCTTTCAGGTTCAATGCAGTGTGGCTACAAATATTATGAGCTCTTTATCTGGCATAGTGGGTTTCATTATCCTTTCCATCAACCTGACTGCTTTGGGTCCTGTTACATCGAAATGCCTCCTGGATGAAGAGAATAAACCAAAAGAGACCCATTATTACCACCATCAAGAAACTGATTACTGCTCAATGAGCAAAATTATTCTGACTGTAAGTATTTTAAGGTGAAATGCTTTAAGACTTGAGTTTTTAATCACTTCTTTTGAAAACTTCAAGTTTTCTGGTTTTGGCATGTGGGGTAAGGCAAGGATTATGTAAAGGATCAGGGACTTCAGAGATAAAGGGGCTAGGCAAAGGACTCACAATAGAGTGGAATAGAACCATCAATATAAGGTGATGTTGTGATGAAAAAATTAAAACTTTTGGTTAATTCTTTTCCTGGTCAAATAGATTTTATTCTTTGAGGCATTAAATAGGAGTTTCATCAAGGCAAAAATCTTCAAATATGTAATTAGGAATTACAAAAGGCAAAGATGACAGAAAGGAGGGGCAATATTACAGCAAGCAGGGCATTTGCCTTGCATGTTGCTGACCTGGGTTCGATCCCTAGCATCCCATATGGTCCCTTAAGCACTGCAGAGGTAACCCCTGAGTGCCAAAGGAGTAACCCTTGAGCATCACCGGGTGTGACTCAAAAAGCCAAAAAATGAAAACCAAACAAAAAGATAGCAAAAAGTTCCAAGTGATCATGAAGTGCCAACAGGAAACATGATAGATATATAGGATTGGGGTTTCACTTGGTCTTAGTAGACATTGGGTCTTGCACTGATTAGTGAAGAGCAAGAACTATAAGAGGTTAAAGCTAGGGTTTCTTCTTCCTGACACCACAGAGATAAATATTATTTATTAGGTAAGAAGCCAACACCACTGCATTTTTGCTATGCCATAGAAAGGAGGTATTTATTAAATTAGCATGTAATGAATATGGGAATATTAATGATTATTATTATTGAAGGGGAGAATAACCGTAAGTTTGGCCAACAAAATGATATATCTAACACTGAAGCATTGAGGAGATCGGTCAGAAATATATTGAGGGAAAGAAAAACAGACCACATGGGAGATGAAGATAAGACTACAGTAGGCAAGGCAGATGCCTTGTACTTGGCCAAGTCTAGTTTAATCCCTGGCATGGCAAAAGGTCCCCTGAGTACTACCAGGAATGATGTTAGAGCACAGAGCCAGGAGTAAGCCCTGAACACAGCAGAGTATACTACTACATGCCAAAAAAAAAAAAAAGACCACATAAGGATAGTGCAAAATGATCGTTAACCTGTGGTCCTAAAAGTGAATTAAGTCAAGAGTATGATTGGAGGGTGGCCACAAAAAAAAGCAGAGCTGATTAAGTTCATGCCTTCTTACCACTCCAAATGGAGCTGGCCACAGACATGTCTGCCAAGTCAGTGATGCTGAGAAAAGATACATAAATGAGGGCACTAGTAATTGGGACAAATCAACACATGGCAAAATCAAGTTCACCTTGGGAAAAATTCTTCAGGGAAGTCAGGGAAAGACCTGCATGGTGGGAAAAGTTAAGATTTATGGGATAATTTTACAGTGTAAATAAAAGGTATTATTATTATGATAGAATAATTTTAAGGTAATATTCAAGTTTTATTTCCTTTTCGGGTGTAAATAAGCAAGGCACATATGCAATCACATTTTCTCTCCAGTTCTATCAGATGGCTAGTTCTGCAGGAACAGTTAGAATGGTAGAATAATGAAATCTATAGTCTTGCAACCTTTTTGAGAGTTGATTTGGCTTATTAGTCATTACAGCCGTTTGCAGACTCAATAATTCTGTACAACTCTGACGGCTTTCAAGAAAAGCTAAGGAAAAAGGGTTCAGATATACAGTAGGGTTGTTAAAATTGGGTTCTTTAAAAGTGCCTGCCCTGACCACCACACCCAAAATGAGACAGAGAACAAAAGGGAATGCCCTGCCACAGAGGCAGGGTGGGATGGCGGGGGATGGGTGTGGGAGAGATACTGGGATCCATGGTGGTGGAAAATGGGCACTGGTGGAGGAATGGGTATTTGATCACTGTATAATCGAAACCCAAGCACAAAAATTTGTAAATCTACAACTGTACCTCATGATGTTTCACTAATAAAAAAAAAAGAATAGGGTGAAAGAAATCTGTGTAGATGGAAATTAAATAAATATGCACTCATCCTTTGAAAAAAAAAGTCCCTGCCTAGTGAAAATCTCAATCAGCCTCATAAATCTCTCAGAAAGAAATATCATGCACCCTTGATAAATGAAGAAGAAGCAGGAGAAACTGAAATAGTTCTAGACTCACACTGCCAATAAATAATCAAGGTAAAGCTGGACTGGGAACTATAGCTCCTCAGACTCAGCTTTTCCTTGCAAAGCCTTGTCTCCACACTGAGTGGGCAATGTAATCAGAAACAAGTGTGTGAAGGAGTTCATTGATTTTGTCACTACTCAGTTCCCCTCTTCTTTTTTTTTAATTTTTTTTAAAAAATTTTTATTAGTAAAACACCATGAGAGGGGTTGAATTGTGGCAACCACTAATCTCAGAAGGAATCATGTTCCCCTTCTGCTAGTGATTTTCTTCCATTTTCTGAGATTTGAGATTCCATTCCTATCTTCTAACAAGACACTGCCAATTTCATGTTTTCTGCATTGTAGGGAACTCTGTCTATGATGCTGATTTGTACTGTGCTGGAGTTCGGCCTCGCTGCTCTCACTGCTACGGTGTGGTGGAAACACGCTCAGTTTGACTTTCCTGGGGTGAGTGTGCTGGCCAGCCTCCCTGAGTCTTACCAGATATAGTTTAGTTTCTGATTTCTATTGAACTATGTTAGCAAGAGTAGTAGAAGGGACAATCAGTGCCAGGTCATGGGTAAGCAATGGTTTGATGGGAATGAAAGACAGATGAAGGAAGGAAGGGTAGTGAAATGGGAGACTTACTGGCTATGAAGACAGCTCAATGTGAAAAATAAACAATTTACTTCTCATTTTGAAAATGCAGAAATCCGAGAAGTTGACTTGCTCATCATTGTGGTAAGAGTTTGTGTCTGGACTCAGATCACTGGAACTTGGTGTACCTTTGTTCCTGGCAGAAAATGCATTCTGCAGGAAATAGCCTCTGGTCTCTTTACCAGTCTTAACTTGGTAAAGGGCATTTGCACATGTGACTACAATCAGTCAGTGTTGTATGCTCTGATTTTCCCTTTTGGTGACTTAAAATTTATTTTACCTGAAAACATATTTTAAAAATTCTGTCTGTCTGTGTGTCTGTCCTCCCGTTGTTCATCGATTTGCTCAAGCGGGCCCAGTAACGTCTCCATTGTGAGACTTCTTGTTACTGTGTTTGGCATATTGAATACTCTGGGTAGCTTGCCAGGCTCTCTGAGAGGGGTGGAGGAATCAAACCAGGTTCGGCCGGGCTGGCTGTGTGCAAGGCAGATAGCAGAGCTGTAGGGCGTTTGCCTTGCACACAGCCAACATGGCCGACCCGAGTTTGATTCCTCCGCCCCTCTCTGAGAGCCCACAAGCTACCGAGAGTATCTCGCTCGCACGGCAGAACCTGGCAAGCCCCCCGTGATTTATTCGATATGCCAGACACAGTAGCAACAAAATCTCCAATGGAGACGTTACTGGGCTCACTCGAGCAAATTTTAAAAATTATTCAGTGAAATTCAATGGTTTACCACTACGATGAGCTCATGTTTTTATTTAAATAAATTAAATTATTTATATAAACTTTTATTATAGGTAGCAGAGTGAATATAGATTAATGAATATAATCATTAAAAGAACTTAATGGCTTATCATTATCTCAGAATTGCTAAGAATTCTCTATGCATAACATTTGGAAGATATAGGAATTTCATGAAGAAATTTATAATTTCATAGAGAATTTTTATAAAATTTATTTTATAAATTTCATTGAAATTGCAAGCTACCGAGAGTATTCGATATGCCAGACACAGTAACAACAAAGTCTCCAATGGAGACGTTACTGGGCCCGCTCGAGCAAATCGACGATCAACGGGAGGGCCTTTACCTTTACCTTTACCATTGAAATTGCATATGTGAATTTCATTAAAAATTTCATAAATATATTTGTATTTATGTGTACTCATACTATCAACTTACTGGCATAAATGAAATAAAGTTTGAAGAGCTAACATACCTTGTTTCTTCTAGAGTGTGCGTTTCATGCCCAAGGATACATTTTCACCAAAGGCAAGATCTTCATCTACATATCAAGAACTCTTAACTTAGGAAATAAAGAAAATTTACCCAGAAATCTGGTCTTGATGTGAAAACCAACCAAAGAAAACCAAACCAAGAAAGGTTTAAATTCTCTTAAATGTAAAGTTTTATGTAATGTAAGATTAAAAGAAAATATTTTTGACCTTGAATATATGTTGAATGATTTAATAATGTAAAGGGGGTTCTTGATTTGTTATATACTGTTTTCTGTAAGATCCCAGGAGTGCAAATTACCATTGACTAAACTGATAAAAGAAATCATGTTATTCCAAGAAAACTAGATAAAATAATGAAGTAAAAGAAGCAACATTTTCTTATTCCCTTTAATTGCCAATAAGAATTGATTTTTTTGTTTAGAATTTTACAGTAGATTTTATTGTTTTGTCTGTGTGTTTGACTCATTAGTATGGATGGACAAGTGTCCAACAATTAAGTCTTAGAAATTATGTGAATAATTAACTTTAAAATAAAATTTTTATTCGATTATCACGTTGTATACTCTTTTAACACCACCAAGCAATTAACTCAATTGGGATATTACTTGCCAGGAAATAGCACCAAATTCTACAGGTCAAGTTTTCAATCTTACCTGTGTTCCCTTATTTCTCCCTGCCCCTTGCTCTAAGTGTATTTCTATCCTACTGGGAAAGTCTATTGAAGGCTCCTAAGGACCCTCTCTGGGTTGGATTAATTTACTATGGTGGATCACAGAACTCAGGAAAATTTTTACTTGCTAGACTACTGTTGGGTAACATTGCTTTGTCCTTCAAGAAGCTTAGGTTTTATCTGGTTACACCCACCACAGTGCTCCAGAGGCACTTCCACTTCCATTGTGTTTACATGTAAACATGTAAACAGTCTTTCCTATGCTCTCCTTCCTACCCAGTTAATCAGCTTTCCCCTTAATCAGACTTTGTTAGTTTGTAAGATCAGTTTCCCAGAAATCTATGATTTTATATGTATGAGTGAAATATTGCCTTTCTCCTCTCCTTATGCCTTATGAACAATTTACTTTAAGGTAATATCCTTTTTGTATAGATACAGAAAGACCGTTAACATTATGCTTTGTAACTTAGGATTTGATTGGCCTTGAATATTATTCACTCCTGGGCATCTGCTTTCTCGACTTAAGCCTCAGTTGCCCTTAGTTCCTAACACCCCAAAAGCAGGGTCCCGACGAGGGACTGAATGGACCCAGGGCAAGCGGTGAGCTACCCTGGCAGCGAAATGGGCCAGGCCAAAGTGCCACGATTCTTAACTATAAGTTAAGAGTTTGATCATAGACAAATGCTGTCATGATCCAAAGGTAACGACAAGACTAGGATCCTGCTAGGGGTGGGAAAGACTATCTGGCCTGAGCACCGTAGTCTGAGATCGAGATGGCCCTAGGAGAGCAATTCTATAAGTTTAAGATATTTCTTACTGTATCCATTTTTTTTTTCATCATCCTGTTAATCGTCGATTGCCTCGAGCAGGCCCCAGTAACGTCTCTTTCATCCTAGCCCTGAGATTATATTCAAGGCTTTTTAGGTGAATGAGACCCATCATTGTTACTGGTATTTGGCATATTTGGTGCGCCACGGGGAGTTTGCCAGACTCTGCCCTGTGGGCAGGCTATATTCGATAGCCTGCAAGTTTGTCCAGAGTAGGAATGGGATAATGAGATATCATAAAAAGATGTTTTGATAAGATGTCGCGCGGCCGCATTTGCGGCCGCGCGATTCCGGGAGCTGCATTTTGTAGTCTCTGAGTCTTGGCCGCTGATGGGATTACACGGCGCCAGGGGGCCAGGTGGTGGGTGTGACCCCCGCCTACTGGAATTTGGAGGATCTGGGTGGAGGATGCTCGACTCCAATTCGAGTAGGCTTGGAGATCTCGGCCCCGGAACCCGCGTGGCTTTGTCCCTCTGCCAGTACCTTCATGTGTGCGGAGAGTGGTCTCAGCATGGTGGTGGCTGGTCCTGGAGGTCTTCGGCTGCCGGAGCCCTGGTCGGGGTGGGGAGGAAAGCTCAACCCGCTCCCCTCCAAGGAGCTTGTCAGACAAGGAGAGGAGAGGCACGCCCATGGGATTCTGCTCTAGGGTGGGTCCTCCTGCTGAGGGAGGATCTGTCCTAGGAGTGGTCTTCCCTGAGGCTAAGATTTCTACCCCTGTTGATCTCCACCCATATTGATTGCGACCGCACCTAATTGTTTCCCCAATTCCTCATGGAGAGAGGATTTAACTGTACTGTAGGAGTGGGGAGAAGGAAGGAAGAAGAGAGTTCAGAGAGGATCAGAAGAGAAGGAGGATGAAGGGGAATGGAGAAGGAGAATGAAGTAGCTGGGGGAGGAAGAATGGGGGCAGAGAGATAGAGAGACAGATGAGGAGAGAATCAGAATAAACTACGACTAATACCTACCAGCCTGGCCCTCGTTCCTTCCTCTGCCTGACCATCGCCATCGACCTCTCCGGGGTGATAGAAGGGTGAGACTACCGAACGCGGGTGGCGGGAGAGATAGAGCCACCGCCGTGTGGGTGCCGTGCCCCCCACCTTGTGTGAGTTTACACAGACTACCTGTTTATTATTGCAGAAGGAATATCCAGGAATATCCAGATAGAAGAGGTACAAAAAGCAAGAGATAGGAAGGGATGCACCCTCTCTATATGTTCTCTGGATGCCCCTCTCTATCTGAATTTCTATATATATGTTCATGTAATATCAAGTTCAAATGTCAACAGTGCTCACTTTCAGAGGAGGTGCAGGAGAAAGAGGATTCACTTCTCTTGGACTAGGAGAAGTCTTCTGGGAGGTTTTGGGAACTGAGGAAGGATTTGGGCCATAAGTATGGAATCTTTCTTTGAGCATCTCAGTTTGGTACAATTCAATGCCCCAAATTTATACTCTCTAAATGTCAACATCCCTAAATTATTTTGGTAAACTTTCTTCACTACTTTCAATTCACAACCTAAACTCATTTTTCCACTTCCCATCTCCCTCCATTCTCTTTTCTTATTGCCTTTGCAGATGTTTTATTCATTGGCCCATCTCATCACCCTGATTTTAAATTTCCCTGACCTCACTCACCATTGCTGTTTTCAATGTCTCATTTCCAGAGAAACCTGGAGTTGACTTATCAATATACACTTTTCCTCCCAGGTCATCAGATACCATATCTGATGGCTAACTAGTCTCTCATTGTGTAATCATTCTCTCATTAGGACTACCTGATGTATACTGGTCACAAGGTACTTTTCTAAGTCTTGCGCCATCTTTCTTTCTTTCTTTTTTTGTATGTAAAGTTAAAATTTGATGTCACTTTTATCTCAAAATAACTCTGCTAGAAAGCTCATCTGTTTCATTTAATAGTGATTTATCCAAAATGACACCGAATCTCTACCACCACATTTTATCTTTACCAGAACTCTGTTAAATACCATAAGGTCTTCTTCAATGCATTTTTCTTTGGAATCCTAAAAATGAAAGTCTAAAACTGAACTTACTTTAGGTTTATTCATTCTCTACCACCCCAATACTTAGCCCTAAAATTCCCATCAGCAATTTCAAGTGCTTTTTTTAAATCTTAGATATAACATATTAATCAGTTCTTTGTACAAAAATTTTATCTTTTAATTTGCTTTAACAAGATTTACCAATTAAAGACTTTTTCCATATTTTAGATATGGCCATTTTTTACTGTTATTTATCTCAGACATTCCTCACTTTCATTTCATTTCATTTCATCATCCTGTTATTCGTCGATTGCCTTAATCAGGCACCAGTAATGTCTCTTTCATCCTAACCCTGAGATTATACTCAAGGCTCTTTAGGAGAATGAGACCCATCATTGTTACTGGTATTTGGCATATTTGGTGCGCCACGGGGAGTTTGCCAGACTCTGCCCTGTGGGCAGGCTACATTCGATAGCCTGCAAGTTTGTCCAAAGTAGGAATGAGATAATAAGATGTCATAAAAAAGATGTCCTGATAAGATGTCTTGGTTCCAGGAGCTAGATTTTATAGTCTCTGAGTCTTGGCCGTTGATGGGATTACACAGCGCCAGGGGGCCAGGTGGTGGGTGTGACCCCTGCCTACTGGAATTTGGAGGATCTGGGTGGAGGATGCTCGACTCCAATCTGAGTAGGCTTGGAGATCTCGGCCCCAGAACCCACGTGGATTTGTCCCTCTGCCAGTACCTTCATGTGTGCAGAGAGTGGTCTCAGCATGGTGGTGGCTGGTCCTGGAGGTCTTCGGCTGCCGGAGCCCTGGTCAGGGCGGGGAGGAAAGCTCAACCCGCTCCCCTCCAAGGGCCCCCGGCGAGGAACAGCCAGGCGTGGGGGCAGGAGACTGCCATTCCTCACTTTATTCTTTTTTATTTCAAATATATCAGTAAGTGACCTTTCTAGTTATGGTTTCCAAAATACTGAGTTATTCCCTACTGCCTATAAGCAGTTATAGGCAATATAATATACTGCCTATAATGTTGCTGAACATTACTGTGCCAGTAAATATGCTACTGATTTAATAAATACACATATTTTTGTGAGACTTTAATCATTTTATTGCAAAAATGTGTACTTTTGTATCGTTGATGGGACATAAAACATATGCTATAGAAAGTAATGTATGGCATGCATATTTCTGCACATATTTGATTTGACAAACTGATAATTGAGGGAGAGGGACAATCTTAACTGGAAAACTTAAATGTTAAAGTGGAATTTAAGGTAAGTGTTAAAGAAGAAGTGATTCAGGCAAGCAAAGAACATTTCAATCCAGGGAACATATGTGAATTGGTGAAACACAAAGTACATTAAAGTTGAAGTTGTATTAGAGAATAGATCCTTTTGAATTAATATAAAATACATTTAAATTTAATACTATTAGAAATTTTTAAGATTTGCATGTTGCTTGTAGATACACATGAATTAAAGTAAATTTTATAATGATATTTTTAGGACACTTTCAATTTACACCATGTCTGTTTCTGTAATATCCTTTTAAGGATGGCAGAAAAATTATTAGTAATATTTTAATTTTACATGTGATATAACCCAGACTATGTGAAAAGATAATGAAATAATGTTATAACTCCTTCAATTCAAGAAATAGATCTAAGATTCCAGTGCATAATCCTTGCATTTTGTTATCAGTGATAAATATACCATAAGAATGAACATAAACAGGAATCATCTATTGACAACTTCATTATGACATTAGGTTCAATACTGGCCTGCAGAGACTCTAGTCAAGTCTCCTCTTAATTCAACTCCTGTGATCTGGCATTTTGTCTTCCTGATTGCCTCCAAATTAACTTCAGGGTAATTTCTTTTTCCTTTTTTCTTTTTCATACTTTAAGATTTCCATCCCATAAATATGTATTCAGCATCCACAAAGTGTGAAAGAGACAAGTATGGTCAACCTCAAACACTATTGCATTATCAATTAACTTTTCCCTCAAGCTGCCCACGGTCCAGTAGAGGGTTTGTATATCATGCATATCCGTAGCACTTGTGAATTCCCATAAAGGATTCATAAATAAATGTTATCAAACTTTCCAAGTTTAATGCAACTCTCAACAAATCTTCTCCTGTTTTTCTATTCCCACAATTATTAGCATATGGTAAATTATTACTTATTACTTATTGAATTTCCAGAAATAATGGGTGTGAGAAAACAATAGAGAACAATAGGAGTCTATCATATCTGAAAGTGTCAAGAATATGTTTAGGTCAACAGAAACAATTAAAGCCAGAAGATTCTAGATTAGCAATGTTGTTAATATCCCCGTAAACTCAGCTGAGAAATTTTGTCCGTTGCCCTTGAAACACAGATCTTGGTTTTTTGGACCATTTGCTGTAGTTCAGACTATTGTGGACTCATGATTTTATGAATCAGTGGGAGAAGATATCTTCCCTCTGTCTTCCAGCTCACTGTAAATCGATGAATATATATTTACTTCTTCATAAAGACGATCTTCTGGAATCTAATAAGGGAAAATTATTATATATTAATAACTAAGAAATGTCCACCACTAGAAATCTTTTTGAGAGGTTTATGTCATCTCCTTTCTTTTTCTGAATCTTCCTTTCTCTGCACTATGTTGTACATTCCCTCTAATTCTAACAAAACAAGATGGATTGACACATTGGTGATACTGTTGCATCTAAACTTTAGTGTATCTTCCATCTTATTTGTCTTCAAAGGAAATGGTCAAAAGAAACTGTCAGACTTGAATCTATAAGCAAGTGGACAGTTTGAGACATTATTTATCTTGGAGATTTGAGATGTGTATATGTATTAAGTATTGGTCAAGTATAGGCACTATCCTTGGACAGAAAATAAACCCATATACTATTTCCATCACTACCAGCACTTTTACTTCTCATACTCAACACACTTTGAAGTATAAGCATTTCCTAAAATTACCAAGATCCCTTTTTTCTCAACCCTCAGTTGAAGGCCTAGACTATGAGATGTGTGCTGATTTACAGTATGAAATTGGGAAACCAAAATACTGAAACTTGAAGAAACAATTGCCTGGAAGAAATGTTCAAAAATAAACATGTTAGGAAAGTATCATGCTAAGTGAAATGAGTCAGAAAGAAAGGGACAGACACAGAAAGATTGCATTCATCTGGGGATCATAAAGTAACAAAATAGGAGACTAACACTCAAGAATGGCCGAGATAAATACCAGGAGGATTACTCCATGGCTTTGAGGACAGCCGCACATGCTAGGGGAAAAGGCAGCTCAGATAGAGAAGAGAGCACCAAATAAAGGGTGTTGGGAGGTTCCTCTCAGGATGGGAAATGCGTGATGAGAGTAGACTATAGACCGAACAAGATTGCCACTCAATGTCTCTTTTGCAAACCACAGCACTCAAAATGAGAAAGATAACAAAAGGGAATGCCCTGCCACAGAGTTAGGGGGGAATGGGGGTATGGGGGGAGGGAAGGATACTGGGACTGGTGGTGGTGAAGAATGGGCAGTGTTGGAGGGATGGGTATTTGATCATTGTATAACTGAAACCCAAGCACAAAAATTTGTAAGTCTACAACTGTACCTCATGGTGTTTCACTAATAAAAATCTAAGAAGGAAAAAAAAATAAACATGTTATTTTTTTTTCATTGTATAACTCAAATCCTTTTAGCTCGCCTCTTAGTGGGATTTAAAGCCAGCTTACTCCCTACCTTATTTCGTTTGAGTATATCTCCAATTCCATAGATTGTAAGTGACATAGCACAGCAAAAGCCCAGAAGGGTGAGACACAGGATTATTGCTACAATTTCCTGTTGGAACAAGAACCAATGGGGGGAAAATGAATCAATGAAAAAGATAGAGTTAATAGCATATTCTCCACAGTGGGCTCCCTTACAATTGCACTGTAGTCATCATCAACCAAGGTCACTACTTATAAAGTGAATGATTTAAACACAGGAAACCAATCTAGAGGTGGTAACTCAAGGTTCACCTGGGGATAAAGGAGTCAGCACCTCTGGACATGAACCGAGAGCACTGAATTATGACATCAGCAACAACAGCAGGTTCAATTCCCAGCATCCTATATGGTCCTCCAGCACTGCCAGGAGTAATTGCTTACTTAGTACAGAGCCAGGAGTAACCCCTGTGTATTGCAGGGTGTGACCCAAAAAGGGAAAAAAAAACTAAAATTTTAGCACTTAGCAAGTAATACATACAGTGGAAAAAGAAGCGAGAAAACAGAAGTTATTCTCACGAATTTTCTGGCAATTGTGAATAGAAGTGAAACTCTTCTTTAGGTTAATGGTCAGGAGGAATGTTCCAATTCCTGAAGCAATGCTGCTGACGCCGTTTGCTCCCAGGCGTCCCCACACCTGGGGGTAAAAAATACATTTAGACCCGGACCACCCTGCATATTCAATAAGTCTACTGCATTTCAGAACTGCAAGCAACCGGTAAATGGCATTGGTTCAAAAGCACAGATAGAATAGAAAACTGTAGACATACAGTTATTGTTTAATGAGTTTCTATCACTTTCGTACTAGGAAAGCATCAGGAAAACACATATACATATTCTCTCCTCACAGTCTCCTTCACTGAAATAAATCATCTTTTTTTTTATGATAGAGGGTTTATGCAAGGACAAGCATGAGGTGGGGACCTTTTTAAATCAAGATTCAAGGTACTGACACTTGATTGCTTTTCAAAAACATCGTTGAGATTTTAATTTGTGTTTTAACCATTATTACTGTATCACTGTCATCCTGTTTTTCATTGATTCCCTCAAGCAGGCACCAGTAATGTCTCCTTCGTCCTAGCCCTGAGGTTTTAGAAAGTGCCACATCCAAGGCTCTTTCAGGGCCAGGAGAATGAGACCCATCATTGTTACTAGTTTTTGGCATATTAAATACACCATGGGGAGTTTGCCAGACTCTAACGTGTGGGCAGGATACTTTTGGTAGTCTGCCAGGTTCTCCAGAATAAGAACTAGATAAAAAGATGTTGCGTGGCTGCAAATGTGGCTGCGCACTTCCGGGAGCTGGGTTTTCTAGTCTCTGAGTCTTGGCCATTGATGGGATTACATGGTGCCAGGGACAGTTGGTGGGTGTAATGCCTACATACTGGAAGATGGGGGATCTGGGTGGAGGAGGCCCAGTCCCAATCTGAGCAGGCCTGGAGATATATGCCCCGAGTCCCGCACACCTGGGTTCCTCTGCCGGTTCCTTCATGCGTGAGGCTCATCTGAATAGCCATTATATCCAACATAAAACAGCTGGTACTTAAAAGTCATATATCCTCACAATATATCCCCATAATATGGGAAATGCTGTGTCTTCCCTCAGACTCCCTCCAAATTCTGCTTTTCTTATCTTCTCCAGGATGGAAAAATGAATGGCCACTCACCAGATAGATTTCTTGCTTCTTCTCACACATAACTGACAAAATTCCAGATATAGCAAACTGTTCAGAAGGAAGAGGAGATCACAGTGAGCCTGGAGTTTTCTTGGCCACTTTACCCCATCCCCGTATATAAGATAAAGTTATGGGTATTCATGCTATGGAGTTATCCATTAATGTTTGCCACAAACTCTTTCTCTTCTGACTCTATTTCTTTCCCCTACAGATTCCTTCTCAAAATTAAGTGAACATATGAAACTTTCCTGTGAAAATGTAGGTTCTTACTCTGGAAGGTTATGAATGGGGCTTGAGATTTTTCATTTCTTCCAGGGTCCCAGGTGAATCTGACATTAATGGTCCATGGAACACTATTGAAATAGCTGGTGCCAACTGCACCTAGACCATGATAACACTCCTCTAGTGTTATTACAACAATTTGTTTGTATCCATGTCCTGTGAGTCGGTGATGGCTCCTTCAGGTAATAAATATGTGTTTGTGGCAGTAGCACTGTAACACTATCCTCCCGTTGTTTCCTCCCGTTGTTTATCGATTTGCTCCAGCTGGCCCAGTAACATTGTGAGACTTGTTGTAACTGTGTTTGGCATATCAAATACATCACAAGTAGCTTGCCAGGCTTTGCCATGCAGGCGAGATACTCTCAGTAGCTTGCCAGGCTCTCCGAGAGGGGTGGAGGAATCAAACTTGGGTTGGCCGGGTCGGCCGTGTGCAAGGCAAATACCCTACCTGCTGTGCTATCGCTCCAGCCCTTTTGTGGCAGCATATATCTATATTTATGAAATATCTTATATATAAATTTAACATTAAATTCAAGTGCATATAATGGGCTGGAGCGATAGCACAGCAGGTAGGGCGTTCGCCTTACAAGCGGCCAACATGGCCAACCCGAGTTCGATTCCTCCGCCCCTCTCGGAGAGCCCGGCAAGCTACCGAGTGTATTCGATATGCCAAACACAGTAACAACAAAGTCTCCAATGGAGACGTTACTGGGCCCGTTCGAGCAAATCGACGATCAACGGGAGGGCCTTTACCTTTACCTTTACCTTATAATGTATATTTCATATATGTGAGATATTTATAACCATATATCTCTTTATATATGCATGTATACACATAAATCATAAAAATGTACGTGATACTTTTTTAGGAATATAGATAAACTACATAGATTTAAATCTATTACATTGTTTCAGATTCTGTGGAGGGTTGAAAGACATATATAAGCTAAGTATTTGGGATAAAGGGACAGTAGAAAAGGGTTTCAAATAAAATATGTCCGCAGTCCCAGGATAGTCCTGAATAAGTGATCTAAGTCATAAAAACCTAGCAAATATAAAGTTGATAAGATAGATTTTAGATTTATATCTATGTTCATTGTAGCAGTTTTTATAATGGCCAAGATCTGTAAAAAATAAAAAATGTACAACAAAAGATGAGTGGATAAAGAAATAAAGTAAGTAAGTAAAGGCCCTCCCGTTGATCATCGATTTGCTCGAGCGGGCCCAGTAGCGTCTCCATTGGAGACTTTGTTGTTACTGTGTCTGGCATATCGAATACGTCACGGGGAGCTTGCCAGGCTCTGCCATGTGGGCGAGATACTCTCGGTAGCTTGCCGGGCTCTCCGAGAGGGGCAGAGGAATCGAACTCGGGTCGGCCATGTTGGCTGTGTGCAAGGCAAACGCCCTACCGCTGTGCTATTGCTCCATGGTAGCACATAATACACAATGGGAGTACTACTCAGTGATAAAATGAAATCTTGCTGATCTTGACGTTCAATAACATGGTGAGATTAGAGGGGCTTATGTGAAGTGAAATAAATCAGAGGAAGAAGAACAAGTAGCAGATTATTTCAATCATATATGGTGTATAATGAAATAAATCAGGGGCCAGAGCAATAGTACAGCAGGTAGGGCATTTGCCTTGCACGCAGCTGACCTGGGTTTGATCCCCAGCATCCCATACAGTCCCCCAAGCACCACCAGGGGTAATTCCTGAGTGCAGAGTCAGGAGTAATCCATGAGCATCGCAAAAAGAAAAGAAAAAATAAAGAAATCAACAGAAAGTGTACTTGGATTTACAGTGTAAATGATAAGAAACCCATGGACTTTCACTACAGAATTGATATTTCCAAGTAATGGGGAATGATGTTGTGGAAGTGGGATCTCAGGGAGAAGCAGACTAGAAGTGATAAAAAGTGGAGAATCGCTGACACTTTGGGGGTGCTGGAAGTGCAGCAACCTAATATACTAATAACTAACTAAATAAACCCAAACCCCATAAATACTTACACTATTGTAACCATGCCACTCATAATGTTACTTTAACTATAATAAAGAACAGTGTTACTTTAACTACAATAAAGATCAATAAGCAAAAATAATACAATTGTCCTTGTGAATGAAGTGTTAATAGAAAAATCAACTTGAGCTGATAAAAAATATGCTGAGCAGAGAAACCTAGACAGTAAGGAAAATGGAATGTGCTGTTGAATTCCTTTTCTATAGAACTCTAGACAATACAGACTACTCTTTTATTTATTTTAATTTTATTTATTTAAATATATATATAGAAATGCAGACTACTCTTAATAACTCGAAGTGATAATGATAACTTAAGGAGGAAGATTATTAAGGAACATAAGAAATTTTTTGGAGGTGATGAATATGTTCATAATAATGATGTAATACGTTTTCATAGTTTGTACAAATGTCATAATCCAAGTACAGTTCTTAAATTTGTGCAATTTATTGATTATACTTTTTTAAGACCAATGTTTTTATGATCTCCATAAATTGTCTAGTTTCTAAACAATATTATGCACTGTAGCACTGTCCTCCCGTTGTTCATCGATTTGCTTCAGCGGGCCCAGTAACAACTCCATTGTGAGACTTGTTGTTACTGTGTTTGGAATATTGAATACGTCACGAAAAACTTGCCAGGCTTTGCTGTGCGGGCAAAATAGTCTCGGTAGCTTGCCGGACTCTTCGAGAGGGGCAAAGGAATCAAACCCTGGTTACTTGGGTCGGCCACATGCAAGGCAAATGCCCTATATGCTGTGCTATATAATTACAAGAATATGATGAGAAGATACCATTTCTAGGGAAATTATAGGAGGAGTCCATCAAACATCTTTTGAGCTGATTCTTCTCATTGAAACAGTCTTCCCTACTTTCACTGAGAAAAGTTAATTGATGAATTGTGTAAGGAGAATTTTTCTTCTGGATTTGGATTCTGAAAACTTAGATCCAACTTTTAATCATTTAACTCTTATTAATCTCAAGTATTTGAAGTGACAAAAGTGTGACAGATATTATGACTAATACTTCATAAAGTGCATATATATTTACATATATAATCAAAATCCAAATACTGTAGATAAATAGCAATTGGTTAGGAGGTCTGATCTGAGTAAGTGATAAACCACGTGGAATATTTTTTCAGAGAATTGTAGATATATACTCACAAGGACCGCTCCCCAAAATGGGTAACCTGCTTTAAATGATGAAAACATTTCTTCCTTAACTTTTGAAACACTGATTACGGAGCAGATGATTATTCCAAAACAAAGACATATTAAAGCAATCATGATTTGTGTTACCTGTAGAGAAAGGCACATGTTTTGTGAAATATAAACATTTGTCCCCAAGGGTGTATGACTGTCCTTAAAATTGAGACCAAGAATTAGAAATTGATTTGGTGGCTCAAATGCGCTATATATTTATCATGCCTAGTATTAAAATTGATCCAGGCATGACAAAATGCAGGGATGATCGCTACATCGCTTTCTCCTGTGTCGTTATTACCATAGTCATGAGTGTCAATGAGTGATCTTTTCAGTTAAGTGAAGATAAAGATTAAAAATTCTTCACAGCATCAGAGAAAAGCCTCTGTGGGTTGAGCACATGGTCCCTCAAACACAAGGAAAAGCCACCCACCCCAAGTACCAGCAGGAAGCAGCCCTTGAGTACCACCAACTATGGCCCAAACCACTTTCCTCCCTCTCATCATACCCACTTCCACAAAGTCCTAATATTAAGATGTTTAATCCACGCAATTAGCAGATCCCATTCAATCCTGTTGTTCGTCAATTGCCTCGAGCAGGCCCCAGTAAAATCTCCTTCGTCCTAGCCCCGAGATTCCAAAAAGTGCCATATTCAAGGCTCTTTCAGGAGAATGAGACCCATCAATTGTTACTGGTATTCGGCATTTTGGGTACACCACGGGGAGTTTGCCAGACTCTGCCATGTGGGCAGGTAACATTCGGTAGCCTGCCAGGTTGTCCAAAGTAAGAATGAGATAATAATATCCCATTCAATATTCATATCCAAACGTCCATGAAGAAATGTTTCCTTGGCTTCTCTACCCCACAGGGCCCAGGAGCATCACCTTTTTATGAGGTTTTCACACCTCAAGAATCAAAGTGGAAAAATTGAATTGGTACAGCAATACACTCTTTCCTCAAGTCCATCCTTTCTATAACTAAGCTTATAGGAAGCTCACTCACCCCCAGGAATTCCAGTTCCCTCTGCAGAAATGTCATCCAAGTACGACGGGGTGGGGATGGGGCAGTAGTAGTGACCTTCTCCAGTAGTGGATTATCATGGGAAGATTCTTCTGCATGCTCAATTACAGATACACTATAAATTTTAAACATCAGTTCAGTCATTCAAAAATTCTCTAAATCCTTGGGACTGGAGTGATAGTACAGTGGGTAGGGTATTTGCCTTGCACGTAGCCAGCCCGGGTTTGAATCCTAGCATCCCATATAGTCCCCTAAACACCACCAGGAGTAATTCCTGAGCACAGAGCCAGGAGGAACTCCTGTGCATTGCTGGGTGTGACCCAAAAAGTAAAAAAACAAACGAACAAAAAACCTCTCTAAATCCCTCTGCAAATTTCTCAGTTGCAGAAAGGGGAGTTCTGCTTGTCTTTGTTTGGGGGCCACACCCAGTGGTGTTTCGAGGCTGTTTCTGGCTCAGGGGAACATTGAGTGTTAGGAATGAAACCCTGTTCCTCTTCCTGCGAAGCCTAAGCGCCAACCTTTTTAGTTATCTCCCCAGCTCAATTGCTTGTCTGAGAAACAATTCTACAATTAAAATTTTCATTGAATTAATGAGAATCTCTGAAACTCAGAGTGCTCAAATTAGTTACCAGTATCCTTGATTAGATGGAACAAAATGAAGGAAAAACAAAGCCGAATTTTCTTATTATGAACCCAGAGTCACTATCAAGCTCTTTTCAGTTATTTTTGCAAAACAGTAGAAGTAAAACCACATAAATGCTTATGCATCTCTCTGCCCTTTAAACATAGCAATGTATCTGAATGCTGTTTTGTTGATGGAAAATCCAATTTTCCATGCATAAAGAAATGGCATTAAAGAATTAGTTTAATTATTTCTACTTGCATGTGATAAGGAAACTAACTAGAAATATTGTCCCTTCTACTGCCCTGGAATATAATGAATATTTTACAGTGATATTGATGCCCAAAACTCTGCATTTCACATCTCCAAAAACCCTTTAAAGATGAAGTTTATTATATATTAATTTTTGGTATTCAAAGGAAAAGTAAACTATGCACCAGTACCAGCTTGTACTGCAAGGACATTTCTTCTCTAAGTAAAGGGTAAGATACAAAAGTGTGAGATCTACAAAGTCTAACAAGGAAAAAGTCCATAGTCATTTTGTAAAGTTTCTGTCATTTAATACACATCAGATACAAATAATATATTTGAAGCACAAATTCCCTATTCCTCAAACTCAAAATAGATTTTTTTTAGAAAATGTAAGTAATTCCTAATTCACATACAAAGTAAAAATTTGCCCTACCCACCAACCAGAGAAAACTCTTGGGAAAGCATATCAGAAAGCATTTTGATACTTAATATTTTAATTTAATCAGTTGAGCCCATGCCTAAGTACACAAATTGTCATCTCCCCAGCACTGTGTCTATCCCTGGTTTATTAAGTGATGAGCAAAAGGGGAAAAAAAATCAGTCTTGTACCTACCTGGAGGGAGCTTGTGGAGTTGGGAGAGCAATATCTTCTCTGTCCCTAATTTCCTCATCCATTTTCTAATCAATCAGGCTATCCAGTGAAAGAAAATTGTTTAATGAGTCTTGGAGATGGTCTCTCACAGTGTGTTTCCAGATGAGCAGTTAAGAGCCTGGTTTACACATGACAATGATGGCTATCTTCACACTTAAGATATTTGTTAGACAGATAATGTTCTGAGCTGATTAATATCAACAGAGTTTTTCTAGTTATAATGAAGAGAAAAATTAAATAGAAGACTGAATAGGAACTACAGTGAAATAAGGACATTTGAGGTACCCGCAGAACAATTCTGCTGGATATTAGTAGGATATACAAAACCATTTATTTTTATTTATTGTTATGAAGACACTGTAATTGACGAAGCTGTTCACAATAGAGTTGTTCCATGTAAACAATGTTCCAACACCAAAATCAGACCATTTGTAGAGCTAGAGAGACAGAACCGGGACTAGGGCACTTACCTTGCATGCAGTTGACCCCAGTTTGATATCCAGCATTGCCTATGTCCCATGAGTATTACCAGGAGTAATCCCTGAGCACAGAGCCAGTAGTAATCCCTGAGCACAGTCAGATGTGAATCAAACACACACACACACACACACACACACACACACACACACACACACACACCCCCAACACCCCAGACTCTGCCATAGAGGCAGAGTGGGATGGGGAGGATGGGGGTGGGAGGGATACTGGGATCCATGGTGGTGGAAAATGGGCACTGGTGGAGGGATGGGTATTTGATCATTGTATAATCGAAACCCAAGCACAAAAATGTGTAAGTCTACAACTGTACCTCATGGTGTTTCACTAATAAAAATATATTTAAAAAAGTGAAGGGATAGGAGAAGTTTATTGGGGTGCACTCCTGGGTGGGACCCCACCAACCTCTCTTGAAGTTGGGGCAAGGGCACACCCTGAAAAAGACTAAGCAGGCTTTTAAGTTGTCTTGGGTGGGAAAAGAGAACAAATACCAGTGGGACCAGTGGTTTGGCCTGGCCTTCTTTATCTGTAGGCAGTTAACGTGAGGAAGACAATGGCCTGTGTTACCATCACAGGCCACTCCTTCACCTCACCCACACCTCGTCCTCTCCAAGTCCCCCGTAGGGTTTTTTACCAATACCTCGTACTAGTCAGTCCTCTGTGTCACCTGCAATTCACCCCTCTCCAACTCCCTAGCGTGGGGAATTTTTGTTCTCACACATTTGTGTCCCCAGTGTCCCACTGTTATTTGTTGTCTACTGTCACCAGTCTCTTCTTGTTTGTCTTTCTATATTGTTTTCTCTGACCCTCAGCAAATCTCCTCGCCCATTTTGGTATCTAGACCCAGCAAAATTCCCTGCAGGCATTAAAATTATGGTCTATACTCAGTTTCTCCCTCCAGATTGGTCATGCTAAGAAAGATTTTCCCGGTGTGCCCCTTCATTTGATCGTCTTGGCTCCCTCTTCTCATACCTTAATATCACCTGCAACTTGTTCTTGTATCTCCTTCTCAAATTCCTATCATCTTCTGGGCCCATAAATTGAGTCTTTATAGCACAATAATGGCACAGACACATATCAAGAAATGAGTTTCTTTGGGCAAGTGCAAAATTATCACGAAGAGTGTTGTGGAATACAGTTGAGCCCACAAGAAGCAAATTTGCAGGCCAGCCATAGAGGAAAACACTCCTTCTCTTTTAGGGTGTGAAAATCCTGCAAATTTATCCCTTCTGCTTTCCTTCCTTCTGCTATGACTGTATGAAGAGACCAAACCCACAGCAGCATTAATAAAGATAGGAGTCAAATGTTCACCTGACATTATTTTTTTTTTCTTCCTTTAAACCATGGGTTTACTATAAGAAAAACAAAGCAAAGAGCTCCTCTGATCAACCACTAAGAGAAGGTGGTGAGGCACATTGATCTCTATTTTTCTTACATGTCAGTTTTTCCCTGTGAACCAAACATATTTGACATCTCTGCTGTATTCCCACAAGCTCTTTTCACACTTAAGTGAGTTCTTTGACTTCATTTATGTACTCCAGATCTTTTACACATACTCACTGACTAAAAGTCAGGTGACTATTTATGATTTTTGCCTTCCTGCTTTAATGACTATGAACCAATCTCTACTTCTTAATTTTGATCCCAACTCAGCAGAAGCAACAGTTTAGAGGGAAACATGCAATTTGAAATTAAATAGTGTGCTGGTCATATGATGAAAGGGGTGGTATTATTTTTTTTATTAGTGAAACATCATGAGGTACAGTTGTAGATTTACAAATTTTTGTGCTTGGGTTTCTGTTATAATGGGCACCTAACATTCTTCTTAATGTTATTGTAATTCTTAGATAACCATCTGAATGTAATTCTTAGGATAAGCATCTTTCTTATTTAGCCAATGTACTAGAAATTATCATATAACTATGAGAGATAAAATGCCTGAATACTTTGAAATTGTTAATATGATATAAACATTCTCCTATTAATTATTGTCTACTTATTATCAGAGTAATGTAAATTGGGGTTTCCATTGGGAGAATAAGAAAGCAGTTCATCAGAACTCTCTCTCTGTTAGCTTTTTCATCAAAGAAACTCTAAATTTAAGCTTTGGGGACAAGAAGAAAATTTCTTCCTTTCCTCAATGCCACAGTGATATTTAATTTTAGTTAACATTTTGATCATGCCTCTATCTGAAAGGAAGAGATAAGAGAGCCAACTCCTCCTTCCCAGTCAGTATATTTCCTCTTTTTTTGTAGAAATAGTCTGGTTGTGGTTGAAGTGGTCAGGCCTGATCTGGTGACCAGCTCTGTAGAGAAGAATTTAAGCATGAGTCAGAGAAATACTGCAGAAAAAGTTTATTAAAGGATAGTGTTTACTTGGGGATCAAAGAGTAGCATTATTTCTAAGATAGGCAGTTTACTAACAGAAAGAGCATATACTCAAAGGAAGTATAAGTATGCGTCGGAGAGAGCAGTATTATTTCTACCCAATCCAGGTTACATAGGCTTAGAAGAGGGAACAATTTACAAGTAGCAAAATATTCATGACATTTCAGAAAAGAAGGAGGGCTTGATGGTGGTGATTTCCTGGAGTTAAGGTGCCACTCAGATTCTAAGCATATCTGATCATCTCCTGGGGTAGCCATGGTAACTATCAACTATTATAGCCATGCATTTTTACTATGCAACTGAATTTTTAAATTATTTTTTTATTAGTGAAACACCATGAGGTACAGTTATAGACTTACAAATTTTTGTGCTTGGGTTTCAGTTATACAATGATCAAGTGCCCATCCCTCCACCAGCGCCCATCCTCCACCACCACAGGTCCCAGCATCCCTCCCACCCCCCATCCCCCCAATCCCACCCTGCCTCTGTGGCAGGGCATTCTCCCTTGTTCTCTCTCTCTCTTCTTTTGGGTCCTGTGTTTTGCATGAGAGGCACTGAGTGACAATCATGTTTGGTCTATAGTCTACTTTCAGCATGCTTCTCCTACCCTGGGAGGATCCTCACAACACCCTTTATTTGGTGCTCTCTTCTCTATCTGAGCTTCCTTTTCCCCTAGCACGTGTGGCTGGCCTCCAAGTCATGGAGCAAAATTCCTGGTACTAATCTCAGCCACTCCTGGGTGTTAGTCTCCCATTTTGTTGCTTTATGTTCCCCAGATGAATGCAATCTTTCTGTGTCTATCCCGCTCTTTCTGACTCATTTCGCTTAACATGATACTTTCCATGTAGTACCACTCGTATGTAAATTTCATGAATTCATCTTTTCTAAAAGCTACATAGTACTCCATTGTGTAAATGTACCAAAGTTTCACGTTTCTTTAACCAGTTATCTGTTCTCAGGCATTTAGGTTTTTTCCAGATTCTGGCTATTGTAAAGAGTGCTGCAATGAACAAACAATTGCAGATGTCACTTCGACTATACTTTTTTGCCTCTCTGGGATATATTCCCAGGAGTGGTATTGCTGGGTCAAATGGGAGATCAAATTCTAATTTTTTGAGAATAGTCCATACTGTTTTCCAAAAGAGTTGGACCAGTCAGCATTCCCACCAGCAGCGAAGGGGGGGTCCTTTTCTCACCACATTTGCGCCAGCATCGGTTGCTTTTGTTCTTGTGGATGTGGGCCAGTCTCTGTGGTGTGAAATGATATCTCATTGTTGCTTTGATCTGCATCTCTCTGATGATTAGTGATGTAGAGCATTTTCTCATGTGCCTTTTAGCCATTTGGATTTCTTCTTTGCGAAAGTTTCTGTTCTTTTTCTCGCCCCATTTTTTGATGGGGTTGGGTGGTTTCTTCTTGTGGAGTTCAACCAGTACCTTGTATATCCTTGATATTAACCCCTTATCGGACACATACAATATATGTATTGTATATGTACAAAATATATACTATATGTATAGTATATATATGTATATATGCTATGTATGTATTGTATATATGTATATGTACAAAATATATACTACATATAAATTGTATAAATTTCTCTCAATGCTCTTCACATTGTTAACCGTGGAGAACAGCGTATCACTCATTTTCTCAAAAAAGCATTTATCCACTTCATGCTTTAGTCTAGATTGCTTGCTTCCATGAGGAAAGTTGACCCCCAAAAAGCAACAGATGAGTCTAGATTACAGTGATAGACTCAGAGAAGAGTTCACTTGTTCATTTATTAATTTTTTGGTCTCCCTTGTCAAATACTAATTTGTTGTAAACACAGGTCTTATTTCTAGACTTTATTCTATTACATTGATCTATGTGTCTAATTGTTATCTTGGTAGCATACTGTTTTTATTTATCATAGTTTAGTGGTTTTATTTGAAAAGTCCAGCAATGCCTCTGGAATTGTTCTTTTCTCAGGATTGGTGAAGGAACAGGTATTGGAGCATATTATGAATGAAATGCAATCATAAACAATTTTGTATCTATGTATCTCATGGTGATTCAATAAAAAAAATAAGAAAAAGAAAACTCTGATTGAAATTTTGTTAGAAATTGCATGGATTCTATATAGGGTTTTGAATAATATTGAACATTTCACAATGTTAACTCTTCCAGTCATAAACACAGAATTTTTATTTGTATCTTCTTTTTTTTTTGTTTTGCTTTTTGGGTCACACCCAGCATTACACAGGGGTTATTCCTGGATCATGCACTCAGGAATTACTCCTGGTGGTGCTCGGGGGACCATATGGGATGATGGGAATCAAACTCAGATCAGCCATGTGCAAGGCAAACTCCGTACCCGCTGTGCTATCACTCCAGCCCTCTTCAATATTTTAAAATTAAATATTTTACATTGGGCAGATCTTTCACTTACTTGATTAAAATCATTCTATGTTAGTATTTTTATTCTATTGTAAATAATCAATCTTTTGCAGATTTTTTCATGTATGGGACTACAATTAGTTTCTGTTGGTTTTAAATTTTGAAATTTTACTGAGCTCATTAACTAGTGGCAACAATTTTTTTAATTTTAGGGATATACACACACGTATGTATGTATGTACATATGTATGTATTCTGGGCTAGAGGGGCATGTCAGAAACAATATTTCAGATAGGTAAAGGTAAGGTAAAGGCCCTCCCGTTGATCGTCGATTTGCTCGAGCGGGCCCAGTAACGTCTCCATTGGAGACTTTGTTGTTACTGTGTCTGGCATATCGAATACTCTCGGTAGCTTGCCGGGCTCTCCGGGAGGGGCGGAGGAATCGAACTCAGGTCGGCCATGTTGGCCGCGTGTAAGGCAAACGCCCTACCGCTGTGCTATCGCTCCAGCCCATATATTTCAGATGTTTCATACAAACTGAAATATTACGGGCAGGAGCGATAGCACAGCAGGTAGGGCGTTTGCCTTGCACGCAGCCAACATGGCCAATCCGAGATCGATTCCTCCGCCCCTCTCGGAGAGCCCGGCAAGCTACTGAGAGTATTAGATATGCCAGACACAGTAACAACAAAGTCTCCAATGGAGATGTTACTGGTCCCGCTCGAGCAAATGGATGATCAACGGGAGGGCCTTTACTTTACTTTACTTTAAAATGATTAGGAGCTAGCACTACACTGTCTTCAATTTGCTCGAGCAGGCCCAGTAACGTCTCCATTTTGAGACTTGTTGTTACTGTGTTTGGCATATTGAGTACATCACAGGTAGCTTGCCAGGCTTTGCCGTGCGGGCAAGATACTCTCAGTAGCTTGCTGGGCTCTCCGAGAGGGGCGAAGGAATTTTAGTTTTATATCTAACTAGGTTTTTATAGAATATTGATGGTAAACCTCAGAAGTCTATCTTGTACTTTTTTGTTCTATAAATTTAATAATTGTGTTTATGTTTTAATGATATACAAGTATTTCAGTCAGTTATGAGTATCTAAGAGTATTTGAATAGTCAATACTCAGTATATGACTATTTCTCAATACATGAGCATTTCAATACACACTAGTTTTGTTCCTGAAATAGGTAACCATTGATCTTGATCCTGTAATGACACTGCTTCAAAGAAAAATGCAGTCATTTCTGTGTAACTTGAAATAGAAATTATTCTACTTTTATTCTTTAAGCCTACAGGCAGTAGAATAGATGAGGACAACAAAGAAAAGATTTCTGGGAACAATCTTGAAGTTTGAGGATGGACATTACAAAACTAAGAATTCCTAAAGAATTATATTGTTAGGACAGAAAAGATGGAGTTAAAGGTCCAATTGTTATGGGGTGCAAATCAGAGACTCAGAGAAACAAAAATTTTGAGGTGCTTATAAGCTGGTGACTGTCAATCAAACGCAAATCAAAAAAAAGTCTATTTGCACTTTCTCCAGCCTTTTAAGGGTTTCCATATATCCCTCTATTAGAGTGTCAAGCAAGCAGAAAGCTGATTTACAGAAGCAGAAGATTTGCATCAAGCTAATGGTTTAGCTACAATGGTGGGAAATCTAGTTACCACCACATGGTTAATTTCTGCAGTCAGCACTTTGGAAATTGCTGTTTCTGGTCATGATCAATAAGTGATTATTTCTGGGGTTTACTGTCACAGGAAATCCTTGTCACTGGATTTAAAGATTATTTAGGCATTCCAACTTTAATTACGGTTCTCAGGAAGTGTCACTTACTGGTCATAATCACAAGCCACATCTGTAGGCAGCTATTCATGGGTCCTGGTCTAAGTCAAAATGAAAGAACAAAATGGTGATCATAGGACAAGATGGTTCCCCTGATGCTAAGCTATTACACAATGTTTTCATACTTGGATGTCTGAGAAAATTTCCAGGTGAAAGTTTCTCGTAGTTTGTGCCACGGGTTCATGTTTGAGTTTTTGAATAGGTCTGTGACTCATCGGAGATTTAAAATTGTGTTTTCTTGATGTCTCATTTATTTCCATCAGAAGGCATTCCTTTTTCCACTGAATATGGGAGTGAGAAAGTTTCCTGGTAAAGAAAACATCAATCTTCAAGAATAAGATCATCACCTTTCTTTTCTTCTATCCCTTTCTATTATGTTTGTCCTGGGTAGTGTTCACTCATGCCTTATACTATACTTTATACTTTATACTTTATGCTTTATACTATACTGCGTTATCTACACATTCCTTACAACAAGCATTAGAAGAGAACAAAATATGCCCATTTTGTGATTAAGAGACCTAAAATCTAGAAATAACCTGTGATTTCTCTCCTTTCTGGATGGACAGCTTAAATAAAAATAATTACATTTTAACCCATTTTAATTTATAAATGTGTGCTGGAGAGAAAGAAGACAAGTGTCTGCCCTAGAGGCAGACTGGCAGCGGGGGAACATTAGAGACATTGGTCGTGGGGAATAAGCACTGGTGAAGGTCAGGTGTTGGAACATGTGTGACTGAAACCCAATCATGAACAACTTTGTAACTGTGAATCTCATAGTGATTCAGTTTTTTTAAAAAAGTATGTGCCCTTAAATAATAAGTACACACACCTTTCCTAGGTTTATTTATCTCTAGCATTTTTATAACAAATTCCAGAAGCCCCACACAATATCACATAGAAGTTTGAGTCATTTAAACAAACTCACCTGTCTTGATTCACAGCAGTTTACTTTGAACCACATGATTATGATATACATGGTTATGCATAATTCCAGCAAGGTCAGGATCAGCATTAGGCACACAAGGCCCTAGGGGAAATGATGCCTCATATCAAACCCAGAGAAACCAAATTACAAGCTCTCATTAAACAGAACAAGATGCACCACAAGCTAATCTTAAGACAGCAGTTCTTTACAAGAGCGGCAATGTCAGTTTATTAGACTGAAGATATTTTCCCTGGAGAAATGTGTTATATTTCTATTATAAATCCATTTTAAATAATCATGGGGGACAGTAATGATAGCAGCAAAATTCTGATATTACCACTAACATCTACCAATTTAAGTAATAGCATATTAAGGACATGAGTAAGCAGTTCAGGGAAACAGACAAAATGAATTCTCCACCAATTATTAATAGTAATTCAAAGATCAAATACTGAGATTTGCTCCCAGTTTCAGGGGAACTGGGAACTGAGAACTAAAGGGATGGGGGGTGCCAGTGAGAAGCAGTGATGGAGGGATCTTAACACATTAGTGGAGGAACTAGTGTAGCTGAATGGCAAGCATGAAAGAATGATTTCAATGCTATTATAAACTGTGATAATGCAATTTGCTCGAGCGGGCCCAGTAACGTCTCCATTGGAGACTTTGTTGTTACTGTGTCTGGGATATCGAATACTCTCGGTAGCTTGCCGGGCTCTCCGAGAGGGGCGGAGGAATCGAACTCGGGTCGGCCATGTTGGCCGCTTGTAAGGCGAACGCCCTACCCGAATAGTATTTCAAAGATTTAAGTAAAGGTGTTTCAAAGATTCCTGGAACTAAAATACTGAGTTAAAATATTAAACACAAAATTATTTTCCAGTAATCTTTCTGGTATCACAAAAACATTAATATTGCTCTGCAGGAAAAAAAAATACCATCGGATGCATTTAAACTAGGATAAACTAGGATAAACCCATTCAAACGAGGATAAGCTAAGATGATTAAAAACATACCAAAGCAAAAGAGATCAAGATTTATGAGGAATGTCAGCTAGCAAAAGTATTAGAAATGAGTCAGTAAAAGTAATTCATAAAAATCTCAGACAAATGCATAAATTTTAAGAAAAATATCAATTTCTGAGTAATCTTTAAGAAAGGGAAATAATTAAATTAAAATAATAATTTAAAAATATTATTTAAGGGGCTGGAGCAATAGCACACGACTGACCCGGGTTCGATTCTCAGCATCCCATATGGTCCCCTGAGCACTGCCAGGGGTAATTCTTGAGTGCAGAGCCAGAAGTAACCCCTGAGCATCACTGGGTGTGACCCAAAAAGCAAAAAAAAAAAATGTTATTTAAAAACTTTCACGATAGCACAGCAGGTAGGGCGTCTGCCTTGTATGCAGCCAACATGGCCAACCCGAGTTCGATTCCTCCGCCCCTCTCGGAGAGCCCGGCAAGCTACCGAGAGTATTCGATATGCCAGACACAGTAACAACAAAGTCTCCAATGGAGACGTTACTGGGCCCGCTCGAGCAAATCGATGATCAACGGGAGGGCCCTTTGAAAGTATAAATTTAAAAGTGAAATCATTCTGAATTTCAATCATTATTTGAAAATTCCAAATCACAAAGTTGTAAAAAATCACTGAAGCTAGTTTCAGTAAGCAAACTACTGGATGCATTTTATTTTGTTATTTATTTATTTATTTATTTATTGGTTTAGGACCCACACCCAGCAATATTCAGGGGTTACTCCTGGCTATGAACTCAGGAATCACTCCTGGCAGTGCTCAGGGGACCACATAAGATGGCATGGATCAAACTCAGATCAGCTCTGTGCAAGTCAAATATCCTACCTGCTGCTCTATCACTCCACCCCACTATTGGGTACAATTTAAATGGTTGAAGATAACCACTGCAATGTGATCTCACTCACCGACCCTGCTCTACCGATTCAAGACTAAGGAGATGCAAACCAAGCAGCTAAACTTCATGGGCACATGGTCATCTAGGCTGAAAACTCTGGGGTGCTTCTAGGAGGTGGGCAGGCCACATGCCTGCCGTCCCAAAGCCTTAGCAGCCACACCACACGCCAAGGGCTCAACTCAATCTGCTTCACTAATATCCTCTGTGGAGATGCCAAACTGAGAATAATTTCAGGTACCCTGGTGCCCAGACCTCTGGTGGCTTCTCAGAGGGGGTCGGGGGAGGGCAGAAGCCCCGGCATCCACAGCCACCACCGTGACAACTCGCTGGCTGCTCGAGGCAATCGACGAATAACAGGATGATTTGTGATTTGTGACATATTTTATAATTTAATTAACTGTTATCTTTTAAAACATACAGTTGATGAGGATCCCATGGATATGCATAAGTCCTTTGACTGCGATGACTGACAGCCCTGGAGTGACTTAATATTAACTGCTAAATTCAGTGAGAGGAAAACAATTCCGGTTAGTGCAATTGTAGCACTGGAAATGTTTATCCCAAAGGCATTTTGCACCTAAAAAAGAACAAGGTTTTTCGATTAAAATAGCCACCACATAGATCATTCCTTTGATTATTATTCATTCGAACAAATTGGAATAAGGCTGTCTATACCATCTTAGATGTTGGGCAAACATCAAGCAGCAAGCCAGAGCCCCTCTATCCTCTCTCATGGAACTTAATTTCAGTAGCAGTTAAATCATTGAAAGCACAGATATCACAGAAGACAGTGACATATAATAAGCCAACTAGGATGCATTTTAATTTATGTTTCTTATTGTTTGGGGGCCACATCCTGCAAGACTCAGGGATTATCCCTGGCTCTGCACCCGAGAATTATTTCTGATGATGCTCAGGAAACCATATGGGATGTAGGGGATGGAACCTGAATCCAGTGGAACCCAGGTCGGCTGTGTGCAAGGCAAGCTACCTATGTGGTATATTATGGCTCCAGCCCTAGTGTACATTTTCACTAAGTGACTTAGGTATTATAGGATAAGAGAGTGGAATAAGGAGGACCCAGAAATCCAGAGGGAGGAGTGTAGATGTGTAGATTTAGTGTCATTAAATAGGAATGGTACTTCAGGAAAGACAGAAAGGAGCTGAGGTGAATAGCAATAAAGGCTATCTAAGGGAAGTGCTTGAAGTCAAGAAAACTCTTAGGTTGAATTTCTGATGCCAAAGTCTTTCAGGGAAGCAATGGGGGAAATGTGACTAAAAAGGAGTAACCAGAGTAGATAAAATTAGAAAATTCAGAGGGAGGGAGGGAGGTTGAACAGAAAAATATCACACAGGATGCTGAAGACCATGGAAAGAACATCTTACTATCAATGTAAAACAAATGAGAGAAATAGCCAGGAGATTTTGAGCAAATGGGTAACCAAATAGACTTACATTTTAGTGAGAATACTCTTGATGTCTCAAATGAGACCAGTTTAGACAGGACCAAGGATGGAAGCACATAGACCAATTAAGAGAGATGAGGTGCAATCTTCATAAAGATGAGAAAAGATGCAATTTTGGTGCAGTTGAAACATAGGAAACTGGAATTTTGATGACAAAGTGCAGGAAGAGACAGAAAAGGGAAGAGAGGATTAGAATAAAAGAAGGAAGAAGATGAAGAAAGAGTGGAGGGCATATGGGGAGAGTTAGGAGCAAGAGGAAGGGAAAATTATCAAAGAAAAGGAGAAAGGAGGAGACTTGGTAGCAAGTTAGGAGAAGGTGAAAAGAGAAGAAAAAGAGGAGAAAGGAGGAGAAAGAAGAAATGCAGAGAAGGAATGAAGCAGGGAAAGAAAAAGGAAGAATCCTGAAGCCTCAGAAATTAGAAAGCTAAAATCACCATCCACTGACATGGGGCAGACAATGGATATAGAAAGTCTGAGGAAGAAGACTGAGGAGTTGAGTTTTGGCTTCCTGGATGTTTGTTGTCATTGTTGTTGTTGGGCCATGTCCAGCCCTGCTCAGGGCTTACTCCTGACTTTAAGTTCAGGGAACCCTCCTGGCAGGGCTCAGGGACCAAATGCAGTGGAAAGGATCAAACTTGGATCATTGCTGCAAGGCAAGTGCCTTACCCACTGTACTATCTCTGGGCACTTCTATCTATTTTACAGTCACGTCTGCTTTACACACAGAAGGTCCTGGGTTCGAGCCCTAGTGGAACCACGCAGTGGTAACACGTTGTCCCTCTCGGAGAGCCCGGCAAGCTACCGACAGCAGAGCCCACCCTCACAGCAGAGCCTGGCAAGCTCCCCGTTGCTTATTCAATATGCCAAAAACAATAACAAGTCTCACAATGGAGACGTTACTGGTGCCTGCTTGAGCAAATCGATGAACAACAGGAGGACAGTGCTACAGTGCTACAGATATATTAGTTGGGGCTTAGGAGAGATCAGGTTGAAATATTTATTTCAAGGTTATGGAGACAGATGTTTTTCAAACATATGAGAATGCAGGAGACCACCAGAGAGTGAGAAGATCACAAAGAATTGAGCTCAGGGAATCCAACATTAAAATGTTTGGGAGCAATAGTACAGCAGATATGAAGCCAGTGGGTCTCCATGGGTGGCATGTGTGAAGTGGGAAGGAGAGACGGTCACTTTCTCCAGATCTGTTTCTGTCACCCCAAGGCCGGATGAGAAGGCTAGGACAGGTAAAGTCTGAGGATGAGCCCCTACATGGCACAGGCCAGAGCCCCACCGAGCCACACTAAACCACACCTGTCTTCTGAGCCAGCACAGGAGTTAATTCCCACCACCTCTGAACCATGAAGACTCTGAGCCTCACCTCGCTCAGACTGGAGTGAGGAAGTGGTTTTTGCAGGAAAGGCAAGTCAGCCCTAAATCTGACCCAGGGTTTTCAAGTTTTTGTCTTAGCTCTCAGAAAAGAATTTCAGGAACGAACAAGCAGTGAAGGTAAAACAAACCTTATCTGGAGGTTTTTTAGGAATAGGAAGGAGAGAGAGAGAGAGAGAGAGAGAGAGAGAGAGAGAGAGAGAGAACCGTTTGAAGGGAGAAGGTGGGCTTCTCCAAAGCTGGAGAGAGAGCCTCAGTAAACATCTCAAAAGGGGAGATGAGGGCACCACATGTGCTCAGGCACCTGATGTGCTTGGCCATGTGGGCACAAGCAGTACTTGGGCTCAGGTAGTATATGCACACCCTTCCTTTGTTCAAGGTAGCTTTTTTTTTTTTTTTTTGCTTTTTAGGTCACACCCAGCGATGCACAGGGGTTACTCCTGGCTCTGCACTTAGGAATTACCCCCGGTGGTGCTCAGGGAACCATATAGGATGCTGGGAATCGAACTCGGGTTGGCCGCATGCAAGGCAAATGCCCTACCCACTGTGCTATTGCTCCAACCCCTCAAGGTAACTTTTATAGAGTTTTTCCACCCTGTCCCCATGTGGGGACTTCTAGCTAGGTAAGAGTTCATTATTAGAGCGGCTGCCAAGGGGGGTTGCCTTGATCTGGAGATTTTCTGGAAGAGGTGGGGGTCAATCAGGTGCCAAATCTCCCTCAGGTCCTTAACTGTGTCTCTGTCTCTGCTGAAGCTTGTGCCTCTGTGGGGTCCAGCCTCCTCAGGATCATCACTGGTTCCAGGAAGATCTTATCAGGCCTAGGCCTTAATTCTTGCAGCTTCAGTGTTACTGAATTTATTACTTCTCAGAAATTCCATTGCCATAGACCCTCCCCTTTCAATCTGCCTCAGATAGTATACTTCTCTTGCACAGGTCCATCAAGGTTCAGTTGCCATCACCACATATGGCCAACCACATATGCACCACCAAAAGCAGTCCCTGAGCATGGAGCCAGGAGCAAGGCCTGAGCACAGCAGGACGTAAAAAAAAAATTGAGAGAAAAAAAGAATTGGAAAATGAGTTTGCTACAGAGAAACTAAGAGAAAAGGAGGAAAATAAGCTAATTAAAAATGAAATAAAAAGGCATCCTGAAAGTCAAATAAAAAGTATTGCAAGAAGGAACACACCAACTGTGTGCTAAACACTGTTCATAGAACAAGATTGATGATTGATGATTGTTGACATCATAGAAAACATAGGTGACCTTAAAGAGAACAGTTACAGAGGTGTGTGTTAGTGAAGAAAGTAAAGTCCAGGAACGGGCTTGGTAGAAACTATTTAGAGAGGAACTGAAAACCAGGGCTTAGAAATCTAAATAATCTGCAAGCTGGAGTCAGAAGCAGAAAATAAGGTCTAGTTTTATAAGGTAAAAGCAGTAATTGGTTGCTTACAGGCTGATTTAATAGCTAGTAAAGACAGATGACTGATGCACTTGTGTAGGAAAAAGCAACGGAATCTAGGAGTAGTGTAGATGGGACTGTCTTTTATAAAGATGGCAAAGGGACCACCTAAGGAAAAAGGCTAAAATGAAAAACTACTGATGCAGATCTGGTCCAGGAAGTTGAGGTTGCGGTGAGGACCTGAATGTTCCCTTCTGATGGCTTGTGTTTTCTCAGAACAGAAAGCAAGTTTATCAGCAGAGAGTAAGAATAAAAGAAAAAGAAGATAGGACCAACAAAAAATAAAATAAAATGAAAATGATCAAATAATTGGTGTTGGAGATAGTATATGAATAGTCACCTAGGGAGGAGTAGAGTGTATTGAGGAGGGGAAAAAAAGAGAAATTTATGATTTAGTGAGAACGTATTATAGAAATTTATCTCTATTTAAGAAATCACAGAAAGAAGAGAATTTCTGATCTCAGTTGTGGAACTAATTGTGGGAATTCATGTGAAATAATTAGATTTGGTCAAATTTAGTGACCCAATAAGGATCAAGAAAATTTTTTCCTAAGTTTTAGATGCATCAGATATTCTGAGTAATCATGCCAATAGTTGCATATACTCCCTGAATGCTATTCTGGTGATTTACCATCTGAATACTGTAAGAAATTTTTCTCTTTAAATGACACTGCATCAGTTGGATTCATCAATCTTAATTCTCCTACTGTCAATGGAAAAACATATTTCTACTCTTTTGATCATAGTGAAAGAGGAAGAACAGCCTCTTACCAATGTTTTTGTGGGTTTACTTCCAGCTGCAACAGTGATGGATCCTGAACTAATATACTGTTTAAAAAGGGAAATGAAACAGATAAAGAACTCTCCACTGTTTTTTCTTGGCCTTCCCTTTTATCAACATACACCATGCAAACTTAAAAAAAAATTCAAATCCCAGAACGCAAAAATTATGCTTGATATTGCTCATCATTCAATGTAAATTAAAGTAGTTTTAATTATTTATCTTTTGAGTAATCACTTCATTTTTATTTTTACAAGTTTTGTGGGTATACATTTAATATATACTAAATAAAATATTATGCAATTGCCTTTATCCTTATGTTTATATAAAATATAAACACTTATTTATATTATTATGTTATGTATAATATCATCCTCCTCCTACCCAAGCTTCCTGTCAGGGTCTAATTAATTAGAATAAATGTTTTAAAATATCATTTACAGGTCTAAGTGTTCAATTCTACCTACCCAGTGTTCAATTATTATTTTGACATGCTACTGTTTTTTTTTTCAAATAACCTGAGAGTTATATGTTGATAATAACATTTCTAGCTGTGGTATCTAAGAAATTCTGTATGCTCTGGGGAATTTCATACTTACAAATACAGCACCCCAGAATGGGTACCCTGTGTAGAAGGTAAAGAAAAAGGCATGTCGGAGATTCGATAGGTACTGTAGCATGCCTAGTACAGCACCAAGAGCCAGAACCAGTACGCCAGTTAGGATCTGGACAGCCTGGAAAGTAAAAAAAAAAGTGACAGAATGATCAGATCATATCCCAGTGTACATTGAGAAGACATTAACTTTACTTAGAAAATTCTAAAAAAAATGTCAGTATTCAAATTGGTTTAAAATTTATGCCTAAGCTAATTGGAGTTCCGGAGTTCCGACATCCATCGACGATCAAGAATCAGGGACGCTGTCTCATTTGCCAAAGTGTCAAAAATCAGATAGGCTGGTCACGTAATGAGATTTAAAGACGACTGCTGGACTAGAGCTGTTACTGACTGGATTCCACGGGATGTCAAAAGACCGTGTGGCCGCCCACCTACCAGATGGTCAGACTTCTTCGTCAAGATCATGAACGATCGGTTTGAGGCTCTTCATGTTCCCAGAGCGAACAGATGCCATTGGGCTATACTAGCTCGCGACAGGGACAAATGGAGACGTTACTGGCGCCCGCTCGAGCAAATCGACACTAATGGGAAGTTAAGTGATTAAGTAATTAAGCTAATTGGGCAAGAGTGCACCCTGGGAAATTTTGTTCCTTGCTATAAAGCCATCAATTCCTGGGGATCCCTTCATCTTCAGCTCTCTATTTCTGTTCACTCTCAAGTTCTTTCAGAAAGTGGAAGAAGAGCAAAGAAGATAGGACCAATAAAAAAAATAAAATGAAAATGATCAAATAATCTCAGCACGTTTTCAAGGCAAAATATGTTGAGGGCAAACAGATGCTAAGCAGTTCCCTACATGACTTTGCCCTCAGTTTAAATCTTTTAATATAGAGCTCAGTCTTCCACTGGAGATGATCAGATTTAAAAGTCCATTTTCCCGTATTGGTATGTTTTCTACCATGAGATGGTGCTTCCAGGTCTCAAATACATTCTAATCTTTTCATAAGGCTGCAACATCCTTGACTCAGTAACAAGTACTTCCGAAATTCCCCCTTAGGAAAGTGAGCATGCATTCCAGATTCCTTCTGTGCTCCACATCTATGCTTCTTACAGCCTGTCATTCACCCTAAACTTTGATCCTCTCTCCCATTAACTGAGGGTTGCTCTCCTTCCTGCATTTAATGTTAAGGTCACTTGATGTTAGGATGGTAGACACAAGGACCAGGAAGATTGCTCCATAGTTTGAAGCCTGTCTCATAAGCAAGGGGGGCAGGGGGGAAGGCAGCTGGAATAGAGACGGGATAACTAAGAAAATGATGGTTGGCTCTCAGTGTCAGTATTGCAAACTATAATTCCCCAAAGTAGAGAGTATGGGGAATGTTGTCTGCCATGGAAGCAGGGGGAGGGTGGGAAAGGGGGCATATACCGAGGATATTGGTGGAAGGGAATGTGCACTGGTGGAGGGATGGGTGTTTGATCATTGTGTGATTGTAACCATCTCATGGCGATTCAATAAAATTTATTTTTTTTATTTTTTTATTTATTTTTTTAATTAATGAAACACCATGAGGTACAGTTATAGAAATACAAATTTTTGTGCTTGGGTTTCAGTTATACAGTGATCAAGTACCCATCCCTCCACCAGTGCCCATCCTCCACTACCACGGATCCCATCATCCCTCCTACCCCCCATGCCCCCCATCCCTCCCTGCCTCTGTGGCAGGGCATTCCCTTTTGTTCTCTCTCTCTCTCTCCTTTTGGGTCCTGTGATTTGCAAGAGAGGCAGATTCAATAAAAAATTTTTTCATATTCAATAAAATTTAAAAAAAAAGGAAATGATGGTTGGAAGGATTGGTCGGGATGGGAGATGTGTGCTGAAAGTAGATAAAGGACCAAAAGTCATGATCTCTCAGTATCTGTGTTGCAAACCACAATGCCCCAAAGTAGAGAGAGAGTATGTGGGAAATTGTCTGCCATGAAGGCAGGGGAGGGTGGGAAAAGGGGGCTATACTGTGGAGATTGGTGGTGAGGAATGTGCACTGGTGGAGGGATGGGTGTTTGAACATTGTATGGTTGTAACTCAAACATGAAAGCTTGTAACTGTATCTCATGGTGATTCAATAAAATAAAATTATAAAAAAAATAAGTCATAGGAGAAAGACAAAAAATAAACTCACTTGATGTTAAAATTAGGTCCCACGTATACTTCTTATAGCCTGTCATTCCCCCTAGATTTTAACCCTCTCTCCCATTAACTGAGAGTTGCTCTCTTGCATTTGTTAAAGTCACTAAATGTTAAAATTAGGTCCAGGATGGGAAATCACAAACACCAAAGAAATCCCTGAGGGCTATCACCTGGCTCCCCGGAAAAATCTGATGTTTAATAATGTTTTCTCAAGGGTTTGCCAGGAATCTGTTGTTTAACAATGTTTCCTCAAGGCTTTGTCAGGAACTGAAACCCTCAGCACTGACTCCAGCTGAACAAACAAGACTGAAACCCTCCCCCCTCCCCCCTTGCCCAGTTTTTATTCCCACTTCTTTTCCTCATCGGCTCCATATAAACCTCTTATTCCAACCTAAGAGTAATATGATTTGGTGAAAAAAAACCAAGTCCACTTTCTCAAATTGAGTACAACTGTTCATACACAACTATTCTCGTGTTCTCAGGTATTAGCTTTTTTAGCAGCAAACCTCCAGATTTTGATTCCGTAACACTTAGGCTTCATAATATTTATTTTGTTCTATCCTAAACCCATTTTTAAAATTTTTTAAAACCTTTTAAATTGAGTGTTCATGAGATAGACCATCACAAAACTGTTCATAATTGGGCTTCAGTCGTACAATGAATGATCCAGCACCCATTCTCCACCAGTGTACATCTCCCACTGTTTCCCTCCCATCCCCCACCTCCCATCCCAAGCCTCCTTCTATGGGAGGCACTTTCCTTCTTGATCTCTCTCTCTCTCTCTCCTTTTCCTTTTGTGCATTATGGTTTGCAATACAGGTGCCAAGTGGTCATGGTGTCTAAAACCTTTTTTTTAACAAAAACGGACTCACCCCAAGGGCTTGTGTTTCCATCTGGTACTTGAGTGGTTCGTCAATAGGCTGGTAGGTAGAAGCGTTCACCTCCTCTGGTTCTGCCCTGCTCCCTGGGCTACCAGCTTCTGGGGCTGTGCCCTGCTCTGCACTATCAGTTTCTTGGGAGGCCATGGGAGCTTGACAGCTGGATGGCCTTAGAGAAAAGAGATCCAAAGCTTCAGTGTTTTTCTTTCAACCACTGTTTAATATAACGGGAGAACTTAGCGCTCATCCTAATTTCAAAAGGATCCTCCACGAGGGGCACAAGGTGGGAGAGGGGCTAAATATTGGAGGTTTTGCCTCATTTTATTCCATTGCTTTTGGAGTGATGGACTTAATTCACTAGATTTTTTAAAAAAGCCTGATTACTCTGCTTAACTTTGGAGTAGCCAAGAGCACTTCCTTTTTAATTTGACAAGCACTGGTATTCTCTGTAGTGCCTGTCCCTCTTCCAAGAAATCCCACCCAATCATGTCTATGGTTTCACTCTACAGTGGTATTGTACATATGTGAAGAAAATTGCCTTAGTCACACTCCCGTGATACCCATGACTGTCATTTATTAAGTACTAACTGCTATGTGCCAGGCACTGCCTAGTGTCTGTGACTGCATTCATGCATTTTATTTTCCCATCATCTCTCTGTTACATTCTTGTTTTATTTTATTGGCTTTTGGGCCCCACTCAGGGGTTATTTCTGGCTCTCCACTCAAGAGTTATCCAGGCTGGCCATGCTATACTGTTGCTCCAGCCTCATTTCTATTTTAAAGAGGCAAATACTAAGGCATAGATGGATTGAGTAACTTTAACTTATACAACTCATTAATGACTTCCTGTTTTACCAGAGACATTAAGGTCTCACATTTAAAAATAATGACATTGTATAAATTACTATAGAGAAGATACCTTTTTGTATGTAGCTAATGAGCACTATGGAAAGAGTTGAAGCAGAAGAAAGGAGTGACATTCAAATCCAAATTTGGTCACTTAAAATTGAAAGTGGAAGCCTGAGTTGCCCCTTGTAACTTGATAGAGAAAGCCTGTTTCCTCTCTCCAGATATTTCATCTCTCCCCCTATCAACCTGCCACACATTCCACCCCCAAGGTTCTGTCTCATCATTCCCCAGGCTTCCCAGATACATAAAACTCTGCACTGGACTCTAAGTTGAAAGGGAAACTAAGATAATGAGTAATTCTAGAGTCTAGGCTGACGGGAAAACTTAGATAATTGATAATTAGGCATGGGAGATTTCTTTCATCTTGCCAGTAAAGAAGGAAGTCACAGTTATCCATCTTGCCACCTTACTCCATAGACCTGAAACATTTCATTCCCAAAGTCCTGTCCCAGCAGTCCTAGAGATTTCTAGGACCACAAAACTCTGTCCTGGAGCCTACGCTGACAGGGAGACTCAGATAAGGGGCAAGAATTCCCAGAAAGATGCAGATCAGCTAGGCATCCTTATGATTTTCTGGCATCATTTGCAAACATTTGCCAATGCATAAGGGATACCAAGAGCCCTTAAAAAGGCTTCCACTAATATAAAATAGCATAATATGAGACTGACACCCAAGGACAGTAGGCACAAGGACCAGGAATACTGCCCATAGTTGGAATCCTGCCTCATGAGCTGGGGGAGAAGGCAGCTGGAATAGAGAAGGGATCATTAAGTCAATGATGACTGGAGGGATTGTTCTGGATGGGAGATGTGTGCTGAAAGTAGATAAAGGACCAAACCTGATGGCCTCTCAGTATCTGTATTGCAAATCATAATTCCCAAAGGTAGAGAGAGAGTATGGGGGAAATTGTCTGCCATGGAGGCCAGGGAAGGGTGGCAAAGGGGGGGTATTCTGGGGACATTGGTGGAGAATGGGCACTGGTGGAGGGATGGGTGTTTGGTCATTGTATCATTGAAACTCAAACATGAATGCTTTGTCACTGTATCTCATGGTGATTTAATTTAAAAAATAAAATAAATATAAACTGTCAAAAGACAAAAAATAAAATTGAGCTACAGAATTGAAACAAAAAACAAAAAAGGCCTCCACTAAACTCCCTTACCCTAACTTAATCCTATACTAAGTTCTTCCCCACTCAGTGAGCTTCCTATTTTCTCCTCTACTTTCCAATAAACTCTTCTGCTTTCCAACTCTCAGTCTGAGTATCTTTATTATTCAATTCTTGAAAATATTGAAAAACCTGGGAATCGTGAATGAACAGAGACCCGCTGCTGCCATTTCTGCCTCATCTGCATCAAAATTATACAATCTAGTAGAAGAAACCTCCTTTTTCATAACTTATAATTTAATTCAGCATTCCTATTGCAAAGGTAAACTTTGATGATATATGCAGTGCCTAATCTAATGAATAGTGGAGAAATGTTGACCTAATAACTACTGTCTTTTTGACAAAAAAAAAAAGCACCCCAAAGTATTGTGCATAAAGGTCATCAACCATTTCAGTTATTACGGCAAAAGAATGTGCTAGATATACATATATACCTTAACTTGAGCAATATAACTACGTGGTACAAAGTTTCCTCAAAGGATTATAAAGTGCTTATTTTCTTTTATAACTAATGGAGTAGGTGGTGGGAATTAATTATAAGCCCATTTTGCCAAAATGATAGGCTTTGTATTTAGAATAGTGTCTAAATTTTTACTTTTTGCTGGAAATTATTTCACAGATCCACTTTAATCACTTTATTAATTTTGTCAAAGTTAATACATAATGCTTTGGGGGGGATAAAATTCATATTGTTAATGCTCTATTATGGGAGGGGAATGTCATTTATTGAAGTATGGAAACAAATCATGGAATGCACGAGAAAATGGTCAGAACACATTTTAATTTTAATCATATTTCCAGTTGCTACTTTACCCCCTCAAAAGTTTCACACAAATATCAATATTCATGCTAGCATTAAGGAACACTGTCATTTTAGAGATAGACGTGACATGACAAGGAACTCTCATTTCCCATGCTCAAAAATATGCAAAAATTGAGGGAGATTTTTAAAATTTATAAATTCTAACGAGTGTCAAATGTCTTTTGTACAAGAGGTATACTTGTAAGAATGTCGCAATGAGACTCTCCCGTGCTAAATATCACGGCCCTAAATGATATCCAACAGGAAATATGTCTATATCCAAGATAAAGCATCTAATACAGTGGAAGTTATGTGAGTTGAAGGCATCTTTCCAGTTCACAGTTCCTTACAAGTGTCTGTCTCCACTTTCATTCCTGTCCCCTCTCTACAGCAAAGTTCAGTCTAGTTTTTTGTTCAACCCTCTCTATTTGCAAGGGTTGAAGTCTCTCACACTGAGAAACTCCTGAGAGTTCAGAGAGAAACAATTTATTCTAGTCCCATTATTTGACTTTTTAAGATAGATTTTCAGGCTTCGGGTAAAATTAACCTGTTCCACAATTTGGTCAAGTTATCTTTTGTTTTGAATAGATGAAGTATAGATAATGTTTAAGGGCCAGTTCCATCTCTTTTCTACTTCATGTTACTTCATGTTGTAGACCTTATTCTAAAAAAATTTGGGAGGGGGTGGAGGGGTGGCTAACTTATTTAGTTCTCAATCCCTATAGATTTATTTTTGTGATCTTAGGAATAAGGAAAGGAACTAACAGGAGTTAAGTAACTTGCCCAAAGCCACACAACCAGCAACTTGAAAAGCAAGGAACCCAATTCTGGTAACCTTATCTACAGTATCTCTTCTTGATACCCTCCCTTTGAAACTCACTCTCCAAATCCCTCTCTTCTTACCAGAGCTCACACCCAAATTCAGGCACAGACACATGAATTCAAACTATCTAAGGGTGTATGTATGTGTGTGTGTGTGTGTGTGTGTGTGTGTGTGTGGAGAGAGAGAGAGAGAGAGTGAGAGAGAGAGAGATAGAGTGCGCACATAGATACTTTGTTTTTAAAAAACATGCATAATTATATCTATTATTTTTTACCCTGGCACCAGGCAACAATCAAATGCTAAGGGAAAGCCGTGCTCAAAGTAAAATGTTCTAAAACTCTATGTTGCAAACCAACTAAAAACTTTCAGATATCCGCAGTCGCATAGGAGGTGCCACCTTTAACAGATCATAGAAGAAAGAGCACTTTTTCTGTGGAGAGGAAATCAAGAGCATTACCTTGGAGGCTTCAGGCCTTGACAGACTTCTCTTCTCAGAAGCCCATCTTGTCAGGAGGAGGAGGAACTCAGGAAAGATCACGATAGTGTCTTTTGGGCAGCAATCCTCATGCAACACCTCAGTGAAGGCAGTAAAAAGGTTTTGCAGGAGGCCTCGGGTGTGCTAACCACATCCCATCTACTCTGGAGGTCTCTTTGATTCACTGTGTTGATGAAGAAATTGACTTCACAATAACTGTTTTCTGTCTTTGGGATGTTGCTTAACCCAAAATAGGAGAGAGAAGCAGGAAATATGGGTAGGTGGGTAGGGAAGTGTTGTGGGACACAGGTACATGATGCTTGCATAATCAGGAGTAGATAAGGTCTTGCAGTTGCTAGAGTTAAGGTGCAGGTCTTGCACATGGCTGGCCCCAGTTTTATCCCTAGCATCACATAAGGTCCTCAAACACTGCTAGGGGTTACCTCTGAGCACAGAGCCAGGAATAAGCATTGAACCACCATCGCACCATCTGCTGTGGCCCCAAACTAAAAGAAAAAGAAGCTCAGTAGTAGTAAGGATGATACCTAGAGGTGGAGGGTGGTCAAATGCACTATTAATACATTCGATTATCACTGGATTCGGGATGTTAAACAATTTGCGAACATCCTGAATATGAAAGTGATCATAATCATAATTTAAATGTATTGAGTGATTACTGTATACCCATCTCTGTTGTGAATGCTTTGCAGGTATTAGCTCATTTGATTTTTACTGCCACCCAATTACTCGGGCTGAGGTACAGGAAGTTCTGTTAACATCATAGATCGTTTCTGGAAAACTGCAACTTGAAGTGAAGCTCTATATAATGAAATTAGGTCCTGGAATATGCTGTTTATAGCAACTTCAGCCTGAAATGTTTTTTGCCTCATCAAGTTCCCAAGAAATGATGTTGAGTGAAAGGTTATTTGAGGACCTGCTGTACAACCATAATTTTTTCATGGAAGACAAAACTCTGGCATAGAAGTTTTTGATCACTTGCACTTGAAAACCAGCCAAGCTGTGAGCCAAATCCAGGTCTAGGTGGGGAGAAGTCCCATTCGCGCTATTACCCCAGGGAGAATTAAAAAACCCCTCTTGGGCTGGAGCAATAGCACAGCAGGTAAGGCGTTTGCCTTGCACGTGGCTGACCCAGGTTCGATTCCCAGCATCCCATACGGTCCCCTGAGCACCACCAGGGGTTATTCCTGAGCGCAGAGCCAGGAGTAACCCCTGTGCATCACCGGGTATGACCCAAAAAAGCAAATAAATAAATAAATTAAATTAAAGTAAAATAAAACCCCCCTTTTATGTTTCAGTGTGTCCCAGTTTCAAAAATCAACTTATGTCATTATCTTCAATAAATGGGTGTGAAATTGGTGATGAATCAAGTGAAGATTCAAATCACAGAGAATCCTAGGTCAGGGTTGAGGAGGGCCCAGACACGGAGCACAGACCCTGAGGTCTCCCCTAGGAGAAAGGGGAGTGGGAGTGTGCTAGAGAGAAGACTGTTAACAAACAAATGGAAGTTTTCAGGGCTGGAAAGATGTACAGTGGGTAGAGAGCTCACAGCAGATCAGCGTTTGATTCCCGGCAACCCCCGCAAGACTGCTAGCAATGATCTTGAGTGCAGAGCCAATAGTAAGCCCTGAGTACAGCCTGGTGTGGTCCAAAAACAAGCAGAAAGAAGGTCTTAATTCGGGAAATGTGAACCCTCGTGAGAAATTGGTCAGAGGAAAGAGAAAGAAGTCTATGCACCTTCAACTCAAGGACAGCTGTGGGAAGGGAGATTATGAAATCCGGGAAAACAGAAGACCCAGCAGCTCTGTCTTGCTGTCACAGGAGCTTGGAGCAGAGGCTCTAAAGGGAAAGGCTGATGACAGCCCTTCAGAGACATTATGATGAACTAAGGGAGTTCTGGAAAAGAGAGGAAGAAACTCACGGAAGTGAAGAAAAATGTAATTCCTTTCAACACAATTTCTTGAAATTTAGAGCTGTAGAAAGAACTCCTGAAGGAAGTTACTGAAACTCTGACCAGGTTTTTTTTTTTTTTAAAGGCTGGATGATTCTGTGCTTAAGTCTCAATTTGTCCAGTCATAGAGATGAAATAGCTGACTTCAATTTCAGTTAAGGGATTGGTTCCTTAAATTCTAGACAATGAATCTAACTTTCTTCCTTAATGATCCCTAAATATGATGTACAATAAACTTATCTTAAAAACTCAATTTTACCAATTAATTAATTAGGAAAATGCATATAAATTACATTCCCATGCAAGGAATAATGATCCTGAGAATTAGAATGGTATATTTTTGACTCTGGCACATTTATATAATTATTTTTTATTAAAAATATGTATAAGTCACTGGAGGCTTATATGAAATTGATTAAATTATTGTTACTGAGGACAAACACCTAGGCCTACTCTATAGCTTCAAAAATAAATTTAAATGTATAACATGGACTGTCTAGTAGTTAACATCAAATTTATAAACCACAGCCTTAATGAATAAACATGTATAAAATGTAATTTTATTAAATCAGCTTAAATTAAATTCACTAAATTGGGAATTTAAGATTAGAATACATAAAGATAAATAAAAAATCATTCTTGCATATAAAACACTGCTGTCCAACAAAATTTGAACCAAGTGCAGACTTCATACTCTTCTTGGAGCAAGTGTGATTAGAACCAAACTCTCCTAACTCTTCTGGTGTTGTGTCAAAGTCAGTCATAAAGTGACTGTAAGGCAACTTTATATCATTTTCTGTAGAAACAGGTGTAAGCCACACTGACTTCCTAAAAACAGAGAGAGAAAGAAAGGAAAGAAAGGAAAAAAAGAAAGAAAGAAAGAAAGAAAGAAAGAAAGAAAGAAAGAAAGAAAGAAAGAAAGAAAGAAAGAGCAGTTATATTGGCATAGTTGGTATCAACTCATTTTATTTTTATTATTTATTTTGGGTTTTGAACCTCAACCAGTGTTGCTTCATGCCTTACTCCTGGCTCTGTGTTCAGGAATCACTCTTGGCAGTGCTTGGGGAACCATAGGGGATAACGGGATAGAACCCAGGTGGGCATGCAAAGCAAGCACCTTACTCACTGTTGCTATTTCTCTGATCCCGACTAATTTTATTTTTACTATTATTTTATTTTTCGTCCATTTTGAGGCAATACCCAGCAGTTCCCAGGCCTTGTTCCTAGCTCTGCATTCAAGGATCACTCCTGGCAGTGCTCAGGGGGACCATATGTGGTGTTGAAGATTGAATTCAGGTTGGTCACATGCAAGGCAAGTGCCCTGCCCACTATACTATCTCTCCAGTCCTTCATTTTAATGATAAACTTCATAAGAGAATAATTTTCAACGTGGTAATTTGGATGTGTGATATGTACATTGCCCCTTTTAGGTCAGAGTGTCTTAAATTTTTTCCACTCATGAGTGGAACATTCCTGTTCCACCAAGGAAATTTTACATGGCCTGATATATAAAATATGTAAATCAAACATTTACCAACAATAATTTTAATACTGCTTTTTCACATCTCCCACATTCAAGCTCCCCTATACCACATGGGGTGAGAACTGCAGTTTAAGAAGATTGGCTCTAGTTATACACAACTTTCTTTTTTAATTGAATCACTGTGAGATACACAGACACAAAGCTGTTCGTCACTGGGTTTCAGTCATACATTAGATGACTTTCAACAAAGCCCATGCATCTAGTAAGCCTGTGTTCAGTAAATCAGACTTAGAAAAACAGATCCTGAAAAAAGGCTGTCAAAAGTTGATCTGACCCACATTTGTGGTGTGAAAGAAAGTCTGAAATGTGTGTGTGTGTGTGTGTGTGTGTGTGTGTGTGTGAACATGTGCATGTACAGGTACATGCATACCAGTACAATTCAGATACCCAAAAACCTAACTACACAGTTTTATTGGCCTAGTATTCCCTTTGTCTACAGAAAATAAACTGGCAAATGATAAGTATTATTAAAGTAGCACTGTAGCACTGTCCTCCCATTGTTCATCAATTTGCTCAAGCCGGCATCAGTAACGTCTTCATTGTGAGACTTATTGTTACTGTTTTTGGCATATCGAATACTCCACAGGGAGCTTGCTAGGCTCTGCTATGCAGCCAGGATACTCTTGGCAGCTTGCTGGGCTCTCTAATAGGGATGGAGGAATCAAACCCGGGTCGGATGCACGCAAGGCAAACACCCTACCTACTGTGCTCTAGTTCGAGCCATTATAAAAGTAGGAATGCTTATTCATCACTGTTAATCTGCTAGCTATGGAAAGACTGCAGGACATAAGGTCATAACCTATTATATTATTCTAAGCATAGGTTAATACATAAGAATAAAAATATCTGTGTATGCTATATGTACATATTAGTACACAGAATCCCGGTCAAAGATTGTTCTCTAATTTGGAGTCAGAAGCTTCTGGAAAATATTAATCCCTCAGCCTTAGTTTTGCCTTATAAAACTGTTAAAGGGAAAGATCAATTGTATAAAAACATTGGGAACACATTTCATGCCATTTTATTGTGGAAGGAACACTGCACCCAACTATCACTTGATCACTTGACTTTTCGTTACTCATCGATTTGCTCGAGTGGGTGCCAGTAACATCTTCATTCGTCCCTGTCGCCTGCTAGTGTATGTTGTAGATGCCCAATGGCGTCTGTTCGTGCACCCAACTATAAAAAGCTAAAAGAATTTCCTCTAGGGCTAGAGCAATAGTACAGCATGGAGGGTATGTGCCTTGCACACTGTCAACCTGGGTTCAATACCCGGTATTTCATAGGGCCCCCCGACCATCGCCAGGAGTAGTTCCTGAGTGCAGAGTCAGGAGTAAGTCCTGAGCATCACCAGGTGTGAACCAAAAAGCCAAAAGAAAAAAAAATTAGGAAGAAATTTCCTTTAACATTAAAAACAAATCAGCTGGTCTTTTGCTTTACTTTCTTAGTGATTTACCCTCCTAGATATGGAATTCCTCCCTGAAATATGTCAGAAAAAAACACTATGAAGATTGAAAGATTACATCATAATTAATTATTCCATTTACTAAAATGACTGGGTATTTGATAATTCTGCTTTGTAGTTAAGTTCAATTACTATAAAGTAACTTACATTAGATTATTTGATTCATTAAAAACTACATATTTTGGCCCTAGAAGGATTATATCTGAAGATAAACTATAGAAAAAAGTTAGAAGTATTAAAATACTTTAAAATGCTCTTTTGGTGTTGGAAATATTACTATGGGTTAGTCTCAAATCTATGATTCTGCAGAAGGGTCTAGTACAATAAAGTGAAAGTAAAACATTTTTAAAAAGTTCTGTCAGACTTACCTGGCGATTAAGCATGACAAAAGAGATTTTTCTCGTTTATTAATCTGACTCCTCGGATTATAGTAGATCTCAGTTTTCAAAATGAGTATATTCTCTGAAATTACCTAGGAGAAAACAGAGGTTGAGTAGAAGATATTTCAAGTAATGAAGGGAGCACACAAACATTTTGAATAGGAAACCGAAAACATTCATTATCTCAAAAATGACACATGGGAAGATCTGAAAATCCTTGGGAGTGATATTCATCAAGAGTTGATTTAAGATCCCTGTTTTTAAATTGACTTGTAATTTATTTATAATATAATAGAATGCCAGGTGTTCAATTTCACAGTTCTAGCTGTGTATATTGGTCACAACATCCACCAAAGTCCAATACTATAGCACCAGCAAAAGACCCTCTCCCAAAAGATAATTCTCATTCAGAATTATAGTTTTCAGGGGCCGGTGCGATAGCACAGCAGGTAGGGCGTTTGCCTTGCATGCGGCCAACCTGGGTTTGATACCAGCATTCCATATGGTCCTCCAAGCACCGCCAGGAGTAATTCCTGAGTGCAAAGCCAGGAGTAACCCCTGAGCATTGCTGGGTGTGACCCCAAAAGCAAAAAAAAAAAAAAACAAAACAAAACAAAAAAAAAGAATTATAGTTTTCATAAAAAAACTAAACTAAAAAAACTAGATTAAAACTAGACTAAAAAAAAACCAGCTCCCGGAACCGCTTTCGTGGCCGCACGACATCTTATTATGACATCTCATTCCTACTTTGATAAACTGGCAGGCTACCGAATGTAGCCTGCCCACACGGCAGAGTCTGGCAAACTCCCCGTGGCGTACCCAATATGCCAAATACCAGTAACAATGATGGCTCTCATTCTCCTAAAGAGCCTTGAATATAACCTCAGGGCCAGGATGAAGGAGACGTTACTGGGGCCTGCTCGAGGCAATCAACGAATAACAGGATGATTTGTGATTTGATTTGTGATAGTTTTCATTGTATGGAGGAGCTAAGTTTTGTTGTTTATTGACAGTTTGCTCTGGTCATTCATTTTCTATGTCGGTGATACTAAAATCTTAATAGCATATAAGAGCAAACTTAAACCTTCACTTAGGGTCATTTTTAGAATTCATTAATGAAAAGGTTTCCTTAGTTCTTATAAGAAAGATTGTTTTGGGTTAAAATAATGATGGTTTGGGGCTGAAGCAAGAGTACAGCAGGCAGGGCAGTTGCCTTCAACATGGCCTACCTAAGTTCAAACCTCAGCCCCTTGTATGGGAAGGGAGCCCTGCCAGAAGGGATCCCTGAGTACAGAATCAGGTGTAAGTACTGGACACCACCAAATGTGGCCCAAAATAAACAAAAAGTAGTAGTAATAATGGTGGCTAAAAGCATAAACACTGTAGAGCAGTATCTAATCCTCTGCCAACATCCCCAGAGAAATTAAGCTTCTGAAGTTTCTTTCAGTCCTCTTATTTCCAAAATAAAGATAACACCTTACTAATAGGAAATATTTTATAGTTTGGTTCCAGAATTATTTTAGAATTAACATAAGTCATTTAAATTTGGCACAGACTTTTTTTTAGGGTTTCCAGGGATCCACTCTAAGACCTTACACATACAAGGCAAGAACTCTATTGCTACAACCCAGCCCAAGCTGTAAAAATTTGTAAAAGGAATTTGTAAAAAGTATCTTAGGATAATATTGCACTAAGTATCTGTGTCCAATAACTGAATTTGGATAATATTGCACTAAGTATCTGTGTCCAATAACTGGATTTTATTTCAGCGAAAATCCATTTTGCATAATTAGTTGTACATTATCATGGAGTGCTGGTTGAGTCAGATGATTGGGTGTTCACTATAACATAACTTCCTGGGATTGTTGACATTCTACAAAGAAACACTGGGGGAAAATTAAGAAATCTCCTAAGATTTAGTAAAATCCAACAGTAGGCTAAAGATAACTTGAATTAAGTCCCCTAAGACCATAATTCAGTGCTCTACAACAGTGAGTGGTCTTCAATCACTGGTTTATGCACCTTTTTGCAGCTTTGGAAAAACTACTGGCCCATCTTCTTGGTTATATAACTGGTCTGTAAAATGGTATTCAGGACAGGTGCCACTCTGCAGGTGAAAAATGTTGATGACTTCTCTCCAAGCCTGCTCGGATTGGGACTGGGCCTCCTCCACCCAGATCCCCTGGCGCCGTGTAATCCCATCAATGGCCAAGACCCAGAGACTAGAAAACCCAGCTTCTGGAAGAGAACAGTGCAGAGTCTCCTGCCTCTGCGCCTGGCTGTCCTCACTGAAGCCCCTTGGAGGAGGGCGGGTTAAGTTTCCCTCCCCATCCCGAGCAGAGCCCCGGTAGCTCAAGACCTCCAGTTCCAGCCACAGCCATGCTTAAGACCACTCTCCACATGTTTGGATGAGCCTCACGCATGAAGGAACCGGCAGAGGAACCCAGGTGTGCGGGACCCGGGGCATAGATCTCCAAGCCTGCTTGGATTGGGAATGGGGCCTCTTCCACCCAGATCCCCCATCTTTCAGTATGTAGGCATTACACCGACCAACTTCCCGGGCGCCGTGTAATCCCATCAATGGCCAAGACCCAGAGACTAGAAAACCCAGCTCCAGGAAGCTTATTAAGACATCTTATTATCTAGTTCTTACTCTGGAGAACCCGGCAGGCTACCAAAAGTATCCTGCCCACACGGCACAGTCTGGCAAACTCCCCGTGGTGTATTCAATATGCTAAAAACCAGTAATGATAATGGGTCTCATTCTCCTGACCCTGAAAGAGCCTCAAATGTGGCACTTTCTAAAATCTCAGGGCTAGGACAAAGGAGACGTTACTGGTGCCTGCTCAAGGAAATCGATGAACAACAGGATGACAGTGATACAGTGACTTCTTCTCTAAGATGCTTATAGATGGCATGACATCATCAATAATAATGGTTTTTTATTATCTACCCATAAATGATATAACTTAAAGAAAATTCTGTTCTAAAAAAATAAGAAAAAGCAACAAGTTCAATAATTTTAGCATTATCTATAAAATCTTAAATATTCATTTAGAAGTAATTAAATCAATTCTCACCCTTATCCTGATGCCACAGTCATAAATATGATATGTAAAATCATAAGCATATGTTTCTATCCTAGTTGCAGGGCAACCTGTCCCCAGATATAATTCATCAGGGTATATGTACTCATTCTTGCATGTAGAGGAAGAAACTGAGACCATCACCCAGTCCAGTGAACATTTTATTTTTACTGCAAAAAGAATGACAAGAGAATGTGTCAGATCAAAAGAATAAGATTGAAGCATAATCAGCCACTCCCTTTGTGATAAACACAAAAATATTTCTTTATCTGGCAAAGATAAACTTCCATTAAAGAATAATATACAAGATTTCACATTACCACCCTTTTCCCAAAATGTCTACATAATAACATCCTCAAATACTTTTCTTCCTTGTGGAAATAACTGTTATACATCAGATCATGATAAAAGAAGTGGTAGTGCCAAGATGGCAGAAAAGCTAGCAAAAACTGAGCTGGAGGTAAGATTTAATTTAGGGAATATTTTCATGGTCCTCAGCAGCCTCCACTGAGGGTGGAGGGAGTGCCGAGCTCTTTCAGAACACAAGCAACCTGAGGGCAAATTCTGCAATTTCCAGCAGATGGTGGAGCAGCTGTATGACATCTGCTCTCACCAGGCTAAAGAAAATCAGCAAAATCGTTCGCCTTACACGTGGCCAACATGGCCGACCCGAGTTCGATTCCTCCGCCCCTCTCGGAGAGCCCGGCAAGCTACCGAGAGTATTCGATATGCCAGACACAGTAACAACAAAGTCTCCAATGGAGACGTTACTGGGCCCGCTCGAGCAAATCGACGATCAACGGGAGGGCCTTTACCTTTTACCTTTACCAACCCATATCTGACTGTTGCAGACAGTGGAATGAATATCTAGAGTCAAAAAGCAACTTTCTGCAGATACTAAGGAAGTTTGGCAGCAGAGTTATCTTCACCTCCAGTGCCCCCTGTAAACCCTTGTTTGAACAACTGGACTCTTGGTTGGCCCCCAGGCTTGGTCAATCTTAGGGTAAAACCAAAGGATACTACTCAGGTTGGCTTGAGTTTGGTAATGAGGACTGCCAGGCTCTGTCAAATACAAAGACCCTAATCAAACCAGAGATGCCTGGTGTTACAGATGTTGGTTCTGACCACCAGTTTTTATCCGTGCCCAAGTCTGGACACATTAGCATCATAGTCACTGCCAAGCATCCGCCACTATGGACTCTGGGATTTTGACTTGCCCACCTGATCTTTTTCAGCTTGACTGTAAGTCATTTGAGAAAATGCCTGAGGAGGATATAGCCCATGCACACATGAATGGTGTATAATGCATTATACACCACAACCAGGTCTGACTATCTAAACACTCCTTCCAAAAGTCCCAAGAATCCGTCCCCAGTTCCACATGTACTCAATTGAAATTGCTAAAATTTTAATAATTAATTTATGCATATTCTAATCTAGGCACTTTTAAAAAATTCATCTTTAGGTTATGTAGAAGTCAAACTATTAGGGCTGTAAAGATAGCACAGTGGGTAGGGCGTTTGCCTTGCATGTGGCCGACCCGGGTTCGATTCCCAGCATCCCATATGGTCCCCTAAGCACCGCCAGGAGTAACTCCTGAGTGCAGAGCCAGGATTAATCCCTGTGCATCGCCAGGTGTGACCCAAAAAGAAAAAAAAAAAAGAAGTCAAAAAGTACCCAATGCTCATTAGGACAAAACAATGGATAAACAAGAAATTCATTTTTTGATTCCCCTCCAAAATTTCCCAGTTCAAAAAGAAGGACACAACATAACTACTAAGAGGCTTTAAAATAAACAAATTGGGGCTACAAGGATAGTTCAGCCAGCTGAAAGGCATGCTTTGCATGCTGGAGTACTGGGTTCATTCTTCAGCATTGTATGGCCCCAAATACTGCCCAAATACCCCCCCCAAAACCAGGAGTAGCCCTTGAGCATTCCCACTTGGGGTGTAGTCCAAACACCAAAATGAAAGAACACAGAAAGTAATATTGAAATGCTGCCTTAGATTAGTCAATATTTTGTCAGGTTTTGGAGGCAGGAATTATTTGGTTAACACACAATAGGTTATTACAAGTAGGGGGGAAAAAGTAGATTGGAACCAACTTTGAGACACCTCATTGATCAGAGACTAAGCTTGTTCCTTTCGGCTTCTGCAAAATCATAATGAATTTAACAGAGTGATGATCAGATGGTATTTTACAAAGAATAATATCAATATCAGAAGGAAAGACAAATATTCCAGAAGCAGTAAAGTCAGTTTAAGTTAAAACTAAGTAGAGGCTGGGGCATTAGTGCAGTTCATAGGGCATTTGCCTCATATGGAGCTGACATAGGTTAGAACCCCCGGCATTTCAGTCTCTCAAGCTTGCCAGGAGCGATGCTGAGCACAGAGGTAGGAATTAAACCCTGACCACTGCTGTGTGACCCCAAAAGAAACACATACATCTACACTCCCCCCCACACACACTCAGAAAGATAAAACTAAATAACTTGCTATACTTTGTAATCAATTATAGGTCTATTTCGATGAACTTCTGCAAAATGAACTTAAGAGAGAAACCCCAGCAAAGAAAAAGAAAAACCCTCACACCTTTCAGCAGAAAGAGAAAACTTGTTATCCACATAGGAACTCAAGCCTATTTGGCTTGAAATTTTTTTCCCTCCAGCAAAACACAAGCCCAGATGTCTACAAAGGGAAAATCTCTAGAGGGAAAAACTATGGTTAGGAGTAACCCCTCCACAAAAGGCATTCTCCACAAATGGTCATTTGTCATTTACCATAGAGGTTCGCAGTGCCAAAGGAAGTCAAAGCAGCCAGAAGCCCAGCCACTAAAGTCATAGAGACCTTCATTTGAGCAGACTCCCGTACTGGCCTCTCTGGAAATGGGAAACACCAGCGGGGTGGAGTGAGTTTATATGGCATCCCATGCTCAGCTGCCTCCATTTCCCTGATTTGGATCATCCCACAGTGAGCTGGGGGGTTGCTCTGACCACAGGCCCAACCACCTAACGATTGAGACTTCTGGTTACCTAAACACTGAAGCTCAAAGACACAGAAGTGCCACTTGATAATGGCAGGTAACCTGTTAAAATTGTGTCCAGTGGGTAGGCTGGCACCATCACACGTCTAATAACCGATCCATTCTAGGTTATTTTCAGGAGTCTTATATGTTTCCTTTCACTATGATGAAGGACCTAAGTCTTATATATTTGAAGTAAAAAGTTACCATTTCTTCATTTCTATGGGTGGTAAGGATTAACTACAGTGATGATAAAGTGATTAAACCAAGAACATAAAGCCCTAGAAGCAACCAGGGACCTGTGGAAACCAACATTCTTAGCATCAAGAAAAGTCACAAATCCGGGGCTGGAGAGATATAACAGTGAGCGCTTGCACTGCACAAAGCTGACCGAGATTCAATCCGAAGCATCCCATATGGTCCCCCAACCATACCAGGAGGGATTCCTGAGTGCAGAGCCAGGAGTAACCTCTAAGCAGGTATGGCCCCCAAGTAACAACAAAAAGTTTTAAAAGTTACAAGTCTATCTTTGTTGATTCTTCATAAAATAATGTTTTTGTTAGTCAGCGCAAGCTACCGAGAGTATTCGATATGCCAGACACAGTAACAACAAAGTCTCCAATGGAGACGTTACTGGGCCCGCTCAAGCAAATCGACGATCAACGGGAGGGCCTTTACCTTTACCTTTTAGTCAGCACAAAAGATAAGAGTCATTTGCTTCTATCACAAGAGAATAATTTTATATACAAATTCCTATTCATATATAGGAAAGCCTCAATATTGTTGGGAGTGTCTTGGAAAAGCATCTTTAAGTAAAACAGCTCATTAACTAACATTCTTTGGGGGCATCAATAAATATTACATATGAAATTGTGGACATTCTCCCAAGCCCAGTAGAGTTTTCATACCAGTTTTGGGCAACAAGAGTTCACTTCAACACCCACTTTCCCCACCTCCAGCACAGACACTCTTTGTGCTCAATGGCATCTATTGGCCTGTGAAGTACTGTTTTGACAGGAAAGAGAAGAAAATAGACTAGTTTTAAAATACAAATTAAAAAGACTACAAAATAGCGTGTGATAGCATCTAATGACACAAACAAGAAAAGCTTTTTGTTCATTTTCTTCTTCCAGTTAAGGATAAGGAGGGTAGAAAATACATGAATAATACAAAATGAATGAATGTTTCCTAGATGGAATGTGACAGATGGGATTAGAAGCCTACTATATTTGCAAAAACAAAGGCTGTGTAGAGGAAATAGGCACATGTGATTTTGAATTTGGTAGCATGCCTCCCCAAATAAGCAGCTCTGAGAATTATCAGAGGGAAGTCTTTAGCTCTCAGTTGTAATCAATTAAAATAATAAGCCTGGGGGATGATCCCATGGTGTGTTTTTACTTATTTGTTTATTTTTAGGTTTGGGGACACACTCAGGGGTACTCAGGGCTTACTCCTGGCTTTTCACTTCGGGATCACTCTGGCAGTGTTCGGGAAACCAGATGGGGTGCCTGGGATAGAATCTGGGCCAGCTACATGCAAGGCAAGTGCTCTGCCTGCTATTCTATCTCTCCTGCTCTCTATAGTGCTTCTTGCTTAAAGTCTAAAGCACTGTCTTTCTGTGCTTCAAAAATAAAGAAGGGTTATATCTTGAACACATTCATGGATGCTCTTTGCAGAATTAAAATGCTGTAACTGAAGGGGCCGGGTGGAAAGTGCATCAGTATTGGGGCCAGAGCAATACTACAGCGGGTAGGATGCTTACCTTGCATGCAGCTGACCTGGGTTCAATCCTCAGCACCCCATCTGGTTCCCCAAGCACTGCCAGGAGTGATTCCTGAAAGCAGAGACAGTAGTATCCCCTGATCATCTCCAGATGTGGCCCAAAAAACAAACAAAAATGGATCAGTAGTGAGAGTGATAAGAATTTCGTTGTTAATAGGTTGGCACTGTGGAACAAACTATAGTCTCTTCCACTCCCAATTAATGTAACTAAGGGAACAACTTATACATCCTACGTGACTGGTACTGTTCAAGTCTATAAAGGTATTATTGTCTTACACCAGCTGCTCTAGATCACTGTTGGTGAGGGAGGTTAACAGATGTTTTCATTTAGGCACAGAAAACTCAAGTATCTCTCCCAAGGTACACCAGAAAATAAAGAATATAGAGAGATTTTTAAGCACCACAGAGACAGAGTGTGGAGACCAAATAATGAGAATCTGATAAAGTGCAGCAATTCATTCTCTTTATTATTCGTTCCAATTTCCAGCACCATTTTCAGTCAAAAACCCTAGATCTTCTCAGTTGTAAAGCCTAGAAATCTCCAACACTGCTAATCTTTATAGTAATTAAATTCTGCTATCCATGAACATACATATAATAAAATATAATAATTAAATTCTGTAACCCATGCTCCCTGAAAGCAAAGGCCTAAGTATTAGGAGAAAGATGCAAAGGATAACCAAAACATAAGTTCCCTTCGACACTCCAACAAGTTCTTCAATATAAAAATAATATATTCAACCCAAAAAGGAGAGAGACATAGAGACATAGAGTGAGAGTGAGTGAGCGAGCATGTGAGAGAGAGACAGAGGAGAGAGAGAGAGAGAGTGAGAGACAAGAGACAGAGATAGAGACAGAGACAGGGACAAAGACGAGAGAGACAGAGCGACAGAAAAAGGTGCCTGCCATAGAGTCTAGGCAGGGGGAGGTAAGAGGGGAACTGGGGACACTGGTGGTGGGAAATGTACACTGGTGAAGGGATGGGTGTTGGTACATTATATGAGAGCAACCCAATCATGCAGCTGACCTGGGTTCAATCCCCTGCACCCTATATGGTTCCCCTGAGCACTGCCAGGAGTGGTTCCTGAGAGCAGAGACATTGTATATTTCACTGTGATTCAATTTTTAAAAAATCACTTGACTTTACAGTAAGAAGCAAATAAAACAGATAATAATAATAATCACGATCACGACCACCCTGTTGTTCATCGATTGCCTCGAGCAGGTGCCAGTAACGTCTTCTTCGTGCTAGCCCTGAGATTTTTTTTTAAGTGCCATATTCAAGGCTTTTTCAGGGTTAGGAGAATGATATATATATATATAATATATAATAATAATATATTCAAATCAGCATATTAGGTAATTATACTGTAAGACCAACTGGTAGACACAAAGTGACAAAACCATTGATTCTAATCGGAAACACATGGAAATGCCAATGTTTTGCTCAAATAATTTGTGCTACTAATATTTCTCACAAAAAAAAATATATCTTAAAGAAGCTAAAAGATGTGTTGGGGAGACAGTTCAAAGGACCAGTCATTATCTCAGTTAATGTCCTATGATGAGTGGACATCTCTAATTTTAAGCTTAAATGACACATCTTTCATAGTTACTGATTTTTGTTTTATAGAAAATTTTTTTTTTTCTTACAGCGATGTCTCTTTTATCCTAAAATCCTCAAACAATTTATATGGCCTATTTCCAAGAAATCTAAATTTTATAAATAAAATTGTTCTTAGGAGTACTTGCTATTCTTTTTTAATTTTAGGCCACACCTGGAGATGCTCAGGAGTTACTCCTGGTTTTGTGCTCAGGAATTACTCCTGGTAGTGATCAGAGGACCATATGGGGTGCTGGAGATAGAAATTAGATCAGCTGCATGCAAGGCATGTGCCCTACCTACTATATCATTCTAGCCCATTGCTATTCTAATGTCAAGATAAATATATAAAGAGTAAGATAAGGTGGTAACCCAATATTATTTATCATAGATCATTTATTATCTATATATTTACTCTTACCTTTTCTTTTCATTTGGGTATTTTAAATTTTTCTTGACCAACTACATTTTTTTTATTAGTGGAACACCATGAGGTACAGCTGTAGATTTACAAAGTTTTGTGCTTGGGTTTCGATTATACAATGATCAAGTACCCATCCCTCCACCATTTTCCATTTTCCACCACCATAGATCCCAGTATCCCTCCCACATCCATCCTCCCATCCCTCCCTGCCTCTGTGGAAGGGAATTCCCTTTTGTTCTCTCTCTCCTTTTGGGTGTTGTGGTCTGCAAAAGAGGCATTGAGTGGCAATCATGTTCGGTCCATAGTCTACTTTCAACATGTATCTCCCCTCCTGGGAGGATCCTCCAAACACCCTTTATATCAACTACATTTTCTTGAGCATTAATCAGGACTTCTAAAGAATTAAAAACAATAGAGGCAGAGATTAGAAATAGGAAGAGAGTGATGATATAGAGGTATGGATATAGATATATGGATATTAAAAATATAGAGAAGTGTTCTAGAAATCACCTCATTGATGTTTGAACCAAAATTTCCATAATCTGGGGCTGGACAGGTCAGGGATTAATGTGCTTGACTTACAAGTGGCTGATAGGCTTCTGTTCCCAGCACCGTGTACGATCCCTCGCTCACCACAACAAGTGATTCCTGAGCACAGAGCACGAGTAAGTGCTGGAAACAGCCAGGCGTGACCCAGAAAAGAAGTGAGAGTTCCAGAATCTGTGGTCTGCAAGTTGGAGAACAAGAAGAGTGATAATGTGAGTTCTGGTTTGAGTCCAAAGGTCCAAGAATCAAGTGAACAATGCCCCAAGGGAGTCCAGACAAAGTCTCCAATGGAGACGTTACTGGGCCCGCTCGAGCAAATCGAGTTTTCTTCCAAGAAAAGAAATAACTAAGCAGATATGCAAAACTTTATTTTAAAAAAAACTTTTATTTTTAAAAGTGTAATTTTAAATGTGTAATTCTTTAAATTACACATTTAAGAGTCTGGGGAGGAGCTGGAGTGATAGTACAGCAGATAGCGTGCTTGCTCTGCGTGCTACTGACCTGGGTTTGATCCCTGGCACCCCATAGGGTCCCCTGAACCCTCCGGCAGTGATCCCGGGGTGCAAAGCCAGGAGTAAGTCTTGAACACAGTTGGGTGTGACCCAAAACAAACAAACAAACAAACAAACAAAAGACAAATAAAAAGTCTGGGGAAACTTTCTTTTCCCCCAATTTAGAGACATACAGGAAAGCAATTCTTTTTTTAAAAAAATTTAATTTATTTATTTGGGGAGGGGGGGTCCTCTCCTCTGGAGAGAGGCCTAGAAATACTCAGCTCAGTTGTGAGAACTTGATGGCTTTGGTGTTTGGGGGTCAACAGGGCCACCCTAAAGTGCTTGAGGCCACCAAGGCTACAACCAATGGTGCTTGGGGATCCATATGGGCTGGAGTCTCAGTCTCAGCACCTTGTACATGCAAAGCATATTTCCCAGCTCTTTGCACTATCTCCCTGGTCCTGATGAAACTTATTTTTTAAAGAACACAAAAGATGATATCCACGGCAATGGTCCAACCTCTATGAGGCAGTGCAATGCAATCTTCAGGGACCCAAAGAACCCAGGTGAGTAAACTGGCCTCATCCTAGGTTATGTATGGATTGTTTTCTTCACGTATGACCAATGGACAGAATGATATTTTCCTTCAAAGGAAGAACAGCTCCTATAGGAAAGGAAAAGAAACCGTCAAGCAGTAACTCGGATGGGAACTAGTACATTAAAATTCCTGAGATAGTTCGGGAAGGAATGTAGGTATTTGTAAATTTTGAAACACGAATTCTGTCACAACTACATTGATTCAGTTATAATCAATGTGATATATGTGTGATATATCTGTCACTGTCCTCCCGTTGTTCATTGATTCACTCGAACGGGCCCAGTAACGTCTCCATTGGAGACTTTGTTGTTACTGTGTTTGGCATATCAAATATATCACGGGTAGCTTGCGGCGAGATACTCTTGCTAGCTTGCCAGGCTCTCAGAGAGGGGCGGAGGAATCGAACTCGGGTCAGCCACGTTGGCTGCGTGCAAGGCAAATGCCCTACCACTGTGCTATCGCTCCAGCCCATGTGATATATATATATGTGTATATATGTATATATATCAGTGGTTAATGAGTTTTGATGCTTTTTATATACCAACACATTTTATATTACATTAATCTCTTATTTTTATCTAGTATGGTCGGTAGAGCTATGTAATAGAAATTTATGAGGTCTGTTTGCTGGGTTGCTAAATTCCAAGGGGTGGGGCTGCAGTGATTGTACTTCAAGGATGAAGCTTTGAATCCAGGTTGACCTTGCATGTGACCAATCCAGATTCAATACCCAGTACCCCATATGGTTCCCTTGAGCCCTGCCAGCGTTGACATCTGAGTGCAAAGCCAAAAGTAAGCCCTGAAAACCACCAGGTGTGGCCCAGAAAACAAAGCAAAACAAGACAATTCCATGGACTAAACGCCACTTGATTAACTCTTCTGTTTTTCCTTCACAACTAAGAAGCGAGATGAATTTAATAGCATGAATACCTATTGGGGGTTCCTGAAAAACCTGCTTTTCTTGAGAAAATAATGAGAAATATTTTGAAAAGCATATACATAATTATCATAGATTTATAGTTATAACAATACTGAATGAAATTATAAGTTCAGTGTAAACTGTGTTGCATGTGATCAATATTTACTGAACCCTTGCTTTTCTTAGTATCTTGAATACATTTACAAAAAATGTAAGCATAAATCATTTTTTTTAACTCACCAAGATGACATTTCTGAATAGATTCCCATTAAGTTTTCTATTTCAGATAATGTTGAGTTTTCTTGTGTCACTGGTGAGTTAGATGTCTCAGATGAACTACTGTTAGTCTCTATGCTTTTGGGTACAAACCTAAATGAATAATTTCTGAAAAAGAGTTTTAAAAGTTATACATGGATTTCAGGCAGTTTATATAAATATATATAACAATTTATATTTCCAGTGATTATAACTGTGATAGTAGAACCTAAAAAAGACCATTCCCTTTGAGTTGTAAAGTATAAAACACCAGATCACATAAGTTATATAAAAACAAAGTTTGGTTATGTCATAGAAACATAAGGAAAAGTGCCTAACAAAATAAGACTTCTCATTGTTTCATAATTAGTTATTCTGACTCAAAGCTAAAACCAAAAACTACCAAATGTCAGAAATTCTTAAAAAGTTAGTACACCAGTTGTGTTGTCATGAATCATTTCACCCTGTAGCCTATAGAAAACAACTAGTGAGACTCAATTTTGAGCTCATGGACTGTGATGGATGAGTAAGGAAGGCACAGAGGCACCTGTCTTCTTTATAAAGCCAAGGCAGAATTTTTCAAAGAAACAATTAAGCACTGAAAGTACACTGACTTCCTTAGTGTGAAGTCAGCTTACACTGTGTGTCTTCCATTGCCTATTTAGTATAGAGGAAAAGAATAACTGAGACATCTAAGAGTTTCAAAAGAAGTAGAGTGAAAACATTTACTCTCAATATCTGGCAGGTGATTTTCTACAAATACCTGGATAATATGTGAATGGTCTATTGTGACCAAAGAGAACGCTGACCAGCAGACTGGGCCAGGACCTCAGTAGAGTTTCTTTTTTAAAAAAATCTTATAGAAATATAAGTATCAAGGTTTAAATAGTGTTAATGCTTATGGTTTTGATGTACAAAGTTTCTGCACCTTCACCACACCAAAGTGTGTAATACCCTCCACCACTGTATGTTATTCTCTAAACATTGTTATGAGAGAATAGCGATTCTCTAAAGATAGTAATTCTCTAAAGATTCTCAAAAACTTCTTAGCAAATCAAATCCAACAAAATATCAAAAATCATACACCATGAGCAAATGGTATTTATTCTAGGACTGTTAATATGCACAAAACAAAATCAGAGACCATACCAACTAAAGAAATGATCAAAATGATATGATCAATAAATACAGAGATGATTTTTGACAAGAGTCAACATCCATTCATGACAAAAAAAAACCCTAAGGTCCAATAAAATAGGAATGGAAGGATGATACCTCAGTATAGTAAGCACATATTTTCTACCTCCTCTTTTTTTTATATAAGTTATTTTGAAATTCCTCTTAACGCCACACTCTGAATGTTTATGACCTTTTCCAATTCATGTTAAAATCCTAACCTTGGGTTGGGGTGGCAGAAAAGAAACTGGGGACATTTGTGGTGGGAAATGTGCACTGGTGGAGGGACAAGTGTTGGAACATTGTGTGAATAAAATCATGAACAGCTTTGTAATGCTATAGCTCATGGTAATTCAGTTAAATAATAATAATAATAATAATAAAATCCTAACCTTCCAGGTGACTTTACAGGTTGAGGTCTTTGAAAGGTCATTAGGTTATAATGGTGAAGCCTTTATGAATAAAATTGTCATAAAAGAGAACCATGACCCCTTCCACCATGGAAGGCAATTCTTGAGCCAGAAAATGGGACTTCACCAGCATTGAATCTACCCAATTTGGACTTCCCAACCTCCAGAACCAATAGAAATTGATGTTTGCAGTGCATAGTCCATCTGGCTCTGGTATTCTGTAATAGTGGTCCAAACAGGCTAACACATAGCAGAAATACTTGGAAGTCATGTTTGATAGCCATAATACCTGGCTAGACTTACCTCTGAATAAAGCAATATATTGGCATGATACCTTTGCTATTTGAAAGAGCTGGTTCATATGTGAGGAAAGTTATGATAAGCATGCCCCATGGGTATTTCTAAGGGAAAAAAGTACAGTCACTATAGTTAAATCAGATAATTTAGAGAGAACTAAAATTTAGACTTAGAAAAGCATAGGAATATTCATTTTAAATAGTATGTGGTATAGCAGGATAGCAGAGTACAGTATATTAAATATAAACAGCAATATGTTCACTAACATTAGTATATCATCAATATATTATATTATAAAATATTTATTTGTTTGTTTGGGGGCCAACCCCAGTAATGCTCAGGACTTATTCCTGACTTTGCACTCAAGAATTACTCCTAGTGTGGCTTGGGGAACCATATAGAATGCCAGGGATTGGACCCAGGTTGACCACATGGAAGATAAGCCTCCACCCACTGTACTCTGGTCCCCTAAAAATATTTCTAAATGAAAACTGAGAATATCTTGCCCACATGGCAAAGCCTGGAAATCTCCCCGTGACGTATTTGATATGCCAAAAACAGTAACAACAGGCCTCACAATTTGTTGTGAGATGTTACTGGTGCCCGCTCGAGCAAATCGATGAACAATGGGAGGACAGTGCTACAGTGCAGTGGTATAGATATAGATGCATAATAGATTACATGTGAGTACAAACCAAAAGATATTAGATATTATCATTTAGCATATCCCTACTATATAATTAGAACACCAACACCACAATTAAAAAAGAAAATGTTTACTTTTCCTTTCATGTATTTAGTCATGGTCAATATTTAAATAAATCACAACCTTATACATATGTTAAAAGTGTGGTGTGGAAGACCGCTTAATAGTTTTTCAGATTGCTCAAGTTGAAAGCCATTTTTGGCACTAAATTCTCATGTGACAACAAAGAATAATTGGGGCCAAGCTATTTAATTAATAAAGTGACTTTAGTAAGAATTTATGGCACTGAGCGTAAGACAATACTTATTCTACATGTGAGATAGAGAATGGTTGAATTACATAAACTATAAAATCAACTATTAAGACATAACTGTGTAGTGTTAAAAAGTGGACTTTGGGGTCATGCTGAATCTTACTTTTGTCCTGATGCCACAAGAGGTAATTGTATACAGGAACTCAAAGTTATCAGGCAGCACACTCGTTGCAGGACAGCGATTTCCTAGATGTAGCTCATGGATCTCGGGCTGCATATCAGGATTAAACAGGTTCCTTCTTACATTGACCTGGATCCAATACTCTGAACAGGTTACATGGACTGACAGAAGACAAAGGAAAAATATATCCAATACAATCTCTGTCTCTAAACAGTAACTCGGGAAACTGTTTACCTCTTCAATAATCTGGATGCCCACTTCTAGAGAGAAAATGTCTTAGATCCATTTCTCTTGTGAAATATTAGGTAAGCTGCTTAGGCACTATGTTTTTCAACATGTTATTGTTGGAAGGTGGGAGAAGTTAGTTCCAGGGAATTACTGAACATTAAATTTTGAAAGACTCTACTGAATCTGGACTAGTGGAGAGAGTGAGGATATATTTGGTAGTAGCTTGACATATAATAAGAAGAAAAAATGCCTCTTAGGCCAGAGATATAGTTCAGGGGTTGCCTTGTACTCTTCCAACCCTGGTTTAATCCCTGGTACTTCATATGATCCCCTGAGCACCACTAGGAATGATCCCTGAGCACAGAGCCAGGAGTAAGCCCTGAGCACTGCCACGGTGTGGCCCAGACCTTCTCTAATGGGAAAAAAATTACTTCTTATCCAAGAACAAAAAAGGTTGATTTTATTAAATTTATATCTCGTATGTACATTCTTCCTAGAGTGAAGTGGTGCTGGGTTGGGGGCAAGGGGGATACCTTGTATTTCTAAATGATGTCCCTTTTAGATGTTGTTACTTCAAAGAAAATATATTTGTGTGTATGTGTGTGAGAGAGGTGGGGGGAGGAGAGAGAGAGAGAGAGAGAGTGTATGTGTGTGTGATGTACAAGCCACACCCAGTGGTGCTGGGGGTACCAAATGCAGAGCCCCTATGTGCAAAGCATGCAATCTAGCCTTTTCAGTCATCTTTTCATCCCCAAACAAATATATTTTCTTTTTTTTTGTTTTTGCTCTTTCTTGGGTCACATCTGGCTCTGCACTCAGGAATTACCCCTGGCGGTGCTCAGAAGACCATATGGGATGCTGGGAATCGTGTTGGCTGCATACAAGGCAAATGCCCTACCCGCTATGCTATTGCTCCAGCCCCACCAATATATTTTCAAACAATAATTTTTCTTTGGATTTTGGGATCATACCCAGTGATGCTTGGATACTATTCCCATCTCAGTACTTGGGAGTTACTCTCAGTAGTGCTGGGGAGTCAGATGATGCCTAGTCTTGAATTCAGGGTTCCTGGTGTGCTAGCTCCTTGAGCTATCTGTTCAACCCTCAAATAACATTTTATGCTTAAAATGATTATATATATGTATACTGACATATATACCCTTTTCCAAGACCATCATTTTTCAAGACCAGATTTGTGGATTATGTGACTTGTACTATCTTTTGATATCTGATAAGGGAAGTCACCTCAATTGACTTGTGCTTAAATCTATGCTTTTTAGTTAGCAAGGTGATGAAGCATTACATGACAACAAGAGATAATTTTTTAAAAATAGACAAAAGTACATCCCTTAGCTCTGATTCCTAATTTGAGCAAAATTAACATTTGATCATTTATTAAAAATGATTCAAACACTCAACTCAATTGAGGTTTGATTGTGCTAAGTGAGAGTTACAAATTCATACTAAACGAACACAGGTATAACAGTTTATGTACATATGAGATAGGATACTTTATAGTTCCAAATCCGTGAGTGTATGTGCATATATTCCCAATAATTTTTCCTTCTACAAGCTATAGAAGGCCTATGCTGCAAAATGGAACCCCCAAAGCCATTAGTATGTAATAAAGCACCCAACAGCCTGAAGTGGCAACCTCCCCCATTCCCATGATCTTACCATCCTCAATACTGCAAACTGACCCAAGCAGCATCAAAAGTCCCCCCAAAATGCTAAAAATCTTCATTGTTGCAGCTCTTGATCCAGGGTATGAGAAACAAGGAACTGAGAATAGTGGGCCACCACAGGTGCCTTGTCTCCACTGACGCAGGTGAGGCTCTATATCATTCTGGAAAGAATTGGGAAACCTTCAGTGTACAGTAGTATTTTCTTTCTCCAACCTGAAACTACTGCCATTAAGGTTGAGAAAATCAGGGTACAAAGGGAACGTGACAGTGAAAGAAGCACTTCTAGGCTGCGTCCTTATTCATTTCCATCCTGGAAGCAAGGGCCTGACTGGTGTAATATTTGCTAGATGATTACTGAAGTGTTAGGTACATAGCTTTGTTGGGGTTGGAGAGATAATACAGTGTGTAGAGTGCTTTCCTTGTATGTGCCCAACCCAGATTTGATCCCTACCACCCTATATAGTCCCCTTAGTTTGCCAGGAGTGATTCCTAAGGACAGAGTCAGGAGTAACCCCTGAGCATCTCCAGATATGCCCAAAAACCCACAAAAATAAAACCCAAAAGAAGAAGAAGCATAGCTTTGCTAATGGTTTGAAGTGTATCTTGACTGGAGCTTTATGTATACATATGTTTCCTTGTATATGGGCTGGAGCGATAGCACAGCAGTAGGGTGTTTGCCTTGCATGCAGCTGACCTGGCCATCCCAGGTTCGATTCCTCAGCCCCTCTCAGAAATCCCGGCAAGCTACTGAGGGTATCGCGCCCACACGGCAGAGCCTGGCAAGCTCCCTGTGACGTATTCGATATGCCAAACACAGTAACAACAAGTCTCACAATGGAGACGTTACTGGTGCCCGCTCAAGCAAATCCATGAACAACGGAAGGACAGTGCTACAGTGCTACAGTGCTTGAAGTGTATCAAGAGGTCAACACAGAATAATGATTTGATTAGTAATATCACAACCAATGGGGGTCTTTAGATAAAAATAAAAACTAATTTCTAGACTTTACGGTCAACATTTCTGATCCAAAAAAAATCCATTAATCTGTCCTAAGTATAATGGGGCTGTTTCCTACAACTGTATCAATCAGAGATCAGCTCAAAAAAGAATTTAGGAAATTTGCCTATAAATAGATGGATATGGAGAGTATCATGCTGAGTGAAAGGAGTCAGAAGGAAAGGGACAGATATAGAATGACTGCTTTCACTTGTGGTATATAAAAATACATATAGTAGAAGAATAATATCCATGGCCCAAGTAAACCGAGGTTAGGGGGACTGGTCAATGGCTGGAACTAACCACAAGTGTGTGTGGGGCTGAGGGTAGGTAAGATAGAGAAGGGACCACTATTATAATAATAACTGGAATGATGACACTGGATAAGATCTGAGGGTTAAAAATAGGTAAGGGATATTCTTGGCATACAGTATCAATATAAAAATAATCTTTCAGTATCAATATTGCAAACCACAATACCCAAAAGGAAAGAGAGGAGAGAGAGAGAGAGAGAGAGAGAGAGAGAGAGAGAGAGAGAGAGAGAGAGAAGAAAAGCGCTTACCATAGAGGCAGGCAGTGGGTAGGGGGTGGAGAGTTATGGGAGGGAACCTAGGGACACTGGTGCTGGGAAATGTACACTGATGGAGGAATGGGTGTTGGAATACTGTATGACTGAAACCTAATCATGAACAACTTTGTAATGGTCTATCCCACAGTGATTCAATTAAAAAGTTGAAGAAAAAAATTATCAAAATGTCTGAATCACTGGCTTTAAGTTTGATGACAATTCGTCATAAACTCTCATACAAATTCTTCTTAAAAATAATTTAGTCAACTCATCTGCATTTGTTTGTTCATTGCAGCACTGTTTACAATAGCTAGAATCTGGAAAAAAAAACCTGAGTGCCTGAGAACAGGTGACTGGTTAAAGAAACTTTGGTACATCTACACAATGGAGTACTATGCAGCTGTTAGAAAGATGAAGTCATGAATTTATACACAAGTGGTACTACATGGAAAGTATCATGCTAAGCTAAATGAGTCAGAAAGAGAGGGACAGACATAGAAATATTGCATTCATTTGGGGAAGATAAAGTAACAAAATAGGAGACTAACACCCAAGAATAGCCAAAATAAGTACCAGGAGGATTACTCCATGGCTTGGAGGCCAGCCGCACATGCTAGGGGAAAAGGCAGCTCAGACAAAGAAGGGAGCACCAAATAAACGGTGTTGGAAGGTTCCTCCCAGGACAGGAGATATGTGGTGAGAGTAGACTATAGACCAAACATGATTGCCATTCAATGTCTCTTTTGCAAACCACAGCACTCAAAAAAAAAAAAAGCTTGCTCAGTATTTTGTTTTTGTTTTTGGTATATTTTTGGGGGGTGGGGTGTTGGGGCCTTCCCTGGCAATACTCAGGAGTTACTCCTGGCTCTACACTCAGCAATCACTTCTGACAGTCCTCAGGAGACCACATGGGATGACAGAGATTGAACCCAGGTCGACCACAAGCAAGGCAAGTGCCCTTCCTGCTGTGCTATCTCTCCAGCCCCTAATTTGCTCAGCATTTTGACAGAAATGGAGAAGCTGCATCTCAAAGGCCACTGTAGCACTGTCCTCCTGTTGTTCATCGATTTGCTTGAGCGAAACCAGTAACATCTCCATTATGAGACTTGTTGTACTGTGTTTGGCATATTGAATACATCACGGGTAGCTTGCCAGCTTTTGCCGTGCAGGCGAGATACTCTTGGTAGCTTGCCAGGCTCTCCAAGAGGGTCAGAGGAATCGAACCCAGCTCGGCCGGGCTGGCTGCGCGCAAGACAAACACCCTACCACTGTGCTATCGCTCCAGCTCAAAGACTAAAGTTTAATAAATTACCTTCAGAAATCATATGTATTGTCTCATGGAGATTGCCTCAAATTCTAAGTGTAAGATAATTTACTAGGAAAAAAAAAAGATAATTTACAGGGCTGGAGTGATAGCACAGTGGTAGGGCGTTTGCCTTGCACGCAGCCAACATGGCCAACCCGAGTTCGATTCCTCCACCCCTCTCGGAGAGCCCGGCAAGCTACCGAGAGTATCTTGCCCACACGCCAGAGCCTGGCAAGCTCCCCGTGACGTATTCGATATGCCAAACACAGTAACAACAAAGTCTTCAATGGAGACGTTACTGGGCCCGCTCGAGCAAATCAATGAACAACGGGAGGGCCTTTACATTTACATTACTAGGGAGTATAATAAAAATTAGTGGATCAGAGAATTGGCCCAGGAAATACAACTTTGCATGTGGCTGTCATTTGAATCCCTGGCACCACCAGGGGTCACTCCTGAGCACAGAGCCAGGAATCATTCGCCCCTGAGTAGTGCTGGCTTTGGCCCCCAAAACAAGAAAAAGCAAAAACTGAGTTAAATAGCTATAGAAGTACCAGTATTTTGAGAGATCATTTTATCAGATCCCTAAGTCATGACCTCTTCTAACTGAAGGCTGCAGAGTCTAATCATAACATGACGACGATCAGGGAAATGAGTGTTTGGTGGTAGGATGGTGTAGGATGGGAAAAATGGGAAATCTAAGAAAGCCTATGTTCATGAGAAAGCAAGAGTATTATAATTAGGAAGCTAATGTAACCAAAAAATGTTACATTACTTGGTAATTCTGAGTAAAACTGACCACATTACGAAGTTTCTTTGGACAATACAGACCTTGTGGCTGCAGACTCACTATTACCACCCACTTCAAGGAAACTGATAATGATTCTACAACAAACATGAAACAGCATGCATGCTATTTTTGAGACCAATAAATAAATAATGAATTATGTAATTTATGCATTTTCTTCACCTATCACATATTAAAATTCAAAGAAGTGTCACTTCTTTGTCCAATATAGGATGGGAAAGTAATTATGGTACTTTCCTCTATTCTACCCCATGAATCATTTGATCATAACTGGAGTCTATATAATGCCAAATAATGTCTAGATAATGCCTAAATAATGTCTAGATAATGTCCACTAATAGCACAGCAGTAGGGTATTTGCCTTGCACCCAGCCAACATGGCCAATCCGAGTTCAATTCCTCCGTCCCTCTTCAGAGAGCCCAGCAAGCTGCCGAGAGTATCTCGCCCGCACAGCAAAGCCTGGCAAGCTCCCCGTGACGTATTCCATGTGCCAAACACAGTAACAAGTATCACAATGGAGACGTTACTGGGCCCGCTCAAGCAAATCGATGAACAACGGGAGGACCGTGACCATGACCGTGAATGTCCACTAAAATCAAATCTTCACCAGATTGCAAAGGTGAAAGTAAAGAGATGATGTTATATTATAAATTAATTCAGTGTCAGACACTTAGTCACATAGTCATAACTGTCTTTTCGTATTGATATATTGATTAAAAGGATCAAAATCCAAATCTTAGTTCTGAGCTCTGAAGTAATTATGCTTTACAGAAGATAACAAATGCCTAACTATAAAGTTTTAAAATTTGAAAACATTTGATCTTTATATCAATTTGTCATGGTTTTCATTATTTTTTAGTATACATTTAAAAGTTGAGGAAGTATGGAACTTATAACAGAACAGAAATCATAAAAATCTCACAAAAAATTTACAGTGGTTTCAGGGAAAAACTGGAAGTTTATCTTTTAGGGAACTCCCAAATACATGACTACTACAATTTAGAGTAAGTAGAAAAACATTAATTAAAAATTGGGATGGAGACAGCAAGGCAATAATATAGCAGGTAGGATGCTTGCTGTACATGTGGCCAACTGAAGTTGGATCGTTGGCATTTTGGTCCCCAAAGCCCTACCAAGATGATCCCTGAATGCAGAGCCAGGAGTAAGCCCTGAGCACTTCCCACCCCCCAAAATTTGGTAACTAATTTTCACACAACCAAATTCTAATTTATGAATAGTATTTCCTTGGATTTATAGGAAAATATTATGGACCATAAAGAAAGCTAAAAATCTAGTGAGATTTTGGAAAGGATGACAACATGCTGATGTTATAAAGTCTCTCAATTTCTTACTTTCAAGAATCGTATGTCTTTTTTCTCTTTTCCCTAGGAAATTTGGTTTGAGATTTACTATTTAACTACCCAAAGTTATCCATATTACTTATAATAGAAAAAAAATACCAAGGTCTACCACTTAACAGAGTCAATCAATCACAAAACAAGGTGAAACAGACACTTGCTCCCACAATCTAAAATCACCACCATGCCCCTGGCCAAATCCTTCCATCTCGGGAGAGACCTGACGAAGATATTAATCTGCTAAAACTTCAGGTATGTGCATTCTGTGACTGAAATCTCCAGGTTACTCTTGCAGTCAAAGAACTACCTCCCCCCCAACTCCCCGCACTTCTGGAAGCCCCAGCAGTCACATCCACCCCCCACCCCACAAAACTGCCACCCAGTTATTAAAGTTACTCCAGCAGTACCTTCCTGATAAAAATACTGATCTCCTTGAACAAACACAATAATCTCATGGTACATGTAATGAAAACATAATTAATTAAAGGAGAGAAATACAGAGAGAAAGAAGAAAAGTGCCTTCCATAGAGAGGCTGGGGGTGGTGAGGGATGGTAGGAGGAAAACTAGGACGATTAGTGATGGGAAATGTACACTGGTGAAGGGATGGATGTTGGGTCATTGTATGACCAAAACCCAATCATGAAGAGCTTTGTAGTGGTCTATCTCATAGTAACTCAATAAAATTTTTTTAAAATCGAAAAGAAAAAAAACAAATAAAGGGTTTTATTGATGGGGGCATTCTAGAAAGTGGTCAAGAATTTTCAAATGGCAACTTTCTTTGGGGTGCAGTGTTCTGGTGCCTTTAGATATTTGGGGGGAAAAGTAATGTGTGTTCATGTATATAACTGTAAGATATATCATCCTCTAGCTTATGATTATTTTTAGAAAAAAGATGTTTTGTTTATAATTAATGTGGTGATATATCTGTAAGATATAACATCCTCTAGCTTATGATTATTTTTAGAAAAAAAGATGTTTTGTTTATAATTAATACAGGCCAACAACAACAACCAAAAATAGAAATGTTAGTTTGGAAAGTTATAGTTTTTTTAAATAAAAATATGTTCCATTTCAAAAATTTAAAAATCAGAAATAATTAATAGGACACAACCTGATATCCAAAAAAGGCACGTTATTGAAATGCATTTTTCTTTTCACCTTTAAACCCACTTTAACGACTAACCATAATAAAACTATTCTGCTGGCAATTTAATCTGCTTGTAAATTAAATTTCAGTCTCATAAAAATGACCAGCAATTTTCACAAACACAATAACAGAGATAACCATATATATGCAATTTGCTTTGCAGAATTTGTTTCCACTAAAGAATTTTATTTTATTACAATTTTAGTTTGTGGCCCACACCTGGTGGTGCTCAGGGTTTATTCCTGCCTCTGAGTTCAGGGACCAGAGCTGGTGGGACTCAGGGGACTACATGGCGTACCGAGGATCCAGCAGGAATAGGCCATGGGCAAGGCAAGCACTCTCCCGGCTGCATATCTCTCCAGCTCCATGACTAAGGAATTTTAGTGAGCACCAACTGGTCTCTATGTTCTCAGAAGCTCATCTTTTGTATTCCTTTCTTTCAAAAGTCATCAAACCCTGCCTATTAAAAACTTTTTTGGTTTATGCTTGTTTTTCTGTACCATACCCTGCTGTGCTTCTGGGTTTCTCATGACTGTACTTGAGGATCAGGATCACTCAGATCACTCAAGGCTCAGAGGACCATATGCAGTGTCAGTGTTCAAACTTAACTTAGTTGCATGCAAGGCAAGCGTTGCTACATGGTGCACTAACTCCACATCTCAAGGTTTTCATTTCTTGAGGTTTCAAAAACATTCTAGGATTTTGGGCCCCTACCAAGGGCTACCTTAATTACTCTCTTGGTATACTATAACTCTCTGGACAAAGTATTAAGCTGTTTTCCCCTTTCTAGGTTTTATGAGGCCAATTAATTCTGAAGCAGTGTAGTACATCTCTGGGAGTTTAGTAAAAGCCTCAGTAATATAGCCTACTCCCAATTTATTTGAGAGAAAATTATGCCCTGTGTGTCTGTGTGTTTGTGCGTGTGCACACATGTGTGTATGTGTGTCTCACTTGTATTTATCATTATTTTAAAATACTCCATGTGACTATTCTTATGGTTATTCGGTATCAGCATAGAAGCATTATGCTCATTTTAAGTGCCTGGCATACATTGGTGATATATTCCAGTGACTTAGAAGAAAAGAACCACATTACCATCTGGTCCAGCCATCACTGTCAATGACCACATCCATGCCAATGTCTCTTGAGAAAATGATTTCTTGGGCCAGAGGGATGGCACAGGAGAGAAGGCACTTGCTTTCCAGATGGCTGCAGGGGCTGCAACCCTGAGTCAAATCTCAGGCACTCCATATGGTTCCCTGAGCATCACCAGGAGTCAAGGGATTTTACTATATCTAGTCATACATCTAGTTCAGTGATAATATAGGAATATACTTTGAAATACATACTCTTAATATTACACTTTTTAAGTTTGTGCCCTTATGTTACAGGAGTCTCTGCCGTCATTTTCAGAGGTTAGTCTCAGTGATACTTGACCTATTAGTGTGAACCCAGTGGTGTTTGGGCTGTAAGTGCATATACCAGTATACCATTAAGTTCTGTCCTCCACCCTAAGTTTGCCTTTTATATTCTTTTGGGGGGGTTATTACTCAGAACTGACTGCTGGCTCTATGCTTAAGGGATCACTCCTGGTGGGCTGGGGTGCTAGGGATCAAACCTGGATCCAATGTGTGCAAGGCAAACATCTTATCCACCGTACCATCTCTCTGGTCTCCTAAATTTGCAGGTTTAACTGACTTTTAAAAATATAAAATTGAGAGAAGAAAATAACAAAAAAAAGTCTTCTATTGTCTGAACTTAGTTTGAAGATCAACTTTTTCTTTTCATTGCCTTTCCCAATATTCTGGCATATCTTTATTACCCCATTTCAAAAAATAGTTTTACCTTGATACAGGTTTTTCTCAACAAAGAATGTGCATTTCTATATCTTTCCTTTTAAAGTAAAATTTTTGTATTATTATCCTCATTTATAATTTCATAAAAATTTTAATTTTATCAAACCTTTATGATTTTTAACTCAACAATTCTTTTAACTTCCTAATCTCAAAATTAAAAGCAATTGCAAAAATATTATATAGACATCTTGTAGATCAGAAAACTTCCACATAATTTTTATGAACACACGTTTTCTTTGTTTGTTTAGAGGCCAAACCCAGAAGTGCTCAGACTTCTCCTGTTTCTGAGCTTGGGATTTGCTCCTTGGCAGTACTACAGAGATCATGTGGTACTGGAGATTAAACTCAGGCCTTCAGCATGCAAAGCAAATACTCATTCTATTGACCTATTTCTCCAGCCAAACATGTGCTTTGTTATAGTACAATTTTTAGGAACCATAAGCAAATTTTATCTTTAAATTTGGTAATTACTTTTTTACTAGGTGCTCGGGAGTTGCTCCTGGCGAGGTTTAGGGAACTGTATGGTGTGCTGGGGAATAAATCCGGGTCAGCTGCATGCAAGGCAAGCACCCTATCAACTGTACTATCTCTCCAGCCCCTGAATCTCCAGTATTAAACTTTGTCAAGTCAGTTATTTTTCTTGTTAGATGACATGAGTTAATTCTTTGCCAATTAGAACAGGTAGGAAAAAAGTGTTATATCAAATAGTATCTTTTTCTTTTTTTGCTTTTTGGGTCACACCCAGAGATGCACGGGGGTTACTCCTGGTTCTGTACTCAGGAATTACCCCAAATAGTATCATTTTAAAGTTATGCAAATCATTATATTTTAAATTAGTTTCTCATTTCCAAAAATGATCCCTTTCCCAAAACATTAGGATCAGTTATCCCAAAAACTCCATCCAGAGGCAAAACACAAATCAGAGAGATATACATATATGCAGACAGATAGGACATAGAGTTCTCCTAACTTTTCTTTTAAGATAATCATCCTGGGGCTAGAGAAATAACTTAGTAGGTTAAGTACATGATCTGCATGTGAGACGCCCAAGTTTAATCCCCAGCACTACAGTTCACCAAGGACCACCAGAGCAATCCCCAAGGACAGCCAGAAGTCGCCCCCTGAGCACCACTACGTGTGGCCCTCAAACCAAACCAAATAAAAAATTAAACTAAAAAGAAAAGATTTGTTAAGAAGGTTAAGAATATTTTTGTAGCTTCCAAATGTATGACTGAAACCTGATCATGAGTAGCTTTGTATATCTCACAGATTCAATTAAATATATATGTATATATAGTTTATTATCCATTCATACAAATGTGGAGTCTTCCATAAGTCCCATTAAGCACAAATGAGGGGAGTTCTCCCAGCTGAGGGAGAACTCAAATGGTCCCTCCAATGTCCAGATCCCTCCTGTTCAGGTCTCTGTCAATGACCCAGGTTAGCCTGTAACCAATTAAACAGAACATCAGAACATAAACATTTCTACAGTCAGACTCTACGTGTTAATCGTCAAGAGTTCTGAGAGGATGATGAAGTACCTTTAATCATCAAAATTTCCCTTTTCCCAGCATATTTGTTCAGGACTACGTATTATTCCCATAATCACCAGAATAACAGGGACAGAAGTGGCTACACACAGATATAAGGAACCAGTTTCTAACTGCCAGGTAAAAATCCTACAATATTTCTCACACCAAGAGAGCAATTAGATTTTCTCCATATACCCTGGAAAAAGAGAATTCAGACAGAAGGTAAGAGAGTTCTCAGGTGTCACCCCAAGGTGATTAACTTTACTTATAGGCCCAGACATAGGTCACACTTTCTATCAATTGATATGAAAGGCAATCATTGTCAGGTGAGAAAGAAAGAGGACAGTAATCAAGACAGAGAGAGTTCTAGGAGGACTCAATGGACTTACTCACCAATTTCCTGATCCAAGGTTGGCCTGTCACCACAAAACTCCACTCTTAACTGGATCGTCAAATTGCCATTGTAAGGGGATCAGTTAAACAGCTTCTATCCAGAGTTTGTCAATGAGAAGCAAAGGAATGGAGAGAAGAAAATGTATGTTTAAGCCACCAGAAGACAGTAGACTCACATCCTAGAAAACCGTTTTTCCTGCAAAGTTCTAAGAGTCTGTTTAAGGAGGAAGAGAATGGAGAAGTCCACTTTCAGAGAGACCAGGTTGCAAAGTGGTGTGGGCTAAGCTCTATCATATGCGAGCTCTCGGAGGTATACTTCAATGTATCTGTAAATCTAAGAAGAGATCTCTGATTAAGAGCTCAGCCTACAGTGGGGGTGGGGCGGGGGAGGCAGGTGGGCGGGAAACTGGGGGCATTGGTGTTGGACAACCAATGGTGCACTGGTGAAGAGACGGGCATTGGGATGGTGTATGACTGAAACCCAATCATGACCTACCTTGTAACTGTATATCTCACCGCTATTAGATTAAAAGAAAAAAAATTTTTAAAGAAAAAGAGTTCAGTCTACAACCTCCCTGGGGAGAAACCGTCACCATTACTTAGGAATGCAGATTATTTTAGTTAAAACCAATGAAGTCCCTTCAGATTGGGGGAAAAAAGCTCTTGCGTCATCTTAAACCTCTGCCCTTGTTCTGATCAAAGAAGCCATCACTGCAGGTCTCTTTGGATCTAGAGGAATGTAGTTTGAAGAGCATCATCTGAGTGCAAGTCTGTCAGTGAACATGGACGATTAATCTGAAAAACGCAACTTTTGACTGAGTAACTGTGAAGTGGTCCTCCACCTCGCAATGAAATAGACCTTTCTTCTTCATGCCCCCATTCCCTTAGTCCAAAATAGCTGTCCCAAGACTATTTTTCTTTAGAATTTACTGTCCCATAGTTTTAGTAATGTTGATATGTTGCATGATTTTTGTTTTATGCTTGATGTTCTTTAAAAAAAAAAAATTACCGGGGCTGGAGTGATAGCAGAGCGGTAGGGCATTTGCCTTGCACATGGCCGACCTGGGTTCGATTCCCAGCATCCCATATGGTGCCCTGAGCACCTCCAGGAGTAACCCCTGTGCATCACTGGGTGTGACCCAAAAAGCAAAAAATTAATTAACTAAATAAAAGTTAGACTGTTTTTAAAAAAATTACCAAAGCCTGATGATTTACAAAGTTATACATATTGGGTTATTGGGTTTTAGACACACTATATTCCAGCACCAATTACTCCCCCAGGTTCTTCCCTCCACCAAGTACCCTCACCCCCACCATCACCATGCCCCCATCCCCAGCCTGCCACCTTGACAGGTATTTTTTACAGTTTGGTTATTGAGGTTTGCATCTCTTGCTTTCAGTGTTGTTAACTCTGTGGTTTGCATAGTTCGCTCTATCACTCCTTCATATCACCAATTTATTCGGATCTTCTTGACTCCTGTTTCCTGTTGCTTCCTATCTTTTCTTTCCCCCTTGATTTGTTTCCTCTCAGACCTTCTCCTCCTCATACTCTGAGACCAAGGGTGATCTAGACATCCCCCTTTCCAACTTTGCATTCTCTCATCCAGTTATTATAGATACCACATGTAAATGAGATCATCCTATGTTTGTCCTTCTTCTGGCCTACTTCATGAAACATGGTATCTTCCAGTTCCATCCTGGTTGTAGTTAATTGCATGATTTTATCCTTCCTTACAGCTGTGTAGTATTCCATTGTGTATATAAGCCACATCTTCATACTCTATTTATCCATCATTGGACACCTAGATTAATTCCATGTCTTAACTATTGTACTAAGTGCTGCAGTAGGTAATGGTGTGCGTATGTCTTTTTGACATTCCACATATTTTGACATATAGCACTTAATAGGATCATTTTTAACTTGTCAGAATTTTGATTTCTGAGAGTTTTTGTCATAGATATTAAATTATTTGAAGATTATCATACAACAATATTTAATTACCCATTAAATGCAAAATTTCAAAAACAATATCAAAGCTTTCATGGTAACAAATACAACATAACTCCTTCAAAGACTAGGTTTGCTTAAATTTATCAAGAACTTGATGCTAGAATTAACATAAATATCAATAAATTATTTTGATAATATATCATACCTTTGCTTTTTAAGCGGATTACTACATCAATTTCCAATATGTGAAGAGCTACCATAGTATCAGAATACTATTATTCCTTTAATTGGTAAAAGAAGCTAACATCTGCTTTCTCCTAAGGGTACTACTAGATATACTAGATACTAAAACAATTTAAAATCTTTATCACAGTTGATTAAGTTCTATCCAGTTTGGCAGGCATAAAACTTCTTTCCTGGGGCCGAAGTTGTAGTACAATGGGTAGGGTACTTGCCTTGTATGTGAACGACCCAGGTTTAATCCATGGCAACCCATATGGTCCCGTGAGTGCCAACAGGAGTAATTTCTCAGTTTAATTCCTGAGCTAATCCTGGTGGAGTAACTCTTGAGTATTTCCAGGTGTGAGCCAAAAAACAAAAAAAGAAAAAAAATTTAAAAATTAATAAAATTCCTTATCCTGAGATTCTTTTCTTACTTACCTCCTACTTATTTCTTTAGTGGTGTGAGGGGGGGAAGGGGCACTTACAACATGTGTTCAAGAGGTCTTGAACTAGGTTCTCAGTCCGTTAGGCCATAGGTTTAGAGCAAGGACCCAACAATCTATTGCTGCTTCTACCATGTTGTGCTGGGGGTGGGGGGGAGGCGGGACGGGCCAACAACCAGGGTCACACCTAGTGATGAGGGTCTCTGGGACTGCTTCAGGCAATGCGCAGGGATTCATTTGGTATCTGGAATAGGATCCGGATTGGGAGAAGGCCAGGCATATGCTCTAACGGAGATACTATGTCCTGACTCTTCCTACATATTTCTTTTATATTCAAATGCTGTTTCATGACTTCAATTTATTCCATTTCATATGCAGTTTTTTACTTTGGGACAGCACTTTTTCTTAAAATTTTATATTCTTAAATATTTCCTATCAAACACATGAATTACTTTCTTTATATGAGTAGTTTACTCCTCTCCATTAGATGTAATTTCATAAAATTCTTAGACATCTGACCTTAAGCCTTAATCTTTAAGTTTAATTTTGTAGTCGTCATGATATCCACGTCACATAGGTCTTGTCTAGAAGTCTGGCAATTTTTATAATTTTCTAAACATGCGTTTCTTTACGGTATGATTTTCTAGGTATGATTTTCCAAAGAAGCAGGTACTGTTTAAAGTGCCACGTCTCACACTTGAAGATTCACCAGCGTTTTCCTATGAACCAGCATGGAATTGGCTTCCAACTGTATCCATGATTAGCTTTAGGGAATCTGTTTAATTCTGCCAGGATCTTCCCCGTGCTACAGCCTAACTGGCTTATCTGTGCAGTTCGACTCTGACAAACTTCAGCGCAAACAAAGGCTGCTAAAGACAGCTTGTAGGGCAGGGGAACATGTCCCCAAAGTGAAAAGTTTTCGAGCAAAATCCCAAAGAGCAGCTACCGGAGGAGAGATGGACGTGGATGACAGCTAAGGGCTTAAAAAGCAATTTGTGTTAGAGCCCTCTGCCTAAAGGGGGTAGCATGTGCTCCAGCAAAGATTTCCCTCCACACTCAATCTGCTTTTTACCTCCAAGGCCTCATTAGGTCAATACCTGGGTCTTGAGGGCATAGCTAGCCAACTGCTTCTGTTTACCTGGGCTAGCATCACCTGCTACCTGAGCTAGTCCTGCACCTGAGCTAATCCTCGTGGAGTAACTCTTGAGCATTTCCAGGTGTGATGTTCAGAGCCCTTCATTTGCATTTATTTCCTGCCCTTCCTTTCCATCCTTGCACCAGGATGCTTAATTCCACACCAACTGTTTAAGTACTACTCCAATTCCATGTAGCAAATAGTAAAGTAAGTAAAAAGTAAAGGCCCTCCCGTTGATCGTCGATTTGCTCGAGCGGGCCCAGTAACGTCTCCATTGGAGATTTTGTTGTTACTGTGTTTGGCATATCGAATACGTCACGGGTGGCTTGCCAGGCTCTGCATGCGGGCGAGATACTCTCGGTAGCTTGCCGGGCTCTCCGAGAGGGGCGGAGGAATCGAACTCGGGTCGGCCATGTTGGCTGCATGCAAGGCAAACGCCCTACCGCTGTGCTATAGTCATTAATAATTCAGGTAGGTCAGACTCTGCTGTGTGAACCTCACATGCTGTTACTGACCTAATAAGGTAACAGTGTTCTGTGTTCAAGAAACAGTAGCCCGAAAAGGCCACAGTATCAGTTACAAATCAGAAGTTGTATTGCTTTGGAATTCTGCCTGGTACCCTTCACCTTACCCTTCACATAATCACCAAAGATCATGCTACATCACACCCAGAGGATAAAATATAAATGATGCGCTGGAGCAATAGCACAAAGGGTAGGGCATTTGCCTTGCATGTGGCTGTCTCGGACGACTCAGGTTCTATTCTTCCACCCCTCTCAGAGAGCCCGGCAAGCTACCAAGAGTATCTCACCCGTACGGCAAAGCCTGGCAAGCTACCCGTGACGTATTCAATATGCCAAAACACAGTAACAACAAATCTCACAGTGGAGACATTACTGGGCCCACTCGGAAGGACAGTGCTACAGTACACAAATCTGCTTACAGATATGGAGATCTCTTCGTTTTCCTTATGTATTTTTAGTTACATTAATCAGCTTCCTTTTGCTCACTCTTACAAGTAGGGAACACTTCCTAGGTCCTGCCTACTCAATAAGGCAGGAAAATTCCCCCAGACGAGGAATTCCTAGGTCTCCTACGTTAGTAACTGGATTGTAAAATCTGCATTGAAGTAGAAACTTATTTATTGTCGGAGGTTCTTAACTGTATGCAGCCCATCTAGCCAGGATGCCATGGTGGGCTTTTATGATACTGAGAGTGAATTCCCCATAAGTAGTAAAAGGGGGGTGAGGGGGTGGAAAAGGAACAAATCCAAACAAATCATTTTGGATCTGTTTGGGGCAGGGGTCGGTGCACTCACATCATGCTTACGGGCTCTGGGACCACTCCTGAAGATATTCAGCCAACTGGGCCAGCAGCTCAATGCCAGAGAACAAGGTGCTGCTCAGCTCTAGGACTGAACCACAGGGGACCATCAAGAACACCCTGGCAGTGCTTGGGGGACCCTGCGGCTCCCCCTAGTGATGGTCAGGGGCCTCCGGGGCTATACCGAGCAAAGCTGGGAAGACCATGCGGTGCCAGAATCCAACCCAGGTTTTCCTAATCACTTTGTTATCTTTTGCACCCCATCCCAAAGATTTGCTCTTTCAAATGCAAATCATCCTACAGGGGAGCCTTGTAGAGGCACTCGAACCCTTACCATACCCCTACTGGTATGGCACATGACTAGAAAGTCCCAAATAACTCAAGTTCCTCAAACAGACAAGACAGAGGATGTCCAGGTGTGCGTAGCAGTGTTACCCATGCTGGACTCCTTCCAAACTCACCAACACAAAGCTCAGGTAGTTGGCACCTCCAGGACAAGGAGAGTCCTTGAGACAAGGAGTCTGCAGGACACATGCCAGACAGTTTCCTCTTTTCCCATAACGGGACAGAATGAGCCTGAACCTGCTGTCATAGTCAACTGGGGACCAGACAGGCTTAAAGATTCCAGGCAACCCAAGTCTTTCCTGGCTGGTTTGTGAAAATCTGTCACCAAGCACAGAATACAGCTGGATGGACCAAAGAGACAGTAGTAGGGGAAAGTTGGAAAGAGGTTTATTCTGATGCTAGAAACCCGAGAAGTTATCAGATTTGTAGCCCACACCACTCCTCCAAATCTTATTCTCAGTCTGAGATTTGGGGTGCATGCAGGGAGGAGGGCGAGGTTGGATAATGAGAAGGAGCCGGGTCACATGACTGTCCAGCTGACATCAGTGCTTTGCAGAAGGTTGTTTGTTTGTCCTAAAAGCTCTGAACTGCCCATCTCTGTCTCCAAGAGCTTATGTGACAACTTTCAGAGATCTCCACAGAGAACCTGGGGATTGTTCTCTCCCATTCATACATGACTTACTTTGTTTGAAAATTAAATAACCAATGTATGAAAACATTCCATTGTATTGAGAAACAGACAAGCCAAGAGCCAAGGAGTTTGAGATGTTACAAGAAGCACAAATGTGGAGAACAAGGTACTGTCTCTAATGTTTGTTCAATTAAGCAGGAGAAAATTACATATTTGTACTGATGGAAAACTAGTCATGTGTACAAAGCTATTATTAGTTAGCAAATGTTTAGTTAGCAAATGAGGGGGGTTTTGTTTTTGTTTTTTTGTTTTTTCTTTTTGGTTTTTTGAAAGGCCAGACCGGGCAATGCTCAAGGTTTACTCCTGACTCTGCACTCAGAAATCATTCCTAACAGTGCTCTGAGGACCATATGGGATGCTAGGAATTAAGCAAGTAGGCTGCATGCAAGGCAAGTGCCCTCCCCACTCCCCACTCTACTATCACTCTGGCCCCTTAGCAAATGTTCATACATTTTACATAAGAATAATAGCACTATAGCATTGTCCTCCCATTCCTCCCATTGTTCATCGATTTGCTCCAGTAACGTTTCCATTGTGAGACTTGTTGTTACTGTTCTTGGCATATCAAATACACCACTGGGAGCTTGCCAGGTTCTGCAGTGGGTGGGGGGTGGGGGGATAGTCTCAAGAGCTTTCTGGGCTCTCCAAGAGGGATGGAGGAATTGAACCCAGGTCTGCTGCATGCAAAGCAAATGCCATACCTGCTGTGCTATCGCTCCAGCCCACATAAGAATAATATCTCAAATTTTGACTTAGGAAATCCAATTGAACCATGAAAAAATATATATGGGTCTGTTCCTTCTAGTATATTAAATTCCAAAGACTTAATCAATCTGAATAGTTCTGATGGCTCCTTTAAGAATATTTCTCCTTGGGGGCTGGAGCCATTGTACAGCAGATAGGGCATTTGCCTTGCTTGTGGCTAATCCCAGTTCAATTCCCAGCATCCCATATGTTCCCCAAGCACCGCCAGGAGTAATTCCTGAGTACAAAGCCTTTGCATTGCCGGGTATAACCCAAAAAAACAACAAAACAAAGAAAAGAAAGAAAAGAAAAGAAAGAATATTTCTCCTTGGACTAGAATAATAGTAGAGTAGGTAAGGTGCTTGCCTTGCATGTGAGTGACCCATGGTTTGACCCTCAGCATCCATATGGTCCCCTGAGCGCCCTCAGGAGAGATTCCTGAATGTACAGCCAGGAATAACCTCCCAAGCATTGCTGGTTGTACAAAAAATAACACACATATATATATCACGGTCCTCCCATTGTTCATCTATTTGCTCTAGTGGGCCCAGTAACGTCTCAATCATGAGACTTGTTGTTACTGTGTTTGGCATATCGAATACATCACGGGTAGCTTGCCAGGCTCTGACGTGCGGGCGAGATACTCTCGGTAGCTTGCCGGGCTCTCTGAGAGGGGCGGAGGAATAGAACTCAGGTTGGCTATGTTGGCCACTTGTAAGGCAAACGCCCTACCACTGTGCTATTGCTCCAGCCTATATATATATATATATATATATATATATATATATATATATATATATATTGCTCTAGGGAGAGGAGTAGAATGAATAAGTACATAGGTAACATGTGTGAGGACATAAATTCAATCCCTGGTACTACATGGCCCCTGAGCTATGAACCTGGTTGCCCTGGAGTCGTCTGCCAGACCCAGGTTCTTTCTAGTAGACAGTTCTTTCTACATAAAAGTTGAGTGTATCCACAGCACACCAACATCTTATTTCTAAGTGGTTGTCTGCTTATAGGCTGTCATATGCTAGATATGGAAGAATAAAAATGGGAAGCAAATTGGAAGATTTTATAACCTCAACATCTATCTCCACATAGGTCAAACTGTTCAAATCTCCAGATGTAATCCAATATGTCAGAAAAACAGGAAGTCAACTGAAGTACAGGGGTTAAGGCACTTGCCTTACATGCTGCTGACCTCTATTCTATATTGGTCTCCAGAGGTATTTATTAAAACCCTTTTCTCAGCTGCTGTGATGATCTACTGTTCTGGAACCATTAACAAAAAAGACTTTTCTGTCTCAAGCGTGAAAGTATTATATTATTGTCATTATGGTCCAGAAACTCAGGAGGAAATGTTTAAAACGATATCCAATCAAACTATGTATTTCCGCCCTATGGTAGTAACTAAAACAATGTCCCTTCACCTCTTATATTCCAAATTTCATCAGGAAAATAGATAGTTGAAGGTATAAAGACATATTTCAAAAGAGAAATCAGCTTTATTGAGTTGGGGTGAGCGAGGTGTGGCTTGGATAACAGCCAGCAATGCTCAGGGCTTACTTCTGACCCTGTTATCAGGGATCACTGTTCAAGGTCCTCTGGGAACCATCTGTAGTGCCCGATATAGAATAGAGGTCAGCAGCATGTAAGTCAAAGTCTTAACCACTGTACTATCTCTTTGACCCCAGCTTTATTGTTTCTAAATAATTCCCAGGAAGATTATTATTTTCAAATAATCTCTCAACACAAGTAGCTTGGGTTGATAATTGAAGTTGCATTTATCATTCTTGAGATAAGAGACAGTGTCAACTTAAAATCAGCCATACCATTAGTTCCTGACAATATAAAAATAAATGTTAAATAGATGCAGATTGCACTAACAAATTTCTATAGAAATCAGAAGAGCAGTCAAGGTCCCTAAGAGGTCCAGATTTGGCAAAATTCAACCAAACAACTATACATATGTAAAAATGTCAGTTTTTAAATTGGATCACCTCTTAAACTTGGCATACTGCATATAACATGGGCATCTCTTTGATCATTTTATGTATTCTTTTGCATACTGGAGTGGAACTCAGGACCTCTGAAATGTTAGCCATTTTCTCTACCATCTAAAACCATATATTTGGTGTCATTCGTGGACAGACAAGCAAATTCTTATTCCTTATGTTCAAAAACAAAAACCTTTTATAATTTATTTTTAGAAACCTGATTAGAATTGCTACAAAGGACCACCACAGAGACAGAGCTGGTTTCTGGGCTTGGCAAAGCATCTCTAACTAAATAAGCTAGTGCTTGCTCTTATCTGACTTTAAATGCCAAAGTCACATGTGGGACACAAAAATACATCCCTATCTTGCAATACACCAATACATTGGTTTCAGCACTTTCTAATTTCCAGAAACATTTCATCAGGAAACTGATCATGATCACGATCATCCTGTTATTCATCTAGAATAGGCCCCAGTAACATCTCCTTCATTCTAGCCCTGAGATTTTTTTTTTTTTTTGCTTTTTGGGTCACACCTGGGAATGCACAGGGGTTACTCCTGGCTCTGCACTCAGGAATTACCCCTGCCAGTGCTCAGGGGACCATATGAAGCCCTGAGATTTTTTTTTAAAGTGCCATATTCAAGGCTCTTTCAGAGTTAGGATAATGAGACCCGTCATTGTTGGGTGATGGCATATTGGGTACACCACGGGGAGTTTGCCAGACTGCCGTGTGGACAGGTAACATTTGGTAGCCTGCCAGTTTGTCCAAAGTAGGAATGAGATAATAAGATGTCGTGCAGCCACAAATGCGGCCACACGCTTCCTGGAGCTGGGTTTTATAGTCTCTGGGTCTTGACCATTGATGGGATTACACAGCGCCAGGGGGCCAGTTAGTGGGTGTGACCCATGCCTACTGGAAGGTGGAGGATCTGGGTGGAGGATGCTCAGCCCTGATTCGAGCAGGCTTGGAGATCTCAGCCCCGGGACCCACATGCCTTTGTTCCTCTGCCGTACCTTCATGTGTGTGGAGAGTGGTCTCAGGAAACTGATAACCAGTGATCAAATGCCTCGGCTTTAACCACCACTCCAAACCAAATTAAGAGTAAAACCCACACAGGGGCTGAAAGATCAAAAGAGAATAGATTGCTGTATTTATGGCCCAGGAAATGTTTTGGAGTTTCACAAGGCAGGGTTGAGAGGTAGTTGGGGGCGGGGGGTGTCACAGGTGTATGTCTTAGATCTAAGAAAAACCATAGTGAGAAAAAAAGCAATGGGATAAAGCAGGTCAGAATATGAGCGACAGGAAATGAAGAAGGGAGCGAGCAAGGGAGAAGTTGCCCCAAACTCAGCCCCACCTACCAGAAATCCTGAGTGAACAGGACAACTTAGCTTCAAGTAGGGGACTCCTCTCTGGGACCCCTATTCCAAGTCAAACCCACTTAGAGACAAAAGTTGTCTCTAAGCAGAAGATTCCCTTCTGCTATAGGCAGAAGTAGACGCAAATATTCAACTCTGGCTTTTTAATTTTGTATTGAACCACCATTGAGATACAGAGTTATAAAGCTGTTTATAGTCAAGTTTCGGTCATACAATATTCCAACACCCTTCCCATCCCTCCATCAGTGTACATTTCCCAACACCAATCTCCCCAGTTTCCCTCCTGTCTCCTACCCCACCCCAGACTGTCTCTATGTCCCTATGGCAGGCACTTTCCTTCTCTCTCTCTCTCTCTCTCTCTCTCTCTCTCTCTCTCTCTCTCTCTCTCTCTCTCTCTCTCTCTCCCCATTGCACTGGGGATCTGTAAGAGAATGTTGTTGGTTTTTTAAAATATACAGTGAAAATTTTAAGGTAAACATAACATCAGGTTGTGGCTTTGGCTATAGTAATAGAATCCATGCTTTGTATAGGTTTGTGTAGATTGTACTAAGTCTTCAATTCAGGGTCCTCAGAGGGCTGTTTTTTTTTAGTATCTTCTGTGGGTATAAGTAGAATAAAAGAGAACAGAAAAGAGATTGACTAGTCCTCATAAAAGTTAAATCCTCTCCATTACATTTGGGATACCAAATAAACTAGCCCTTAGAGGGTACTGAAAAACTACTATCTGTGTGGAGTCCCTATAAATATGCAATCTTTCTATTTAAGATAATAAATGGGTTTCATAAGCCCATGAATGGATGTCAAACATCAATGGTCATGTAGAAAGGCAAAGTCACACGTGGACTGTCAAAAGACGTCTAGAAGTACCAAAAGATGGCAAAAAATAGAGGAAAGCACTGTCATCTATAAGCACTGTCTAGGAAGGCAGTGAACAGGGTGTTAGAGGTTTGGATAAGAGTAGTCAGTTTTGTGATCTGTATTCCCTGTGACCTCAAAATTCCATCTGAGGTATGCAAAGAGCACTCATGTACACACATGTCTCTCCACGGGAAAAACAAAACATTTCAGGATGAGGTCATTCACTAAATTAGTTAGAGTCATTAAATAAAACAAAAGCTACTCAGAAATATCTAAAGAATATTGACCAGGAAAAAACTGATGTATAGAACATAATATAAAGATTTAAATACTTGCAATCATATTTGGGCACCCAAAATTTGACATACAAATTTTAAATGCACAGAATGAATAATTAACAGAGTCTAGAGTCTATACAAAGATGAAAAACAATAACAGCAGGGCTGACCTTGGGGATCTCAACTCTACCAGAACTACTACATGGATCAGAAATAAAACATAAGCAAATAAAGCAAATGTTTGAGAATTTAATAAAGATAGCCTGGCAAGCTCACAGCAGAGCCTGGCAAGCTCCCTGTGGCATATTCTACATGCCAAAAACAGTAACAAGTCTCACAATGGAGACGTTACTGGTGCCTGCTCGAGCAAATCAATGAACAATGGGAGGACAGTGATAGTGACTATATCAATTTACATAGTTATATAATTTCTTGTAGTTTTCTGTTTAATTATTAATCATAAATAAATATTTATTTACTTATTAAGGAGGGCACACCCAGCAGTGCTCAGGGCTGACTTCTGGCTCTGCACTCACAGGTCACTACTAGCAGTGCCAGAGATTGAACCTGAGTCAGTTGCATACAAGGTAAATGCCCTACCTGCTATACTATCTCTCTGGTCTAATAAAGCAAAATTTTAAGCCTAATGAATATTCTGTTTCTCATACAGCATATCTGGGTTGTCTTGTCCAACAGATATTAATAACAAAGATTTCATTGCAACTTTGAAGCTTCAACATCAAAACCTGACACATTTAGTCATACTAAATGTGACTGACCATTCCTGTTTGCTCTGGACAGAGACTTTCAGTAAAAATATGGAAAACATCAGGAAAACCCAGAGGGTTGGTCCCCCACTTAGGAAGAACCATGTGTCCCATTCAAATGCAGCAGGTTTATGAAGAAGATAAAGATTACTAAATCCTCAATAAGACTTCATTCTTGCATATCACCTTCCAGAATCTTGAGGTCCTGATACCATCCATAAAGATCTCCTTAAATTCAGGACACCCACCAACCTAATATTCAACTCAAGTAGTTGGTGCTAAGAACATGACCTAGTCTGAAAGGAGTCAGAAAGAAAGTGAGGGGCCTGGGGTGTGACTCAGTGGTAGCGAGCTGGCCTGGAGCAAACCACAGGTCCTTCCTGAATTCCATCCTCACTAATGGAAGAAGAAAGAAGAAAGGAGGAGTTGAAGGAGAAGTCTGGAGGAGGATAAAGCTAAAGGAGTGGAGGATGGGGATAAGAAAGGAAATGAAAGAGAGGAGGAAGAAAAGAAAAGAAAACGTGGGGTGAAATTAAATCTCAAGTTTTAATACATTATATTATCCAGTTTTAGGGTTTATGTTGAACAGGAGAAACATGATAAATATCCCAATTCTCAAGCATCTGAAGATAAACCCTGAATAGGAGACAAGATAAATATCCCAATTATAAAGCATATGAAAATAAAACCTTAGAAATATGTAAGGAAACATAAACATATTTATGTTTCCTTAGATATATGGCTGGAGCAATAGCACAGCAGGTAGAGCATTTGCCTTGCACATGGCCAACCTGGGTTCAACTCCTCCATCCCTCTTGGAGAGTTCGTCAAGCTACCAAGAGTATCCCACCTGCACGGCAGATCCTGGCAAGCTCCCTGTGGTGTATTCAATATGCCAAAAACAGTAACAACAAGCCTCACAATGGAGACATTACTGGTGTCCGCTCGAGCAAATCGATGAACAATGGGAGGACAGTGCTACAGGGCTACAGATATTTCTTGGATTCAATCAGACAATAAAGTATTGTGAATAACCCAAAGTCACATTCAATGCTCCATCTGCCAGAGTCTCCTATTCTCCAAGTCACCTTATACCTGACCAATCCCTAGCACAATCCCTAGACTAAAGGAGGAGCCCTTTCAACCTCAAGGAAGACCACCAACTCAGAAAATGGGAAGTTGGAAGAAAATGCAACTTGATTTGCTAAACTAAGCAGAAACCACACTGAGGTAGCAGGTGTTAGGGATCAACTTACAAGCCCACACAGACATACATAGACTATTTTAGGCCATTGATTGCAACTTAGCACTTTTCCTTCAAAACTTAAAAATCATGAAGTAAGGTAAAGAATCATGTGTGATTTGAGTGTTTCCATGGAACATCAAATTTTGTGAGCACAGGGAATCAAAACTGACACACAAGTTGTAAGGAGAGTAATGATAGGTATAGGAGAAATGTCATCTGGCAATAATTCAAATAGAAGGTTCTGCTTCATTTACTTTGGTCAAGATCTTCAACATGGAACTATTATGCACCAAGGTTTACTTAATTCAAAGACTTCATTACTCTGTGATATCTATCTCCATGTCTAAACACTTTTAAAATACCTCTGTAAGAAAATTTTAGTTTTCCATGCACCTAATAAACAAGTTCCTGAAGTCTGGAGGATTAAAAGATGAGTTTCACCTTATTCTAACAACAGGTCCTCCAGCTTAACTGAATCACATCTAGAGCTTACTGGAGCTTAGCATCATGTTATTTATCTAAGAGTGTGGAGTGAGACTCAAGGCTTTGAAATTTCTCACAGTTCCCAGATGATGCTGAGCTTAATTTCAAGTCCAGGGACCACAATTAGAGAGTCACTGCTCCACAAGTTTTCCAACAGAATCCATGCCAAGTTAATATTCATAACCAGTGCTCGAAAGTCATAAGAGGCACACAGAATCACCACTCGGGTTCGATTCCTCCCTCCATCCCTCTCCGAGAGCCCGGTAAGCTTACCAAGAGTATCCTGCCCACACGACAGAGCCTGGCAAGCTCTCTGTGATGTATTCGATATGCCAAAAACAGTAACAAGTCTCACAATGGAAACGTTACTGGTGCCCGCTCGAACAAATCGATGAACAATAGAAGGACAGTGCTACAGTGTTTAATTTCAGAGATCACAACTGAGGGTCTAAAATTCTCCAATTCTTAGAAACTTTTGGGTAATATCAATGATGTGAGTTCTAAACAAGTTTTCACAGAGCCTGAAAATACTTAATGTGGTGTTTAGTTTCCTTTCTCCAAGATAGAAGGTGCAACTGACAATGAGAAATTTCAAATCTAAGAAAAGGACCCTAACAAATACATTCTACTTTTCTCTAGATGACCTGTTACTGGACGTCAGTGAATTTTGTCCTGAACGTATAGGATTTGTAAGGTAGAAGCTTTCAAAAATTAAAATGATTAGCTGCTTAAATTTTACTATCCCTAAAATTATATGATTTCATCACTAAAATCACAATCTATTCTAAAAGTAAAGTTACCCTAGCTGGAGAGATATACAGGGGTTAAGGCATTTGCCTTGCACTATTAGACCCTGGTTTTAGCTCTGCTTAGGGTCCCTGAGCACTGTCAGGTGTGGTTCCTGAGCAGAGAGTCGGGAGTAAGCCCTGAGCACCACCTAGTGTAACCTCAAAACAATAAAATAAATTAAATAAATAAATAAATAAAAGGCCCCTAAATGATTAAATCTTCCAGGGTAGAGACCATTTCTATGTCATTTTATTTCTCCAGATCCTGGGAAACCTGGTACCTGATAACAGAATTTGAGAAGGAGAATCTGTGGAGAGGAAAAAAATATTTTCCTCACCCCCAGAAAAAAAAAAAACGTCACTGTGGGAGATAATAATTAGACTCATAAATATATTTCACAATATATCCAAATAAAGAATCATTATGTTGTATGCCTGAAAGACAATGTTGTGTGCCAATATAATTCCTCCATAATAAAACATAATCGTGCAAATCGAGCAAAGACTTTTGAATTTATCCAATATGTGTTTCCACTTGCACACAGATTAAAGTGCCATCTTATCGTTCTAATTGTGCTTTTTAAATTGTATATGGACCAGGATAAAAAGCACAGTGGGGACGCTATTTCGGGGGTCTTGCCACCTAGGTGCACAGGGCTGACAGATTCCAAATGATAGTCGAGATGGAGAACAATAGGACTGTCAGAGCCCCTACTTTTAGTTACCCCATATCCAGCACCTCTCAACTGTTTATCAGTAGCAGATTGGTAATGAATGAGGATTGGTGATTTCCATCCCTCAATCACCTGGCGAAATTCAAGAAAGCAGTACTGGGGGGTGAAGACGGAGGCATGAGGGGATGCTGGTCTGTATTTGCAGGTTTTCATTCTCTTTTTGAATAATTCCCCAGTTATTCTCTGTGCCCTGAAACAAATTCTCTCTCTGTAAAAAATAGCTTTGTTTTGGAGGGATTTTGCTTTGTTTGGGTTTGGGAGGAAGGGCAGGGGGGGCAGGGAGGCAGGAGGGGGCACATCCTGTGGAGCCCAGAACTGACTTACATGAAGCACTTACAAAAATTAAGTACCTTCATATGTTGTTCGAGAATCTATTTCCATTTTGGGAATGGAATGATTTAACGAGATACAGCTTAAGAAATAGCCCAGGGGTAAGACCTCCTCCTTCTTACCTATCCTGCTTGAGGCCTTTGAAGTCTCCAGGTGCCCTGAAGGTGACTGTGAACCAGAAAAGCCTAATTGAAGATGTGTCAGCTGTCTTCCAGGTACCTTTATATAGCTATTTTCTGCCGAATCTAATAAAGATTGCTGCAATGCTTTTTCTTAGTCTTTTCCTTTTACCTTCTCTAGGATACCTAAGTCCAGCCGCCAACTTTCTTTTCCAGCTCAAGTTGTCTTACTTTTTAAAAACAAAGGCAACTGACATACCAAGAGTAGCACACCACATTTAATATTTAATGGGTGTAAGGCAAAAGACCATTGCTTATAAAATATATATATAATATACATATGTGTGTGTATATATATGTATATATATATATATATATGCACACAAGACTCCAACTTTAAAGTGTTAATGATGTCTATTTCAGGAGCTTAATGGCTCCAAGATAGAGATACAACAATTTTCACACACTTTTCTCTAAGGAAACCTTTTTGGATCATTTTTAGTCATTTATTCATAACAAGCAATACAAAATTAATTAGTCAACATCTGCCTTCGGGGCAGACTTCGGTGGCACTGGAAAAACTCGAAATAATGGTGGTGGGAAGGAGTAATGGGGTGGGATTGGTGCTGAAATACTGAATGTAATCAATTACTGTGAACAATCCTTTGAAAATTAAATTAAATTTCAATTTTAAAATGAAGGCAAACTTCACAGAAAGTGCAACTCACTCTATAAGTACCCTTTCCTCTTTGGGGCTTGAGGAATGTCTGCAGTTGTGCATACAATCAAGATAGAGACTATCCCCACCACCCCCAAAACAATCCACCTGTCTGAGTGCGGGGTACTCTCCCACCCACAGGCAACCACTTCTCTGTTTCTGACCCTCGAATCTCATCCTCACTGAAATGTCACTTACAGGTGTTGCAGGCTGAGAAGTTACCCAAGAAATCTCAACTCGCTTGTTTGCCGGATTGAAGAGCCTGGGTTAGCCTGCAGAGGTGCCGAGCGGAGAGCAAGGATCTCAGCACAACCAAAAGCCTCAAATCTGGGTCCAGGCAAGATTGTAAATAGTCATCACCTGTTTGGCTGCATCAGTCAACTTTCTCTTTAGCTGAAGCAAGCCAGCGTAATTACAGCACAGAAGCCAGACGCTCTCGGTGAGCCTTGAACGGCTGAAAAATTTTCTAGTTGGCAGCTGAGAAGAGCACTGTGTGATGGCTGCACACAGTGAACTCGGCTGGACTCGGCTCTTTTCCTGACCCTGCGTCCTTGGAGCGTCTCATCCTGCTTCCCCATGATCTTTTAGCTGCTACCTGCTTTTCTGCTACCTTTGAGTCACACCGGGATGCGTACAGCACTGGCCTGTTGTATGGGGGCGGGCTCTTCCTGTCCTGCTCCTGGGAATCCATCAGGCTGGTAGAGGTTCCAGCAGTTGTTCTTGCTTTGAGGTGCCCTGGCACTCCTGAGAGGCCGCACCTCCCAGTGATGAAGGACCAGAGGCAGTGCTGAGATTCGAACTCCTGTCCTGGCCAGAGTCCCACACAAGTGCCGTAATCTCTGAACTATCTCTCCTGCCCCACCAGTGTTGTATGATTGTCTCACTACTGGTCAAATCTTTGAAGCTAAGAGACATTTATGCTCCTTACAGCTTTGGGTTATTGTAAAGCGATTTTAAGTGCTTGTGTATAACACCTGTGTACATAGAGCCAAATTAAACTCTTTTGAATGGAATAAATCCACTAGGCAAAATATCCTAATGGTAAAGTTAAAGAGATCATTAACTGAATTCTTTTCCATTATCCAGTTTTATAAATTTCTAATGTTAGGGAATAATAGATATATATTATATATAATATGCCTATTATATATAATACATATGAAATTGTGCTTTAATCTCTGATGTGAAATGTGAATTGTTTTTCTCGTGAGTGTACATGCATATTTTTCACTTGTTGCTTTATTTTTTTTTCTAGTTTGTTCACGTTTTTCAAATGGCCACACTTTACTTCTGGCTTCCAGAATATTGGTCATAATTAGAACAATCCAGCCATACCCAGTTAATAAAATAATTCATATAAGCAGGATAAATACTCTGGGATTATTCTACTTGGAACAGGGTAAGATTTAGGAAATCACTATTCTTTGTCACTTGTAATTTACATCATGAATCCCAGACACCTGATTCATGTTACTCTCAGCTCAGTGGTAGCATTAAAATATCTGTCACTGTCACTGTCCTCCCATTGTTCATCAATTTGCTTGAGTGGGCTAGTAACGTCTCCATTGTGACACTTGTTACTGTGTTTGGCATATCGAATACATCATGGGTAGCTTGCCAGGCTTTGCCGTGGGAGCGAGATACTCTCGATAGCTTGCTGGGTTCTCCAAGAGGGACGGAGGAATTGAACCTGGGTTGGCCGGGTAGGCGGGTAGGCCACGTGCAAGGCAAACACCCTACCTGCTGTGCTATCGCTCCAACCCATTAAAATATCTAGGTCCCATTAATATTCAATGTAGATAGAAAGAGAAGGGCAGGGGAAGGAAGGGCAGCGCTAGGCAGGGAAGGAAAGAGAAGGGAAGAAGAAAAAAGGAAGTAAAGGAAAGGGATATAGAAGGGATGGGAGGAAAGGGAAAGGGACAGAAAGGAGAAATGAAGGGAAGAAAGGGGAGGGCAGAAAAGAGGGGAGAGGAGGGAGGAGAGGGAAGGGAAGGGAAGGGAAGGGAAGGGAAGGGAAGGGAAGGGAAGGGAAGGGAAGGGAAGGGAAGGGAAGGGAAGGGAAGGGAAGGGAAGGGAAGGGAAGGGAAGGGAAGGGAAGGGAAGGGAAGGGAAGGGAAGGGAAGGGGAGGGGAGGGGAGGGGAGGGGAGGGGAGGGGAGGGGAGGGGAGGGGAGGGGAGGGAAGAACCCTCACTAACCTGGGTGTTTACTGGTCCCACCTCCAGGCCTTTCTCCCCAGGTTAGGGATACCTGGATCTCACGCTCAGTAAGAACTGGACCAGAAGATGCATTTCAGACACTAACCCTCATGAAGGGACATTCCTGAATACACCACTAGTGGTGTCAGTGGACACCACATGTATGTGTTGATGTCCTCTCCCCCATACTAACTTGACTTTAAAGTTCCATTTTTATTTTCCCAGATGTTTTCTACAGAAAGATTTATTTCTCTGGGAAAATGTATAGCATTGGTTACTAGTTATAGCAAAGTCCTACACAGTGGCATAGTTGTCTTAAGGACTCAGTAATTATTTTTAGGTCAAAAGAAATATCTCATGGCTTCCTTTACTAAGTCATTCCCACCACCCACGCTGAAAAAAATGGAATGGACCTAGCAACCTTAATAACTTCCTATTTGAAAATACTAAACATCTATGATTAAGAAAAAAATATATATATTTTCTTCTATTTCTTAAACTAACACATATGATAATCAATAGAATGGATTTGCTTGTTCAACCCTGCAGTTTCCCAAAATGGCATTTTTGTGTCATATTACCTGGTGCTTTGTAAACTATCTCGGAAGCAGGGAAGAAAATGAGCAAATGCATAGTGTGTTAGAATGAATCAGTATGGGGGCCAGAGAGATAGTCCAGAGGGTGGGGTGTTTGCCTTGCACGTGTCTGACCCAGGTTCACTCCCCAGAACCACATACGTCCCCTGAGCACCACCAGGAATGATCTCTGAGCACAGAGCCAGGAGTAATCCCTGGGCCCCACCCAGGGTGTGACTCAAAAACAAACAAACAAGAAAAAAAAAAAGAATCAGCATGTTTAATGCTATCCTAACACTTTAATAGAAAATAGCATCCTAACTCTTTATAGGAAGTTTCCTTTCTACCTAGCATCCTCTTTACTTGCATTTTAAATAACTTGAAAAAAAAAAGCTGTCTTGCAGCTACAGCAGTAAGTACTTCCTCTCTTAATTGATTTTGGGGAAATTTTGCCTTTTCCATCCTCTGACTATATCCTGTGAATACAATAGCATGCACGGTCTTGAGTTTGTACCAACCCCGGTATGAGAAGCGCAACTGTAAAGTTGTCAATGCTGAAGAAAAGTTCATATTTTTACAGGTCATGGGCAGTTTTGAAAAGCTCCCGATGAAACAGACTCTCCAGGCTCTTAGCATGCAGGGCTCACCCAAAGGCGCCCAGCTGGGCTGATGACCACAATCTGGACAGGTATATGAAAACCCTCATAAGGAAAGAAAACACGACAAAAGGCTTGACCTGTCAGCCCTCAGAGGACCCTCACACAACACTTAAGAGAACAACAATCTCTAAGTCGATATTTGCAAAACGTTCTGAACCGCCAGTCTTCCTTTCCCCAGGTGATAAAATTGGGGAAATTCTGCAGTGAATTCAGCAGGGAACAGTCTTCATTAGCTCACTAAGCAAATTTGGTTGTTTTTTCTTTTAAAAAATAAAAATAAATAAATAAATAAAATTAAAAAAATAAAAAACCTTGGGAAAAATGACTGCAACATGAACCAGAGAGATAGTACAGGGGTTAAAGTGATTGCATGTGACTGACCCAGTTTGACCCCGGCACTGCATAGAGTCCCAAAACACCACCAGGAAATGCTCCCTGAGAACAGATCCTGTAAGCCCTGAGCTCTGTCAGGCATGGCCTAACACACACACACACACACACACACACACACACACACACACACGTGCGTGCTGCAAGAGTGGGTGATGCCCTATCCATACTCCAAGAGTATCACACCACGTTTGATGGGCTTCAAAGTAGAAGCTACCAATGTTACAGGTAAATATTTCACTATTTTGGTTCTTCTTTGGGGGCAATGGTGGTGGGATTGGTGCTTGAATATTAAATATAATCAAATATTGTGAACTACTTATAAATTTTTTTAAAAAAAGAGTGGATGATGATGAAATAAATCATGAGAGTTTTGTGGCAGCTGTAAATCATTCCTGAGGCCACTATGTGAATAGATGGGAACGAAGTCTATTCACTTAGCAGACTGTTTCAAAGGTCCTACCTAACACTTTGTCTTCAGTGAATGCAACATGATGGTTTTTGAAACACAGATGATGGAACCCGTCAGACTTCAAAAGCAGGATCTCATGATACCTTAAAGACTTTCTCTCCTCTAATCTGGGCTCATTGGTTACAGTTGAGGAAGCCCTGGAGTATAAAGGTCTGTCAGCTTCTCATCTCCTTCCAAGTTTCGTTGCCTTCAGAGCCCTTAGCCCGGGATCTTGCACCATGAAAGCCTTCAAAGTATTGCTGCTTTCCCTCGTTTCCTTGGCGTGGACAAGTTCTGGGCAAGAACCAGGTATAAAAGTGGATTTAGCTGGAAGGTGTTTGGCAGGGTGGTTTCTCCATGATCGCCAAACATCTGGTTGTTTGGGTTTGATCTCTGTCCTATTAAGAATTCAGTATCTCTGTAGACCGAATGATGGCCACTCAATACCTCTATTGCAAACCACAACACCCGTAAGGGGAGGGAGAGAGAGAGAGAGAGAGAGAGAGAGAGAGAGAGAGAGCGTAAAAGGAAATGCCAGGCCAAAGAGGTGGGGTGGGGTGGGATGGGGGATGGGGGGATGGGGTGGTGTGGGGGAAGGGATACTGGGATCACTGGTGGTGGAGAATGGGCACTGCTGGAGGGGTGGGTATTTGATCATTGTATGATTGAAACGTAAGCACGGAAGTTTGTAAGTCTCTAACAACCTCAAAGTGATTCATTAAAAATAATAATAATAGTAATAGTAATAGTAATAAAAAGAATTCAGTATCTCTCAGAGCGCATGAGAGATAGCTAGTGCAGCGAGTAGAGTATTTGCTTTGCATGTGACCTATCTGGGTATGACCCCCAGCATCCTATTATGTTCCCCCAAGCCCACCAGAAGTGATTCCTGAGCACAGAGCCAGGAATAATCCCTGAGCATTGCCGGGTATGGCACCAAAATGAAACCGAAAGCAACAGCTCCGAGAGTCCTGTACTTTCCCTTCCCCTGGGTCCAGCTAACATATGAGTATGTCACCGACATTTTCAGAGGATCTCAGGTCTTCTTCACTGCTTCCTATTTGACAGTGAACAAAACTAGCCCTTGGATCATTTATGTTCTCACGTGATTTTCTCCTCCCACCTCTGGCTCCTCCTCTATGCTTTTCCATCTCCACACCTGAATTGCTCAATTGGGAATTTTTAACTGCCCTCTCTCCTCAAATGCCTCTCTTCCCTGCAACTCTTCCCCACCAAAACATCAGTGTGTCAACTTTCTCACTTAAAAAATTACAATAATTGTCATTTACAGTAGCGTTAATATTAATGTTTTAGACTTAACAGTGCTACTGTGCCAACCCACCAGCAGAGAGTCAATAGCCCTCCACCAGTATCCCTGCATCCCTCTTGAGCACCTCTTTCCCCCTCACCAGCAGCCTCAGTTCTGTTGATAGTATCTCACTGTGTTTTCATTGGCCCTTGCACACAAACTTTAAGATATGATTCTGATCAAACCTCTCCTTAAAAAACTCCGTTGCTGGGGCTGGAGGGATAGCACAGCGGGTAGGGCATTTGCCTTGCACAAGGCCAACTCAGGTTCGACTCTCAGCATCCCATATGGTCCCCTGAGCACCTCCAGGAGTAATTCCTGAGTGCATGAGCCAGGAGTAACCCCTGTGCATCACCAGGTATGACCCAAAAAGCCTTCACCCCCAAAAAACAAAGCAAAACAAAACTCCACTGCGTTTCCCTGCAGCTCTTGAGCCATTTTGGAAATGCAAGCCCCTTTGTTCTGAAAAAGATTGGAGATAGAGCTGGTCTGCTAAACAGTCAGCAATTCAAGGCATAATTTCATAGAGAAAATAAACATGCTATGTGAGTCTCAAATACTTCCCTATCCTTATAGACTCAAACCTGTTTACTTTCACATGAACCTTTTTTTCAGAAAAGGAACTTACCTTTCCTCTTCTATAAGCAAAGTCGTCTTGTACTGGCATATATCTGCATATAAAACAATGGAAAATTGTACACAATTTTGCTTGGAACTCTGTAGAATTGCCCATTATTCTGGGGAAATCTTGCTATTGAGTGTCAAACTAGGATGCCTGAAATCGTGCATCTATTAGCAGTCTCATGCATGATGGCTCTCTGCAGGATTCACAGAGTAATTCTATAGATCATCCTTAGTATCTGCAAGTTGATATACATAGTACTTTAATGTTATGCAAATATATTTCTCTATTTTTATTAATGAATAATGAATAATGAATAAAAGATCATGGTTTTTAAAAATATGTGTGTTGATAGATAACCTACAAATTGACTGACTTATGGGTGTCTAAGGAGGCACGAAGATTACTTATTTTCAGATTTAAGTATTGAATCTGACAAGTTGAGGCCCACTGGTCTTCAGATTCATGAACCAAAAGATTTTAGGCAGAGGGCAATATTTTCAGGTGCTGGGCAAAAATTTTAGAATGAAGGCAATGAGGCCATTAGGGTTTCAGGATTTATATCCCTGGTGATGGAAAGCAATTAGAGAATGGTTTGCGGTGTAATCTTATCAGCATTCATGGTTGTGCTGTTCTCAGAGAACAAACTGAATGCTCCTTGACAAGGAGGTGGAGGCAGTGCAGGGGAGATATCCTGGCATGTCGGAGAAGGAGTCTTTGAAGGGAGAGTGTGAAGGTTCAGTGATAGATTAGCTAGGGTTATGAAGGAGAAGAACTGGAAATTAATCCTAGGGTCTTTTGGCTTCGATGTCAGATGAATTGTGGGCTATTGACCAAAAAGGTAGATAGAAAACAGAGGGATAAAATCAGAAACTCCATATAAGACATAGATTGGACTCTCAAATATCCACTGGGATAGCTAATTGGGGGGACAAATCCAAAGCTCTGTAGAGAAATGTCATGTCTGATATAAATGTTTAATTTTTCATGGTCAGGTAGTCTAGTGAGTGCTGGACAGAGCATGATTTTCTGTCTAAGCTGTTTATTATTTCTTTGTCCCTGAGTTTCTTTATTCTCTGCATCTTGCCTGCACACAATCATGTGCAAAAGGTGAAACCCTATTTTCAAAAGGTTCATATCTTCTCAGGGTATCAGGCATTTGCGGGAACGTGGTATCTCATAAAGACACAGTGTCTCAGAGCCAAAGAGATACTACAGTGGGTAGGGCATTTGCCTTGCATGTGGCCCACCCAGGCCTACCCCACATCCCATATGGCTTCCCAAGAACCACCAGGAGTAATTCCTGAATATAGAGCCGGAGTAACCCCTGTGTATCACCGAGTGAGACCGAAAAAAAAAAAGCAAAACAAACAAAAACAAAAACACAGTGAATGATGTCAAAGACTCTAGTGAATGATGAAGCTCCAGGAAATGCCCAATGTCCTTTCTCAGGTAAAAACTCTGAATGTTGTACAAATTGATTCTGTACTTCAAGGAAGCACCAGAGAGAGAAGGGGACTCTTTGAGGGAGGTAGAAAGTAGGATGGAATATAGTGAAAGAAATCATTTTTTTCATACAAATCTCTGAGCTTCAAAGATAGTCTCCCTGGAGTCAGAGTGGGTAGGGTACTTGCCTTGCATACAATTGACCCGGGTTTGATCCCCAGCGCTTCATAAGGTACCCCATGGCCCACCAGGAGTGATCCCTGAGCACAGAGCCAGGAGTAAGGTCTGAGCACTGTTGGGTATAACTTCCCCCTAAAAAAAATCCCTAGTCTTTGTTCACATGAGCTAACTTTGCTCAGACCTCTTTGAGTTGTTCACTGAAACAGAATTGTTGACATGTTTTCCCCTCTTTTAACAGTGTCAGTGGAATGCACCTATTTTAATTTTATTGCTATCGCTAAAAGAAAATTATTTTATGGTGATGACTTAGTAGGACCTGATGAACTATTTCTGGGCACGGGCTGTCAGGCAATTCAAGTACGCCCAGATGAACTTGAATTTGGTTATCCTATTAGTCTCTGTGGAATTGTAACTGAGGTAAGAGGCATAATTATTTTGTCTCAGTACTATCTTTGAAAATGTTGCTCTATGTTTGTGTTTCTATCACTGGTGTTGCTGATTGCTATGAAAGATAGAGCAGAAGTCTTTAAAAAAAATAAGCATCAAAGACCTTTTTCTGTTTTCATTCACCAAAGACCTATTATGCATAGGATCTTGAAAATGAATAAGAAATGTGAAGAGCTTTCTCTTAGCAAATTTGGTATTTGCTAGAGTAGAACACACAATCCATGAGTGATATAATCTCATGGATTGAGATCCAGCACCTTCAGAAACATTCTAATTCTCACAATGCCGTGGAATTGATGGCATCCCAAGTGATGTTGATAAAATAACGGAGGGACAAAGACTAAGAAAGCAACCAAAGTCAAGAAATGAACATGGGTTGTGGAGCAATAGTTCAGTGGGTAGGGCATCTGCCTTGTATGAGGTCAACCAGGTGAGATCCCCCTCCCCGTATGGTTCCCTGAGTCCACCAGGCGTGATCCCTGAGGACCATCAGGTGTGGCCCCAAAACAACAGAAATATATAGACAGAGCCAGGGCCAGAAATCAGGCTTGCTGACACCTATTCTAAGAAGTCCTTTGTTTTATTTTTATATTAAAACCCTGGGGAAAAGCATTCTATTTAGTGGATTTTTTAAAAAAAATAATAATCAGAAGGGTTTGTATAAAAGAACTTAGAAAATCCTTTGAATTTGAAAGATTTTCTTTTTATTTTCTACTATACCAAAGCGCTGGAGTGATAACACAGCGGGTAGGGCATTTGCCTTGCACATGGCCGACCCAAGTTCGATTCCTCCATCCCTCTCGGAGAGCTCGGCAAGTTACCAAAAGTATCTTGCCCTCAGGGCAGAGCCAGGCAAGCTCCCTGTGGTGTATTAGATATGCCAAAAACAGTAACAACAAGTCTCACAATGGAGAAGTTACTGGTGCCTGCTGGAGCAAATCAATGAACAATGGGAGGACAGTGCTACAGTGCTATTTTTACAAAGAGATAGATAGATAGATAGATAGATAGATAGATAGATAGATAATATACATACACATATGTATCTATAGATATATAACTGTATTATTTTAACATGGTAGACAGAAAAAGTGTGGAAGGTTTTGATATTACAGTGGGTAGGGCACTTGCCTTGCCTGTAGTCAGCCCAGGTTTGATACCCTGCACCTCATGTGGTCCCCTGAGCCCTATGAGAAGTGATCCCTGGGTGCAGAGCCAGGAGTAAACCCTGACTGAGCACTGCTGGGTGCACTCCCTTCAAAAAAAAAAAAAAGAGTTTCTATCACAGGTCAGAGAGAGCACAAGTAGGGCAGTTGCTTTGCATATAGTAGACCTGGGATCAATCCTTGGCACCTCTTCAATTAATTTATAAACACAAAAATATAATTTTAAATTTACTGTTCTGGCTTTTGTCTAGCGTTTTAAAAGATTTGTGGACACCAGAATAAACAAAAAAATTGTTTCAATTCAGATTATATAAAACATTTTAAAACCTTACAACCATTTTCTTTTTAAAATATTATCTCTTGGGCCAGAGAAATACTACAGCGGGTAGGATATTTGCCTCGCATGCAGCTGTCCCAGGTTTGATTCACGGCATCCCTTATAGTTTCCCCAGAACCATCAGAAGTAATTCCTGAGTGTAGAGCCAGGCATCACCCCTGAGCTTTATGGGGTGAGACCCCCTCAAAAAATCCAATAAATAAATTAATTAATTTTTAAAAATAGTTCTTCATGGGACCAATTTTCTCCCACACACCTCTAGATAAATTTTTCTTTCCTTGAAGTCTTTTGTAAGAGCAATCAAATGGAAAACATTTTTTTTATTCAAATGAAAAATTGACCAGTCCAATGTCTCTAGAGACCCTACGCTATATGGCCATGTTCTGCTATCTAATAGAGTGTGCTTTGTCAGGAAGAACTTAGAATGGTCTAAACCTGGGTAATATGTGATCTCTACAGACATTGGATTGGCTATGTTTTTATTTGAAAAGGTTAAATATTAATATTGCACTGTAGCACTGTCCTCCCGTTGTTCATTGACCTGAGTTCAATTCCTCCGCCCCTCTCAGAGCCTGGCAAGCTACCGAGAGTGTCTTGCCCGCACGACAAAGCCTGGCAAGCTACCCATGATATATTCGATATGCCAACCACAGTAACAAGTCTCACGATGGAGAAGTTATGGGGCCTGCTCGAGAAATATTAATATTAGACATTAAATTTTTCTTATTTGCAATATAATGAATATATTAAAATATTTGTTTCAAGGGTTCATTTTTCTCTTTCAGATTTTTGTTGATGGAGTTGTCTTTCATTCCTGGCTCACCTATAGACCAAGGAATCTGTCCATTTCTGCAATACTTAATTTGGAGTGTGTGGTCCCCAGGTCAGCCCCAAATATCTACTGGCTTCTTCCATAAATACCAGTAGCTTTTTTCTGGAAAGTAGCACTGTTTATCCAGAGATCTTGGAATCTTGTTGGTTTGTATTTAGCTTCTCAAGCTCCTAGAATGTATCTGGTCTTGTTAACTCTCTGAGATGTTTGCTCTCTTCTGATCCCAAAACTCAAGTGCATAAGAGCGAGCTAAAAATGTCAGAAATGCCTCTTCACTCAGAACCTCACGGTTCTTTCTTTTGACTCTCCTACAGATTCTGGGGACATACTGCCAAACTTAAGTCACAGTAGCTGTACTCGAGACACAGCATAGAGAGATTTTGGAGGCATGCAGATTAACTTTTATTTGTCCACAATCCAAAGGCTGAGTGGCGCACAAGAGTTTGGGTTTAGAAAAACACAGAATATATCCAAGCATAGCTTCAGGTTTAAGAAAGCCACTGCTTTAGATCACTTTGTTCTACTATTCTGTGTTAATTTGTTTCTCACCTTCTAAAATGATTCAGGTAGTTCTAAGAAGATAACTTAAATTAGAAAATTTGATATCAATAGATTTCACAAGATTTTAAGATAGCCTTGCCTTAGACCAGGTATTCTCTTCAAGCAAAAATTAGTGACCATCTTGAGATTGTTTATTTTTATTGTTTTAGGGGCATACCTGACAGTGCTCAGAGCATACTTCTTGCTCTGCAATCAGGGATCAGTTCTGGCAGTGCTCAGGGAACCATACAAGGTGCCGGGGGTTGAAACTGGATCAGCCGTGTGCTAAGCAAATTCCCTATCTACTATACTATCTTTCTAGACCCATCTTTTTCTTAATTTAATAAAATGTTTCTGTGTTTGTGATGGGCTGGAACGATAGCACAGCGGTAGGGCATTTGCCTTTCAAGCAGCCAACCTGGCTGACCTGAGTTCAATTCCTCCGCCCCTCTTGGAGAGCCCAGCAACCTACCAAGAGTATCTCGCCCATATGGCAAAGCCTGGCAAGCTACCTGTGACATATTTGATATGCCAAACACAGTAACAGTTGTCACAATGGAGACGTTATTGGGCCCGCTTGAGCAAATTGATGAATAATGGGAGGACAGTGACAGTGACAGTGTTTGTGATAGGAAAGTATGAGGGTTTGATATAGGATTGGGAAAGTATGATAGTATATTTTCTTTTAGGCAAAATTTAAAGTTGTAGCTATTTAAAAGCAAGGCTTGGTACTACCTGGGCCCAATTTTTATCCCAGAAATGATACCTTGCCTATTTGTACTACCTTTTATTTTCATGTTTTCCTTTAAAAGATCCTGTGTCTCACCTGATGACAAATCAAGCAACAACTTCATGGTCCCACCTGCTCAGTATTGGTTCTTGGATCAATACAGATACTGTGTGAGATGTGGCAGGTCCCACTTCAGAGATAACTGGGTAAGGATACCATATGAACCAACACGTGATGTACTCAATTTAGCGCTTGATGGTGATAAAATGTATTCAGAGCAAGTTACAACAGGTATGGTCTATCTCCCCACTAAGGTATAAACAGAATGTGAATTAGTCATAAAGAATTGCCTCTCTAATATGTGTATTAGAAAATACTTGTTATTAATTAATAAGGAAAATCTGGTATTAAAATTACCAGTCTTATACATTTCTCCCAAGTAGGATTTTTTCTTTAATCTTCTTTTCTCTCCCTTCCTTCCTTCCTTCCTTCCTTCCTTCCTTCCTTTCTTTCTTCCCTTCTTTTTTCCTTCTTTTATTCTTTCCTTCATCCCTTCCCTCCCCTTTCCCTTCCTTTCTCTCTCTCTCTTTCTCTCTCTTTCTCTCTCTCCTCCTGGTTATGCACTTAGGAATACTCTTGGTGGTACTCAGAGGAACATATGCGATTGGACCCAGGTTGGACACATGCAAGGCAACCATCCTACTTGCTGTATTATCTATCCAACCCTGGATTATTTTTTCTCTGATGCTAAATATTTCACGAGTAAGTAAGTCCAAAATCAGTTATCATGGGAGGAGATGATAAGTTCAGAGGTTGCCATAACACTTTTTGTCTTTTATGAAGATATTAAACCCATATGATTGAAGAGTGTTTCCTGAGTCTACTTCAAACAAAATTGCAAATATGTACCTGACTCCCTTGAATTTTGTTTTCCTTTCTTCTATAATCTACAAGAGACAGGTTCTATGTTGGTCCCATTCTTAAAATCTGGCTGATCTCAGTACTCTTTGGAAGATACTTACTATCTGAGAGTTATAAGAAAAAACTATTTTATAAAGCTAACCTTTGTACTTTAACTAGTTCCTTTTTCATAGCTTTGAAAAATAAGCCTGAATCCTGTGCTTCATAAGATATCAAATGTCACATAATAACTTCCTTTGGTTTTCACAGTCAACACCTTTTTATGGAGCGTCCAATTACTCCAAAAGAACTTGATTTGTCCTTTCATCAAAATTTTAAAGTCTGTGCCTTTGAACACTCAGCAGCAGAACAGAAGAAACCCTATTCAGTGATGTCTTTGGTATTTTATATTTATATATTTATGTATTTTTAACCTATTGTACTCCACTTCGTGATGTCTTTAAAAACAGTTGTTTTTAATTTTCAATGTGGCCATAAATCCATAAATAAAACTTGACATATTTTTATTATATATGTGTTTATTAATCTCAATTTTACAGTTTTGTTTTGGGGCCACACCTTGTGGTACTCGGGGTTTACTCTTGGCTTCGTATGCAGAAATCATTCACAACAAGGCTCAAAGGACCATATAGGGTATTAGGGATAGAACCCAGGTTGACTGTACACAAAACAAGCTCTTTTCCTGTTGTTTTATCTCTTCTGTCCCCATCCACCCACCAATTTCACATTCCAAGTTCCTAAATTGAGTTTCCATGAAAATGGGAGCTAGTAAGGAGGTCTTTATTACCAATCTGTCCTCAATAGCTATTCACCTGGCTGTCGAAATCTAGTGTGATCTCTATTCTGTCATATGAGGAGAGAAAAGAATTTGAAATCTATATCCGGCATAGAGAGCTCAGAAGGATAACTTACCAGATGACTATTTAGATTATCTGAATTATTCAGTACGAGTTCAAAGGGTTGGAGTTTGACTCTAGCCACTTGCTACCCCACCAACCACTTGGACATCCTATGACATTTTCTTGTTGTTACTGTGTTTGGCATATCAAATGCATCACGGGGAGCTTGCCAGGCTCTGTCGTGCGGGCGAGATACTCTTGGTAGCTTGCCGGGCTCTCCGAGAGGGGCAGAGGAATCGAACTCGGGTCGGCCATGTTGGCCGCGTGCAAGGCAAACGCCCTACCCGCTGTGCTATCACTCCAGCCCCATTTTCTTAAAAATAAAAAAGTAATATCAGCAACATTTTCATTCTTGGTCCCAAAGAGTCTGTGTTAAAAGCCAGCTACACATAAAACTTTAAATGTTACTATCATTAATGTCATGAGAATCCCTTTTCATCTTTTATTCTGTCAAGATGTTGTCACATTCTTAAAATTTTAGGTTCCTTATTACCACTGGAGAGTTCTCAGCGGCATGTTTTGTGGTAATGATTCAAACACACTTTCTTCTGTTTAACTTGGTAAAGAAAATAAAATAATATCCCCCAAGTACAGAACAGTTTTCAAAGTCCCAAATAATCACAGAGCTTCTCTCTTGGACCTGAATGAGTTCTTCACTGCCTACTCATTCAGATTTTCTATGCAGGAATTACTAAATATTTCTCATTTTCATGTCTAATTAGAATGAAGTCTAGAAGGAGAAACTCATTCTGAAGAACAACAGTCCCAGTCCAAGATTATTTCGTGTCATTTTCATAAAAACCGAATTTTTTTTTTTGTGAGGGTAAAAAACTCCTTGATCTCAGTCTGCCTGAGACTGTAGACCTTCCTAGGTAAGACTCTGTGATCAAGAAATTAGCTGTTTGAACCTGCATTCTCTATTATTTTTTGTGGTCCCTTTTTTGCACTAAAAAAAAAAAAGCTGCTTCCATATAAAAAATTGTTTTGATGTTTTTAACTTCCTCTAACTCATTACTCTTCCTCTTTTAGGCTCTGTAAGTTTAGACATGGGGACCACAATGTGACTAAAGTCTGAACTCTGTTATCACTGCAATCCATATAAATACTTACTATATCCTGTCCTATTTCCTGGAGGGCCCTAATTCTCAGCTATATAAGCTTTTCTCAGAGCTATTGTATTGTTGAAAGTTCTGCTGCTCTTTGCCATAGCTTACAGTTGAGAGATGAGGTGACAAGTAGAAAAAGAACTTTATTAGTATCAAGACAAAGGATGGAACATACCACACTCAGATCCTCAATAACCACTTGCTTATGTGCTGACAAGAAACATATAATATTAGAGATATGTTTTTAAAATGTAGATTTGCAAACTGATGAACATAAAAGTAGTGAAAATACCAACGTAACCATCGTGTTGGTGGTATAGTGGTTAGCAGAGTCACCACCTTCCCAAAAATGCCCATGTGAATTTATTGATGAAGTTCTTCTAAAACATATTTCATGTATCTGTAAATCTAAACAAATATTTCACATTAAGGGTTCAGCCTTCATTACCCTTGTGATAATAGGGTTTGGGGAAAAGGTCAAGAGAAGGGATTGTTAATTTCATTTCATTTCATCATCCTGTTAATCGTCGATTGCCTCGAGCAGGCCCCAGTAACGTCTCTTTCATCCTAGCCCTGAGATTTTATTCAGGGCTCTTTAGGAGAATGAGACCCATCATTGTTACTGGTATTTGGCATATTTGGTAGGCCACAGGGAGTTTGCCAGACTCTGCCCTGTGGGCAGGCTACATTCAACAGCCTGCAAGTTTGTCCAAAGTAGGAATGAGATAATAAGATGTCGCGTGGCCGCGAATGCGGCCGCGCGGTTCCGGGATCTGGATTTTATAGTCTCTGAGTCTTGGCCGCTGATGGGATTACACAGCGCCAGGGGGCCAGGTGGTGGGTGTGACCCCCGCCTACTGGAATTACCGCTGATGGCAGTCTCCGGCTGCCGTAGCCCTGGCCGGGGCGGGGAGGAAAGCTCAACCCGCTCCCCTCCAAGGGACTCCGGGAAGGAACACCGAGGCGCGGGGGCAGAGACTGCACTGCTCTCGTCCGGGATCTGGATTTTATAGTCTCTGAGTCTTGGCCGCTGATGGGATTACACGGCGCCAGGGGGCCAGGTGGTGGGTGTGACCCCCGCCTACTGGAATTTGGAGGATCTGGGTGGAAGATGCTCGACTCCAATTCGAGTAGGGAAATATTCTTTATATTCCGATCTGTCCATCCAGAAGAATTTTATGATTTCTCAGTTTTAAATTCCATCTCTTAACTTTTTTACACTGGTTTTACTATGAAAAAAGATGTGCTGGAAGCTATAGAACTGGTGTATGAGAACACAAAAACATTACCTTGAAAAGATCCATGTATAGTTATGTTCATTGCAGTGTTCAGTTCGCTAGCCAGAACATGAAAACAAAACAACTGTCCAACAGCTGATAAATGGATAAAGAAGTTGTGGCAGACATACACAATTTCCTATGTAGTCACAAGGAAAGATGAAATCTGATAGTTTGCTGAAACATGGGTAGAGTTGGAGGATATCATGTTAAGCAAAATATGTCAAAGGGAGAATAACAATAAATAATCTCATTTATGGTACACAAAGCAACAAATCAAAGGAATAGACAGTATCAAATAATGACAAACTTCTAGCCTTAGATTATAAAATAAATTGCTTAGCAGTGGAGGGAGGAAAGTGTGGAACAGAAATGAAGCCTAGAACAGTGGTGGAGGGTTTTGAACACTTTAGTGGTGGTGAGGCACAGTAACTTGAACATCAAAACCACTAACATTAACACCACCGATAAACAATAATACATTATAAATTTTTAGAAATATATGGATTCCTCTACCCCTCTCGGAGAACCCGCAAGCTACCAAGAGTATCTCACCCGCATGGCAAAGCCTGGCAAGCTACCCATGACGTATTCAATATGCCAAACACAGTAATAACAAGTCTCACGATGGAGACATTACTGGGCCCGCTCGAGCAAATCAATGAACAATGGGAGGACAGTGACAGTGATATATACATATATATATATAGAGAGAGAGAGAGAGAGAGACACACACAATGCAATATATATACATATATACATATATACATACATATATATATATATATCGCCCACACGGCAAAGCCTGGCAAGCTACCCGTGATGCATTCGATATGCCAACTTGGAAAGTAAAGTCTCCAACGGAAACGTTACTGGGCCCGCTCGAGAAAAATTGATAACAACGGGGAGGACAGTGACAGCTCTTTCGGGTGCGTGGACAGTGAGATATACATAGACACACACACAACACTTCTAATTATACATGAAAATGAGATTTATTTCATCTTGGCTTTAAGATGAAATCTTGCCTTTTGCTACAACTTGGATAGAACGGGAGAGTGTGTCACATTAAGTGAAATAAGTCAAAGGTAAAGGGGCAAGAGTCAGACAAATCTCTATCGTACGTGGTATCTAGAGGAATACAGCAAGGGATAGAATAGTATACAATGATAACAAACCCTTGAACTTTGACAACAGAACTGAGATTACCAAATGGTGAGGAGAGGAAGGTTGAGGGTGGGAAGAAAGAGATGGACAAGATGTGGCATCTGAAGAGTGGTGAATGGTGTTTGGTACTTTGGTGATGGTGGAAATACAATTAAGCTGTACATCCAAAGTATTAACACTATTGTAGCCATGGTTACCTCAACAACAATAAAATATACAAAAAAATACAAAAAAAACACACTAGTATAGTTTGATAAAGAGAAAAGTCTACCCTGAATAACATACATATTAGGAATTAACCTAATTCCTAACCTTAAAAACTAGGAATTATGTTGTACTTAATAAAAGGAGTGGGGTAAATATACTATGCCAGACAGACAACAAACAGATCAATTAAATTAGGCAAATTTTTAGACTGAAAAAAAGAACAATTAGTGCCCAAGGGATTGTTCTTGTAGTGCTCAGGGGATCATGTGGTGTCATGATCAGATTATGGTCTCATACATGTAAAGTGTACACTTACTGCATCAAGAGCTCTGTCTCTCTCTCTCTCTCACTCTCTCTCTCTTTCCCACTCTCCCTCCCATCTCCCTTCTCTCCCAACTTCCTTCCTTCCCTCTGTCCTCTCACATAGACCTTAATTCATCCCTCTATCTTCTTTTCTCTTTGTGCAGCCATTCAACTACTAGGAAAACAATAATAGGAAACGAAGCAAATAAGCAAGGTGGCCCCTCAAAAAACTCAAGCATAACAAATATATATTGAAAAACATAAATTGGAAAGTTAGGTAAAGCTTAATTAAAGGGCTACTAATGCTGAAAAATATGTAGCAAGTGAAATTTTTACATAGAAACTGTATGAAAACGGGCCAGATCAGAAAGATAGTACAACATGTAGGGTGCTTGCCTTGCATGCAACCCAACTAGGTTTGACCCCCAGTATCTCATATGGTCCCCCAAGCACCACCAGGAGTATTTCCTGAGTGCAGAGTGAAGAGTAATCCCTGAGTATCATCAGGTGTGGTCCTCAAACCAATAAATAAACAAATAAGCAAATTTAATAATAAATGTCTGTATTTCCAATTCAGAAGACTGGTTAAAGCCACTGTGACATATTGATCTACTAACTGGTATTAACCCCAAAACTCACATTGCCCCCCAGGTACAATGGAGGATGAGGCAATTTGTGAAAAATTTTAGAAGAGTTAACCAATACAGTGTTAAATTTAAAATATTTAAAATTGATATCCAAACCATAGAATGTAAACTGCAATGTGTGCAATATCATGATTTTTAAGAAAAATATTGCCCCCTAATTTTTTAGGAATTAACCTTATGCCTAACCTTAAACACTAGGAATTATGAATTAGTTAAAGGAGAGGAGTAAACATACTATGCCAGGGAACAGATGAGGGGAGGGCCAGGGGTGTCTCCCATAATTATATCCCTCACCAAAGAAAAAATTTTAGTCATTCAGATCATTAAAATACATTTCTCATTTATTTGGTAGGGACCAAATTTCCTGACTCACACATTCCCAAATGCTTGGCATTTCTTAGGTGTTGAGAGTGATCAAATTGTCATTCTGTTGAGAAGAAAAGCACCTTCCTTAGAGGCAGGCAGTGGGTGGGGATTGGGGGGTGATGGGAGGGAACCTGGAAACACTGGTGCTAGGAAATGTACACTGGTGGAGGGATGGGTGTTGGAATACTGGATGATTTAAATATAATCATGAGCAATTTTGTAGGACTGTAGCACTGTTCTCCCATTGTTCATCGATTTGCTCGAGCAGGCCCAGTAACGTCTCCACTGTGAGAATTATTGTTACTGTGTTTGGCATATCGGATACGTCACAAGCCTGGAACAATTTTGCAAAAAATAAAAAATAAATGTCTGTTAAAAGACTGAGCTAACTTTTGGAAGCACCCAAAGATGAGGGTTGACTTCCTGCAGAGTAATGTGATTAAAGGTTGCCAACTTCCTGCCCTAACGCCAGGTCCCTAGAGACTGGAGATTGAGGTTGAGTTCAATTGCCAATGATTGATGATTAAGTCAATGCTTAAATAATGAGGCCTCTATGCAAACTATGAGGATAGATATTGAGAGTTTGCAGATGTTCAACATATCTAATTTTGAAAAGGTCATGGAAGACCCCTGTTCTCTCCCTATATCTTATCCTAATAATCTCTTCTACTAACTGTTGTTGAGTTAATATCTTTCTATAGCAATTCAGTGATCCAATACATAAATGCCTTCCTGTATTCTGGGAAATAAATCAAAAGACCATGGGACCTTTAATTTATAGCCAGTCAGTCAGCAAACAGGTAACAGGCCTGAGTTGGTACATGTGTCTGAAGGTTGAAAGTGGGTGTTGGGAACCTTCAATCTGAACCCAGGTGGTAAGAAGTACAGGTAACAGGCTAAACCTGCAACTGGGAAGGTGGTAACCCTTACATGATACCTTTCAGTATCTGTGTTACAAATCATAATGCTCAAAAGAAGGGCAGGAGGGAAGAAGGGAGGGAGGGAAGGAGGAAGAGAGAGAGAGAGAGAGAGAGAGAGGGAGGGAGGGAGGGAGGGAGGGAGGGAGGGAGGGAAAGTGCCTGCCACAGAGGCGGGGCAGGGAGCAGAGGGAAACTGATGGTGGGAAAATTTGATGAAGGATCAGTTGTTGAAAGATTATATGACTGGAGCCCAATCAAGAACCATTTGGTAACTGTGTATCTCACTTTGATTCAATAAAAAAAAAAATAATGATAATTTTTTTTTAAAGGGGAAAGGTGGCCTTAGTTGATTGAGTCCTTTTACCTGTGGAATCCAGTGCTATCTCTGGGTAGATAGCATCAGAATTAAGTGAATTCCAAGATCACTGCTGCTGTCTGGAAACTGACTGACAGTTCTCAGAATTGTGGCGCTGTGAACACAGGTATACACATGTGTGCCAGCATACATAAACACACACACACACACACATACACACACGCACACACAACACACACACACATACACTAAAATTGGGTCCAGAAACCTTATTCAGTATGGAGGAGAGGGGGTAGGTAACTCATGAAAACGTACACTTAGAAATATAAAATTCAGATTCTGTCCTGAAATAAAAATCTTTCTACCAGTTAATACTTTTTCTAAACCATATGGACTTTCCTTCCTCAAAGAGCTGAGAAGGGAAATTCCAAATACTTTGCAGACATTAAGGCTCTCTAAAGTTCAAGAGCTAGTGAGATGTTAATTCACGGTCAGGGTCCTCCCATTGTTCATCGATTTGCTCGAGCGGGCCCAGTAACGTCTCCATTGGAGACGTTACTGTGTCTGGCATATCAAATACATCACGGGTAGCTTGCCAGGCTCTGCTGTGCGGGCGAGATACTCTCGGTAGCTTGACGGGCTTTCTGAAAGGGGCGGAGGAATCGAACTCAGGTGGGCCATGTTGGCTGCGTGCAAGGCAAACGCCCTACCGCTGTGCTATCGCTCCAGCCCGAGATGTTAATTACTTCCTAAATTTTGAAATGTGGCACAGATGATACATGGAGACAAATATTGTATATCTCTGCTATATTTCAAATTTAAAAGAAACATGAACATAGTCTTCATATTTGTAAAAACGTAAAGCAAAAATATTTGTATCCCTGGGTGTAGAGATTCACTATATTTAACTAAGGCTTTAGAACATGTATCCAAATATTATGTCTTTCCTTTACCCTTTTCATCCTCCTTACGACTTAGTAGCACTAGCCCCTTTGAGGCAAATTTTTTTAAAATAGTAAATAAAAGAACATTGTTACAACTTTTAATTCATTTTTTCTTTGCATAATTTTTCCTTTTTTCCTTTTTCCTAATTCATTTTTTCTTTGGAACCTTAACCTGTAGCTTCACTGCTTTAAAAAATAAAGAAAGAAGGACCTAGAAAGGGCCAGCACCATCTTCTAAACCTTTCCTCACTGTCTCACCCTTCCTGGTGATTTTCAATAAAATGTCCCAAGGCATTCATATCTGTGGGTTTTATATACTTCATATATATTACTCAAAATATATAAATACATATGATATATATTTTATATAAAATATGCATAATATATAATACATATAAATAAAATACTCAAAATAAATTCTTTGATTTTTCAGTTATATCATTCATAAAAATAATTAGGACCAGCAGCCAAGACTTCTTTATCCTGAATACAATGTTCTGTTTTGTTTCTGGGGGTTGAACCCAGGGTGAAGGACACAAACTTCTTTGCTATCTTGAATCCAGAGCCTTCTACTGTGCCAAACAATGTTATGCTTGTCAATAGAAATATGCATAAGACAAGGGAAGGTACACCAGCTCCCCCTAGGTGACTCAGTGGCCACCATCCTCCAGAGGCCATTGGACAGTGAGGTTTGGGCCCTCAGTGATGAGACTCGTGGGGCCTCACAGGATGGGGGTGGAGCTAGCCCTTTCCTCCACATCCAATGAGACCCCGAGTTGCCGCCCATGAACGGCCTCTCTGGCTCCTGATCAAGCTGCTTAACAGCCATGATCCCAGAGACTCAGGAACAAATCTTGGAACCCAGCAGGTTTGGGGAGAAATCCCTCCAGATTTAATTGTTAAAATTTCGGAATTTCAAAATTGTGTGACCTCTACTGCAGCCACACGACATCATAAGTTATTCATAACCAGCAACAGAAAACAAATTGTCTACTGTTGGGAGTGATAGCACAGTGGTAGGGCGTTTGCCTTGTGCTCCGCCGTCTCGGCTGAGCTGGGTCAGGTCCAATTCCTCCACGATTCTTCCACGATTCCTCTGCCCCTCTTGGAGAGCCCGGCAAGCTATCGAGAGGATCTCACCCATACAGCAAAGCCTGGCAAGCTACCCGTGAAGTATTCAATATGCCAAACACAGTAACAAGTCTCACGATGGAGACGTTACTGGGTCTGGTCGAACAAATTGATAAACAGGAGGGCAGTGCTACAGTGCTACAGTGCCTTTTCAGCAGATCTTAGTGTTGGGGTAAAATCCCAAATAATAACAGTGGGTCTGGTGTCAAAATATTGAATGTAATCAAAGTAGAGAGAGAGTAATGTGGAAATCATCTGCCCCACGGGTAGGCGGAGGGTGTGGGATGAGGTATACTAGGGATTTTGGTGGTGGAGAATGGGAACTGGTGAAGGTATGGGTGTTTCATTTTATGACCGAGACTTAAACCCGAAAGCTTTGTAACTGCTCTCACGATGATTCAATAAATAAAATTATCACTTGATCACTTGATCCCCCGTTATTCATCGATTTACTCGAGTGGGTGCCAGTAATATCTCCATTCATCCCTGTTGCGTGCTAGCGTAGCCCAATCGCATCTGTTCGTTCTAGGAACAGGCAGAGCCTCAAACCCATCATTCAGGGTCTTGACGAAGAAGTCTGATTTTTTTATATAAAAAATTTTATAATTTTTATAAAATTATAAAAAATAAAAAAAAGTAAGGTGGAGTTCATGTCCAATTCAATCAGCTAATCAGTGGCTGAATAAATAGCAGTACTCCTACATTTAAAAAAAAAAGACAAGGGACGGTAGGAAGAGTCGACTGCAGCCCCGAGACTGGTAAATTACTGCACCTGTGACTTTTTACTGAAACCCAGTCCCAGCCATTCACTGATGGGTGTGTCTAGGAGCTGAGGAAAAAACCCGGAACCTAAGGAACGAGCATGAGGCACAAGTGATAGGACAAACTGGGAACCAGATGGTCAATGTTCTGTGCTAGCCCCCAAGATTAGCAAGTGTGGATCCCATGATCCCATCCCCCACTGCAGCAAAAAAAAAAAAGCAAAAAACATAAAAACAAAAAACAGCAACAACAAGAGAGCCTGCAAATCCTGAATTGTAGACCATCTTCCCTTTAAAAAAAAAAAAGTGACTCCTTTGTGGTATTGATTAAAAGACTGTTATAAACCTGCATTTCCACTTATTACATCATTTACATTCCATTCTTTTTTCGCCCATGGAATCAAACAGTATCATTGGGGTGGGTAATAGGTATGAACGGAGGTTCAATACACAGAAGCAAGCGGAGTCTTTGGGATCCTAGAGGACTTAAAAATGAGCCTCCAGGGGCTGGAGCGATAGCACAGCGAATAGGGTGTTTGCCGTGCACACAGCCAAGCTGGGTTCGATTCCCAGCATCCCATATGGTCCCCCCAAGCACCACTAGGAGTAATTCCTGAGCACATGGGCCAGGGGTAACCCCTGTGCATTTTTGGGTGTGACCAAAAGAAAAAAAAAGAGCCTCCACAAGGCTGAATGAAGAACTGCCTGATAATTGAAAGGGCTCTTCCATAGACCCAGAGCAGACAAAGTCTGGGAAAACCTCAACTGACACTATTTGCTAAACACTTAGTAGTGTGCAATCTGAGCGCCAGATCAGCAAGCTTTACCCAGCTGAGCTAACAGGGAATTCTCTGGTGCTGTTCAAGTGTAGACTCAAATACAGTCAAGGCAGTTCACTTGTTGCTGGACAATATTGTTTTCCTTCCCTTAAACAGTGCCAACCTCTCCACATTTTTGAATCTTTTTAAAACTATTAATTCAAAAGATGTGAATTGTAGCAAAAGGCTTTATTCCTGGGCGTAGGGGTGGGCTATGAGAGGGAGTAAGAGCCTTTTTCTTTAAGGATGGAAGCACTAGACTGGAATGATTGCACAGAGCGTAAGGCATTTTGCCTTGCACGTGGCTGACCAGGGTTCGATTCCTCCTTCCCTCTTGGAGAGCCCAGCAAGCTACCAAGAGTATCCCACCACAAAGCCTGTAAAGCTCCCCATGGCATATTCGATATGCCAAAACCAGTAACAACAAGTCTCACAATGGAGACGTTACTAGTGCCCACTCGAGCAAATCAATGAACAACGGGAGGACAGTGCTACAGTGCTACAGTATGAAAGCACTAAAATGATCTCCCTCTAATTTATAATTACAGCCTCTTATGAAGCTGTTGCTAAAATTTTTTATGAAGGAAGTGGGAGGGCCTCCAATATGGTACTCAAGGCAAAGGCCAAAGGATGTGATACGCTGAGGCCCTGAAGTGCTGAGAGGTACCCAGGCTCAGAGAATCTCACAGGGTTGGGATTGGTGGGTTCAGTATCAGAACACAGATCCTACACTGAGAACCAGATGACCTATTTTCTACCACTGGTTCTGAAGTATCAACCCTAAATGGCAGCATTAACACCTGTACTAGCTCCAAGGGCCCTGAATGTTAAACTCTAATCTCAAGGGTTGCATTTGGCTCAGATCTAGATTTTATCCTACCTCAGGGCATCAACAAGTAAATGCAGTCTTTGATGAGTCAGGATTTGGAGTGACCAGGCGCCCTCGAAGGGATAAATAAAAAGTCTTTTTATTTTATTTTTATTTGTTTGTTTATTTTTATTTATTTTTTTAATTTTTATTAGTGAAACTCCATGAGGTACAGTTGTAGACTTACAAATTTTTGTGCTTGGGTTTCAGTTATACAATGATCTAATACCCATCCCTGCACCAGTGCCCATTCTCCACCACCACTGATCCCAGTATCCCTCCCACCCCCCATCCCCCCATTCCACCCTACCTCTGTGGCAGGGCATTCCCTTTTGTTCTCTCTCTCAGAAAGTTTTTTTAATACTTGTGATGAAAATGCCTCCTCTCTTGAAGGTCTCCCACTTGTCTGCATTGAAATGTAATAAACCGCTCCCAAACGCACTCATCTTCTGCAGGGCAGCTATGAAACTCTGAAATCAAGTTCTTATTTTTTTTCCCCAATGCAGAAATGATTCCTTTGAATTAGCAACACTAAGCCTTTGCATGTTGTGTTTTCTTCGCCCTGGGTGCCCTTTCCTGCAAGCTAGACAGTTTTCAATGCTTAGATCCAGTTGAACATGGTCCCTGAAAGGGCATCTCTCTCAAATTCTGTCTTCCTCCCCACCCTCACCTTCCCCTCTCCCTCAACAGTCTCATCTACCACCTAAACATGTGTTTCAATACAAACCTATTCATTAGTTATGCATATGTAATCTTCCCTTTAGGCCAGAAAGTGCCAAGCAGGAGGTGACCTTGTGTTTCCTGCTAAGTGTTCAATTCCTAGGACTAAAGCACAATCCAGTACAGGGGATGGTGCTCAAATACTATTCCTTAGTATGTGGGAAAGGTTACAGTTTGACCAGGACAAGAAAAAACCCTTCTCTCTAGAGGAAAAATGGAGATACAGTATTACTTTCAAGAAAGAAAACTAATAACAAGATTTCCTTGGTTGCTGAACTAATTGGAGTGTAAGAGCTCTGCACAAAGAGAGAGAGACAGACAGACAGACAGACAGACAGAGACAGAAAAAGAGAAAGAGAGGACAGCCTGCAAACTCTAGTTTCTCACCCTCCACAGCAGCAATGAGCAGTCTTGACCACACTCACTCAGGCCATGCAGGTATACCAGCACACTCACAGCAGAAACAATAGAATGTTAATACTATTAACTGGGAACTTTGCAAGTAAACCAGTTGTTATTCACTCTCCTCCCTACAGGTGGCACTGTTGGGTAAACCTAGAAGTGCCCATCAAGGTCTTTCACTGTTACTGTCACTGTCCTCCCGTTGTTCATCAGTAATGGCCCAGTAACGGCTCCATTTTTTTTTTTTGAGACTTGTTGTTACTGTGTTTGGCATATTGAATACGTCACGGGTAGTTTGCCAGGCTTTGACGTGCGGGCGAGATACTCTCAGTAGCTTGCCGGGCTCTCCAAGAGGGGTGGAGGAAGGTCTTTCAGAAAAACAAATAAATAAATCTGTGAACTTCTACACATTTAGCAAATATTGTAGCACCTGCTTCCGTTTTCTCATTGACTTGAATTTAACCATCATTTTCACAAACTACTATTTAACAAAAGTTAAAGAAATGACTGATCAATTCATCTGACAGTATTTTTCACAGCTTTGAAAAATCACTATGCAAACAGAGAACTGTATGAGCACTTTCAATTGTATTATTTTTGTATTTCCTAAATTATTCTAAAGACTTTGATGGCTAATCTGACTGCTAAATTGCCCCTCTGGGTTCAGTAATCCATGTTCGTTTTCCCAGAGTAATCCTCTGGGCCATGTAGGTATTGATTATGCAATAGCTCTTGAAAAAAAAAATCTCTCCACTATTCTCTCCAGAATTGCCTTACTAGTGGTCATTGTGTTTGAGTTTTCATACCTGACTTCTTCTCTGATTTTTCCAGCATGAGTAATAGAAATTTCCAGATTAAGTTTTCCTCACACACATTCAAACTACAGCATCCCTTCCTACTGGCCAATTGTAATGTCATCAATTCAAAAATGTCTGGACATTGGTTGATTGGGGGTTGGGGGGCATTGAAATGGATGAAATGTGTTATATTCCCTAGTTCTTTTCTAGATAGGAGATGCAGATGTAGGGGTGGTGGAACACAGTAGGGGGGATAACGGGTCAGAGGTCACATATCTGGTACTACAATGAAGAGATGCAAACATTAAAAATTAAGCAAAATATAGTCTCGCATGAGATGGCGGTAAACACTACGAAAGGTTTCTTATGTAGGATAGAAGTTTTGAATAACTTTCTCAGTCAGGGAAGATCTTGATGAGAACTCAGCTTGTCAGGTGAATGACCCGTATAGGAGGAGGGGCAGACAGCAGTGAAAATTCCAGGCAGAAGGAATATCAAGATGCAAAGAACCTAAGGGAGGGGTCATGTCTGCCCTAGTTAATGAAGGGCAAGGGGTCAGGTAAGCAAAATGATGAGTTGAGGGCTGGTATTCCCTAGTCTTCTTCCTAGAGAAATAATAAATGCAGACTCACGGGCCAGAATAAATTCTGTGTTTTCTACTGTGAGTTGTAGGGGCACTAGACAAAGGCGTTAAGCAGAGGAAGACCATTATCTTATTGTTATTAGGTTAAATTGTGTATTTTTCTCACCAAGAGATATGCTGAAGTGCTAATACTCCATCCCCAGTATTTCAGAATGCAATCTTATTTGGAAATAGAGTCAATGCAGGCAGATATAATTAACTAAGATGAAGCCATATGAAAGTAGGGTGGGCCCTTAATCCAATATGACTGGGAGTCTCATGAAAAGGTCCTGTCTACCTGTGGATCCCATCAGGTTCCCATTCAGGAATATATGTGATTTAGATCTTTAAGGGGCAATGCAAATAGAAGAGATATTTTATTGTATAAAGGTAAAGATTCATACTATGAAACAGAGAGTAATATGCAAACTGTAAGCCTCTTTAGATTTCATTAGCGCAAAGTTCTTGCATATCTCCAGTGTTGAAATGAGAATTATGGACTAGAGTCATTATTTTCTGATTTTTCCACCTCTAGATTTCTGTTATGAAGTTATTTTTTTTCTTGTTTGTTTGTTTTTTTAAAAAAACCTATAAACCCTGGAATCATTCTTTAATAAAATCAACATTGCTGATATTGAAAGATAAAAAAAATAGCAAAAAGAAATCTGTTCTTTAAAGGTAAGAGTGATTCATTCTAAAAATGAATGCTGGGGAAAAACTAAATAAAAATATAAATGCTGGAAGAAAGGGAGGAAGTGCAACAGAAAATTTACAACTTCAGCAGCAAATTTACAACTTTGGTCTCACCCATGAGGGAGTGTGCAGAGAAACTCAGGTATGGGAAACACATGACTGAAATCTCCAAGCTTGCTCGGAGCAGGAATGGGCCTCCTGCACCATCTTCCAAGTTTACCAGTAGCTTAGCAGTCTCACCCACAAATTGCCCCCTGGCACCAAATAATCTCATAAGTGGCCATGATCCAGAGACTCAGAAATAAAGCGCCCAGAAGAGAGCTACATAGGTCTCACTCATGGGTGAATCTGCTGTATAATCGTGTTCTAAATTTTAGAATTCCTAGAGCAACCTCTCATACTCTATGCCACTGATGTACCAAGAGTAGCACACAACATCTGATGGGGGTTAACAAACATGTTTGTAATCTTTTATACAAGAGCCCAATGGCTCCAGGATGAAATATAACAATCTTCACACACTTTCCTCTAAGGAAACTTTATTGGACCATTTTTAGCAGACTTTTCATAACCAGCAATACAAAATTAATTATTCTGTTATGCTTTGGGGGTCACGGTTTGGGAGTTGGAGTGGAAACATTCAAAATATGATGGTGGGAAGGTGCAATGGTGGTAGGATTAGTGTTTGAATATTAAATGTAATGAACTATTGTGAACAACTTTATAAAAATAAAATAAAATTTGGGAAAAAATTAAGATTAATGTTAAGAGTCTCAGAGTTGTCAGAAAACCTGGGTTCTCTCCTGACTCTCCTTTTCCTTAGTCATCTGAATGCAATTCCACTCTAGTTATATAACTTTAATGGAAAGGGTTGTAAGTGGTTTTATCACTCATTTAATGGAGTATTCAAGGCTCAAGAACTTCCAGACAATTTAATGGGCACATAAAAAAATTCATAAACATGATACTAAACAAATCTACATTAATTAAATATTCTCAGATCTTTCCTTCTTTTGAATCCCCCTTATGCCTTCATCTCTCGTATATATTACAATCCACAAACTCCGAGTGGTATTCTTTTTCAAAAGAAAATTATAAATCCCAACTTACCTGGATCTGAGTTCTACTCTTCCATGGTTTGTGATAAACTATTAGCTCTTTCAGTCTCTTTACTGAATATAAAAATTTAAATGACTAGTTATTTTCATTGTTTCTAGAATTTAGGATATGTAGGAATGAAATTTATGAATGTTTGAAGAATCATTATCATGTATGTCACTGTATTGTTCCCTCTTCAGACCTCTTCAAGACCAGTTCCTGGGTTCCATTTATCTAGCTATCCTCAAAGGCAAAGTTCAAGATCACAAAAATAATCAGTGTCTCCATCATTTGCCTTTCTTTGTACTTTTCTAGCATGGATTCTACATGCAGATCCATTTCAAGGTATGGTCTATGTGTAGTACCTTGCTTGAAATGGTCACTGCTATTACCTCTGTCGTAATCCCACACTCAGAAACAGTGTAATAAAACTCATACATCATCTTCCTTTATGTTGGTTACAGAACAGCCAACTCCCAGAGAAATTCTGGTTCTGTGCTCAGGACTCACTCCTGGAGATGCTTAGGAGACGATATGTGATACTGGAGAGATCACTGAGGTCAGCTGTCTGCAAACAAAGCCAGCACCTCAACTCCTGTACTATCTCTGTGGCTAGAACCTTTGCTCTGTTTTTGGTTTATTGTTTGGTTTTAAACCCCTAGTTTAAATCCTCCATATTCTTTGACTTGAAGTGCAGGGTCATTGTTTTCAACAAGAAACCTGCTCAATAAAAGTCATCTTCCATGAATCAAGGAAGAATAAAAATAAAAAATAATCCCAATCTTCTTTCTCTTCCTAAATTCTTCTGTTGGCTTCTATCATCCAGAGCACTGATGTCATTTTTGCTAACAGTTGTGTTCTATCAATTCTCTTAAAGGACCTAAAAAAAAAAAAAGAAAGAAAAAGAAATGCCAGTGTTTCGCTGAGTTTCAGAATCCTCAGTTAAAATGAAGGTTTTCCATGAAACAAAGAAAACGTTCATCCAAATTGGCTGTCCATGCCTTTCTCCCAGTTAGGTCCTTGTAGACATTCACAAATTATAAGAAAGAAAATCAGAAGAGATGGAGGGGATAGAGGAGACTAATAAGATAACTATCATGCCATGTTGTATTTCCCTCCAATCTCGGAAGAAAGGCTCACTGCTCAGAGACTCCTTGGAGCCTTAATTGATTGGCTTTTCCACTGTGCCCCTCACTTTGGGGGGAAAACTCAGATCAAGAGATCAAGGCACAGAGAGGCCAAACCCCCAGAGTTCCCAGCCTGCATGGCCCAAGGACCTCATGAGTTGTCTCCTTGACAACTTGGGGGTGGATTTGCATATATCCAAAGGGACAGTCATGAGCTGAATTCACCTATCTCTGTCTCTGGGATATCCACATACATGTACGTCAGTGTTGGTCCCATGCAGATGCAATGCAGAACCAATGCAGGGAATAGTGGGGTGGAAAGAAGGGAGAAGTTTGACCATGGGGCAAGGGGCACAGGTGGAGAGGAGTAAAGATGGCTCTTACCACATTGCAGCGCTGAAACTGTGAGTATTTTGAGATTCTACATCAAGACTGCCAAAATTTAAGTCTGTCATCTCACATGAAAGCCAGTTTGTTGACACAGGACAGACACTGTCTTGTTGAGCAGCATCTTCAGGTGCTTGTTTGGGGACCACACTCAGAGGTGTTCAGGGCTCTACACTCAGGGATTACTCCTGGCAGTACTCAGAGGACCATATGTGGTCCAGGGATCGAACCCAGGTCAGTAGCATGCAGGGCAAGCACCCTCTTCACTTTATGATGCCTACTTAGGTAAGTGGCACTGTGTCTCTTCCTATACACTTCTTCCAGTTGCCATTCTCCAAAGAGGTACCTCAACCTGCCTTTGTCCTCAGCTTCAAGTCACTTGTCTGGGCTACTTCTCCCAATCTCCCCAGGAGCTCTTGGAACCTTGGCTTACCCTATCAGAAATTCTTTGAAAACCTGGTGTTTTTTTTTCAACTGAATCACTGTGAGAGACACAGTTACAAAGTTTTTGTAATTGGGTTTCAATAATACAATGTTCCAACAGCCATACCCTTGTGTATGTGCACAAATCCTTGCAAATCCCCCAGCCCCTAGAAATTTTTTTTTTTTTTTGCTTTTTGGGTCACACCTGGTGATGCATAGGGGTTACTACTGGCTCTGAACTCAGGAGTTACTCCTGGTGGTGCTCAAGGGACCATATGGGATGCTGGGAATCGAACCCAGGTTGGTCATGTGCAAGGCAAACGCCCTACCCGCTGTGCTATCTCTCCAGCCCCTAGAAATTTATTTTTAAGAAATGAAAAATTTGAATAAGAAAACCACCTTACTAAATATTAGGTAGTTGGTAGGTCATGTACATTTTCCACCACCAGTAACCCCAATTTCTCTCCTGTCCCATTCCTCTCAGCCTGCCTCTATGGCAGGCACTTTTCTTCTTTCTCTTGCTCTCTCTCTCACCCTCTCTCATTTTATCTCTCTTTATCCCTCTCTCTCATTCTTGCTCTCACTCTCTTTTCTATTGGGCATTATGGTTTGTGGGTTTGCTATACAGGTACTGAAAGGTTATCACGTTTGTCCCTCTACCTACTTTCAGCACACAGTTCTTGTCCAGAGTGATCATTTTCAACTATCTTTGGCATAGTGGTTCCTTCTCTATCCTAGCTGCCATCCCCCCCATCACCACTTGTGGCAGGCTTCCAACCATGGCCCATTCCTCCTGGTCCTTGTTTCCCTGTCCTTGTGTATTAGTCTCATACTATTGTTTCAATATCCCAAAAGTACATTCAATCATTCTATGTCTGTCCCTCTCCCTCTTACTCATTTCACTCAGCATGCTACTCCCCATGTCCATCCATTTATCCATAAATTTCATGGCTTCGATTTTCCTGGTAGCTTCGTAGTATTCCACTGTGTAGATATGCCATAAGAACCTGGGTTTAAGTAGGCGTATTGGAGCCTGCCTAACTCCCCAAGATTTGCCTTTAGTAAGTCAAGGAAAAATCAGAATGATATTAAGGCTTAGTTAACTGCACAGAGGAGGGGAAGCTGTATAAATGATCTCATGTTGTGTGAACATTCTTTCGGTCGCAGACACTGAGATAAGAGATGCGAGAGAAATGAGATTTGCTGGAGAGGCTCCTTGCTCGCTCTGACAGAGAAATGGAGAAGCGTCCCACGGCCTCTTTTATTGACTATCCTATATGTACACACCTCTAATGCACTCAGTAAAAAGAAATCATTAAGGGGGAGGGGGAAAGGGTTCCAGGAGGATATTAATACAGCAAAGCTGAATTGTTCTTATCACGTTTGCAAGTCCAAAGGCTGAATCCAAGGCCAAGCATTCTGGCAACAAGAGCTACAGCCCCTTGCATCTAGAGTGATAAAGGGATGTGGGAGAATTTCTGCATTCCAAAGTTAAGCTGGGTTAGGGATCTGTGACAAAAAGGAAGATTGCTCTATGTAACACTAAAAGCTAAAAGGCAGCCAAGGCTGCAAACGTGGGCTAACTGCCTGCTAGCTGGAGGCTCCAAGGGCCTGGCCCAGCTTCCCCTGCCCCGGAACGGCCGATGGAACTGTGACTGTGTGTCAGGAACAAGCTTTGCTGTTCTCAGCCTTTTCAGTTCCCTGGGTTGCTGCTTCAGTGGCGCCGGCCCCGTGACGCAGTGTTGTCCTGTGGCTACCCTGGGGCGCATCGGCTTCCAGATACTGTGTCTAAGGGGGTTTGTCCCAGTGTGTCTTACCGGCTGGCAGCGTCTGCTGGCAGCGCCCCTAGGCATAGGCAGCTCAGCTGGTAAGTGGGGGATCGGCAGTCCTTAGTGCTCCAGGGGCCCAGGGCAGTGGTGCAGAACGGAGGCAGGGTCTTGCCTCGGGTTGCAATGTCTTGCTATGATACGTTGGCATGATTACATGTTGGAAAGGTTTGGACCAATTTGTATCAGTGTATCGAAGGGACTATTTATTCTCTACGTGCAGGGTTTTAAAGCTAAGCTTTCTCGGCTTTTATCTCACCAGTATTTTTTAAGATAATGGGAGACACATTTGTCATTGATTTTGATGTACAAACCAGGTGTGTGACTGCCTTGCTTTTAACTGCGTTCCTACTGTTACGGTGTCTGAAGTAATTCAGTATTATTCTGAATGTTATTTTGCCCTTAGTTAACAAAATAAAAACATTTCTCAGTTTATCAGTGGAAAAAAAATAAAAAAATAAAAAGCAGCCAAGGAAAGAGCTGTTAACCCTTTCCAAACCAGTCCGGACACACACGTCATGGCTCTCCCATTTTCGTGGGGCCCGTGCTCCTGCCCGTTTGTGGATCAGTCTCCACGGGCTCATCCTAACAGTCTGGTTGGGCACCAACAATCTCAACATGAATATGCCAGCTCAGGGGCTGGAGCACAAGCTATGCATGCAGAAGGCCTGGGTTTGGTCACCAATACCACATAGTCCCCTGCACATGGTGAAAAGGGGCAGCAGTCTTCAAGATCAGCACTGGGATTGCTTGATTTCAGAGCGGGCCCAGTAACGTCTCCATTGGAGACTTTGTTGTTACTGTGTCTGGCATATCGAATACATCACAGAAAACTTGCCAGGCTCTGCCCACTAATTAGGCGTGACTCAAACCCTGCCCCAACCATTCTGAAAAAAGAAAGGATCTGCTTAATTAAGAGATGCTGAGATGGTGATGAAAAAAGATGCAACACTAGGAAAATTCCAAACACCATGCCCTTCAGATTGGGTTCCTTCTTCATAATGACAAGCATCATCTCAGTCATTTATTTTGATTTTCAACTTTCTCCTCTATAAACTTCTAATATTTATTCTAATGAGAATATCCAACAGCACGTATTAGTAATTTATTATTTGGCTTAAGGATCTGAAGTTCCCGTCATCAAATATTTGACAGCCTGTTAGGTAAAAGGTGTTTGCATGGTGCCGTCATAGATAAGAGAGGGGTCAAGAAAAACTTACCCTTGCCACTGGCCCATGGTTGGAAACTTGCCTTAAGTAGGGTAAGGGAGAGAGAGCAGTTAGAATAGAGAAGGTTACACTATGACTATGACAGTTGGAAAATATCACTCTAGACAAGAATTGAAGGCTAAAAGTAGGCACAGGGTTATTCATAATAACCTTGCTGTACTGTACCTTACTGTAGTGAAAGCCATAATAACCAAAAGGAGAGGGAGAGAGAGAGATAAAGGAGGAGAAGGAAGAGGAGGAGAAAGAGGAGGAGGGGGAAAGAGGAGGAGGAGGAGGAGGAGGAGGAGGAGGAGAAAGGAGGAGGAGGAGAAAGGAGGAGGAGGAGAAAGGAGGAGGAGGAGGAGAAATGAGGAGGAGGAGAAATGAGGAGAAGGAGAAAGGAGGAGGAGGAGAAAGAGAAGAAGAAGAAGAAGAAGAAGAAGAAGAAGAAGAAGAAGAAGAAGAAGAAGAAGAAGAAGAACAACAACAACAACAACAACAACAACAACAACAACAACAACAACAACAAGAATGACTGAAACCCAGTCATGGATAACTAAATAATAAATTAATAAATTAATAATAATAATAATAATAATAATATCACGATCATGATCATCCTGTTGTTCATCGATTGTCTCGAGCAGGCACCAGTAACATCTCCTACCTAGCCCTGATATTTTATTTTTATTTTTTATTAGTGAGACATCATGAGGTACAGTTGTAGACTTACAAATTTTTGTTCTTGGGTTTCAATTATACAATGATCAAATGCCCATCCCTCCACCAGTGCCCATTTCCCATCACCACGGATCCCAGTATCCCTCCCACCCCCCATCCCCCCATCCCACCCTGCCTCTGTAGGAGGGCATTCCCTTTTGTTCTCTCTCTCTTATTGGGTGTTGTGGTTTGCAAAAGAGGCATTGAATGGCAATCATATTTGGTCTATAATCTACTTTCAGCATGCTTCTCCCATCCTGGGAGGTGTGGGAAGCCAAGAGCCCTCTCATAGACCCTGGCCATGGTTCCCATGTTAGGAACTGCTTGGGACAGACATTGGTGACAGTCTCCCAGGACTTCCTGATCTCAGCAGATACCTGATCTATAGCCACACATCAGGCTGACAGCTTATCTGGCCTTATCTATAGTAACCTACAGGATGCATCTACTCCCTAAGACCCTTTGATATACAAATGTAAAGCTCAGGATGCACCTACTGTCACAAGACCCTTTGATGTGCAAATGTCTACCTTGAATGTTAGGTAAAGCTCTTGTTGCTGACCTTACCATATATGGTTATATTGCCTCTGCTCCTGACTGAGCTGCCCGGACCCTATATAAACAGCCTGTATCCCTCAATAAAGCCTGTCCCTTTTTCTCTCTGTTTCTAAACTGTACTCTGTCTCTTGTGTCTCGTGTTCATTCGGTTGGTCCCTCCTTGCACCATCGGATCAATCCTCCGGCCACCTCCGCGGGCCGGAGAGTGGTTACCGGGGCCCCCTGCAGGGAGGATCCTCCCAACACCTTTATTTGGTGTTCCCTTCTCTGTCTGAGCAAACTTTTCCCCTAGCATGTGTGGTTGGCCTCCAAGCCATGGAGTAAAATTCCTGGTTCTAATCTCGGCCATTCTTGGGTGTTAGTCTCCTATTTTGTTACTTCATGTATTTATAAATAATACATGGGTGGAGAGGGCCCAGTCCCAAACCGAGTAGGCTTGGAGACCTCAGCCCCGGGACCTGCATACCTGGGTTCCTCTGCCAGTTCTTTCATGCATGAGGCCCATCTGGACGTGTGGAGAGTGGTCCCAGCATAGCCGTGGCTAGCTCCGGAGGTCCTCAGCTGCTGGGGCTCTGCTCAGGGCATAATGTAATAAATATATAATATGTATATAATGTATTTATAAATATATATTATATATAATATATAAAATATATATATATAACATATGCCTCAGAGACCTGGACCCTACGAAAACAGGATGAGAACGCTATTCGGGTCTCTCAAAGAGGAATTCAAAGAGCTATGCGGAAACGTTCAGAATAAGAGAAGGAACACGTGGAGGGTGCGGGATCCCGGAGGAAAAGAAAAAAGAAAAAACAGGTTCCAAAAAGAGCCGAGAGCACCGGCAAGTTCCAGATGGAGTAGGCGCCGCATCCCGCCTCCCCCAGATGGAATCCTGGTGACCAGAAGCCTCTACAAACACAGCTCGAGTATGCGGGAACGAGGACTTTTTCTCAAATCTGCCGGACTACACCTCCCAGGTAACCTCTGATCCCGGAAGTCACGCCCACAGCCCGCCCCCCCAGCGCCATCTTTGAAACGTTCAGAATAAGAGAAGGAACACGTGGAGGGTGCGGGATCCCGGAGGAAAAGAAAAAAGAAAAAACAGGTTCCAAAAAGAGCCGAGAGCACCGGCAAGTTCCAGATGGAGTAGGCGCCGCATCCCGCCTCCCCCAGATGGAACCCTGGTGACCAGAAGCCTCTACAAACACAGCTCGAGTATGCGGGAACGAGGACTTTTTCTCAAATCTGCCGGACTACACCTCCCAGGTAACCTCTGATCCCGGAAGTCACGCCCACAGCCCGCCCCCCCAGCGCCATCTTTGAAACGTTCAGAATAAGAGAAGGAACACGTGGAGGGTGCGGGATCCCGGAGGAAAAGAAAAAAGAAAAAACAGGTTCCAAAAAGAGCCGAGAGCACCGGCAAGTTCCAGATGGAGTAGGCGCCGCATCCCGCCTCCCCCAGATGGAACCCTGGTGACCAGAAGCCTCTACAAACACAGCTCGAGTATGCGGGAACGAGGACTTTTTCTCAAAACCGCGCGGCCGCTTACGCGGCCGCGCGACATCTCTCTATATACAAAGTGATCAATGAGAAGTAAACCACCCAATCTTTCTCCCTGAAAATCAGAGTTAAGTTTGGAGCATGGCCACAGCCCCAGAAACACAAGGACTTAATGCAGAAACCAGAAGCTTAGAGCGGAAAAGTGAACGGATGATGAGTTAACCCAGGCCATCATTTCTGCCCAGAGGGGAAAGGGTGTTGCCCCATTCGCCCTCTCTTCTCTGGAAAGAAGGATGGCGGCCGCATGGGAGCCTTGTGGACAGCAGGTATGAGCCAGAGTTTGGGGGCGTCTAAAACCTCATGGGAAGGGGGGTGTTCCGGTCCGTCCTTCACGCCCTACCAAGGTCACCAGTTGCCCCCCACGAGCGGCTCTCCAGCACGGCCACAGCCCCAGAAGCACAAGGGCTTAATGCAGAACCCAGCAGCTTGGAGCAGAAAAGTGAACGGACTATGCGTTGATCCAGCCCATCAAGTCTGCCAGAGGGGAAAGGGTGTTGCCCCATTCGCCCTCTCCTCTCTGGAAAGAAAGATGGCGGCCACATGGGAGCCTTGTGGACAGCAGGTATGAGCCGGGGGTGTGGGGGCGACTAAAACCTCATGGGAAGGGGGGCGTTCTGGTCCGTCCTTCACGCCCTACCGAGGTCACCAGTTGCCCCCCACGAGCGGCTCTCCAGCACAGCCACGGCCCCAGAAGCACAAGGACTTAATGCAGAACCCAGCAGCTTGGAGCAGAAAAGTGAACGGACTCTGCATTGATCCAGGCCATCAAGTCTGCCGGAGGGGAAATGGGTGTTGCCCCATTCGCCCTCTCCTCTCTGGAAAGAAAGATGGCGGCCACATGGGAGCCTTGTGGACAGCAGGTATGAGCCGGGAGTGTGGGGGCGACTAAAACCTCATGGGAAGGGGGGCGTTCTGGTCCGTCCTTCACGCCCTACCGAGGTCACCAGTTGCCCCCCACGAGCGGCTCTCCAGCACGGCCACAGCCCCAGAAGCACAAGGGCTTAATGCAGAACCCAGCAGCTTGGAGCAGAAAAGTGAACGGACTATGCATTGATCCAGGCCATCAAGTCTGCCGGAGGGGAAAGGGTGTTGCCCCATTCGCCCTCTCCTCTTTGGAAAGAAAGATGGCGGCCACATGGGAGCCTTGTGGACAGCAGGTATGAGCCGGGAGTGTGGGGGCGACTAAAACCTCATGGGAAGGGGGGCGTTTCGGTCCGCCCTTCACGCCCTACCGAGGCCACCAGTTGCCCCCACGAGCGGCTCTCCAGCACGGCCACAGCCCCAGAAGCACAATGACCTAATGCAGAACCCAGCAGCTTGGAGCAGAAAAGTGAAAGGACTATGCGTTAATCCAGGCAATCATTTCTGCCCAGAGGGGAAAGGGTGTTGCTCCCTTCCGCCCTCCTCCCTCTGGAAAGAAAGATGGCGGCCACATGGGAGCCTTGTGGACAGCAGGTATGAGCCGGGGGTGTGGGGGCGACTAAAACCTCATGGGAAGGGGGGCGTTCTGGTCCGTCCTTCACGCCCTACCGAGGTCACCAGTTGCCCCCCGCGAGTGGCTCTCCAGCACGGCCACGGCCCCAGAAGCACAAGGACTTAATGCAGAACCCAGCAGCTTGGAGCAGAAAAGTGAACGGACTCTGCATTGATCCAGGCCATCAAGTCTGCCGGAGGGGAAAGGGTGTTGCCCCATTCGCCCTCTCCTCTCTGGAAAGAAAGATGGCGGCCACATGGGAGCCTTGTGGACAGCAGGTATGAGCCGGGAGTGTGGGGGCGACTAAAACCTCATGGGAAGGGGGGCGTTTCGGTCCGCCCTTCACGCCCTACCGAGGCCACCGGTTGCCCCCCGCGAGCGGCTCTCCAGCACGGCCAGGACTCCAGAACACAGAAACCAATTTCTTAACTATCTGACTTTCAGTAGAAATACTTCCAGGGTCAATAGGTAAAAGAGCAGAAATCCAAAACCAACATTTAATTCTTGAACCCAGCCGTAGAAAGCAAATCACTTCACAATGCTTTTTCAGCATGTCTGATTTGGGGGGGGGGGTAAACTCTAAATAATAGTGGTGAATCTTTTATTGAAACAATGAATCTAATCAAAGCAGATAGAGTGTTAACTAGAATTCATCTGCTTCACAGGGACGGGGAGGGGTGGGGGGTGGGGTTTTATTGGGGTTCTTCATGGTAAAAAATAAGTATTGGTAAAGGGAAATGTGTTTGATATTTGCATGACTGAGACATAAACCTGAAAGCTTTGTAACCTTTCCCACAGTGATTCAATAAATAAATTAAAAAAAAAAAACAAAAACAAAAACAAAGAGCTATGCTTGGAATATCACGATTCACTCAAATGAGAGATAGAATCCGGAGTTCTAATCTTTGTCAACGCTCAAGAATCAGGGACGCTTTCTCATTTGCCAAGACATCAAAAATCAGATGGGCTGGACACGTAATGAGATTTACAGACAACCGCAGGACTAGAGCCATTACTGATTGGATTCCACGGGACATCAAAAGATCACATGGACGCCCGCCTATAAGATGGTCAGACTTCTTCCTCAAGACCCTGAATGATCGGTTTGAGACTCTGCATGTTCCTAGAACGAACAGATACCATTGGGCTACGCTAGCACGCAACCGGGATGAATGGAGACGTTACTGACAACCGCTCGAGTAAATCGATGAATAATGGGGATTAAGTGATTAAGTGATAAGTGATAATAAATATATATAAATAATAATAAATAATGATGGCACTGTCCTCCCATTGTTCATCGATTTGCTCAAGCGGGTCCAGTAATGTCTCCATTGTGAGACTTTGTTGTTACTGTGTTTGGCATATTGAATACATCATGGGTAGCTTGCCAGGCTCTGCTGTGCGGGCGAGATACTCTCGGTAGCTTGCCAGGCTCTCCGAGAGGGGCAGAGGAATTGACCTCGAGTCGGCCATGTTGGCTGCGTGGAAGGCAAACGCCCTACTGCTGTGCTATCGCTCCAGCCCAATAATAAATAAATAAATAAATAAATAAATAAATAAAATAACTTACCGTTGCCTTTAAGGACCTCACATTCTGGTAGGGGACACATTTCAAACACAATCAAAGGGGTTAGGTAGGGAGTGATTATCTCAAAGTCCTGGAATGTATGTTTGAAGCAGAAGCCTCAGGTTGTTTTTTTTTTTTTAAATTACTCCCAGGTTCCAAATTTTACTTTTTTAAATCCAAAATAACACTACAGAAACATTCAAATCAGCTTTCTCAAGAGGAATAAAATTTGTAATAGAAAGTAGAACGATTTCAGATACATTAAGAGACAAAAATTTCATTCTTGAGGATTACATACTTGCTCCATTTTGAGAGAATTTAACCTTCATATATGTTTTAGTTTCCAGTATTCGTTGTGTATTTTTTAAAAAAATTTTTTATTAGTGAAACACCATTAGGTACAGTTGTAGATTTACAATTTTTTGTGCTTGGGTTTCGATTATACAACGATCAAATGCCCATCCCTCCACCAGTGCCCATTTTCCACCACCATGGATAATATCCCCCCACCCCCATCCCCCCATCCCCCCCTGCCTCTGTGGCAGGGCAATCCCCTGTGTTCTCTCTCTCCTTTTGGGTGTTGTGGTCTGCAAAAGAGGCATTGAGTGGCAAACATGTTCAGTCCATAGTCTACTTTCAACATGCATCTCCCCTCCTGGGAGGATCCTCCAAACACCCTTTATTTGGTGTTCCCTTCTCTATCTGAGCTGCCCTTTCCTCTAGAATGCCCGACTGGCCACTAAGCTATGGAGTAATCCTCCTGGTGCTGATCTCAGCTATTCTTGGGTATTAATCTCATATTTTGTTACCTTATATCCCCCAGATGAATGCAATCTTTCTATGTCTATCCCTCTCTTTCTGACTCATTTCGCTTAGCATGATACTTTCCATGTTGTACCACTTGTATGACTTCATCTTTTCTAACAGCTACATAGTACTCCATTGTGTAGATGTACCAAAGTTTCTTTAACCAGTCATCTGTTCTTGGGCATTCAAGTTTCTTCCAGTTTCTGGCTATTGTAAAGAGTGCTGCAATGAACAAACAAGTGCAGATGTCACTTCGACTACACATTTTTGCCTCTCTGGGATATATTCCCAGGAGTGGTATTGCTGGATCAAATGGGAGCTCAATTTCTAATCTTTTGAGAATCGTCCATACTGTTTTCCAGAAGGGCTGAACCAGTCAACTTTCCCACCAACAGTGAAGGAGTGTTCCTTTCTCGTCACATCCGCACCAGCATCGGTTGCTTTTGTTCTTTTGAATGTGGGCCAGTCTCCGAGGTGTGAGATGGTATCTCATTGTGGTTTTGATCTGCATCTCCCTGATGATTAATGATGTAGAGCATTTTTTCATGTGCTTTTTTGCCATTCAGATTTCTTCTTTGAGAAAGTTTCTGTTCATTTCATTGCCCCATTTTTGTATGGGGTTGGATGTTTTCTTCTTGTGGATTTTAACCAGTATTTTGTATATCCTGGATATCAACCCCTTGTCAGATGTGTATTCGGCGAATATCCTTTCCCATTCTGTAGACTGTCTTTGTATTTTGGTCACTGTTTCTTTGGAGGTGCAGAAGCTTCTTAGTTTAAGATAGTCCCATTTATCTATCTCTGTTTTCACTTGCTCAGTCAGTGGCGTGGCATCTTTGAAGATACCATTAGCTTCAATGTCATGGAGGGTTTTGCCAACTTTGTCTTCAATGTACCTTATGGTTTCTGGTCTGATGTTGAGGTCTTTAATCCATTTTGATCTTACTTTTGTACATGGTGTTAGGCAGAGTTCTGAGCCCATTTTTTTGCATGTAGCTGTCCAGTGATGCCAGCACAATTTGTTAAAGAGGCTTTCCTTACTCCACTTCACATTACTTGCACCTTTATCAAAGATTAGATGATCATATGATTGAGAGGAGATGTCAGTGTATTCAACCCTGTTCCATTGGTCTGAAGTTCTGCCTTTGTTCCAGTACCATGCTGTTTTAATTATTACTGCTTTGTAGTACAGTTTGAAGTTAGGGAGGTTGATTCCTCCCATTTTCTTTTTCCCAAGAATTGCTTTAGCTATTCGTGGGGGCTTATTGTTCCATATAAATTTCAGGACTGTTTTCTTTGAAGAATGTCATTGGTATCCTTATAGGGATTGCATTGAATTTACACAATGCTTTCGGTAGTATTGCCATTTTGACAATATTAAGTCTCCCGACCCATGAGCAGGGGATATCTTTCCATTTCCTCATGTCCTCTTTTATTTCCTGAAGTAGCGTTTTGTAGTTTTCTTTGTACAGGTCCTTTACTTCCTAGTTAAGCTGATTCCTAGGTACTTGATTTTCTGGAGCACAATTGTGAACGGGATTGTTTTTTTCATGTTGCTTTCTTCTCTCTCACTGTTTGCATATAGGAAAGCCATGGACTTTTGGGTATTGATTTTATAGCCTGCAACTTTACTATACGAGTCTATTGTTTCTAGGAGTTTTTTTGGTGGAGGTTATTGGGTTCTCTAAGTATAGTATCATATCATATGCGAATAGTGAGAGCTTGATTTCTTCCTTTCCTACCTGAATGCCCTTAATATCTTTTTCTTGCCTAATTGCTATTGCAAGTACTTCCAGTACTATATTGAATAGCAGTGGAGAGAGTGGGCAAATCTGTCTCGTCCCTGATCTTAGAGGGAAGGCTGTCAGTTTTTCCCCTTTGAGGAGGATGCTTGCTGTAGGCTTGTGGTAGATGGCTTTAATTATGTTGAGGCAGGTCCCCTCTATACCCATTTTGGCTAGGGTTTTCATCATAAAGGGGTGCTGGATCTTGTCAAATGCTTTCTCTGCATCTATTGATATAATCATATGCTTTTTATCTTTTCTTTTGTTGACATGATGGATTATGTTGATTGATTTCCGAATCAATCCTTGCATCCTTGCATCCCTGGGATGAATCCTACTTGGTCATGGTGTACGATCTTTTTGATGAGTAGTTGGATTCTATTTGCTAGTAGTTTGTTGAGGATCTTTGCATCTGTGTTCATCAGGGATATTGGTCTGTAATTCTCTTTCTTTGTGGTATCTCTGTCTGCTTTTGGTATCAGTGTGATATTTGCTTCGTAGAAACCGTTCGGAAGTGTTTTTGATATTTCAATTTCGTGGAAAAGCTTAAATAGGATTGGGAATAAGTCCTCTTTAAAGATTTGGAAGAATTCACTAGTGAATCCATCCGGGCCAGGACTTTTGTGCTTGGGGAGACTGTTTATTACCATTTCAATTTCCTTGATGGTGATAGGTCTGTTCATGTATTCCAGGTCTTCTTGGTTCAGCCTTGGGAGTCTGTAGGAGTCTAGGAATTTATCCATTTCCTCGAGGTTTTGATGTTCCGTGGCATAAAGCTTCTCAAAGTACTCCCTGAGGATCCTTTGAATTTCTGTAGTTTCTGTTGTAATGACCCCCTTTTCATTTCTGATTCGGTTTATTAGGGTTTTCTCTCTCCCTTTCTTTGTGAGTTTTGCTAGAAAGCCTCAGGTTTAAGCCCTGTACTGAGCCTATGATCCCCCAGCACTGCTGGGAGTGATCTTTGCACACCAAGTTGGGACCAGCCTCCCATGCCCAGCCGAGTGTGACCCAGAAACCAAAAATTAAAAATATCATTCTGCAAAGAGCTAATTGCAGAGTTAGAAAGGGAAGTCTAAAGAGAATAAATTCTGGTAGTAAGAGGGTTATATCCAGGTCTGGAGATTCAGAGAGATTATCTCTAAGGAAATAGCATTTCAGTGGAAGGATGAGAAGGCTACTTGAGGGGACAGGAAGCACCACCATCTGAAAATAAGCTTTCATAAGAGGAAAACCACACTTGCAAAGAAGACCTGGGGCAGGAAGGAACTTAGCACAAGAGAAGAATTGAAAAAAAAATGAAGCTTAAGTGTGATGTTCAAGATGGGGGAAACGAGGCAGCTAGATGGACAGGGTCAGAAGGCTTAGAGATCAGGTTTCAAGTATAAAGTTTGGTGACCAGAATGATAGTTCAATGGGTAGGGCACTTGCCTTGCAGGCAGCTAACCTGGGTTCAATCTCCGGCATTCCATATTGAGCCCCAAGCCCAATAGGAGTGATTCTTGACTATAGAACCAGGAGTTACACCTGAGAATTGTCACCGTTCACGCAAAAATATAAAGTTTCATCTGAAGTGAAGTGGAAACTGATTATTCCTAACTGCAAGTCAATAGGACTGCTGGGAAAATAAGTATGGGTGGGGGAAAGGAGGTTATTGTAAATGTACAACTGGAATATTACTCAGCTATGAAAAAAATGCCATTTGGAATGATATGGATGAACATAAAGGGTGTCATACTTAGTAAACTAAGTCAGATGGAGAAATATAGACACACATAATTTACTCTTTCAAGAGAAATCAAATAGGGCCGGAGTGATAGCACAGCGGGTAGGCATTTGCCTTGCATGCGGCCGACCTGAGTTTGATCCCCGGCATCTCATATGGTCCCCCAAGCACCACCAGGAGTAATTCCTGAGTTCAGAGCCAGGAGTGACCCCTGAGCATCGTTGGGTGTGACCTCCCCCCCAAAAAAAGGCAAAAAAAAAACCCAGAGAAATCAAACAAATGAATGAACTAAGTAAAACAAAAATAAACTTTTGGACTATGATACCAAATTGGTGATGGGAGTGGAGGGGTGGCGGGGGTGAAAGGATAAATGAGACAAAAGGGGTCATTATAAGGCAGAACTGGATTTTTTATGATAAACTTAATGTAGCATAATGAAGAAGTTGATGGACAATAACATATGCCTGAAACATACATCTTATACTGCAATGTAACTTCAGGTTTCAAGTGTTGTTATTGGGCCAGAGAGATAAGATGCTTGCTCTGCATATGGTAGACCATGGTTCCAATCCTGGCACCACACATGGTCCCCTGGACATTTCCAGGAGTGATCCTTGAGCACAGAGCTAGGAGTAAGACCTGAGTACCTCTGGATATGGCTCAAGACACCCCCCTCACATATATCATTATTATTTGGGTAGGAGACTCCATAGCAGTGCTTAATGACCAGGGCCACTTCCTGTGACACTCAGCCAGCTGCAATGGTTGACTGACACTGAGAACACGGCCCTGGAGACAGTGCAGACTCTGGTGCTGGGAATATCAGGACCACCCCAGCAGTGTTTAGGGGCTTCCAGGGGTACACTCTGCAATAGTTGTGTGTTGCTGGGGATTGAACCACATGGCTTGTATGTGGACAAATTCTTGAATTTCCCCCAGCCCCTAGGAATTTATTTTTTAAGAAATGAAAAATGCTGGTAGCCACAGAATGTCTCGGTTCTCTAAGTGGCTCTCCCAGCAAGCTAACACGTGTAAACATACATTGTGGGGCCCAGGTTCCAAACCACACAATTTGGTGCAAGAGCAATTTTCAAATTTTCACTTGCATCCTATGTGCTAACTTCCTATTGACCCAATAGGACCAATAGAAGACCAAACCTAAATTTAGACATATGGCTCTCATGCAAATAAAATTTGTGAAACAGTAACATGCAGTTGTCATTTAAACTGGGTATTAAAAATAAATTCTAAGACACTCCCAACATAAATGAGTTTATCAAGAGGAGAAGAGATGAAGTAGAAGAGGAGATGAGAAGGAAGAGCCAGCTGGAATGTCAGCACAGTGGCGGGTATGGGCACTTTGGTGGTGGGGATGTTCTAATCATGTCACATGCTTAACACATAAATACTAACACAATTGTAAACCATGTCACCTCAAATTTTTGGCTTTTTGGGTCACACCTGGCAATGCTTAGAGGTTACCCTGGTTCTGCACTCAGGAATTCCTTCTGGCTGTTCTTGGTGGACCATATGGGATGCCAGAGATCAAACCTGGGTCAGCCACATGCAAGGCAAATGCCCTACCCTCTGTACTGTCACTCCTGCCCCATTTCAATTGCTTAAAAGAAATTTTACTAGATTGTTTAAAGGAAAAGAATAATTCTATAAATTGAACTATAGTGTAGTACAACTTAAAGATTAGTCTGGAAGGTAGGGAGGGAAACTGTTTCTACAATCGAAACTCCATTCTACAGTTGAAAAAGAAAAGGTGTTCAGTATTAAGAACTCTGAAGCAAATGATCATGAACAACGTTGTAAAGCATGACATTTAAATTAAGTTGCGGGGAGGAAGAATTCTGAAGCCCACCAAGGACATAAACCTGGTAATTTCCAGCACAACATCCTCTGGTTCTACTGTTAAATCCTCAGTTGAATTGGTCTGGTGACTCCAGGAGGGACCTCCAGAATACCTGAGCACTACTTGGTAGGTCCACTAAAGACAAATAAAACAGGACTCACGTTTTCTGGGTCTGTTACTGGGATCATGATCACTGAACCTAACTTTTCAGGATACAACAGGGCAAATTCTAGGTCAGGAAGAAAAATCAGCATTGGTAGATTCCGTGCTTTATCTTATACAAAATACAAGTCTTTTGCCCAGTGATGGTGATTAAATCACAGTTGTTCTGGGAGAATATGAAAGGGAAACCTCCCATTCTGCTCTCTTGGTGATGCAGAACAAACATTTTAAAGCCAAACTACTAATAGTTCTTGGGGGAAACTCTGTGATGCAACACTTCTTCCATGTAACATGAAGCATTTTCCCTGACAAGGCAAAAATTCACATGTGGTGCACATTTCTACATTTTTTTTCCTCCTAGGCTGACAAACTTTCTGGGTGTCCAGTTTAAGGAGAAAATCATAGATCAAGAGCTACTATGCCAGAGGGATGGAGCAATAGCACAGCAGGAAGGGCATTTGCCTTGCACACAGCCGACCCAGGTTTGATTCCCAGCATCACATGTGGTCTCCTGAGCACCACCATGGGTAATTACTGAGTGCAGAGCCAGGAGTAAACCCTGTGCATTGCCGGGTGTGACCTCCCCCCCCCCAAAAAAAAGAGCTACTATGCCAGGGGCTGGAGCAATAGCACAGCAGGTAGGGCATTTGCCTTGCATGTGGCTAACCCAGGTTCGATTCCCAGCATCCCATATGGTCCCCCAAGCACCGCCAGGAGTAATTCTGGAGTTCATGAGTCAGGAGTAACCCCTGTACAATGCCAGTGTGACCCCCCCAAAAGTAAAAAATTTAAAAAGCCACTATTTAAAAGATCTAGCTATGTGCCAAGGTCCTTGGTCCTGTCTGCTCCAATTTTAGTCTTATAACGTCTACTTCCATTTTATATGCTGTGAATCCAGTCTCAGAAACATAAATGAGGTATAACTGAAGTGAAATGGAAAGAGGGAAACAAAACTTAAAACAGCTACTTAGTCATTCTCATAGGGCTAAAAAACAGTATGAAATATGAACCCTAGAGGTTTGGCATAGAAAACAAATAAAAATGATTTCCTTATTCTCCCTGATCCTACCTTTCTTCTTCCGGGTTTATCACATTACTTGGACGATACACTTGACTACACCTCCTGATGTTGCTCAATATTTCAGTGAAAGAGGTGTTGGCAATCCGAAGGAGGATCTCTCATCACCCTCCCTCTATCACCCCGTAAACTTCTGATCGAGCCTTCACTATCCCAGTCCACCTGTTGGCGAGATGAGACTCTACCATCAGATGCCCCTACGGGCACTCCTATTGTTTTCTCTCATTTCAAGCCAACTGTGCAAGATCTGTGGTGAGTATTCTTTGAGCTAAAGCTACTCTAAGGGGATAAACTCCTGAGGGCTCCTATGTAGAGTTATCCAAGGAAAGATCCTACTCCAGTTCTATATGTGGTTGGACTTCATGTTAAAGGTAGCAGGACATAGTGAGTTAAGTTCCAGAATGTATCTTGTTTTAGGAAGGAGCCTAGATTCAGCCTCACTGTGGCTCCCGGTTCTTCCTCATGCTCAGGTTCTCTCTGTGACAGCCTCCCTCCCCATCACAGTCCATTCCTGCTCATTTTTATTTTATGTTATTTTGTTTTGTTTGATTTTTATTAGTGAAACACCATGAGATACAGTTGTAGACTTACAAGTTTTTGTGCTTGGGTTTCAGTTATACAATGATCGAGTACCCATCCCTCCACCAGTGCCCATTCTCCACCACCAATGATCCCAGTATCCCTCCCACCCCCCCCAAATCCCCCATCCCATCCCGCCTCTGTGGCAGGGCATTCCCTTTGTTCTCTCCCCTTTTGGGTGCTGAGGTTTGCAGAAGTCCTGCTCATTTTTAATCAGAAAATTCAGGGTCCCAGAAATTCTTGAAGCACAAGATTTTGAGACACAATCTGTTTCTCTACAGTTAAATTCGTGGGTTTGGGGGTTAGCCCTTTATAACTCACAGGGGGAAGAGAAAGTTAATAATCTCTTTCAAATAATGAAAATATTTGTCTTGGCATTAGAGTTTGCAGGTCTCAAGACACAGTTTTCTGCTTGTTTTTTGCTACAGAACTTTTATTTAAACCTCATTGTAGGATAGCATTGGTTTGTCCTTTCAGCCTTGCTGCAGGGAGCTTAGGTTTATTGGGTTACTTCCATCACAGTGCTCCCATTCCTCTGTGTTTATTTGTAACCTCTTTCTTTGTGCTCTGTTGACTTGTAATGTTTTTCTCTTTCCCTTCTTTTGCCTAGTTAATTCAGAGCAATGTCCTTTTTGTATGGACACAGTAAGAGATACATTAAATTTGTAGGGTGGCTCTCCAGGGAACATCTCAGACTACAGTGCTCAGGCCGGATTAATCATTCCTAACCTTAGCAGGATCCAAATCTAGTTATTACTTTTTGGATCATTACAGCATTTGTCCATGACCAAGCTTCTAACTTATAGTTAAGTATTATGGCACTTTGACCTGGCCCATTTTGATGCCAGGGTAACACATAGCTCACAGCTTGCCCTGGGTCTATCCAATCCCTCGTCGGGACCCTGCTTTTGGGGTTCTAGGGAGTAAGGGAAACAGGGGCTTAAGTCAGGAAAACAGATGTACAGGAGGAAAATATCATTCAAAGTCAAATAATGCCCAAGTCACAAAAGCATAGCTTTAACTGTCTAAAATATATATACCAAAAGGACATTGCTCTGAATTAACTATGCAAAGTTAACTCTTATCCTTATTCTTAAGGATAAGAGAAAAACAATATTTATAAGTCAACAGAGCACAAAGAAAGCAGTTACAAAGAAACACAGAGGAATGGGAACACTGTGATGGGAGTAACCCAATCAACCTAAGCTCCCTGCGGCAAGGCTGGAAGGACAAACCAATGCTATCCTTCACCTCACCATTTCTCTTCTGGGTGTTGGCCCCTGTGTGGTTTTATTTTTCAAATAATAAAGTAGAAGAAAGAAACCAGGATTTGGATTTAGTCTGACTCCTTTGTACTGAATGATCCAATGTTTCTGACTTTTATTTCGCTTCATCATTGAGGATAATACAGAGTGGGGATTGAAGCAAGTGATTTCTTGAAGTTGGGTGTAGTTTGTCAGGGTCATGATTTCTCTTTTGTAAATCTTTTCCACACCTCTGTATTAAAGCACTGTGATTTACTAAGTTACTCATAGTTGGGGGCTGGAGCGAAAGCACAGTGGGTAGGGTATTTGCCTTGCACGCAGCCAACATGGCCGGCCCGAGTTCGATTCCTCCGCCCCTATCGGAGAGCCCGGCAAACTACCGAGAGTATCTCGCCCACAGGGTAAAACCTGGCAAGCTACCCCTGACGTATTCGATATGCCAAACACAGTAACAACAAAGTATCACACTGGAGACGTTACTGGGCCCGCTCGAGCAAACTGATGAACAACGGGAGGACAGTGACAGTGACAGTGACTCATAGTTGAGTTTTAGACATGCAATATTGCAGCACTGATCCCATCACCAGTGTCAACTTCCCTCCATCAAGTTCCCTCCCATACCCTGTAACCCTTCACCTGCCTCCAGCCTGCCCTCTTCACAGACATCTTTCCAAGTTTGGTTGTTAAAGTTTGGGCCTATTGGCTTCAGTGTTGTTGACTTTTGTGGTTTGTATATTTGACTCTTCATGTGTGCGGAGAGTAGTCTCAGCATGATGGTGGCTGGTTCTGGAGGTCTTCGGCTGCCAGAGCCCTGGTCGGGGCGGTGAGGAAAACTCAACCCGCTCCCCTCCAAGGGGCCCCGGCGAGGACAGCCAGGCACTGGTGGCAGGAGACTCTGCGCTGTTCTCTTCCGGGAGCTGGGTTTTATAGTCTCTGAGTCTTGGCCATTGATGGGATTACACGGCACCAGGGGGCCAGTTGGTGGGTGTGACCCCCGCCTACTGGAATTTGGAGGATCTGGGTGGAGGATGCTCAGCCCCGATCTGAGCAGGCTTGGAGATCTCAGCCCCGGGACCCGCATGCCTTTGTTCCTCTGACGGTACCTTCATGTGTGTGGAGAGTAGTCTCAGCATGGTGGTGGCTGGTTCTGGAGGTCTTCGGCTGCCGGAGCCCTGGTCGGGGCGGTGAGGAAAACTCAACCCGCTCCCCTCCAAGGGGCCCTGGCGAGGACAGTCAGCCGCGGGGGCAGGAGACTCTGCTATGAAGGTACAGGCAGAGGAACAAAGGCATGCGGGTCCCGGGGCTGAGATCTCCAAGCCTGCTCAGATCGGGGCTGAGCATCCTCCACCCAGATCCTCCAAATTCCAGTAGGCGAGGGTCACACCCACCAACTGGCCCCCTGGTGCCGTGTAATCTCATCAATGACCAAGACTCAGAGACTATAAAACCCAGCTCCCGGAAGCGTGCGGCCGCATTTGTGGCCGCCCGACATCTTATTATCTCATTCCTACTTTGGACAAACTGGCAGGCTACCGAATGTAACCTGCCCACATGGCAGAGTCTGGCAAACTCCCCATGGCGTACTCAATATGCCAAATACCAGTAACAATGATGGGTCTCATTCTCCTAAAGAGCCTTGAATAGGGCACTTTCTTAAAAATCTCAGGGCTAGGATGAAGGAGATGTTACTGGGGCCTGCTCGAGGCAATCGATGAATAACAGGATGGTCATGATCATGATCAGATATTTGACTCTATCATCCCTTAACACCACCTTGTCCCCATTACTTCTCATCTGTCTCTTCTCTCCTTTCCCTCCACTCTTTCTTTCCTTCTCCTCCCTATACTTGGGGCCAAGTTTGATCAGAGTAGCACCTCCTCCCCTTTGAAACATTGCTTTCACTCATTCGATAATTCTAAATGCCAAATATAAGTGATATCATCCTGTATTTAGACTTCTTCTTCTGGCTTACTTCATTATACATGATGTTTTCCAGTTCCATCTATGTCGCCACATGAATTGCATGATTTCATCATTCCTTAGAGCTGTGTAGATTCCATCATGTATATCTACCACATCTTCATGTCAACGATTCTGTCGTTGGACATCTAGGTTGATTACAAATCTTAGCTATTGTACTTAGTGCTGCAATGAATAATGGTGTACATATGTTCTTTTTAATGTCCTGGGGATAGAGACCCAAAAGTGGAATTGCTGGGTCATATAGGAGCTCAATTCTGAGGTTACTGAGTACTCTTTACACTGTTTTCTATAGGAACTGGACCAGACAACATTCCCACTAGCAGGGATGAGGGTTCCTTTGTCACCACATCCCTGCCAACAGAAATTGTTTCCAGTACTTTTGACATGTGACATTCTCACATATAAGATGACATCTCATTGTCTTCTTGATTTGGGTTTCCCTAATAATAAGTGATGATGAGAATTTTTTTTCATGTGCCTGTTGGCCATCCCTCCATCTTTCTCAGAGAGTGTCTGTTCAGTTTCTCTCCCCATTTTTTTTTTTTTTGCATTTTGGGCCACATCCAGAAATGCACAGGGGTTATTCCTGGCTCTGCACTCAGGAATTACTCCTAGCGGTGCTTAGGGGACCATATAGGATACTGGGAATTGAACCCGGGTTGTCTGCATGCAAGGCAAATGCCCTACCCACTGTGCTATCGCTCCAGTCTGTCTCTCCCCATTTTTTGATGGGGATTTTAGATTTTTGTTGTTGCTGTTGATGATGATCCTTGTGCTGGAGTGATAGCACAGCGGGTAGGGTGTTCACCTTACAAGCGGCCAACATGGCCGACCCGAGTTCGATTCCTCCGCCCCTCTCGGAGAGCCCGGCAAGCTACCGAGAGTATTCGATATGCCAAACACAGTAACAACAAAGTCTCCAATGGAGACGTTACTGGGCCCGCTTGAGATCCTGTATATCAACCTTTTATCTGATGTGTTGAGTGAAAATATTTTCTTCCATTCAGCTGTTGTTTAGTTTTAGCCCGTTTTTCTTTTACCATACAGAAGCTTTTGATTTTGTAGTTCCTGTTGTTTAGTTTTACTTCTGTAAATATTTGCCCTGGATTTGAAGTTTCAAACAATTCTATCCTAGGCAGCCACATCTTCCTGGTGTGTAAAATAAGTAACAAAAAAAGATCAATACCACAGTGGAAAGACATGTACTCCTATGAGCTAAAGCACAGGATTCTCCAACTCTAATTTTTAATCCTGTTCCATCATCTCTTCTGTTGTATTTACAAATAAAGGGCCTCTAGAGTTCCTTTCCAATGAAATTTTTGTTCATTGTAAACAATACTTACAATTATATTATAATTCACTTTGTCTTTCTTGGCCAAGGAAGCTGATTTGAGTTGTTGACCAGGAAATGAAAAGGTCTATTTCTGTGCCAAAAATATATATATACTGAGCTGGACGGTTCCACAAAATTTCACAGTAAATGACTCACAATAGTTGAATTGTACCTGCTACAAGCCATGACCTTTCAACAATTACTTTATTATGACCTTCCTGACTCTTTCTTTTATAGTAAAATAAGGTGGTCAGTGAAAATCACAGTTCTTGAGTTCACTAAGTATAGTGATAGGAACTCCCACTGGGTTAGATGTAACAATATATACAAGTGTTACAGTTTATAAAGTGCTTTTTACCTAATAACTATAAGTAGGTATTATAATAACCATTCTAGAATGAAGAAACTCAAGGTCAAGAAAAGTATACAACTTACCTACAGTCATGAATCAAACAGCAGAGAGTCCAGCCAAGAACTGGCTGAACTAAGATTCTTATTTCCAACTATCTCACTCACCTGTGAAATAATATAGAGATGGGTAAGATTTTCTTGGGTTTACGGGCAGAGTTTATTTGTTTTAAATATAAGCCATAAACATACTGGAATATTTGTTATTATAAGAGGATATGTTTTAGTATAAATGCATTTTAAAACATTTAAAAGTATAAAGGATTGGGACCAAGAATATAACTCAGCAGTAGAGTCAATGAATTGCTTGCATGAGTCCCTGGGTTTGGTCCCTAGCAACAACTAACAATTACATGCATGCACGCACATGTGCATGCGTACGTGTGTGTGTGTGTGTGTGTGTGTGTATGTGTGTATGTGTGTGTAGCAATTCTTGGGCAACTTTGAGCTCTCTTTACTTCCATGGTAAAATGTGTTTTTCTCCAGTCCTCACTCCTGGGACCTAGATGTATTCAGAGTAGGTACTGACAAATTAAGATTTTTTTTTTTAATTCCCAGTCTGTTGAGCAATCAGAAAATGCACCTTTAGGGCCACTTGACAATATTATACAGATATTTTTACTTCTTTCTCTCAGTATTAACCTGAAGGAAAGGACATAGAAGGTGAAATAACTGAATCCAGGAAGTACGAGGACAATAACAGCTGATGTGTGTTTTATCTCAGTGAAGACCCCAATGACCCCATATTCAGAATCATGGATTGGTAATAGAGCTGTCTACAGGACTACTATGCTCCCAGCTCACAAGGGGAAGTTTGTGCAATTGTCAAATTAGTGAAATACTTCCATGCTGGCTGGTAAATGAACAAAACATCGCAAAACAGGTGCAATAGATACGTTTTGCGTTGTTTCAGAAACCATCACCACTGGTTGATATATGCCTGTGCCATATATGTTACTCAATGCTATTATGTCACTCCTGTTCCTATTTTTAAGATTTTCTAATATTTTGGTTCCTTTTTCTCTCCTGCTACAGAGATAGGCAAAGAGCAGTACTTCCATATAAACCCTCTGGTGAGCACAATAATCAATTCCAAATATACCGAAGGAGTGCAAGCTGCTAATATTCTGTTGTCCCTCAGACTTGTTGGGATTCATAATCAAAGCCTCGATCAGCGACTGATCCAACAACTCCAAGACAGCGTGGCAAGAAAAGGTCAGAGTCCTTATCCCCTGGAAGACGTTTTTGGGGGCGAGCACATCTGGTAGTCCTCAGGGCTTATTCCTGGCTCAGTGCTCAGGGTTCACTCCTGGAAGTATGCAGGGGACAACATGTGGTGCCAGGAATCAAATCTGGGTCAATTTCCTGTAAGTCAAGCACCCTGCCCTTCTGCAAGATTTTGAAAAAAGAAAAAAAGGCTTAATTTACTTATAAAAAGTCACTGTCACGGTCCTCCCGTTGTTCATCGATTTGCTCGAGCGGGCCCAGTAATGTCTCCATCGGAGACTTGTTGTTACTGTGTTTGGCATATTGAATATATCACGGATAGCTTGCCAGGCTTTGCCGTGCAGGCGAGATACTCTCAGTAGCTTGCCGGGCTCTCCAAGAGGGGCGGAGGAATCGAACCCAGCTGGCCGGGCCAGCTGCGCGCAAGGCAAATGCCCTACCACTGTGCCATCGCTCCAGCCTTTATAAAAAGTATCTCCAGAAATTCTAAACTTGTATGTCCAGAGTATCTCTGCTACCTCCACCATAACTGTGTAAAACTCGAGGCTCAAAACATTAATCTCCTGGGGCTGGAGCGATAGTACAGTGAGTAGGGCGTTTGCCTTGCACAAGGCCGACCTGAGTTAGAGTCCCAGCATCCCATGTGGTCCCCTGAGCACCACCAGGAGTAATATCTGAGTGCGTGAACCAGGAGTAACACCTGTGCATCGCTGGGTGTGATCCCCAAAAGAAAAAAAAAACAACAATATTAATTGCCTGGAATTTGAAGAGGTCTAACTTCTTTCAGTCCTAAAAACTATGTTTCTTTAATAGAGAAAAAAAGCAAAAACACAAGAAATTGTAAATGTTTCTCCACTTACCATGCTTTATAAACAAGATGGTGACCTTATGTGGTACTGGGAATCAAACCATGGTCAGCTGCTAGGCAAGGAAAGGGCCTTGACCTTGATACCACCTCTCTGACCATTCTCAGTTCATGCTTATAAGAATTGCATGATTCAGTTTTTTTTTTTACTTCTTTATAAGAAAAAGATATAGCTTTCATTTATGGACTAAATGAAGGAAGTTGACAATAGAGGGGTAATCATGGAGCATAGAGATGTAAACTGAGGTTGAAATCTGACTCTAACTTAAATCTTTCACACCAAAAGGAACCTCTACTTTCTAATAAGTGTGAAAAGTGCTTCCTGCTTCACATTATTATTAGAATTATAAGGTGTCTGGGAGTTTTGTTACTCTGTAAGCAAAATAAACAAGTTAATTGTTACTCTCCTAGCAAGATTACACACACAAAGACAAAAATCCAAGGCTTTACAATTTATCTTACTTCTCTTATTTTGCAATTACTTAACTGGGGGCACACACCTGGCAGTACTTGGGGCTGAGTCCTGGGCCCTGTGCTCAGGGATTACTCCTGACAGTGTTCAGGGGAACTTATGTGGTACTGGGAATCAAACTAGGGTCAGCTGCTAGGCAAGGAAAGGGCTTTAACCTTGGTACCACCTCTCTGGCCATCTTTGGTTCATTCTCATAAGAACTGCATGATTCAATTCAATTTTTTTAACTGCTTCATAAGAAAAGATATAGCTTTCGTTTAAACAGTACTGCCAAAAAAAAAAAAGAAAAGAAAATGAATCTGATCTGGGGAATAAACAAAGAGTTAAATATCAGTATGGAATGGAACAGAAGACAGATATGACAAACAATCTAAATCACAAAGAAGAAGACAAAGGGTCAAAAAAGAATCACAAGCAGGAGGGAAACTGGGAACACTGGTGGTGGGAAATGTGCACTGGTGAAGGGACAGGTGAAAGAAACATTATATGACTGAAACCCAATCATGAACAATTTTGTAACTGTGTATCTCGTGGTGATTCAGTTAAAAATTAAATAAATTTTTAAAATAAAAAATTTGTTAAATGTACATGAATGATAAAACTTAATTTTTTTTCAGGATCAGATTTAACCTCAGGACAGCTTGCCTTAATTACTTTGGCTTTGGGAGCATGTCAAAACCCCAATGCTTCATTTAGATATGATCCTCACCTTGTTATTCAACTGGAAAAGAAATTCCAAGCAGAAATAGAAAATATGGGTAAGAATCAAATGTCCGGAAACCTTCGAAAGTCCTATCCCTCCACTTTTTCAAAGCTGTAGGAAGTTTCCCGTCACTCCTTCCTGCTCTTCATTCCACTTATTTCACTCCTCTTTGCAAATAACTTTCCCTTCTTTCCTCATCCCACAGGCAACGTAAACCTTTTCAAATATGTTCACTGAGCACTGACATTACGCAAAGAACTGTTGTGCAAGTGATCACGCACACACACGCATGCACGCACAACACAAAGTCCTCTACCAAGCCGGAAACCTAAATTTTAGACTAGTATGAAACATACAAGAAACAAAATTATAAGATGTTATGTCATAAATACAAAAGTTCTCCTCATTAGTATAAGAGCTATCACTATCACTATCACCCCATTCTTCAATTCGCTCGAGCAGGCCCAGTAACGTCTCCATTAGTCCCTGACACATGCAGGTGTAGCCCGATGACATATTGGGGGCTCCTTCAGGGTCAGGGGAATGAGGACCATTCATTGTTACTGTTTTTGACATATTGAGTATGCCACGGGTAGCTTGTCAGGCTCTGCTGTGTGGGCAGGATATTCTCGGTAGCTTGCCGGGCTCTCCGAGATGGATGGAGGCTTTTGGGGCAGCCCCTAATCTCCTTTACAGGTGTTCCTAGTCAGGCATATAGGCAGGTATGATACTCTCAGTAGCCTGCCGGGTTCTCTGAGAGTGAGAACTAGAGAATAAGAGGTCACTTCCGGGAGCTTGGTTTTATAGTCTCTGGATGGCCGTTGATAGGTTACACGGCAGTTGGTGGGTGTAACTGTCTAGCTACTGGAAGGTGGGGGAGCTGGGTGGAGGAGGCCCAGTCCTGAACCGAGCAGGCTTGGAGATCTCAGCCCTGGGTCCCGCACACCTGGGTTCCCCTGCCAGTTCCTTGTCCAAGTGTGTGGAGAGTGGTCTCAGCATGACTTTGACTGGGTCCTGGAGGTCTTCAACTGTCGGGGCTCTGCTCGGGGCGGAGAGGGAAACCAAATAATAAATAAGAGCTAGAGGTGGCCAAATTTCTGTATCACTGAGAGGTGTGAGATGTGGGGGTGTGTGGGGGGCGGCAGAGAATAGCCTTACCATACAGTGATGGTTGCTAGTGAGGTGGATTGCTTTTATTTTAACACCACAACATATTTTTTGTTTTGTTTTTGGGTCACACCTGGCAATGCACAGGGGTTACTCCTGGCTCTTCACTCAGGAATTACTTCTGGTGGTTCTCAGGGGATCAGATGGGATACTGGGAATTGAACCCGGGTCGGTCGCATGCAAGGCAAACGCTCTACCTGCTGTGCTATCGCTCCAGCCCCACCACAGCACATTTTTTACTGAGGGTTTTTCTGATTCATGTTTGGGCCATACCTGCTGATGCTCAGGGCTAACTCCTGGCTTTGCACTCAGGAATAACTGCTAGCGGTTCTTGCGGGACCATATGGAGTGTCAGAGATTGAACCCAGGTCAACCGTGTACAAAGCAAGCACCCTCATGGCTGTCCTCTCTTTCCAACCCTTCCCCTTATGTGTATCCTATAGCTCTTCATCTTCATTCCCGCCTTTTTCCAGGATGGCCTTCAATTTGTGTTTGTCATTTTAGCACATTACTATTGAAATCGCCCAAGATTGGGAGGGGGGAAAGCTGTGCTCCTCCTAACTCAGCGACCATGTTATAAAATAATAAATTGAATTTTATATATCAGATCTACTGATTCTATGAGTTAGAATCAGGATTACACCTCCGAAAATTAGCAATTAGCACTGTAGCACTGTCCTGTCGCACTGTCCCCTCGTTGTTCATCGATTTGCCCGAGCGGACACCAGTCACGTCTCCATTGTGAGACTTGTTGTTACTGTTTTTGGCATATTGAATACGCCACAGGGAGCTTGCCAGGCTCTGCTGTGAGGGCGGGATACTACAAGAATAAATTGAAAATGCTTTACTGTTCTGCACTTCTCTCTCTCTCAAATACTGTTTTCTCTCTGCCAGAAGCACACGAAGGCAATCCACTGACTAACTACTACCAGTTCAGCACGGCTGTTTTGGCCTTATGCCTTTTCAACGGAACGTACTCAGTCACCAAAGTTGTCCAACTCCTGATGCCTGAAAATAAAAACTATTATTTTGGTGGCCAGTTCTCAGTTGGTGAGTCACTAAACATAATTCCCTTTATACTCAGGACACCACCACTGGCTCTGGGCTCAGAGATCACTCCTGGAATAAGGTCTTCTCTGCGAGACCTTTGATTTTTAGCTTGAAGTAAATATTTGGATTTGTCTACCTCTTTCCCCTCATCTCCTTGTATATTTATTTTATATAACTATATAATATATTTTATATAAATTTCATATAAACATAGGTAACGTATAAATGAGTTTTGTATCAATATATTTTACATAAATAGTACATATTTATATATAGGTAAATGTACATAATTTATGTAAAATTATATAAATCTATGAATAAGTTTATTTTTGAAAATAAAGGCTATTCTATCTAATCACATTAGATTATGAAATGTTCATATAAGATATTTTAGGAAGTGTGAAAGGAAGAAATTAATACTGTTTCTATTATTGGAACAATTTGGATGTGTGGATTTATTTTAACAAAACCTCCTCAATGATAAAGCCCATATTTTGGACAATTGGATATACATTCACTATGGAAAAGGTTAAGAAATTTTCCACTATAACCCAAAACTACCATATCTGAAAGAAAACCCCTTGTAGAAATGGGTATTGGTGTTCATCTCCTATATATCCAGATCCAAGCTCACCTTTCTAAGAAACTTAAAGTAAATCACTATTCAGTATCTCAAGATAATTAAGACGAATGTGAAACTTTCTATACTTTTCCTATAATATAGAGTCCTAATCAGGGGAAACCATGTAATGAGCCCTTATCCTCCCTATTTCCAAAAGTTTTATTGGGAGACTGAGTGATAGCACAGCAGGTAGGGTGTTTGCCTTGATAGCCGATCCGGGTTCGATTCCTAACATTCCATATGATCCCCTGAGCACCACCAAGAGTAATTCCTGAGTACAAAGCCAGGAGTAACCCCTGTGCATCACCAGGTGTGACCAAAAAAGGAAAACAAACACAAAGTTCTATTGGAAAACAGTTATATTCAGTGTCATTTTCTCATCCATCTAGTAGAAATCTTAGAATATTTCAAAGACATATTACATACAGACATAATATTTTGGCATATCATCCTGGGTTTTCTCAACTTGTTTGCCATTATGACTAAAAGATAAAAAGAAAATAGTAACTAAAATGTAAAAATGAAAGGCTATCCATGTGTGTATACACCTCCAGTTTCACCATGCATACCTAAAACCAATGTGAGAGGAACTGAGTACCCTGAAACTCACCAAATTAAAACAGTCTTGCAATATTTGAAAGGATAATGTTGACAAATGACTGCTTTGTATCCTTCTCTCCATCCTTAAATAACATAGCTGACCATTTCCTAGAGATGTGTCTGTTGGAACACTGAAAGTCCCATACTTTAGGAAAGCCCTCAACCCAAGGAACATAGGGATGGGTGGTCTTCCTATCAACGATGCTCTGTTTCCTGACAGACACTGGTGCAATCGCTGTCCTGGCACTGAACTGTATGAAGAAGAGTGTGGTAAATAAACAGATACAAACAGACTTAACGGGTATCAATAACTATATACAGCTACTGGTCAAAAAGATTTTGGCTGAGAAAAAGGACAATGGTCTCATTGGAAACACATTTAGCACCGGAGAAGCTATGCAGGTAAGTCAGAGCATAAAATAGAAGACAGAGAAGGGTGTCATGGAAGGAAAACCACACCTTTATCTATTTTTATTGACCTCTTAAGATCTCATTATTAATTTCATTTCCTATGTTGATATGTATTTTACTCATGTGATTCCCTTTCCCTGCAACCTACAGTTTTCCATATCCAAAGCTTCTATGAAGGTTTGTCTGTCTATAATGTTTAATATATTATTATATAATACAATAATATAATATAGTTACCATGTTATATATATATAGGCTGGAGCGATAGCACAGCGGGTAGGGCGTTTGCCTTGCATGCAGCCAACATGGCCGACCCAAGTTTGATTCCTCCACCCCTCTCTGGGAACCCGCCAAGCTACTGAGAGTATCTCGCCTGTATGGCAAAGCCTGGCGAGGTTCCTTTGATGTATTCGATATACCAAACACAGTAACAATTGTCACAATGGAGACATTACTGGGCCTGCTCAAGCAAATCGATGAACAACTGGAGGACAGTGACAGCGATTATATATATTATTATAAATAGTTATTATGTTGTGGCTGGAGCGATAGCACAGTGGGTAGGGCACATGGCTATCCCAGGTTCAATTCCTCCATCCCTCTCAGAGAGCCTGGCAAGCTACCTAGAGTATCCCGCCCACACAGCAGAGCCTGGCAAGCTCCCCTGGCGTATTCAATATGCCAAAAACAGTAACAAGTCTCATAATGGAGACGTTACTGGTGACTGCTCAAGCAAATCAATGAACAATGGGAGGACAGTGCTACAGTGCTGTAATGTTTTATAAAGCTCTAGAGTCTTCTACAACTAATATACTATTCTATGACTGCAGTTTCACACTTTACCACACTTTGTCATTATGTGCCCATCTTTCCTCCCAAAATGCTATGGAAGCATTAAATAGAAGTGACAGTAATAGTTGCTAGTATTTATTGATGTTAACTCTAATGCAAAAAGCAAACCAATGAGGAAATAATTATAACCTCCATTCCCTAAAATAAGAGCATGAGTCAGAGCCAGGGTTTCCCTACCATTATAAATCCAGAAAGTGGTGGAAATAAATGTAACCCAAAATAGCTGGTTTCAAAACTTACATTCAGTAGCTACACTTTCATGGATACACTCCTTGGTCTGAGATTTTATTCGTATATTCACTCACTGATTTACATAAAGCCTAAGGATAAGAAACAAAAAACCTTCAGGGCAGATTTACAGGGTAAAACAAAAAGGCCCTTTAAATAATTCAGAGTGAGAGAACTTTAAAAGGAATAGAAGAGAAAAGGATAAAAACAAAAGGCATGAGCCAACATTACATATTTTAGGAAGATCAATGCATTGGGCATGGTCAGCCCAGGGTTCTTAGAAAAAAACTACCAGATAAAGCTGGCGATATAAGCAAGGATCCAGTGATAAAGTTCCCTGTGTTATTGTTACTATTCATGTGATTCAACTTCCTATGTTTGAAGTTAATAGAAAATAATAGTTTCCCCCTTCTGACTGCAATTTGAGTCACCTGGAGGGATTTTAGGAAACATAAATGTCTAGACAACACACTAACTAATTAAAACAGAAATTTTGGGGTGGAACATGACCTTGGTCTTGTCTCAAAGCCCTACATAGGATGCAAATTCACAGCAGAATCGAGAGCTACATGCCATTTCTATTTGAGCATCTTTGGTCATGGTGATCCTTGTCAGCAGAGTGCTCCCCTCCCTCCTCGCATCATATACTAAAATGCCGTTGCACCACCAAAGCCTGTCTCACATTTCTCTCCTCCATAAAGACTTTCCTCAGTCCCATTAAATGCTTATAAGCTCTTCTTCTACTAAAAGACCATACACAAGGTGGTCATTTATTATTAGGGCTCATTTCATGATTCTTTGTTGACAATATTTCTTGAGGGCCTCCTCTAGCACAGCTATTGTTCTATATCATACTGGTATCATAACCATACTGATATTTAACTGTTGTTTATTCTCCAGATCAGATTCATTTTCTTATTTTGGCAGTACTATTTAAACGAAAGCTATGTCTTTTCTTATGAAGCAGTGAAAAACAAAAATTAAATCATGCAGTTCTTATAAGCATGAACCAAAGATGGTCAGAGAGGTGGTACCAAGGTCAAGGCCCTTTCCTTGCCTAGCAGCTGACCCTAGTTTAATTCCCAGTACCACATAAGGTCCCCTGAGCACTGTCAGGAGTAATCCCTGAGCACAGGGCCAGGACTCAGCCCCAAGTACTGGTCCTATATTATAGCTTGTGTTGTTAAGCCATTCTCTACCACTTCACCCAAACTAGTTTGGACACTTCCTGATAGATATCTTAGTTGTCTAAAGCTCCCCCTCTGAAGTCAATATTTACAGAATTCATTAGCTGTCAGCTTTCCTCTTATTTAACTTTTATTTCTGTCATTTATCCACTCTCTCTCTCCTTAGGCTCTTTTTGTCTCATCGAATGATTACAATGAACATGGGACAGTTTGGAATTGCCAACAGACTCTGGACACGGTACTCAAAAAAGTCTCTCAAGGAGCATTCTCTTTGCCCATTGCTGCAGCCCAGGTCTTGCCGGCCCTACTGGGAAAGACTTACTTGGATGTTAACAAAGATTCGTCTTGTGTCTATGATTCAGGTAGAGCACTGAAAAGCAATCTCTTTTACCTTTCAGCATCATGCCCAAAGCAGATGAGATTTTGATGCTCTGGGTACCAAAAGGGACCAGGTAAACAACAAAAGCAACAGTCTTACAGAGAACTCACTCTGAGTTCTGTCTTCAAGAATTTTTGTTTCCCTGAGAATCTGTTCTTAATAGGATAGCAGGTGTCATTCTTGGTTCAAATGCTGATTTTAAAAATTTGTTTTGAAAAATCCAGATCCAAAAGGGTGTTTTCTGATTCTTGGATCCAAGAGCTGCTCCATGCATCAATCCAATTCAAAGTAATTTGACTCTCTGTTATGCATGGGGAATGATCCCTCTGGAAAATAAGATCTGTGAGGAAGAAATTTGGTCAAATAAGAAAAATTCAGCATAGGGACTGGAGCGATAGCACAGTGGGTAGGGCGTTTGCCTTGCAAGCAGCCAACCTGGGTTCGATTCCCAACATCCCATATGGTCCCTCGAACACCACCAGGAATAATTCCTGAGTGCAGAACCAGGAGTAATCCCTGTGCATTGCTGAAATTCAATGGAAACAAACAACAAAAAAGCAACCAAAAAAGCAAACAAAAAAAGAAAATTACAGCATAGATCATTTATTAAAAAATTGCAGCATTTATTTTTAAAAAACTGGTTTGCTGAGAGATATAAGGAAGATTTTTTCCCTTCTATCTTGCTTGCTCCTCATTCAGTCACTTATAAGTTTATGGACCTTGGACAAATGTTTAACCTCTAAATGTCAATGATCTGGGAGCTAGAGTGATAGCACGGCGGATAGGGCGTTTTCCTTGCATGCGGCCAACTCAGGTCGATTCCCAGCATCCCATATGGTTCCCTGAGCACTGCCAGGGGTAATTCCTGAGTGCAGAGCCAGGAGTAACCCCTGTGCATCGCCAGGTGTGACCCAAAAAATCAAAAATAAATAAATAAATAAATAAATGTCAATAATCTGGCATAAATTTCCAAGAAGAGAAGGATCAGGTAAGATAGTTTAATAAGGGACTACTGACTGGGGCTGGAGCGATAGCACAGCAGTAGGGCGTTTGCCTTGCGTGCAGCCGGCCCGGCTGAGCCAGGTTCGATTTCTCCGCCCCTCTTGGAGAGCCTGGCAAGCTACCGAGAGTATCTCGACCTCACGACAAAGCCTGGTAAGCTACCCGTGATGTATTCAATATGCCAAACACAATAACAACAAGTCTCACGATGGAGACGTTACTGGGCCTGCTTGAGCAAATCGATGAACAACGGGAGGACTGTGACTGTAACTTTATATGTATATGAGATTATTTACTTTGTTTATTTTTATCACTGTTCATGCAGTAATAACTTCCCTGTTTTTCTGTATTTGACAGATAAGTTCAACGTCTCCACTCATGAGCCTCTATCCAAAACGCCTACTGATGAAATCTCAAATATCTCCGTCCATTACTCTGTGAAAATCAATGAAACATATTCCACTACTGTCACTGTGAAAAATGGTTCTGTCTTTCTAAATGTCATGGAGGAAGCTCAGAAAAAAAATGAGACCCTATTTGGGTATGTCTTTACCTAACCTAAGTTTAATGTGTTAGATGTAGTTTTGAAAGACTCGGTAAAAAGACATCTGCGCCGACCGAACAAAGAGGTCTAAAACTCTTCAATTTCTTTGCTATCTATCCATCTACAAGGTATCCATCTACATCTTCAAACAGGATCAAAAAATGTAGATTGGACATTCCACTTTCTATCACACTGTAGAGTTTCAGCTGGTTTACTCAATGAGTGAATAAATCCCAGCAACTTCTGTCAGCAAAATTCTTTAAACAAATGAACCTCTTAAGTCATATATTTGTGTCAAAAACAGTGTTTTTCAACCACTGATTTGCATGTTGATAACAGTCCACATACATTTCTGCTAGTATTCAGAAAAAAATGCTTCTTAATACATATTCCATTTGGGTCATGTTGCAGTATTATTATTATAAAAATTACATATAAATGCTTTTATTATAAATAATGGTTTCACTTCCTACTCAAAGGCCATTGAAATACTTCTCTTATTTTCACTGGTCTGAAAGCAGAAGAAGGTTTAAAACCACTGGTCTAGTTTCTTAACTACTTCTGAATCTCTGACCTATTTGAAAAATTAAAAATCTTTAGATTAAGGTTCCCCCGTCTTAGAGTAGTCAAGTAATTAAATTAAGATGTTAACTTTGCCTCTAGAAAATATGGCATATTTGACTCATTTAACCTAATTGTTAATTATGTATTATGCCTAATAAAATGATGTTAGAGGTGTTCAAGAAAATCCTCTACAGATAAAATATATGCACGTAGAATTAAGAATTGTCTTCAAGGGCTTCCAGAAAGAAGAAAAACATGACTAGGAAATGGAAAACACTGACCATATCACTTTTTTTTTTATTTTATTGAATCACGTGAGATAGTTACAAACTTTTATGTTTGGGTTACAATCATATAATGATCAAATACCCAACCCTCCATCAGTGCACATTCCCCACCACCAATATCCATGGTATACCCCCCTTTCCCACCCTCCCCCTACCTCCATGGAAGACAATATTCGCCAGCATATCATTTTTTAATAAACAGCATCACGATCACGATCATCCTGTTGTTCGTCAATTTCCTCGAGCAAGCCCCAGTAACGTCTCCTTCGTCCTTGTCCTGAGATTTTAAAAAGTGCCATATTCAAGGCTCTTTCAGGGTTAGGAGAATGAGACCCATCATTGTCACTAGTATTTGGCATATTGGCAGGGGTCACACCCACCAATTGGCCCCCTGGTGCCATGTAATCCCATCAATGGCCAAGACCCAGAGACTATAAAACCCAGCTCCCAACCGCAAATGCGGCTGCACGACATCTTATTGTCTCATTCTTACTTTGGACAAACTGGCAGGCTACCAAATGTAACCTGCCCACACGGTAGAGTCTGGCAAACTCCCCATGGCGTACCCAATATGCCAAATATCAGTAACAATGATGGGTCTCATTCTCCTAACCCTGAAAGAACCTTGATTATGGCACTTTTTTAAAAAATTCTCAGGGCTAGGACAAAGGAGACGTTACTGGGGCCTGCTCAAGGCAATCGACAAACAACAGGATGGTCGTGATTGTGATCATGATTTGGCATAGTGGGTATGCCACGGGGAGTTTGCCAGACTCTGCCGTGTGGGCAGGTTACGTTCAGTAGCCTGCCAGGTTGTCCAAAAAATAAACAGCATAAAGAATCAAATTGTGCTTTCTTATTCCCTCTTTCCTAAGAAAAATTCTGATTTAACTTATGGTGTGTCTAGGACACAAGCACAACCTTTCTTCTTCTGTTTTTGGATCACAATGGTTGCTAGATCAGTGTCCATTAGAAATGGTTCACTGACAAGTGTCTACCCTGACAAGAGGTGGGTACTGAAGCCACAAGAATATTTCTCTAATTTATCATGGAACTAAGTTAAGTGCTTCGTAGAGGGCGTGCATTATCCCCAAGAATGTTTGTACCACCCGCAGATCCCTGGCCTGGCTCAGATCTACAGAATCATGATATCTGGGCAAGAAGCTGAGGAAACTGTATTGTTTGACAACAGCTTCAAGTGATCCTTAAGCACAGTGGACTTTGGAAAACTGCCATATGGGGTTGTCCAAATTCCTGACACTGTTCCCACAGTTTTACAGTGACGGAGAGCTCGTGGGGACCCTACGTCACGTCTGTTCAGGGTCTAAGAGCCACCAATGAAGATAGAAGCTACTGGCAACTTCTAAGTGAAGATAAACCATTAAGTCAAGGTATGGAAGAGCACCTATAAAGAGCCCACCCACAAGTAATAATGTCCAAAGATTAACGGTGGGGGGAAAGTGGAGAGGGAGAAATTCTTTTGAGGAATATGTCAGTGAGGTAGGAAATGAGTCATCGTTATTCAGTGAATTCATAAAATTATTTGACCCAATAGCACAGCAATAGGGCATTTGCCTTGCGCACAGCCAGCCCGACCGATCCAGGTTTGATTCCTCCACCCCTCTCAGAGAGCCCGGCAAGCTGCCTAGAGTATCTCGCCTGCATGGCAGAGCCTGGCAAGCTCCCCGTGACGTATTCAATATGCCAAACACAGTAACAACAAGTCTCAAAATGGAGACGTTACTGGGCCCACTCAAGCAAATTAACGAACAAGGAGAGGACAGTTTTGTTTGTTTCCTAAATTTCACTTCTTGAAGCACCATGATTTACAAAGTTATTCATAGTTGGCTTTTAGACATACAATGTTCCACTGCTAATCCCACCACCATCATTTGACTCACTTTTCTTTTTTTCTTTTTTTCTTTTTGTCTCAGGCATTGGCAGTTACCTTGTTCATGATGGAGAAAATTTGGAGATTCGGTGGAGCAAATATTGAAAAACTCAAACCTTCTTCAGCTGGATCTAACCCTTTTTTTTTCAGGGAACTCTCATATGGAAAATGACCTCATGCCTTCCTTTTCTCTTCTCTTAATCCTAATACAGAGAGTCAGTAACCTCCTTTTCTCTGGTTGCATGTTCAATAAAAGATCAACAACAGTATGAGAACAAGCACCTTCAACTTGGTTCATTACTACTAAAATGGATTCCTATTAAAGGGAACACTGCCCCAGGAAGTAACAATGTGAAGAGAGGGTCAACCAACACCTCTAAGAGCTTTGGTTCTTCTCAAGTTTTTTCCCACTGACTAGATGACCTTGGGCAACGGCAGAAAATAAACATAAGGTTTTAGGTCGAATGATATAGCAACAACCAATGAGATCAAAAAGAATGTTTACAGGGAAAGTGAACTCTAAAGTCCAGATGCTAGGGCTGAGTGGACATAATGACCTCATTCAGGCAGTGGGGAAAGGGGAAATATTCTGGGAAAGGGAAAATGTTCCAGGAAAAGGGAAGAATGTGCAACTTCTACATTAAAATTAGTCCGTGGGATCAAAGAGCACTTGATTTGTGTGTGGGAGCTCCAGTCTGATTTCCAGCACTATAAGGGTTCCTCAAGAAACTCTGCCAGATGTATCCCTTGAACATGCAAAAAATATTAAAAATTAACTAGCATATAAACTTTGAGAAATAGTAACATCTTCACCTCCAGCTGCATTTTTATTTTTCCCAAAAATTTTTCCCCTTACTTCCCCATAAAAATCACTTGATTCCATATCATTAAAATAAACATGCAAAAAAATTAAAATTAAAAATAATTGTGCAGGTTTCCTGAGCACCAGGGGTAATCCTCAAGCACAGAGCTGGGAGTAGTACCACTAGGTGTGACCCATAACAAAAAAAAAATGAACGAGCCCCCCAAACAAAAAAAAAACAAAGACTACACCTCCAATATTCATTTTAGTGCTACAATCAGAATGCTCATGAGCACCCCACCCAGTGAGGCCACATCATGATGTACACCTCAAGGTCATAGCAAAAGTGACAGAGGGAAGAGAAGGTGGGAGTTAGAAAACAGTGACTTCACTATAACTGTACCCCTGTTGTTCATCGATTTGCTCGAGCGGGCCCAGTAACGTCCCAGTAACGGTCCAGTAATGTCTCCATTATGGGACTTGTTGTTACTGTGTTTGGCATATGAATATGTCATGGGTAGCTTGCCAGGCTTTACCATGAGGGTGAGATACTCTCTGTAGCTTCCTGGGCTCTCTGAGAGGGGAGGAGGAATCAAACCCAGGTCGGCGGGGCCGGCCTCGTGCAAGGCAAACACCCAACAGCTTTGCTATCACTCCAGCCGATGAGTTCTCAGGAATTAATAAAATCAAGATGTGATTTAAAGAATCACATCTTTCCACCAGTCCTAAAGTAACCTAAAGTGCACGAAAGCCAAACCCCCTTGGGGATATAGGAATTGGGACTGACAGGATTCTCATACCAAGATAGCCTCCATAGAAGGCTGGATCCCTTCAGGAGATGACAAACTTTAGCAAGAACAAAAGGCTGCGATAAGAATTTGAAAGAAGACCACCAAAAGTTCTGATCTCTTCTGTTTGATAACACCTTGCAACAGACTCTTACAGACATAAAAAGTCCCAAGGGGGTGGAGTGGGGGGTTAATTGGGGGGCAATCCCATAAAAGCAACTTTGCAAAGGCAATTTGCACACTTTCCTCATTTGGGGGTTTACCCACATCTCTACTTGTCTCTCTCTCCTCTGGAAAAAGCCTGTGCTCTTGTCTTAAATGAATTTCACTCTTTCCCACCTCAATCTCTAAATAAAACTGTTCCACCCTATGATACATCTCCTTCCGAAATTATTCTTTTTTGGGGAAGGGGTTAGGGTCACCACCGGTGATGCACAGGGGTTACTCCTGGCTCATGCACTCAGGAATTACACCTGGCGGTGCTTGGGGGACCATGTGGGATGCTAGGAATTGAACCCGGGTCAGCCACATGCAAGCAAAATGCCCTACTCACTGTGCTATTGCTCCAGTCCCCTCCTTCTGAAATTCTTTTCTGCAAAAGTAGTTGGCAGATCTGGAAATGTGGGTGGAGACACAAACTGATATTCCTTTTCTTGCAAAGGGTAATCCCTCACTCCATCCTGAGATCACAGTTCCCTAAGAATTCAGGTAATGAAAGCCAGTTCCCATGCTGTATAGATCAAATGGACTGTGAGTGAAGCTTCATGGGTGCCCAGTAAGATGGTAAGACACTAGCATACAGACCATGTGAATTATTGGTTGGACTTTTCCAGTCCCAACTACCCCCCAGGGACTTCCCTGGGAATATGGTGGTCTTGAATAGAAGATGATCTAGAAGATGACAGCACGTTGTATCAAGACAATTACCTCCCTTACTCCCCACCTCTCCCACCAACATCATTTGGGGAACGCCAGGAATCCCTCGTATCTTGGGGGAACCACCCACAATACCAACATCAATAGAATAACATTAACCTTTGAGCAAAGATATGAAGGAAGGGAGGGAGTCACAGATTTGGAGGAAGAGAGTCCTGGGCAGAAGGAAGAGTAATTGCAAAGCTCAAGAACAGCCTGAAGTTCTCAAGCAGCTGCACAGAGAAAGGAGAAAGTGGTTGGAGGTGAGGTCTGAAAAGAAATCAGATGCCAGATCCTACAGGACTTTGACTGATCATTGACAAGATTCAGAGAGGCCTGGGAATGGCTCAGTGGTAGACCAGCAGCCTGGTAGGCATGAGACTCTGAGCTCAAACCCCAGCACCACCCTTTATACAGAGTCCCACTGGAACTCTGCTGTCTGGGATCCCAGGTCACAACAAAATGTGTGATCTCTGCAACCAGGTGGGTGTGAACGCAACTAACATGTGTTACCTCCAACAAACACCACAGCCAAGCCTGCAGATGCCACAACCACAGGGGGTGCAACTCCCCACTCCCAGCCCTTCATCCTCATCACAACAAACGAAAAGACCTGGAAGGGTAGTAGAAAAAGATGAAAGCACTTGGAATTTCATTCAAAGCCTCTGGAGAAGATTCCCCTGAAAGGAGCATACTCAGAGTTAATATATGCCACATTTTAATATGTCTTTAAAAAAATATATATGCAAGCTATTTGAGACTTTCATCCCAGATATGGGGAGTAAAAGTCAAACAAAAAAATTTCTGGGAACCCAGGAACTATAGCTTATCTAAAGTCAATGTACTTCAAAGAATCTAAGGTAGACTCCAGGTTGGATCAACTTCACTGCACAAAGCCGGACCTGACCTGGCAGGCCAGCACCTGAGGTCTAGGAGGGCAGACTGCAAAGCCAGTGTCTCTGACCACAAGACGAGGTGTCTTAGCAATCGCTCAAGTCTCAGTGAAGTGGTTTCTGATCATTGGACAGATCACTGTCTGAAAGGGCACATCAAGATGTTAACTTTTCACCGGAATAAGAGACAAAGTCTTTTTTTTTTCTACATTTTTTATTGAATCACTATGAGATAGACCCTTACAAAGCTGTTTGTGGTTAGGTTTCAGTTGTACAGTATTCCAATACCCATTCCTCCACCAGTGTAGATTTCCCAAAAGCAGGCACTTTTCTTCTCTCTCTCTCTCTCTCTCTCTCTCTCTCTCTCTCTCTCTCTCTCTCTCTCTCTCTCTCTCTTTGCAGAGACAAAGTCTTGTGTCTATTCATACCATAGCCCAACCTCCCAAAACTATGACCCAGGATTGGGATAAAGAGCAGTCTGTGATCTCTCTTGACTTCACTAAATACACAGCCCCAAGTTTCTCATGTGACTGAGTTTTCTAGAAGTCACATTCCGACTACCTGGACAGAGTAGGCAAACTTAGATAAGCAGAGGAAAAGGTGCTCTATCAGAAAGAGAGTTCAGCAAAGGGTGGAGGTCAGCAAAGGTTCAGAAAGGCTGGCTGGGGAGGAGGGCAGACTGGTTTCCCCGGAGAGGCATATATATAAAAGAAAGAAGAAAAACACTCTCTTGTGAACACAAGGATTTGTGGAGAGCAGACGTGGGCAGCAGAGAACATAGAGATGGCCTGGTTCACCGTCTACCTCTTCACTCTTCTCTGGTTCGTGGCAAGGACCAGTCCCCTCACCTGCTGTGAGTTGGGTCCTTTTTGCCCCAGAGCACAGGAAAGCATCTGCCGAGGACTCTGCATAAATGTCAGGCATGGGACATCTATCATTCTGTGGATGAGAGAACAGCTCTTGCTGGAGGAGCTCCCAGAGGGGCAAAGCGGGGTCGAAGTGGTGTGGCCCCTCTTTCCTAACTTAGCACGCTGATGCTGATATGTGGCTCACACATGGATGAGGATCAGCTCACCCAAAGTGCATCAGTATGTTAATAAGTTCTTGGAGGGGCAATTTGATGCCTTTTTTTTTAAAAACGATTGAAATAACCCCAGAGGAATGAAACTTGATAGTACAGAGTCACACTCAAAAGATGGTTATCCATCTGTGGCCATTTGGGGTATTTGCTCACAAGTCATGTCCCTAATCCTGTTTTTGTTTGTTTGTTTGTTTGTTTTATTTCTGGGTCATTCCCGGCCGTGCACAGGTGTTACTCCTGGTTTTGCACTCAGGAATTACTCCTGGAGGTGCTGGGGTAGTGGTATAGGGGATGCCGGGGATTGAATCTGGGTGGGCCACATGCAAGGCCAACACCCTAGCTGTTGTGCTATCATTCCAGCCCCATATCCCTAATCTTTAATGGTCCTTCTGTAAGAGTGGGGTGGGGTGAAATCTATGTAAGGAGATCTGTCATTTCTAGGAATGTACTGCAAGTCATCAAAAATGCCTGTGAGCCACCTGCTGGAAGTTACTAAATGAGAAACACTTTCTTAAGGGAAGGGTTATTTCATAAGATGCTGGAACTAACCAGAAAAGAAAAATCTCCATGTCACTCCATGCATCTTGGATGCCCGGCCCTACACGAGAGCATCCCCAGGGAGGGCTGCACCAACCTTCTCCTCCCCAAAGGTCCAGCTCTGTTTTCTCAGGGGGAGGGGGGCCCTGGAAAATGGCTTTTCTCTCCCCAGCTGTTCCCTCAGCCCAACAGTCCTTGGTGGACGGGATCCAAGAACTCATGGAGACGTCGGTGAGCAACTCGGCCTTTCCAAACCCCAGCGTCCTGCTTGCCATGAACCTGGTTGGTGCCCAAGACCCAGAAGCCCAGGAGCTGCTGGTATACAAGCTCATGGCCAGTGATGACTCTGGTAAGCGGTCCCAGCCCACCCCAGGCTCCCTGAATCCCACAGAGATCCCAACTTCCTGTCTTCCAATCCCACGCTGCCTCTGATTAAACTGGATCCCTTCAACACCTTTCCCAACACATCTGGGAAAGGCCTGGGAAGAAATATGTGTGATGAAGAGGCAGCCATGTGACAGACAGAGCTTTAGGCCCGAAGTAGAAAGAGCCGTCTCCCTACACTTCATTTCCTCCTCTGCAAAAGGCAGATGATTCTAATAATTAGAACGCTACTGGTTCCAGAGTGATAGTGGGTAAGGTGTTTGCCTTGCACGCCACTGACCCGGGTTTGATCCCCGGCATCCCATATGGTCCCCTGAGCACTTCCAGGAGTGATTTCTGAGTGCAGAGCCAGGAGTAACCCCTGAACACTGCTGGGTGTGCCCCCACCTCCAAAAAAGAAATATTAGGGAAAAAAATAAAAACACTAGTATCATCCGGGTAGAGCAAGGGTCTCACATGTGAGAAGTGCTGAGTTTCATCCCTGAAACTACATGATCCCTGGGAATCCTCCCCTTCCCACACCACCAAAAGTGGCTCTCACAACAATGACCAACCCAAAATAAATAAAAATAATACTAAACGCAACAATAATGATGGTGATAAACTGTTCTGCCAGCCTGCCTCATAGGATTCACCTGGAATGTCCAGTGAAGTCACTAGGTCAGAATTGCTTTAAAACAGAACCTAGGGAGCTACACAGAAGTCAGGGGCAGTGTGCCTGGCCTGTGAAGCATCCTGGTTTGGTCCCCAGCACTCTGCCCTGAGCACTGCTGGGTGTCACCCTGGGTACCCTTGAGCACTATGGGGATGCCTGGTGTTTCTCTGCCCTACAGACTCTGCCTGAACAGCACATATTCTTGGGCCTTGCATTAAACTATCCTGCCCAGGGGCCAGAGCAATAGTACAATGGGTAGGGCTTTTGCCTTGCATGCGGCTGACCCAAGTTCAATCCCCGGCATCCCATATGGTCCCCCAAGCACCGCCAGGAGTAATTCCTAAGTGCAGAGCCAGGAGTAACCCCGAGCATCCACTAAACTATCCTGCCCATCAACCTAGTCTCATCACTCCCTGACCCTCTGAGCACTGTTTGAGAGAATAAAATAAAGGTTATTTGATAGCTATAAATTTTGATGTATAAATTTGCATGAATAGTCTCACTGATTTTCTATTTGGGTGGGTGGGGAGGTCATACCTGGTTGTGCTCAGGGCTGACTCCTGGCTCGCAGATCACTCCTGGTGGTGCTTGAGGGACCCTATGGGGTGCTGGGGATCAAAGCGAGGTTGGCTGTGTGCAAGGCAAGTGCCTTAACCCCTGAACTAGCTCTTAACCCCTCCTGCTGCTTCTCTAAACAGCAGAGATTCTTGGTGGATGGGTCAAGTCATAAAAAGGCCATTTGATTAAATATTCCCTAAAGCATTTTCCCATATTCCTTTCCCTTAGACATTTCAAAGATAGGGAAATTGCGCAAAGGGCTGGAGTGTATATCTTGCCTGCAGAGGCCCTGAGTTTAATCCCTGGCACCACATGGTCCTCCAAGCACTGCCAGGATGGCCCCCAAACCACTGGCCCCACACAGCACTAAATCTATGTGTCTGAGTATTGACCTTTCCTGCCCACACAGTCAGGTAGGACAGGAGGAAAAAATAGCCACAGGACCTCCAAAGCACTGCTTGAAATCCCTCCCTAGGAAATATCAAAATATAATCCAATCAATTGTCACAATCACAATTGTCCTCCCGTTGTTCATCGATTTTCTCAAGCGGGCCCAGTAACGTCTCCTTCATGAGACTTTGTTGTTACTATGTTTGGCATATCGAATACATCACGGGGAGCTTGCCAGGCTTTGGCAAGCTTTTTTGCCGTGCGGGCGAGATACTCTCGGTAGCTTGCCGGGCTCTCAGAGAGGGGCAGAGGAATCGAACTCCGGTCGGCCATGTTGGCTGCGTGCAAGGCAAACGCCCTACCACTGTGCTATCACTCCAGCCCCATAATCCAATCATGTTACAAAATTAAGTGAATTGAGTAAGATGCAGAAAACTGGGACTAGAGACATAGTACAGGGCTAAGGTGCTTGACTTAAATGTAGTTGACTCTGTTTTGATTCAGGAACCACTTAAAATCCCTGAGTATCACTAGGAGTGATCCCAGATTACAGTATCAGGAGTAAGCCCAGAGAAACATCAGATGTGGCCACTCTGTAAAATAACAATGAATGAAAACAATAATACACACACACACACACACACACTCACACACATATATATATATGACTGGAGCAATAGTGCAGTGGGTAGGGCTCTTTCCTTGCATGTGGCTGGCCAGTGTTTGATCCCTCGTATCCCCTTTGATTCCCCGTGCTCTGCCAAAAGTGATCCCTGAGTGCAGAGCCAGAAGTAAGCCCTGAACAGAGTAGGGCGTAGCCTGAAAACAAACAACAACAAAAAAGAAAACTAACAACAAAACAAACAAAATACACACTAGATATACACAAATATCTTGTGTGTATGTACTTCGCACGCGCACACACACACACACACACACATATATATATATATTTATAGGGCTGGAGCAATAGCACAGTGGTAGGGCGTTTGCCTTACAAGCAGCCAACATGGCTGACCCAAGTTCGATTCCTCTGCCCCTCTTGGAGAGCCCGGCAAGCTACCGAGAGTATCTCGCCTGCACAGCAGAGCCTGGCAAGCTACCCATGATGTATTCGATATGCCAAACACAGTAACAACAAGTCTCATGATGGAGACGTTACTGGGCCCGCTCGAGCAAATCGATGAACAACGGGAGGACCGTGCTTATATATATATATATATATATATATATATATATATATATAAAATCACTGTATCACTGTCATTCCATTATTCATCGATTTACTCAAGCGGGTACCAGTAACATCTCCATTAGTCCAAGCCCTGAGATTTTTAGCAGCCTCTCCTTACTTGTCTTTCCCAACGCTGCTCTATTGGAGGATCTTTCAGGGTCAGAGGAAAGAGACCCATTATTGTTACTGTTTTTGGCATATCAAATACGTCATGGGTAGCTTGCCAGGCTCTGCCGAGCCGGCAGGTTATTCTCTGTAGCTTTCCGGACTCTCCAAGATATATATATAATATAAATTATATATAATATTATATATATAATTTCCCTCTATGATTTGTTGCCTACTGTCTGATCCCCATAAAATGTGGTGTGGTAATTATGTAAAATGGGTAGGGAGTGTCTTATGATGTGTCCAGGAATATGTTCACTCATGCGTGAGGCTCAGCCCAAGCATGTTGAAAGCGGCTTTGAGTGTGGCAGCAGTTGAGCAGTGGAGGTCGGCTGCCAGGGCTGGGTCCCTTGGGGCGGGGACGGCTCTCACATGCCCCCTCTGGGGCACTCCAAGTGAAAACAGCCTGGCACAGAGTCTGGTGGCATGGTTATGGGGGCCTCATTTATGTTCATTTTATTACATTTCATGTAATCTGGGTAGGATGAAGAAATCTGGAGCCAGAGATATAGTACAGGAGTAAGGCACTTGCCTTGCATGCGGTTGACCCTTATTCTATTCCTGGCACTGCATATGGTGGTCTGAGCACTCAGGAGTGATCCCTGAGTGCAGAGCTAGGAGTAAGTCCTGAGCACTTCTGCTTGTAGCCCCAAAACCAAGAGAAGCAGCAGCAGTAGCAGCAGCAGAAAAGCTCATCGCAGGCCCCTGAGCTCTTTTCTCCACTAAGCTGTGTTGCTTTCTCTGCTACAGACCTGACCATTGGCCAGCTTGCCCTCACTGTTATGGCCCTAACCTCCTCCTGTCGAGACCCTAAGAATAAAGCAGAGATTCTACAGAGCCAGATGGAGAAGTGGTCACCCTCAGGTAAGATCTCATCTGAAGGAAGGCTCAGAGTGAGGAAAATAGCCCTTACTGGGTGTTTCAAGTCTCAAGTAGGGGTTGGGAGGTGGGGTAGGGAGGAGTGGAAAGTTAGAGAAGAATCTTGAACTGTCTCTACCCAAGTCCCCTCCACCAAGTGAGGCTAATCCTCCAACTGAGACCCTCACTTGCAGGCCACATTGAAAGAGATGCCCCTATCCCAATCCCAAGGATACAGATGTGCCCAGTGCTTTACTGCCTGCCTGGACACGGAGGTTCTGGAAGTGAACTCCTTCAAGTTGGCCAATGAATTGCTTTCCTTGGGGGACAGGGTTTTCTAGCACTATCTCTTGAGAAGGTTCAGTTCTTGCTCTTTCACAAACATCCTTGCAATTGTATATGTGAGTCTGATGAAAACCCTCTGTTCCCATCAAGGTCTCAATGTGCCAGCTTCGTCCTTCTATGGCCCCAGTCTGGCCATCTTGGCTCTGTGCCAGAAGAACCCTGAGTCCACTTTGCCAATAGCAGCACGTTTTGCCAAGTTCCTGCTGGTCAACACCTCTCCCTTCAATGTGGGTGAGTAAGGTCCTGGCTCTCATCCCCTGACCTCAGCAGGGAATATCCAGGGCATAAAAATGCCTAGAGATGGAAAAGATTTAACCACATGTTGTTGGTTGTGTGGATGAATGAACACATCAAAGGGAGATAGTAAATCCTAGAAACCAGGATCACATTTGTCTCAGTAACCAAATTGGGGACAATAAACACATCACTCAATTCACAGTGGTTTCCTGACAAAATATTTAACTATTAAATCAATGTCTAGACTTAGTAGTGCTCTGAACAGTCTCTCTTGTTTTCTTTCATTTTTTTCTTTGTTTGTTTTGTGGATGCTTCCATTCTCTTTTCTCAGAGCTTCTCCTTCAATCAACCAAATGATCTCCTTCTAAAGGAGCATCTCTCTGAACTTAAATCCCAAGTGATCCTGCCCAAAGACACAATAAAACCATCATATCCCTTTCTTCTGGTTGTGAATGGGAGTTTTGTCCCATTCACAACACCATATCCACTGTCTTCCCTTCACTCTTCTGCATATGAACATCCTTCTCTGTGCGATGGCCCCTGCGGGGGCCACTGTCATGTCCCCAGTCCCATTTCTGATCACCTTTCCTGCTCTGCCACTCTCTAAGCAACAACATTATCTCTGTCTCATACCCTTACACATGCCTTGATCACATGCTCTCCTTTCAGGTTCTTTTAGATATTTAGATATTTAGTCTCAGCATCAAGAACAAGTGTCACTGTCCTCCTGTTGCCCATGGCAGACTTCATACACTATCAGGGTATTTATGCCTTGGGAAATGTCAACTATGGGGGCCAATACTGATTTGCATTACACTGCTCCCTTCAGGAAATTATGCATCTTCCAAGAGGAAGTGAGGGTGGAGAAGGGAATATCTGAGTAAGAAATTGCCATCTAGAGAGGATTGTTGGTGTCCTGGTCTTGTCATGCCAGAATTTTTTCCTTTAGTACATGTTTGTTGGATACTAATGAAAAAGACCCTATCCTTGACACTTTGGGTGTTGTGTGAAATCCCCGCTATTCACAACCTCACAGAGCAGAGTAATAATAATAATCACTGTCACTCTCACTGCCCTCCCATTGTTCATCGATTTGCTCGAGCGGACCCAGTAACATCTCCATTGTGACAATTGTTACTGTGTTTGGCATATCGAATACGTCACGGGTAGCTTGCCAGGCTTTACCATGCAGGTGAGATACTCTCGGTAGTTCACTAGGCTCTCCGAGAGGGACGGAGGAATGGAACCCAGCTCGGCTAGGCTGGCTGCGCTCAAGACAAACAGCCACCACTGTGCTATCACTCCAGCCTAATAATAATAATAATAATTTTTAAAAGCAAAGTGCTGAGACTGCAGAGTAAGTGCAAAAAAACAAAGGCCAGAAGAATTCAGAAAGGAGACTGGGAATCTGAGAAATGATGACTTTTTGAAAGATAAACATTGAGACCAAACAGGTAGGATGGATCATATTCCCAGTCAATTGAATAAAAACACAGACTTCGGAGTCCTACAGATCTGGGAGCATGAGTTACTTGCGTGTGATCTTGGGCAGTTACTTGATTGACCTCTCCAAGCTTCCATCGCCTCATCCTAGATTTGGACATCATTTCAGGTCCCATTTTATAGGTTGTACTGAAGAGGCAATGTTTCTGGAACACATCTCATCTGAAACAGTGTATCTGGAATTCAACATGCTCAGAATAAGTGGTGGTGTTTTTATTGTTGTGGTGGTGGTGGTGATGGAGGTTGTATTTTCCCTGTGGTTCACAGACACGGGAGCAGTAGCAACGTTGGCTCTAACCTGCATGTTCAACAAGATCCCTATCGGTACAGAAGAAGGTTACAGGACCCTGTTTGGTCAAGTATTAAAGGATATGGTGGAGAATATCAGCCTGAGGATCCAAGACAATGGCATCATCGGGGATATCTACAGTACTGGCCTTGCCATGCAGGTAAATACATCACTGCATGTCTCCACTGAGTCCTTCCCAATAAGGTTGCACTATAGGACCAAGAGCTCAGGATTCTCTCCACATCTCTGGGGAAGAGCAGCAAGTGTGATAGGAAGCAGTTTCCTTAGGGTGTCTCTATTTTTCTACTGATAAAATAAGTTTACTACTTAGGTTAAATGTTCAAACAAACCTCCTTTCTCTTCCTGGGAAACAAAAAAGAAACAAATCCAAAAATACTGGTTTATTATTAATAACTAAGTGTGTTCACATAATTATAAACAATTGAAAGTTTGAGGCATTAAAAAATAAAAGGTTTTAGGGGCTGGAGATATAGTACAGTGGGTCTAGTTTTGCACATGCCCAGCCCCTACAACCCATATGGTCCTCTGAGCCCACCAGGAGTGATCCCTGAGCATAGAGCCAGGAGCAAGCTCTGAGCCCCATCAGCGTGACCTCCCCATCACCAAAAATAAATAAGTTATTTTTAAGTGACTAAAAAAAAACTAGGGCTGGAGCGAAAGCACAGCGGGTAGGGCGTTTGCCTTGCACGCAGCCAACATGGCTGGCTCGAGTTCGATTCCTCCGCCCCTCTCAGAGAGCCCGGCAAGCTACCGAGAGTATCTCACCCGCACGGCAGAGCCTGGCAAGCTACCCGTGATGAATTCAATATGCCAAACACAGTAACAAGAAGTCTCATGATGGAGACGTTACTGGGCCCGCTCGAGCAAATTGATGAACAACGGGAGGACAGTGATGGTGATGATCTTACTTGTCAAATGTTCTTTTTAAAATTCTTTGTCTTTTTTTTTCAATTTTTATTAGTGAGACATCATGAGGTACCGTTGCAGACTTACAAATTTTTGTGCTTGGGTTTCAATTATACAATGATCAAATGCCCATCCCTCCACCAGTGCACATTTTCCACCACCACAGATCCCAGTATCCCTCCCACCCCCCATCTCCCCAATCCCATCCTGCCTCTGTGGCAGGGTATTCCCTTTTGTTCTCTCTCTCCTTTTGGGTGTTGTGGTTTGCAAAAGAGGCATTGAATGGCAATCGTATTTGGTCTATAGTCTACTTTCAGCATGCTTCTCCCATCCTGGGAGGATCCTCCCAACACCTTTATTTGGTGTTCCCTTCTCTATCTGAGCTCCCTTTTCCCCTATCATGTGTGGTTGACCTCCAAGCCATGGAGTAAAATTCCTGGTAATAATCTCGGCCATTCTTAGGTGTTAGTCTCTTATTTTGTTACTTTATGTTCCCCAGATGAATGCAATCTTTCTATGTCTATCCCTTTCTTTCTGAGTCATTTCACTTAACATGATACTTTCCATGTAGTACCACTTGTACGTAAATTTCATAATAAAATTCTTTGTCTTAATTTAAAAAAAATAACCAAGGAGGTGGGGAACAGAAATTTCATGGACTGGAGGTGTAGCTCAGTGAAGGGGCATATCCTACAAGAGAATTTAGGTTTGAAAGCTGGCACCAGATGGGGGCGGGGGGGGGGTGATTTTTTTTTTTTAAGTAAAGAAGAGCTCTACCTACTTAGCTGGAGCGATAGCACAGCGGGTAGGGCGTTCGCCTTACACGCGGCCAACATGGCCGACCCGAGTTCGATTCCTCCGCCCCTCTCGGAGAGCCCGGCAAGCTACCGAGAGTATTCGATATGCCAGACACAGTAACAACAAAGTCTCCAATGGAGACGTTACTGGGCCCGCTCGAGCAAATCGACGATCAACGGGAGGGCCTTTACCTTTACCTTTACCTACTTAGCTAATTCATGACGATCTCCCAAAGTCACTAAACAACAAATCTTTCTCAAGTTCTCATACAATCTCAGTGTCCTTTCAGCCTTGAAAAGAGCCCTAGGAAATGGCAGTACAAGGTGAATCGGCTACAAGTACACACACTTAGTCCTGTGCGTTCCCTAGTTCCAGGCTTGGAGTCTATAAGCTACTTTTTTTTCCCCTTTTCTTCTCAAGCTACTTCTTGCTCTACAGCTCCACCCCATCATTAGGGCACCATCCTCCCAAACAAGATGCACTAGAATAAGCAAGTAAAAGACCATGTAGTTAAATTCTCTAATCCAGGGGTCTCTAACCATTCTGTACTTGCAGGTCTGCATACCAGCAGCTGAACTTGTTAACTGTTTTGCGTTGATATTTGTGGTGGTGGCTGAAATTTTTCTGGGCCATACCCGGTCCCAAAGCACCCTGCCCCCTCTGCTACTCTCTCTCCCAATCCCTTTTTTTTTTCTTTTAAATATTTTTCTTTACCTTTACCTTAATTGTTATTAGTGAAACACCATGAGGTAAACGCTACTTCAGGAAATAAAAGAGGACATGATAAAATGGAAAGATATCCCAATCCCTTTTGTTTTAATTTGTTTTGTTTTATTTTGTTAAGCCCAGGATTCTGAGTTCCCAAGCGGCGAGATGGACAGAATCACTAACTCGATAATGCAAAAGCAGTAGGAGTTTTATTCCAGTCTACTGGGGTCAACTATCTGACCCACAGAGTGGTCTCTTGATAGTCATCCCGATTTTAGGCAGCAAGCAGTTTATACAGGGTTTGATTGCATAAGCAGTACATACCTTATTGTTTCAGAAAAAAACCTTACCTAGTTACCAAACAAAGATGTTTTGGCAAGTGTCTAAAGTATGTGTTGGACTCTGATAGGCTTGTGGTTGCTGGGTACTTTCTTTCTTTCTTTCTTTCTTTCTTTCTTTCTTTCTTTCTTTCCTTCATTCTTTCTTTCTTTTTATTTTTTAATTTTTATAGTGAAACACCATGAGGTACAGTTGTAGACTTACAAATTTTTGTGCTTGGGTTTCAGTTATACAATGATCGAGTACCCATCCCTCCACCAGTGCCCATTTCCCACCACCACGGATCCAAGTATCCCTCCCACCCACCCCCATTCCCCCATCCCCCCTGCCTCTGTAGCAGGGCATTCCCTTTTGTTCTCTCTCTCCTTTTGGGTGTTGTGGTTTGCAAAAGAGGCAATGGGTGACAATCATGTTTGGTCTATAGTCTACTTTCAGCATGCTTCTCCCATCCTGGGAGGATCCTCCCAACACCCTTTATTTGGTGCTCCCGTCTCTATCTGAGCTCCCTTTTCCCCTAGCATGTGTGGCTGGCCTCCAAGCCATGGAGCAAACCTTCTGGTACTAATCTCAGTCACTCTTGGGTGTTAGTCTCCTATTTTGTTACTTTATGTTCCCCAGATGAATGCAATCTATGGTTTTTTGGCACATTGTGATTGATCGAGCCCACTTGCCTGCTTGCTGAGCCCAGGATCTTTCAAGGGGGGTTCAGGTTGGTTAGTTACACATTGTTTCTTTGATGGGAACTGAAACTGTTTTAGTTCCCAAAAATGAACCTGAGGCCTAACTGATTTTGCTGATTTCTGCCAACTGTCATGGTGTCAATTTTGCCCTTACAGTCTTTGTTGAGGTTTCTTGGTTGAGACTGGGGGATTTTGTTTGTTTGGTGGCAACAGAAATTGAATCTGGGCCGTGAGTTCTACAGAGCCACATCCCCACCCCTCCCTAGCAGCAGTTAAAAACTACTGTGAAATTTGTTCTCAGAATGTTGTCTGGGGGCTAGAGAAATAGTACAGCAGGTAGGGTTTTTGCCCTGAACAAGGCCAAACCCCAGGTTCAATCCCTGGGACCCCAAATGATCTCCCAAGCCTGCCAGGAATGATTCATGAGAACAGAGCAAACAATGACGCCTGAGCATTGTTGGGTCTAGCCCCCAAAACAAAACAAAAACCCAAAAACCCAACATCAAAATACGAATGGGATTAATAGAGAAATTATAGTGTGAGTTTCCCAATTCAGAAAGCACAGGAAACAGAGAATCAGGGAGTTACAGGTTGTCATCCATGACTCTAATCACTGTATCACTGTCCTCCCGTTGTTCATCGATTTGCTCGAGCGGGCCCAGTAACGTCTCCATTGGAGACTTTGTTGTTACTGTGTTTGGCATATCGAATACGTCACGGGGAGCTTGCCAGGCTCTGCTGTGCGGACGAGATACTCTAGGTAGCTTGCCGGGCTCTCCGAGAGGGGTGGAGGAACCGAACTCTGGTTGGCCATGTTGGCTGCGTGCAAGGCAAACGCCCTACCGCTGTGCTATTGCTCTAGCCCCATGACTCTAATATAACTCGGAATGAGAGGACATAAACTAAAAAATTGTTTATATAAAGCACGGATATAAATGCAAACTACGTGATAAGAGCAACAAGTAAGAACAAAAACACACACACACAGTTTGTCTCCATGCTGAACTCTACATGTTTCACTCTACATTTGCAGGGCTGGGGTCCACAGTGGTCTGTGGAAAAACAAAGGCAATTTGGAAGGCTTTAAAACATGGCCTTAATTTATTACTCACTGAAGAGTAAATTAATTTAACCTTCGGGCTAGATTGAGAAGGGTTTACTTTCGATAGTCTGGTTTGTGAATCACATTTGAGATCTTCTCACTACACGATATGTGGTGATAAAATGTACCCGTGAATGAAAGCTTTCCTGGAAAAAGGCAGGATGTCATCTAGAGACAAATATCAGTGACCTCGCAGCTTTCTTAAGGATATACAACATTTCTCTGTCCTTACAAAGCCAAAGTTGAATTGGTTCTGACTGCAGCCTTAAGTCTGAAATCACCCCATATCTAAGACAGATGCTTTTTCTAATTAAAATGTTCCAGTGAAGTTAAGAAGTGCAAAGGAGGGGCTGGAGCATTAGTACAGCAGGAAGGGCATTTGCCTTGCATGCGGCCACCCCTGGTTCGATTCCCAGCATCCCATATAGTCCCCTGAACACCGTCTGGAGTAATTCCTGAGTGCAGAGCCAGGAGTAACCCCCATGCATTGAATCACCGGGTGTGCCCCCAAAAGCAATAAATAATAATAATAATGATAATAATAATAATAATAATAATAATGTGCAAAGGAGGCCAGATCTGTGCTGACATGGGTGTGGCTCCCAGCTCTGCCACCATTTTAAGCACACACTGAATTTTATTTGACCTATAATAAGATAGCAAAAGTAATTTTAACACATGTTCCATAATTTTCTGTGGCCACTCCCAGCAAAACAAGTGTGACATTGGGGCAGGAGAGAGAGTACACAGGGTAGGGTACTTGCCTTGCATGCAGCTAACCCAGGTTCGATCCCTGGCACCCCAAACAGTCCCCTGAGCCTTGCCAGGAATCATTCCTGAGTACAGAGCCAGAAATAAACCGTGAACATCGCATTGAGTGTGGTTAAAAAATGTCACTGTCACTGTCCTCCCATTGTTCATCGATTTGCTCAAGTGGGGCCAGTAACATTGTGAGACTTGTTACTGTGTTTGGCATATCGAATATGTCATGGGTAGCTTGCCAGGCTTTGCCATGCAGGCGAGATACTCTCGGTAGCTTGCTGGGCTCTCCGAGAAGAGCAGAGGAATCGAACTCGGGTTGGCCATGTTGGCCGCTTGTAAGGCAAACACCCTACTGCTGTGCTATTGCTCCAGCTCGTGGTTAAAAAATAAAAATAAAAAAGAATAAGAGTGACTTTGAACTTCATTTCCAACCCAGGGGTTATGCATAACTACAGAAGTGGCAATTGCTTCTCTAAATTGGAGCTGAGAACAGAGATTTGTTGTGTGGCTACTAGGTCACCCCGCAGTGAATAAGTCTGGGGTCAAACCTTGTGCCGCTTCAGTTCAGGACTCTGGACAAGCACAAAGATTAGTGATCATGCCTATACTTGAGATGACTTTAAAAGGTTCAGCGTCCATGGAGCACATGCTAGGGGAAAAGGCAGCTCAGATAGAGAAGGGAGCACCAAATAAAGGGTGTTGGGAGGATCCTCCCAGGATGGAAGAAGCATGCTGAAAGTAGACTATAGACCAAACATGATTGCCACTCCATGCCTCTTTTGCAAACCACAACACCCAAAAGGAGAGAGAGAACAAAAGGGAGGGAATGCCCTGCCACAGAGGCAGGATGGGATGGGGGGGATTGGGGGTGGGAGGGATACTGGGATCTGTGGTGGTGGGAAATGGGCACTGGTGGAGGAATGGGTATTTGATCATTGTATAATTGAAACCCAAGCACAAAATTTGTAAGTCTATAACTGTACCTCATGGTGCCTCACTAATAAAAATTTTTAAAAAAAGGTTCAACGTCAAGCTATGCCTGCTCTTTCTCCCTTTCCCCTGTCCTAGGCGCTCTCTGTGTCACCTGAGCAACCTAACAAGGCGTGGAACTGCAAGAAGACTATGGAAGCAATGCTGAGAGAGATTAAGAAGGGGAGCTTTCACAACCCCATGTCCATTGCCCAACTCCTCCCTGCCCTGAAAGGCAAGACATACCTAGATGTGCCCCACGTATCTTGCAACCCTGGTAAGAACTCTTAACATCTGCCTCTCTCTGGGTCACTAAGTAGCACTAAGTTATGTCAGAAATGGTATGGAGACTCATTTTAAGGGACATGCAGATGCCTTACACCTAATACTTCTGTGCAGGCAAAGCTGGGGATCAATTCCAATCCCCAGAGTTGTGTGCTAACACCCAGCCATACTATCCTGCCCTCACTAAGCAGCACCCATGTCCACTTTGCCCAAAGCATGCACTGAGGAAAATGGGTAAAACATTTTGTGGGATGCTGGAGAGAAGTTTGATGGTGTTTAATAAGAAACATACGAAGCTCCTTCATTCATTTCACAAACATATCAACTATTATGTACAGTCTCATCATATCTGTTCTTTATAAAGTCAGGAGACATATATGTGAGTCAAAATTACAACACTGGTAAGAGTGAAATGAGCGTTCCTAGACATGGAAGCCACTATCATTACCACAACAAAGAAAGCATAGCAAATGCCTTAACTTTTGTTGGGAAGCTTAGCAAAGGAACTGAGCTGATATTTGATATTTGAATACCCAAATGTATAGCATGCCAAAAGAACAGGGTGGAATCTTGGCACGTTGTCTTTTTAATTTAGCCAATAACAAGTGTGATACAGAGGTACCTACAATTCAAACATTACAGAAATAAACATTTAGAAAGGGAGACTCCTGCATAGAAGTGTTATCCGCCTAGAGAAAATTGGTGTTTGGTATGGATATCGCCAACTCTTCTTTCCAGTCAAATATTAATATAAAGTATCATTCACCTTTTGGGGCTGGAGCGATAGCACAGCGGGTAGGGTGTTTGCCTTGCACGCAGCCGACCCGGGTTTGATTCTCAGCATCCCATATGGTCCCCCAAGCACCGCCAGGAACAATTCCTGAGTGCATGAGCCAGGACTAACCCCTGTGCATCGCCGGGTGTGACCCAAAAACCAAAAAAAAAAAAAAAGTATCATTCACCTTTCATTGCATGCATCTTCCAAAAATAAGCAACTAAGTTGTGTACCTCAGTGAAAAGTTTACAGAGTCCACATTCAAGCAACCTAAGTCAAATCATACCAAATATAATCACATTCACCAAATTACTCAGCTGCTTTCCAGTGATTTCCCAGTTTTAACCAAGTATGTGTGGGATCTTTCTCCATGGAGTCTATATTAGTTGTCCAGGTATTTTGTTAAATGTCTGAAACTTACTACCTTTGCTTCCAAACTCTTCAGTTAAACAAAGAAATCAGTGAGTGGCAAGTACCATCTTAAATATACAATTTAGGTCTCCTGGTCTTGCCTTTACACTCTTGATTCTTGGAGCAAAAGAAATGTTCATTGTAAGACTCTTCAGCGATGGTCCATTCTCTAGCCTGGAATCAGCTTCTTATCATATCAGCTGCTCAAAGAAAATGATCAAGTTCACAAACTCATTGACATTTCCTGAAACGCTTCCCCAGGGTAGTCCCCAGCCACAGAGATTTCACTCCCATAATGTAAATTTCGTCCTCCTTAACACCTCTGGGTTCTTCGCTCTTCTCAGATCAGGAAGTGCAACCAACTCAACCCGGCCATCCCAGCCCTGTGCCCACGTCAGCATCCAACATCACAGTCAGATACACTATCAACAACCAGCTGCGGGGGGTGGAGCTGCTCTTCAACGTGACCATCAATGTCAGTGTGAAGAGTGGGTCTGTGCTTCTTGCTGTTCTCGAGGAAGCACAGCGCAAAAACCCCATGTTCAGGTGAGCCCTACAAGTGCCTTCACGGTACTTCGACAAGGCCTCACAGGAATTCGACATTGCACTCTTGTGTTTCTGTGTCTGTCTGGCAGGCTGTCTGTCTGTCTCTGTCTCAGTCTCTGTCTCAGTCTCTATCTCTGTCTGTCTCTCTGTCTCTGTCTCTGTCTCTCCTCTCTCTCTCTCTCTCTCTCTCTCTCTCTCTCTCTCTCTCTCTCTCTCCAATTCTCCTACCCCTTTCCCTCTCAGAACAGCCTACGTTTATTTTAATAGCTCTTTGAGGAGCTATTAGATCCAATAACCAAGTGAGTTTCTCATGAAACAAACCATACAAGCCCATATATGATGGAGTCTGCAAAACAATTCAAGAGACCAGGAGATAGTACTGCATGCATTCTGACTGAATTCAGTTCCCAATACCATAGATGGTATTGCAAGATGTCACCCTTAGAGGCTCGACCCCACCTCCTGGGGGCTAGCGCTGAACTGCCAGCCTGGTTGGCTGAGAACCCCGGGCAGCAGCTTTACATCAGTAAATAGGAAAGCAGCCTGGAGAGAACACAGTGGATAGCCACATACCTCGTCTGCTTCCCAGCACCATACGGTCACCTGAGTGTTACCAGGAAGCCCCTCTCCCTGCACAGTACCACTGGGTTTGGACCCCTGGAGGCCCCTTCAGCCCCCAAGCACTGCCAGGCCTGAGTTGCACTGCTTTCTTGGACCCTCATGTTGAACCGCCAGTTCAGCTGACTAAGAAGAGGCCTCCTGAGAAACACCTGGGAGTTCCCAAAATAAATTAAAAGTAAATAAAGAAAAATAAGCATGAATCAAGATGAGTAAGAAGGGGCTGCTAAAATCTCAAGGCTGGGAGGAATAGAGATGTTACTGGTGCCTGCTTGAGTTATTCAAAGACCAACGGGATGACAGTGATACAGTGATACAATGAAAGGAAAATCACTGTCACTGTCCTCCCGTTGTTCATCGATTTGCTCGAGCAGGCCCAGTAACATTGTGAGACTTGTTACTGTGCTTGGCAGTAACCAGCTGTGGGTCCAGCTCTGTAATGGGCAGCTTGCCAGGCTTTGCTGTCTGGGCGGGATACTTTCGGTAGCTAGAAAGAAAAATAAAAACAAAAATTCAGAGAGAAAGACAGAGAGAGAGAGAGAGAGAGAGACAGAGACAGAGACAGAGACAGAGACAGAGAGAGACAGAGAGACAGAGAGAGTCCTTGTGAATTAGAAGTGTTAGCAGGGAAGGGGCCAGAGGGATAGTACAGCAAGTAGGGTGTTTGCCTTGTATGCGGTCAACCTGCTTTGGATCCCCGGCACCCTTGATCCCTGGGTTCGGAGCCAGGAGTAAGCCCTGAGCACCACCGGGTGTGGTCCAAAAACAAAAAAGAAGAAAAGAAAAAAATTGGAAAAAAAAAAAGAAAAAGAAATGCCAGGGAAGACATGTGGCTTTTAGCACTTTCAAGGACTAGATGTTGAATCACAGGATATGGGAGGATCCACTTCTAGACTAGAGCAAAGCACCTGAGACAGGACGGAGCAGGGAATTCAGAACGAGTAACCAGACCAGCACAATGAGAGGAGAATACAGGATTAGAATAAAGTGAATCACATCTAGAAGGCTAGGTTGAATGATTTTTCATTTTCAGTCTGAAACGTCAGGAGATTGGACTTCAGGTTTCAGAGAAGCACTACAAAGTTTTGAAAAGCCATGCTTTAAAATATGCATTATGTGGTACCAATGTACCACAATTGTTCCACCAACAGTGACTGGATACAGCCTTCCCCATCCCTGTCCACCCACTCCCTCTTCTCCACCTCTAAAGCTTAATCCAGCTGTCAGAATCCAGGTTTGTTTTAGTTCGATTTTGCCTGATGCCAAGATTTTCTCCCTTATATCCCACAAATGAAATAATAATAATAATAATAATAATAATAATAATAAAACTGACTTTATTTCAACTTTAACTTTTGGATCTACTTTCTTTTCTTTTTGCTTTAATCACTTTTTTTTTTTTTTTTTTTTGCTTTTTGGGTCACACCCAGCGATGCATAGGAGTTACTCCTGGTTCATGCACTCAGGAATTACTCCTGGCGGTGCTCGGGGGACCATATGGGATGCTGGGAATCGAACCTAGGTCCGCTACATGCAAGGCAAACGCCCTACCCCCTGTGCTATTGCTCCAGCCCCAATCACCTTTTTTTTTTGAGACTGTAATTTATTTTCTTTATGTAGATGCGCAGAAGAGAAGTTGATAGATTGTATGGCAATCTACTTTTAATTCTCTGAAAAACCTCTAAGTTGGCTTTTATTTTACCTGATTTCTCCCCCACGTTTCTGACTGTGAATGAAATACATTTACATAGCACAAAATTTGAAAGGAAAAATAACAAAAGGAACAAAGTATATACCATAATATAATCACTGTTCTTTTAATAATTTTGTACATTTTTTCTATGCATATAATAGTTGTGATCCATCACATAGATTAATATAGTTCATATATTTGTATCCTGCATTTTTACCTAACATTACTATGTAATAACATTATTATTGTATATTCCCATGTCACTAAAATTACTAAAAACATTATTTTCATAATTGAAAAAATTCTATATTCACTATTCCTATTTTTTTGCCACTGTGGGGCATTTAAAGATTTACTACTTAATAGTTTTTTAGAAATGCATTCACTTTAATTCCACTTAATTAACAATAACTGCATTTTTATTGTGGGGTTTTTTTTTGCTTTTTTGGAAGGGGACATAACCAGTCCAGTGATGTTCAGGGGTTTCTCCTGGATCTACACTCAGAAATTACTCCTGGTAGTGCTTGGGGGACATATGAGATGCTGGGGATTGAACACAGATCAGCCAAGTACAGGGCAAACACCCTCCCCACTACACTATCGATCCAGCCCCCACATTTTTCTTGTCAAGCATAAAGGTAAAGGTTGATCGTCCCGTTGATCGTCGATTTGCTCGAGCGGGCCCAGTAACGTCTCCATTGGAGACTTTGTTGTTACTGTGTCTGGCATATCCAATACTCTCGGTAGCTTGCCAGGCTCTCCAAGAGGGGCGGAGGAATCAAACTCGGGTCAGCCATGTTGGCTGCTTGTAAGGCGAACGCCCTACCCGCTGTGCTATCGCTCCAGCCCTTGTCAAGCATAATTCTATCTAATCTTTAAAGTGCTTATACTGTTTCCATCCCTTTATCTTAATTTCTTATTGCTTGAACCAAAGTGAAATGTTTATTGTATGTATTCATATTCCTACAGATTTGAAACTACTATGACATCTTGGGGACTTCTTGTCTCATCTATCAACGATATTGCTGAAAATGTTAATCATAAGACTTATTGGCAGTTCCTAAGTGGCCAAACACCTCTGATTGAAGGTGAGAGAAAAAATATTTGGAAAAATCTTCTATTGTTAGAAGGCTACATTCTTTCATTCCTTTACATAATTCACTCATTCCTTTGATCAATACATAATTGAGAGATTGCATGTATATACACTGTAATTCATGCACAGCGATTACATATATATGCACATGTGCAAATATTGCCACTATATAGTGGTTAAATAGCTAAACATGAATAGTTATGTAGATGAATTAGAAAGAGAAGTTATTTTTTCTAAATTAAAAAAATCATAAAAAATAAAATAAATGACTGATTCCACTCTGAGTGAGCAAGGAAATGGATTAACCTACTTAAAACAAGAAGGGCTAAAAGAAGAAAAGGGACGATGATGTTAGTGAGAATTTAAAAAAAAGGCAAAACATGATGTTGGAACGTGATGTTAACCTGATTTAATTATCACCACACAGAGATATGATGTGAAATGAAGTTACAGAGAATCAAGACTGTGGCTTTGTAAAGATGCTTCACTATTCAATATTGTTTGGGTTTTGGATTGCTTTTATATGTGTGTATATATACACACATAAAGATAGACACACACATATCTATATAAATCCATCATGCATTTTATAAAATCTGAACACTCATAATTTGGGAAATTGCAACAAAGCATGAAATAACGATCCCAAGAGATAGTACAACCAGTAGAACACTTGCTTGGCACATAGCAGATCAGGGTTCAATTCCTGGGACATATTCCCAAAATATTCCCAGTGACCCCTAAGTACAGAGCCAGAAGGTAGTCCTGAGCAGTAAAAGGAAAGAAAAAAGACAAGGAAGAAAAAAAGGAGGATGAGTAGAAGGGGAGAAAGAGGAAGAGGAGGAAAATAGAAAAAGGAGGAGGAGGAGGGAGAGGAGGAAGATGAGGAGAAGGAGGAGGAGGAAGAGGAGGAGGAGGAGGAGGAGAAGAAGAAGAAGAAGAAGAAGAAGAAGAAGAAGAAGAAGAAGAAGAAGAAGAAGAAGAAGAAGAAGAAGAAGAGGAAGAAGAAGAAGAAGAAGAACAAGAACAAGAACAAGAACAAGAACAAGAACAAGAACAAGAACAAGAACAAGAACAAGAACAAGAACAAGAACAAGAACAAGAAGGTAATGAGGCTTCACTGAGGCACAATTTTCACACTTACAAGATAGAAATAGTCATAGTCATTTCTGAATTATTATTCACTTGATCACTTGACTTGATCACTTGACTTCCTGTTAATAGTCGATTTGCTCGAGGGGGCGCCAGTAACGTCTCCATTTGTCCCTGTCGTGTGCTAGTGTAGCCCAAAGGCGTCTGTTCGCTCTAGGAACATGAAGAGCCTCAAACCGATCGTTCATGAATTATTGTTAGGATTATAAATATTCATTAAAGATGAGTAAGTGCAATGTCCATTATGGCTTGAAGATGTGCGTGAGAGGGGTAAGAGAGTAAGTACAATGTCCAGAGGATGGTTATATGCACCGTGATCACCTCCCTCTGCTCTCTGCTTACTTCCAGGGGTTGCTGACTACATTCCTTTCAACCATGAGCACATCGTGGCCAATTTCACGCAGTACTAAGAAGGAAATGGGTTCAGCCTCAATCAAACCTCTCCAAGGGATGGTTGAGATTGCTTTCACTTTGTTTCACTGTAATGGGTTTCACTTCATTTCACGTCTATGACAGACATGGATATCAACAATGCTATCATGTTCTTGTTAAAAATGTGGAAACCACTATGTAGAATAAATGATGCAAACTTCCCTGATCTCAGTATTTGTGTTTCATGGGTTTCAGGGTGGGAAAAGCCCTTTCTCAAGGCAATCATTGTTTAAACCTAGAGCTGGGGGTAACAGCAAAATCCAGAAGGTATTTTCAGAGATCATTGTGATTGTCTCAATTAATTACCTAACACACTCCTAAAATTAGTCTGTGTTTAAAATCCAAGTACTCCTTTTACAAATCACTTAGTGTGAACACATACACCTACAGGAAATGGCCAGGGCTGTTCCTTAGGAAATTTCCAAATGGCTCAGAATCAGGTTATGTCTGAACTCTCCCCTTCTTTTCCAAAATTTGTTTTAGAGAAAGTCAAGTTTTAAAAAGATCTTGGTGTAATTTACATCCATAAATATATATTGACAATATAATCTGCATGTGAATATAGATTTTATATAGATTTTATATATTAAATACAAAATATATCCATAGATCTATCTATACAAATAGATCAATAACCCCCATTTCCTATATGACTTTAGATATTAAGTATTTAATATCTAAATATTAAATACTGGAGCGATAGCGCCAAACACAGTAACAACAAAGTCTCCAATGGAGACGTTACTGGGCCCGCTCGAGCAAATTGAAGAACAACGGGAAGGCCTTTACCTTTACCTAAGTATTTATAACCATACATAAATAGTTCAGTAATTATATTTGACAAATTTAAGTTTTCTGTAGCTGCTGACTGCTGTCTGGAGCGATAGCACAGCGGTAGGGCGTTCGCCTTCCAAGCGGCCAACATGGCCGACCCGAGTTCGATTCCTCCGCCCCTCTCAGAGAGCCCAGCAAGCTACCGAGAGTATTCGATATGCCAGACACAGTAACAACAAAGTCTCCAATGGAGACGTTACTGGGCCCGCTCAAGCAAATCGACGATCAACGGGAGGGCCTTTACCTCGGAGAGCCCAGCAAGCTACTGAGAGTATTCGATATGCCAGACACAGTAACAACAAAGTCTCCAATGGAGACGTTACTGGGCCTGCTCGAGCAAATCGATGATCAACAGGAGGGCTGACTGCTGTCAACAAGGTCAACAAGGTCAAACATCTAAAGAAAGATATGAAAGATGGCATCAAAGGGAATGTGTCTGCCACAGAGGTGGGGGGGGGGAATGGGGATACTGGGAACATTGGTGGTGGAGAATGGGTACTGCTGGAGGGACGGGTACTCGATCATTGTTTGACTGAAACATGATCACGAAACTTTGTAAATCTGTAACTGTATCTCACGGTGATTCATTTTAAAAAATGGGAAAAAAATTAAATAAATATATTTTTTTAAAAGATGGCATGAAAGGATTTAAAACATATCACCTTTGGCCCACGTAGCCCCATTCCATTTTTTCAATTGTTCTGGGCCACACTCAGCAGAGGTTACTCTTGGCTCTGCACTCATAAACCACTCCTGGAGGTGCTTGGGGGGGGGGGGGCGGGGAGGATGTGGGATGCCAGGACTTGAACTCGGGTCGGCTGCATGCAAGGCAAGAGCATTACTCACTGCACTATTGCTCCAGCCGGCCCATCCAAATTTTGAAATTTATACAAAGCGATACGGAGGGGAGTATCATAAGAGACAGATACACGAAAATCAACGTCAGCTGGGGCAGTTTGAGAACATAATCGAGGTCAGCAACATCCATAACCTTTCTACTACTGGCCACCCTCAGAAGCAGGTCAGTTTAACTGCCCAGTCCCAGGTCTCCCTTCCTGGCATATCAGAGCAAGAAAAAAAAAGGTTCTCATCTAGACCCAGGTCTTCATCCAAGCACACCTACTTGAACAGAGTTAGCTGTGCATGTCCAGCTGTTGACACTGGTGGGAGAGAGGGAGACTGACAGTGCATTTTCTATAACAAGTTACAATTCCTCCAGGAGGAAGCACTTTAATAAACTGTAACCTTGAGCGTGTGTGTGTGTGTGTGTGTGTGTGTGTGTGTGTGTGTGTGTGTGTGTGATTAAAGTTTCCAGGACAATAAAGTGCTTTTGTGCCCTCTAGTGGCTAGTGGTTGGAGCTGATAAAGTCTAAACTTTAGGAGCCTGGTCTGTATGCATAATTACTTTAGTGAAGATGAGGGATAAGAGAAAAGATTGCTACCAAATAGTTTTCATCCACTTGGAAATGGTTTGCTATCACATTCGTCTTTACTAAGCTCTATGAATGGCCTATGTCAAATACTCATTTCATAAGAACTGGGAATAGCAAGGCTGTAGTATTTTAGTAACTCCCCAAGACTGAACTGGATCTAGCTTTAAAGCTCTGGAATTAGATCTAGCTTTAAAGCTCATATAAACACGTCAATCTTTCTCCCCGCAATGAGAAAGGCACTCAATAGATATGTTAAAGTAATGAAGACTTTTCAGTACCTGTTTCTTTTACTATTGTCTACAGGATTTTATTAAGATAATCTATGTGTATATGAAAGCGCTTTGTAAATTATTCTTGAGCTGGAGAGATAAGCAGAGGATACGGTCCTTTTATGCATGTGGCTAACCCTGGTTTTGATCCTCAGTATCACATATGGTCCTAAAGCATGGCCAGGAATGATCCTTGAGGACTGAGCACCTTTGGATGTGGTTCACTGCCCCCCCCCGCAAAAAAAAATAGTAAATCATTCTGGTATGTTGGTTAATGTTAATTAGAATACACTGGGTTTTGTTGTAGCAAGGTTATGGTGCTATTGCAACTTAAGAAATGTCTTTCAGGGGCCAGATAGTAAATCAGACAGGATACTTGCCGTGCATGCATCTGACCAGGTTCAATCCCCAGCTCTATGTATCTGTGCATCGCCAGCAGTGATCCCCAGCATAGTCAAGGAATTAGCCATAAAGCACTGCCAGATGTGGCCAAAAGAAAAAAATGGAAACAAACACACACCAAAAAGTCTTACATATTATGGAAGCTGAATCAATATTAAGGCACCCTTGAGAAGACTTTGTGGCTTTCACACCATCTTATAATTAATAAATGTTTTATTAAAATGATATATCTCACCCACATATATACATACATATGTGTGTGCCATTTATAGCTATAGCCAAACTTGGAACTAGATCGAAGTTCCTATTATTTCTTTATATTAAAATAAGTAAGTTAAAAACTAAGGTGCTAGATAATTTTTATATGCATAGAAAAATAATAAATCCTAGTGGTGTCAACTTGGATAAGCCAGAAACAATGCCTTGTACTGATTCTCAACATCTTTCATTGTGAAAGCGTTCACAGAACAGAGTCTCAAATTTTATCAGTATTAGAACTATCTGTAAGGCTAGTTCTCTGTAGGAGTTCCTGAACCCCATCTTCAAACTTCTGACTTATGTAGGAACCAGACAGTCACACTGTTAACAAGAATCTTATGCAGATCTAAAGACCAACTTGGGGGAGATTTTACATCAGATCTTAATCCCTTTGAGCAGAATTGGAATCATTCTAGCTGTGTGGCACAATTCTAAACTTTCAATGTCCTACAAATGACAACTAGAAAAATTATAAGTGAGAATATCGAAAGAGAAATAAGGAATAGTAAGAAATTGTAAGAAAAATAATAGGGAAGAGGCCTGAGATATAGTACACGACTAAGGCACATACCTTGCTTGCAGTCAACCATTTGATCCCCAGCACTACATAATTCTCAGAACAAACCCAAACACTAAGCAGGGAAGACCTTAGGTGCTATACTTGATTTTTTTACTTATATACACTTCTTTACTGAAATACCAATATAAACTAGTTGTAGTCTCATCATAAGTTGAGACTAGTATAAGTTGCTAAAGAATTTATGCGGGAGGAGGGCAGAGGGAGTACAGCAGGTAGGGCACTTGCCTTGCACAAAGTTGTCCCAAGTTCAATTCCCCCCACCCTATATGGTCCCTCAAGCCCCACCAGGAGTGATCCCTGAGTTCAGAGCCAGGACTAAGATCTGAGCACCACCAAGTATGTCCCTCTCCCCTCAAATAATTAATTTTTCAAATTATAGAATGTTGAATATACTTTCTAGTTCTTTTAAAATAAACTAGGTGAAAATTTTCCATTAAAAAATACCTTAGCAACCAAAGATTGTACTACTGTTCTATTTTCTGCCCAAAGCAATATTGCACAACATTCTGTTTGAGATTTTTTAATGCTTGCAAGCAAGTAAGCATTAGAGACTATTTCCTTCTCCACATACGTATATCTGTCTTCACTCCTCATTGACTTTTGTGCCCTGTTTCCCAGTCAGGAACGGAGGAGGAAGAGCAAGCACCAAGCAGGCCGTCCTGGGACTTCCAAAGAACATTCTACTTTCTCCTCAGGAATTTATTAAGCCATTGAGGCAGGCTAATGGAGACTGAACCTCTCTTTCTCGCAGACCCACTACCCATTCTTATTATATTTTACTTTCTCAACTAGTCCTTTTATAAATTCCTAATCCCAATCTGGGTATAACATTGTTTAAATGGACAAGTCCACCATTGCTCTTACACTGTTGTCCTTCCATTGCTAGACCCTGAATAAACCAGCTCGCCACCCCACCCCCCTTGTCTCTGGAATAACTGGCTTTCAAACTATGATCTCCCAAAAAGGTTCAATAGTGTGCTGATATCTTAATGGTGGCACACATAAGGCTGAGGAGCACGGTTTGACCCTTTGAATTGCTCTTTGGACAATAAGTCTTGTTTATAGGTGCTGGAGAGGTAGGACAGGGGTTAGTTAAGGTGCAACTTTGTACTCAGTCATTCCTTTTCTTTTTCTTCTTTTTTTTATTCCTGATATCACCAGATAAAACAAGCTCCCAGAGGGAGAACAGTGCAGTCTCCTGCCCCTGCGCCTGGCTATTCCTCGCCGGGGCCCCTTGGAGGGGAGCGGGTTGAGCTTTCCTCCCCGCCCTGGCCAGGGCCCCGGCAGCCGAAGACCTCCAGGACCAGCCACCACCATGCTGAGACCACTCTCCGCACACCTGAAGGTATCGGCAGAGGGACAAAGCCACGTGGGTTCCGGGGCCGAGATCTCCAAGCCTACTCGGATTGGAGTCGAGCATCCTCCACCCAGATCCTCCAAATTCCAGTAGGCGGGGGTCACACCCACCAACTGGCCCCCTGGCGCCGTGTAATCTCATCAGCGGCCAAGACTCAGAGACTATAAAAACTAGCATTTGCGGCCGCGTGACATCTTATTTTGACATCTCATTCCTACTTTGACAAACTGGCAGGCTACCGAATGTAGCCTGCCCACACGGCAGAGTCTGGCAAACTCCCGTGGCGTACCCAATATGCCAAATACCAGTAACAATGATGGGTCTCATTCTCCTAAAGAGCCTTGAATATAACCTCAGGGCTAGGATGAAGGAGACGTTACTGGGGCCTGCTCGAGGCAATCGACGAATAACAGGATGATCTGTGATCTGTGATCTGTGATATCACCAGGAGTGATCCCTCAGCACAGAGCCAGAAGTAAATCCTTAGCACCTTATGCCGAAGCCTAATCCATCCTTACCAATTTTTGTTTATAAAAATAAAATCCCATTAACTCTACTGAGGGAGATTTAGTGTGCAGATCAAAAAAAGCCCATAAGATTGTGAGCAGAGTTCTGCCAGTAACTTCTTCAGCATAACAGATTTTATTTGTAGTCATCTGTGAAGTTAATCTCACTGATGCTGGGGGCATGCACAGATTTAGCTTGATTTAAGTACAAGATAACAACCACAATCTGCTAAGCCCTTTATGTCCTAAAAACTTGGGAGGGCGGGGATTCTCCGTCTCCCTAAATATTAAAATTCTTTAGGATCATACAAATATTTATCCCGCACTCTCCAAATAAAATTGCACATTACTACTGAGAGTATCCTGCCTGTACTGCAAAACCTGGCAAGCTCCCTGTAGCATATTCAATATGCCAAAAACAGTAACAACAAGTCTCACAATGGAAATGTTACTTGTGTCCACTGGAGCAAATCGAAGAACAACGGGAGGACAGTGGTACAGTGCTACTTCCTTTTACTTTGATATCAAGCCCACTGGAATCCCTGGCATGACAGCTTGTGCTCAAAGTTAGATCCAATTGATTTCCTGATGTGTGACCTTGGGAAATAAACTCCTTTCATGCCTTTGATGGAACCCGTCAACTGGTGTCATGACCTATATATCTCACGGATTTGCTGGAAGACCTCAAGGCTAAGCCCAAGTATGCAAGGCCTGACACATTGCAAGAGTCCAGTAAAGCTGAAGGTCACCGTGAACCAATAACATTTTTCTCATGACTTTGAGCGGTGGCCTGGAAACGTGGCATTAAAAGGGCGTTATAGGGGTCTTAGTGATAATGTAGCGGCTGGGGCGTTTGCTTTGCACGCAGCCCACCCTGGGATCCATCCCAAGCATCGATCCTGCAAGGATCATACCCTGAGTGCAGAGCCAGAAGTAACCCCTGAGCATCCCAGCATCCCTGCGTGTGGCCCTGGCCCCCCCTCCCAAAAAAAACACCAAACTGAAAGAAAGATCTAAGCCTCCCTCCAAAAAAAAGAAAAGAAAAGAAAAGAAAAGAAGCGCGTTATCAGTGAACCCAGGCTCAATCCGAATAAGAAAGGAAATGAGGAAACGGAGCAGAAAAGAGATGTCAGGCGGCGGTCCCTAGCATCCCCGGAACGTACGTTCCGTGGCTCTGGTTTCTCCAGCTTCCGGCGGAAGTCTCCCGGCGGAGCTCTGGGGCGCGGACCGCCCCGCGACCGGAACTTACGGCGCCGCCGAACGTTGTCGGAGTCGCTGCGCCCGTGGGACCCCGAGTCGTGGCCGAGCGCGCGTGGCCATGTGGCGCCTGCTGGCCCGCAGCGTCGCGCCGCTCTTGCGGGTGCCCCTGGCAGGTGGGAAACCCCCCCGGGGCGCCCTCGACGGGTCCCTCTTGCGCGCACTAAGGATCACGGGGGTGTCTGCGCCCAGAGACCCACGCAGGGGGGAGGCGGGGGGCGGCTGGCCCTGCCCGGGTGCCCACGAAGCACCCCTAACGCCACCTGCGTGGTTTGCAAGCTTCTTTGCACCCCCCACCCCCCAGATCCCACCTAGTTTGCAGTTGTGCCCACTCTGCCCTGCAGGTTGACCCCTGAATCTCATAGTGCGACCCCCTCCCATTTCCGCAGTTTTCACCTGTGCCTCCCCCCCCCAGGGGTGGGGGTGGGGTGGGGGATATCCACGTGGCCCCGTTAAGAAACGCTGACCCTCAGCGCCCTTGGCCCAGGGCTCTTGCCTTTGCCCCCCCCCTCCCCCACTGAACCCACCCCCCCACCCCCCCCACCCCCCAAACATGTTCTGTCTTTGTAGATTCCTGGGCCGCCGCCCCTGCCAGTGCCGGCCTCAAGACGCTGCTGCCCGTTCCGACCTTTGAGGGTGAGAGAACGTTTCTGCCATTCACCTGCTCACTTGCTCTGTGATGGGGGGAGGTGGCAGGAGTGTCTCCCCGCGCGGGCTTCACTCGGTCTGTTTGCCAAGTAGGGAAAGGGCCCAGGAAAGGTCACTGCTTTGAGGGTCACTGCACAAAGGTGCAGTGGGATTCCACCGACCCACCAAAGAATGTGGCCTGCATTCAATCCTCAGCCAGACCATCACACTTGGGACTCCTGGGTTTTCGCATTGAGGGTCACACAGCTGTAGGCATTTGCTTTTATTGTCTGGTATTAGTTTGTAAAATATAGACATTGAAGGGAAGCCACAACTTCATAAATCTGATTTTTTGAATTTTCTTTTTTTGGCGGGGGGAGGGAGAAATTTCTGAGGAAGGGAAGAGAAAGAGAGACACACACTCAAGAGAGAACACCCCAGTACATATCCCAGCATTAAAGTACGAAAGTACACATCTCAAAAGGTGAAATGTGGGTGACAGGTGACATATGTTCAGGCAACATGTACCCCAGGCAAAACGTGCAAGCTTGGATGACACATGTGCTCAGGCAGCACATATGCGCCTGACTAGCGAAAAATTATTAGAGGGCTGGAGCAATAGCACAGCGGGTAGGGCATTTGCCTTTCACGCAACCCACCCAGGTTCAATTCCCAGCATTCCACATGGTCCCCGAGTACTGCCAGAAGTAGTTCCTGAGTCCAGAGCCAGGAGTAACCCCTGTGCATCACTGGGTGTGACCCAAAAAAAGAAAGAAAGAATTATCGGAAATCTCAAAAAATGAGATGGGCCCATGCCTGGGTCCATAACTGTTAAACTTCCTCTACTTCCATTTCCACAGGTGGACTCCAGGCTAGAGGTTCACTATTTTCCAACAGGAAGTGCCTCTGAAAGCTTCTGCTAGAAACTGGTAGGGGAGAGTTTCTGTAACCCCTTCCGGTCCCCTTGTAAGTTGCTGTTTGGGACAGGAGGAGCTCGATGGGCTGAGCAAATGCGTTCATGCAAGAGACTTGGGTTCTGTTCTTGAGCATTATTGTGTATGGCCCAATAACAAAAACAAAAACAGAATGATATATTTCTTCTAAGTCTTCTGTTTTCATAGCTGACTCTACCATGAAGCTTGTTTTACTATATATAAATATATATATTTTTTAATACACATGGGGTTACTCCTGGCTCTGCACTCAGGAATTACTCCTGGTGGTGCTCAGGAGACTATATGGGATGCTGGAAATTGAACCCAGGTCGGCCGCGTGCAAGGCAAACGCCCTACCCTCTGTACTATCGCTCCACCCCCCCCTACTGTACATTTTAAATGACTTACAAGGTAGTTTCCCCTCACCCCAAAATTGCAGGTGTAGCCTGCATCTCACCAGCCCATCCTCACCCAGCACCTTGTAAGATAGGTCCAGGTATCCGGGTGAAAGACCACTGCATAAATAAATGGCACTGATCAAAGGAGCCCTAGTTGTTAGTGTCCGCACAGGAATGTGACAGAGTAAGAGGGCTTAATTAATTTTGTGTAGAATACAGTGTCATTTCTGTTCTTCCTCTTCAGGAAGAGGCAGTAGTGTTTCGTGTCAGTGGGTGTGTATACTGTAGTATGAGCCTGACTGTGTGTGGACCTGTGCCTTTGCTATATATGTTAACATTTCTTAGTTCTCTATTTTCCAAAAGGAAGTCCTGGGGGGGGGGGGGGAGGAAGATTATGAAGTTGTTTTAGAGATTAAATGAGGTAATGCATGTAAAGCTTTCAACTCAGGCCCTCAGTACACATGTGAAAACAATGTTGGCTAGTAGTATGCTGTGACAGTCTTGTATCTCTAACCCTTTCCAGACTAGCCCCTGCTATAGTTTTAGGCACTGTCTAATAAGTGCATTTTGGTTTCAAGTTTAAAAGTTGATTAGCTTTAAGGGCCCAGAAGTATTTGCATCGTTCTTCACTGATAACTTTGACTTTTTTTTTTAATATTATCATTTGATAGTTATATCTCTAAAAGAGAAAATGAAGGCTCTGAATTGTATAGCATTACTTAATCTTGATTGCCTATGCTCCTTCTAGATGTTTCCATTCCTGAAAGGCCCAAACTTAGATTTGTTGAAAGGGTACCACTTGTACCCAAACTGAGAAGAGAACCTAAAAACTTGAAAGACATACGGGGACCTTCTACTGAAGCTACAGAGTTCACAGAAGGCAAATTTGCAATCCTGGTAAGTTCCGCATCAAGCAGCTACAGCGGGTCCTGAAGTGCCCAATGCTGCCACCTGTGGGTGCTGGAGCAGTCTAAGGACACTGCCATCCCAGCCTCCAGGGCACTGGGATGTTTTCAGTTAGTTCTCTTGGAGAAGGTTGATTTCCAGGAGAACGCTAATTTTCTTTTTTAAGAGAGAGTGGTAGAAATTTGGGGACCTCTGAGCTACCCAGTGGAAACCAGGGATCAACCAAATATCATGGTCTGCATTCAAAATTCTGTTCCATGGTTTTTTGTGTGTGGGGTTTTTTTTTTTTTTTTAGAACTGCCACCAGTTGTTTTCTTCATCTGTTTTTTACAGTCTTTTAAACTGATGTACAGTACCCAGTGAGGAAAAAAAAGTTTTATGTAGACATAATGTAAGAGCAGGAAGAGGCAGCCTAATTTACTCTGTAATTAAACCAGATATTCTTAAGTCTCCTAAAATCAAACTATTCTTGGACCGGGGAAAGGGCTCAAAGGACTAGACTAGAGCACATGGTTTGATCTCTGGCATCACATGGCCTCCGCAGCCTGGCTGGATATAGCCCTGGAGGGCCCATCCCTTCCCAGGATGAAATGAGCAAATGCCTATGATCAAAGTAAACTACCTTTGACACCAGGTGTGGAAGAGTGTTTCTTGACTCCATGAGGAGCTTCTGGGTAGACTTGATGCCAGTGCCTGCACAAATAGGTGTGGAGCGGGATTTAATTCCCAGCAGGTAGCACAAGTGATGTTTTATTAGAAGGTTTTCATTTCTCACTATTCCGGTCACACTGGCTTTGCTTAAATTCTCCAAGCCCTTTCTTTTGGACCATTCCTCTTCCTGGAACATTCATCTCTTCCCTTGGCTAGATCTTACCAGTTGGGCCTACACTTTCAATATCACCTCAGTGAGACCCTGCCTGTCTATCCAATTAAGTGGGCGAGCCCATCCTCCCTTACTACCAATTCCTAGAGGGTTTTTTCCCCCCACAACAGTACTTATTATAAAACTCTTGTTTGTGTCTTCACGTGTATCATTGAAGTCGTTGTCAATGTAAAAAAGGGAGAGAACTACGATTGAGTCTGTAACATAGTTCATTCCCCATGATGTTCTAATTTTCCCATTCAATTTTAGGCCCTGGGTGGCGGTTATCTCCATTGGGGCCATTTTGAGATGATGCGCCTGACAATCAACCGTTCTATGGACCCCAAGAACATGTTTGCCCTGTGGCGAGTGCCAGCACCTTTCAAGCCCATCACCCGCAAAGGCATGGGGCAGCGCATGGGAGGAGGGAAAGGTGCCATTGATCACTACGTGACTCCCGTGAAGGCAGGTCGCCTCGTAGTCGAGATGGGCGGGCGCTGTGAATTCAAGGAGGTAGAGGGTCTTCTCAACCAGGTGGCACACAAGTTGCCCTTCCCTGCAAAGGCCGTGAGTCGTGAGACTCTAGAGAAGATGCGAAAAGATCAAGAAGAACGAGAACGTAACAACCAAAACCCCTGGACCTTTGAGCGCATAGCCACCGCCAACATGCTGGGCATCCGGAGAGTACTGAGTCCATATGACTTGACCCAGAAAGGGCGGTACTGGGGCAAGTTCTTCTTGCCTAAGCGTGTGTAGTGAGAATGTGAGGAGAACAAAGTACAGACTCTCGAGAAAGCCAGAATCTATCTTCCCCTCAGCCTGCCCTTTGAAGTCTGGGGGAGCTGTGTTGGCACACAGCCTAGGAGCAACATATGAATAGATGTTTTGGAGACAACTGTGTTATTGTTGGTTTACTTTTAAAGTGTTACCTTAAGTCTGAGCATCATCTTAAGATACAGCTTCTCATTGATAAGCTGTAATTGCTTAAATGATTACCATACTGGCCCAGTTCCTAGGCGCTCTGGTTCTCCCTGGTTGAAGAGGAATGTCAGGCTGAAATGCATATTTATATCTTCCACCCGATGTAAGTCAGACTCAGTATCTTCACTACCTTCATCGTGTTCACACTTTCTTCACTACCCTCGTCATGTTCACAGTTCTGCTCATTGTTAAGTAGGTTTGTAAATATGTTTTGTTACGGTGGTTTTGGAAAAACCAGGGGAAAAAATGACAAAACATAGTTCATTGATTCAACGGGTATTTATTTATGATTCAGTAGATATTTATGTGGAGCTATCCATCTCTCATCTTCAGAAGGAAGGATGGTAACAGGAAGAACAGATGCATACAGACACTCAAACTGGCCTTTGCTAGGTCTGGAAATCTGAAGTTTTCTGAGGGAGAGTGGCTCTGCCTTTGTATCCCTGCTGGTTCCACTGGCACGGTGCTATACAGAACATCACTGCTTGGATGAATGAGGGACCTATCGACTCAAGGCCCCATGGTCCCAGCTTCCTGGTTCACTTTTAACAGGATGAAAATTTTCAGAGCTAGTCAGCACTAGTTCTCTGCCCCCTGTTCAATCTAAAGGAAGTACAAATTGTTAAAAAGATTTTTCACTCTCTCAAAGCATAATAATCTCCAGCAAAGAAAATAATTTTTCAGAATTTTAATAATTCAAGGTCTGGAGGGTAGGGCATTTGCCTTGCATACAGCTGACCTGAGTTAGATTCCTCCACCCCTCTAGGAGAGCCTGGCAAGTTACCGAGAGTATCTCGCCTGCGTGGCAAAGCCTGGCAAGCTCCCTGTGACATATTTGATTTGCAAAGAACAGTAACAAGTCTCACAGTTTGTGAAACAATACTGGTGCCTGCTCAAGCAAATCGATGAACAACGGGAGGACAGTGCTACAATGCTAAGAATTCAAGAAAAAAATTAAATATAAATGTATCATCAAGAATTGCCTGATGTTTTGGTGTAATTTTAGTGACCCTCTTAAGTCATGGCTAATTGCTGAATTACATTAGAATCCAGCAGAATCTTAACCAATTGGAGGTAATGTTTATTGGCTTTTTCGTTTGGGGTTTTGGTCCCCACCTGGCAGTGCTCAGGGCTTGCTCTTGGCTCTTGCTCAGGGACCATCCCTGGTGAGCACTGGGGGACCAAACCCAGTTTGGCTATGTGCAGGGCAAGCACCCTATCTGCTGTACTGTCTCTAAGGGCCTGGATTGGAATGTGTGTTCAGGACAGTGCTTCAGGATTCCTGCCCAACAAAATTAGTTTCGGCTTCAGTCAGGTGCGAAGTGATGCAATGATGCAATGGCCTCATTTGACCTCTGAGATCTAACATCTTACTATTGTCTTTGTTGTCTTGCATAAAGCATGACACTGATGAATGCTGGGAGCTCAGATAGGAGAGACTTGTTTGGGGGCTGTGTGTTTAGTTTCCTAAACACAGTCCTGAAGCCAACCATCATCTCAAAGAGGGTACTAGCAGAACACTACCATCGCCGCCGCCCCCCTCCCCCCCACCCAGGAAACAGGCTTTTTATATTTTAGGTAATGTGGGCATTCCTGGTGTTTTTGCATGAATGGATCACTGCAAATTCAGGCATGTCTTACTTAGCTTCTGATACCAAAAAGCCATTTTCCACTGAAGGCTTAAAAGGTTTCAAATCCAAGCATCCATCCATGCGCAGAAATCGGAGCTTCAATAGAAGTAATCAACATGTCTAAGCAGATCTCTGTGTGGGCACAGTGCTAAGCACTGGGACACAGCAATGAGCAGAACATGTGTGGTACCTTTTGTCAATCTTTAAGGACTATTGGGCCCTAATAGAAGAATACAGATGAAAGCTTAGTTCAGGGTGAGCCCTCGAAAAGCAGCAACAAGTGCCCTGATCAACTTAGAATAGTCAGAATAAGAGCCTAAGAAACTGAACATACTGTGACATCTGTCTCCCGGTAGACAATGGTGATGGCTTAAATTCAGTTTCCTGGATGGGTTCCTACTAAGTGTTCTCTACAGTGTAGTGCCTTTAAGCCTTCTTCCTAATATAGGTTGCTCTACACCCTGTTCCAACTCAGCCACTACCCAATTCTGCATTTTCATAAGTCTCCCTTTGCATAACTTTTAATAGGTATCTGTTTTTCTGATTAATATCCTGTGTCATAAGAGGTTTCGCAATGGAAAAAGGAGTAGTTGAGGAATCTGGAGTGGAGAAGTGGTGGCACCACAATGGTAGGATTAGAAATTCCCATCGAGGATCCATCTGCCTGAAGGAGACAAAAGAAAATTTGGGGGCAGGGGAGAGGGAAGAACTATAGATTACACAGTAAGATATGCAAGGTCACGATCACTAAATCCCCCTCCTGCAAGGGAATGGCTTTGTTCGGAAGGACATGCTCTTCTAATTGTAAATAGATCTCTAAATTTACCAAGACACTTAGGTACTTTAGTTTTACTCTGTGTCCCTCTTCCCAAAAGTTTAGGGTGTTTCCAATACAAGAACTAATTCTGTCGCCTTTTGCTCTTCATGCTGAGGCCCAAAGTTTCCCTGCAAAAACATTCTTAGACAGTATTTTGCTACCAGGCCTGTTCGTGGAACAGACTACACCTGCCTCCCCGTCAACCTATTCCCAACTCCCTACTTGTCCCTCATTTTTATCTTCATGAAATACCTCTTCCCCAGTCTCTACTCCCACACTTCATGCCACCCAGAGTGGGGCAGCTCATGCTAAACAATGTCCCAAGGACACAAGAGTACCAAGAGGCTTGATCGTCTCCACGGATGTCTCACCTTTTTCAGGCAAATATGCTCCCAATGGTGGAAGCTAAGATGATGGCGAGGATAATACAGCAGATCATGATCATGATCTTCTTCTGCTCGTCCAGATAGGAAATGGAAAAGGATGGGAGGAACATCAACATTGTGCAAGGGGTGTTGTTCCGAAAGGAGGGAGACAAGGAAGAGGAGATGAAGGATGACAAAGGAGTGCTAGAAGGAAGAGGAAGATGGATCTGGCTGCTAGAACCCAGAGTTAGATAGAAGTGTTACTTCAAGGTGAGAGTCATCAGAGATGAAGAGTCAGTAGCCGTAGTGGAGGATAACCTCTACATCCCAGAAAGTCAGACCTACTTCCTGCTAGAGACACATATCTGGGAGTGAGTGGATCAAATTCTTTTGGGTAAAAGCACCGAAAACCTGAAACTCACAGTTAAATGTTGATGTCTTTGAAAGTAAAGCCATTTTTTAAGATAAAATTAGAACTTCTGATCCATCTGACCCAATGCAGTAGTTTTTAAAAGATTCAAAGGGCCAGAGAGAAACAGCAAGGGAAGGCACACACTTGCATAGGGCCGACACAAGCTCAGTCCCCAGCAGCACATATGGTCCCCTGAACAAAACCCTGAATCCCACCAGGTGTGGCCCAAAGCAAACCAGAAGATTCTGGACCCTTTGCAAAAACCTAAGCAGCACCCACCATGGTACCAGATCACAATGTTTTTCAGGGAAGTAGAGCCAGAGCTGTTTCATAATCAATATAAAGTCATTTATTTTTAAATTAGCAATAAAATAATCAAGTTTACATTAAAAAAAAATACACACAACAACAACAAAATACCTTCACTTGCATTCTAACTCTAAGTCCCAGACCTCAGTCTCCAGAGCATGAAGGACTGATTACAAAGCTTGTCTGCATGCTGCAGAACCCAGTCCTCATCTGACTTCACAGCCGTGGGCAAGAGCGATCCCCTGGCTCTGTCTGAGTACTGGGCAATGAAGGAGTAAAGGAGCCCACGTGAAGGAAGCCAGCAAGCGGTGCCTGACCTAGGGTGCTCCCCTGTCCGGAGAACATTAAGGTCAGAGCCAAAATACAAATCAGGGAGAACGGAGGCAGAAGGCAAGGGGCTCACCGGTGGGTTGGCCAGTCACTACACTTGAGAACTTCCCACCTGTTGCTTCCTCCGGATGAGACATGGAGGCCACAGCGAACCACTCAGATTCACTTTGACAGAACTACTCAGTTGTTCCTCATCTGTGCCTACTAGCTCAGCCCCAGAGAAACACATCTGCCATCCCGAGGCCACTTGGGTGATACCACACCCTTACAGGATGTTCTCAAGTCAAGCCTAGAAGAAGTGTCAAAACTTTTGTCACACTTTCTGTCTGCTAAGCAGAAAAGCTGAATGACACCTTAGTCCTCAGCCCAAAGATCTATGATTCTTCCAGTACCCTTCCCAGAGAAGAGCACAGGTCTCAATGACAGGGTAAGATTCTATTTTCAGTAGAAATTCACTTTGTGAGTGTTTCTTACATAATTTTCACTCGTGTATTTCTTTTTCAAGGTCATAAATATCCTTCACTTCTGATTTCCGATTTCCTGAGAGATACACGCATCCATGGACATGCACCTCAAACACAGAATTTAAAAAAAAATGATCTAGAATCCATGAAATGAGTGATTGAATATTCTGTCTGAAACATGTCCAGAGCCTGCACTGTAGAGCACCTAGCCCCTGGCCCAGTTTCCAGTGCTTGGTTATTGCTGGTCTCAAGGCCAACAGCTAGCTGGTTTCCAGGACTCAGACATGGAAACAAGAACCAGACTTTCAATGCTAACAGATGGTAACCTCGAAGGATGGTCAACCTGGTGCCTCCCTGGGTAAACATGAGCAAATACAGCATATGCAAAGATCAAAGTTGGCCGGTCACCAAGCTGAGAGTAGCTTAAAGCCTAATTTCAAATAGCCCAACTGCTGAGACCAAAATGACATCTGCCGGTCCCTCTTATTTCCTGACATAGGGAAAAACAGACTGAGGATCAGGGTCCTGCCTGGCAGAAGTCTCAGGTACCAGGCCTTCTCACTGCTAGACTTAGAAGAATCCCTTTACTTTCTTCTAGAGAATCACCCCAACCCCACCCAAATAAAAGCAATTTCTAGGAGAAGAATCCTCCATGAGGTAGAAAATACAGCACCTTGGGAAGGCCTCAGCTAAGCTTTTCAAGGTGCAGTGTCTAATTTGACACATCTGAATGACAAGGTGCAGTGTCCAATTTGACACGTCAGAATGAAGAAACACAAATGGCTACTTCATCATCCAGGAGAAAAGGCACTTCGGCATTGGTGGGGCAGGAGAAGGTTTGGAGAACTCGGGGTTGCGCTCGGGCGACGGGGTTCCTCCAGGGCTAAATTGTTGGCTGGGTCAGGTCCAGGGATGGTGACACGGAAACAAAGGAATGGTTTCTCTCGCTCTCGGGTGCGCCATTCCAACTCCATTTCCATCTAAAGTCATAGGTGGCCACTCCAGGCTGGAGAAAAATTGGATTCTAAGAGAGGAGGGGAAGGAAGAGCCGATCAGTGCACAGGATGGAGGCAGACAGTGACATTAAGAATCAGCCAGAAACCTAGAAGGTACAAAGGTTAGTTAGAACTGCAAAATGGAAAATAACAGAAAAATCAACAGGAAGCTTGAGAAATCTGACAGCCCCCAAGACCCAGAATTAACTATCCCACTCACTGTACAAGGGAGATAAAAGGTACTGTGGTGAGGGAGGGGGGTAAAAATAGAAAACTTTCTGGGTCATTGTGAATCCTTCACGCTGGCCGCCACACACTCGTGAAAACTTGTCAATGGGGAGGCACAATCTGACTAAAAACACCAGTTCTCACCACACAACTCCCGTCAGCATCTCTCCAATACAGCTGCAGAAGCCTCCAAGGTACTGGTATCTTCTCCATCACTGCCCCCTCCCCCCTTACCTCCCAGAAGGCACAGTGAAGAGAGAAAGGACTGGAGCGATAGCACAGCTGGTAGGGCGTTTGCCTTGCACAGACCCAGGTTCGATTCCCAGCATCCCATAAGGCTCCCTAGGTACCACCAGGAGTAATTACTGATTGCAAAGCCAGGAATAACCCCTGTGCATCACCGGTGTGACCCAAAAAGCAAAAAAAAAAAAAGGGGGGGGTGGGGAAGCTTAGGGGACAGATGATGGTGCTCTGCCTTACAAGTCGTGTGGGCTGGGACAAGTTTAACTTTAATGAACTTGAAAGAGGTTCCGTGTCTGAAAAACTGGAAAAGGAGGAGAATATTCCTGTGCTAGAGCTGTAGCTGGCACATAGCTGGGAAGAATAAATGCATACTTCCGCATACTTCCTCTCTGCCCCCCCACCCTCACAGTCCTCTCTCCCTCAGAGCAGACGGATGCCCAGGGGGGATTTGAGTAGGGAATATGAGGTGCAGCGGAACAAGCAACCTCACAGCTGTTCAGCCACGTGGCATCTTCAAGCTCAGATGAGTCAACTCCCAGCAATGTTAGAATTATTCCCGTTTTAAAAAATGATTCATGGGGGCCGGAGAGATGGTACAGCAGGTAGGGAGTTTGCCTTGCACGTGGTCGACCCAGGTTCGATACCCAGAATTGCATATGGTCCCCCAAGCACCACCAGGAGTAATTCCTGAGAACATAGCCAGGAGTAACCCCTGAGCATCGGTGGGTGTGGCCCAAAAAGAAAAAAATAAAAAATGATTCGTTTACCTTCTGAATTCCCAGGATTTGGAATGGAAATAGGCACTATGCATTTGGAAGGCATCTTTCATCCAAGGCTGCACTGCACTGTACTGTCCTCCCGTTGTTCATCAATTTGCTCGACCCAGTAACATCTCCATTATGAGGCTTGTTGTTACTGTGTTTGGCATATTGAATACATCACGGGTAGCTTGCCAGGCTTTGCCATTGCAGACGAGATACTCTCGGTAGCTTGCTGGGCTCTCCAAGAGGGGCAGAGGAATCGAATCTGGCTCGGCCAGGGAAGATTTCAACTATTTAAACCTTACCTAATTTTCACTTCCTTTTCCAGTGAGAGTTAAGAACCCAAACGAAATGTAACCCTTAACAGGAGTAAAAAATAAGGAGCAGAGTCCAAATGCCATGGGAAAAAACTGAACCAACCAATTAATTGTCTCAAGAGACACTGATGGCCTCATTGAACTGCTTATTTTCCAAGAAGAATTTGAATGCTAGTACTATAGTAATTTGGCTTTCAAACCACTTGAAAGGAAGAAGAGGAGGAAGAGACATATTGAAACAATACAAGGAAGGAACAGTTCTAAGTATCAACATGGCAGAATATATAGTCTTAAAAATACATCTATTACTCAGTAACTCCTACGAATCTGTAATAAAAAAGTGGGTATGAGAAAAAGGTTAATTTAGTCATACTGTTAATAACAGCAATTACAAAGGTAAAACCCTCTAAATATAGGGGAAACACTAAAGAGTTGATGTGATTGAACAAAATGGACTAGAGTCCCACTACCCACTGCAGGTCGTGGGGCTCTACCTGCAGTTCCCACTAGGGATGTTGGTTGATTAAATTCAATAATCTAGATGGCTGGCAAGGTTTCATTTAAAAAGTTTATGCTGAATGAAGGCTGGAGTCCTGCTCACCAGCAAGGAAAGGTGAACAGTCACAATCTGTAGCCAAAAATTAGATGTACAAGGAGATTTTTAGCATTGAGGAAAAATGCCTATGATTTTGTAATAGTGCACAAAACTTTAGTTAGTAGCACATGAACTATATAAAATTACACTGCACATGAAACCTGTCAGAAGGTATCAGTCATAATATTAAGTTCACTGCTTCACCTTTACTTTATAGATCTTTTAAATATATATATGTGTATATATATATGTTGTCTTATTCAAAAATAGTATTGAAAAAGCTTTAACAGTCCCCAAAACAAGACCATTCTTGCCAAGATATTAATATACACATGAAGCTCTGAGTCAGTGGTCAGCTCATTCTGCTACATTTTAAAGAAATTAATAGGCTAAACTTTAAAGTCACTCAGCACTAAGATTCTCCTGATCTTCGGGATTTCTAGATGGCTATCTTTTTTCATAAAGAGAACTTAAGATGTAATAAGGAAGACTCCTAAAAATCCATTACAAGGGTGTGTGTGTGTGTGTGTGTGTGTGTGTGTGTGTGTGTGTACCTGGTTCTGTTCTTGACTTGCCTTGAAGTTTAGTGTCTTCACCTGTAAAATGTGGATAACAATAGTCCCCACCTCACAGGGGTGCTGTGAGGATTCCAGAGTAAGTGTAACAGGTGTTTATGAATATACTGTCCTGCACAACTCAATATTCAAAACCATTAACCCATTTATCATTTGAGATCCCATCACTCAGCCACAAACCAAACCCCACAAACCCTAATCCCAATTCCCAGCTTCGTTTACACCGAAAAGAATACAAAAGCAAAGCCCCATACCCAGGCAAGCCAGGAAGAACTCAACGAACTCCAGATCGAAATCACATATTCTTGTACCCAGCCAAGGAACAGGCTTACTGAGTGAGGAGAGCAGAAAGGAGACGCTCAGGTGTGCCAGGAGAGGTGGAGAAGCACATCCCGAGACAGAGCACAAAGACAGAATCTGTAGGACAGGAGCAAGCAGAGATGTGGCCGTGGACTGCAACCAGAACCCAAGAGCAGAATTTGAAGCAGACGCAAGAACGCACGGGCCACTGAATGTCTCAGAGAGCTACACAGTGTCTGAGGACAATCAGAAGGGAGAAGCAGTTGAATCTGTAGCCTCAGCAAGCCCATCACAGTCCCCCGAACCTTCCTGTACTTACATTTCAGTGCAGCAGCCGCTCAGGCCGCCCTATTAAAGGGCAACGGAAAGTCCAATAATCAATGCTAGAATGCCCAGCAACACACCTACTACCACAAAGATAATTATCAGTTTCTGGAGAGAGGAATAAGAAAAAAATATATATTACAAACAACAACAACAAAAAACAGGAATTCATCCCCAACCCAACTCCTCTCACCTCAACAGAGAAAACCTCATCAATCCAAATTAAAAAGCTGACATCCCTACACAACACAAACATTCTAGCAGCATATTGTGTTTTCCTAGATTGCTTCTTAGCTAGCAAGGCCAGCAGACAGAAATATAGAGTTTTGAGCCATTCGCATAACAGTTCCGCATGCCTGGAGAAGATGCTATCACAGGGTTCCCAGGCAGCAAAGGGTCATTATAATTGTCTTTTTCGAGCGAGTAAGGCTCTTTTTTGATTTCAAACTTTCATCCATCTTTCCCCAGCAGGACACCCCACCTCTCACATCAAAACGCATGATTATGGTTCTAGAGCGAGCTGGCCTGGATTCAGAACGACATTCGAAAATCACTTCCAGGTTCTTTATATCCCTGCCCAAGCAATACAGAAAGTCCAGAAGAAAAACTCAAGAATGAAAACACCAGAGCCCGTGAGAAAGTGCCAGAAAGGTACAGCCTGAGAGAGGCCAGTCGCCTCCAACACCAATGGCAGAGAAGCCCGAAAGTTCCCCAGCAAGGAGGGTACCAAGAATAGAGGGAAGCGGATGGTGTGCTTGGATGAGCGTGATGACTTACTAAACCTCAACTTGAAGGCTGACCCAGAGAGTTCTTAACCTCCGAGCCTCAACTTTTTTTTCACTGTGAGGCAGAAATAATAGGTGCTCTAGACATTCGAGAATGTTCCCGGGGCAATGAGCAGATCACCCGGTTCCTGGCAGAGGCAAAGGTGTGTGGGGTGGCAGAAGACACTACAGTGAGGGACAATGAAGAGAAGGATGAGGTGTCTGAGGAACGGAGGAGTGAAATGTACTGATGGCAGGGATGCTAAGTTGTGTCCAAGGGACCAGCCACTGCTGGGCAGCGTGTCCACCCTACAGAGCGGCCGTGTATGTGCTCACGGGGAGAGTCTGAGCCAGATCCATGCGTGTCTCAGCAGGGCAGGAGTCCCACCCGGGAAGGCTGGTGTAGGTCTCGGGACCGAGGAAGGGACAGGGTGGGAAGGCACAGGGGCCTGAGGACACAGGTGGGCAGGACTCTGAGGAGAAACAGCCGGCCCCGCTGAGCAGGGCGCTCACCCGCCGAGCTTCGCTCTGGTACTTGACGGCCTTTTTGGTGTCGGCCACGGCCCGCTCCACGAAGCCCACTGACTGGTCCATGTTGTTCTCAATCCGGTCAATCATGGCTCCCTTTGCCCGCACGGAAGACACGACAGGGACAGAGACAGGCAAGAGAGAAAGCGAGAGACACGGCAAACCAAAGTTGGACTCTCTCTCCTCCGAGGGCCGCAGAGAGTCTCACCTTCCGGGCCTGGCCCTTGTACTTCACAGCTCGCTTCGTTTCTTCCCGCGCCTTCTCCACATGGTCCACTGTGTGCATGACATTCAGCTCTATGTTATCTAACATCTCACCCTGCAAAGGACAGATGCCGGTCACACCCCATGAGCCTGCCCCAGAACTGGGATGCTCTTCTCGTCAGGCTCAGGGTGGAGAAACTGAGACAGCCACTGGACGTGTGGGCACGTGTGCGCATGTTCCTCCCGCTTTCCTGTGGTTCCCTGCCCCTTGGTGGTGGTCACTCACTCGAGAAAGTCAATCAAGCGACTATAGAAAAACTCCTTGGAGACCAGCACCTCGCTAGATTCTTCCAGCACCCTGTATGGATACCCGGTAACCATAAATTTAATCTCTTTTCTTTTCCTGAGGGATGCCACCACCAGATTTTTCCCTAAAATTAAGCACGTGAGAAGGGGAACCAGAGTAAGACTCTCGTGGGCTGGGGATGTGGCTTAGTGGGGAAGTGCATGCAAGGCATGTCAGCCCCCAGTACAGTCTACCTATCAGGACATGAGACTTGTATAGAAGTATTAGAAGTCTCGTGTTCTCAGTGCATTACTCATCTCCTCCTGGGCATTGAGACCTGCGCCAAGCTGGTCATTCAGCCTGATTGGGACCCTATAGAAGGGTCCCTGCATACCGCGTGTGCTCAGTAAGTACCAGAGCTGGGGAACACGTTTGCTTTCTCTGAAAGGCCCTGAAGGGGGACACTTGACACATCCTTAGGTGACTGACAGATATTCTAAGCGACTGAGCCAAGGAGTCACTGGGCTCTTAGTACTCTTAGTACTCCCAGCCACCTCCTAGCTATGATTTCCAACAGGGAATGTTTCGTCGCCCCAGTGTCCGAGCATCTCTGGATGGGAATTCCCCTCCCCTCCCCCCTTCTTCCCCCCCCCCCCCCCCCCAGCCATTCCCTGTGACCTGGCTGTGTGAAAACAGAGAGTGGCAACTTACCCTCACCGGAACCTCATGCCAGTCCCTCCGCAAGGCAGTGGGGGGAGAAAAAAAAGAGAAGCAGGGATAGGGGGACTTGAGCAATAGTCTCCCAGGCCAGGGGCTGGGGAAAGGCACAGCCAGAGCCCTGAGCAGGGGCTGAAGCCAAAATCAGCCAGGCAGGGCTCAGAGCCGGGTCTAAGCGGCTGCCATCCTCTCCCGGGGACAAAGCAGCAGGAAGGTCAGGATAGGTGACACCCTCCTCCCCACCCCTCCATAGCTCGTGTCAATCAACTGCCCTGGAAGCCCCAGGCACCCGCTGTATGGGAAAGTCACTCCGAGTGACAGGAGTGCTGAAGAGCTTCTGTAACTAAATACTACTCTGCTCTTCCTGGTCACTTTTGTGCTTTCCTAGTCTCTAAGCAAAAAAAAAAAAAAAAAAAACGATGTCAACTCTTTTAGAAAAACACAGAAGAAAAATATCAAACACGGGGTGAAAAATCAAAACCTCTGCTGAACTTAACATTTCCTCCCTCGGGCCAAGTGATAGCAAAGCGGATAGGGCATTTGCCTTGCATGAGGGTATCTCATAAGGTCCCGAAGCACCGCCAGGAGTAAGCCCTGAGCATCCATCGCTGGGTGTGACCCAAAAAGCAAACAAAAACAACAACAACAACAAAAAGAGAACATTTCCTCCCTGTGAAGCAGGGAAAAACAAGCACGTGCTCGTCATTAGTGACAGTTCCTCTAGAGAGGCAGGAACATTAAGAACCCGTCACTCTAATCTGGGGGGGGGGGGGGGGAGAGCGAGAACGAGCTAGCGAGAGAGAGAGAGAGAGAGAGAGAGAGAGAGAGAGAGAGAGAGGTGGGTTGGTAGGGCAGGCCTGGGGAATGACTCAGGGCTGGAGGGAAGCTCTGGCTTGCAGGAGCTGCAGGGTCCCATCCCTTGTACTGCAGGATCCCGAGTGTTGCTAGCTGTGCTCCCCATCTTCCCTCACCCCCGAGACAGGGAGAAAAACATCCTGAGCACCTCAGAGCCCGCAGAAACAAGAGGTGACAGAAGCTGGGCAAGGAGGTCCGGAGGGCCAGCAATCTGGGTGTGCCTCTCCCCGGGACCTGGGATTCTGGTACTCCGGGCGGGAATTTCAGAGGATCTTCCCCCAGAAACACACACACACACACACACACACACACACACACACACACACAAACACACACCCCTCACCTGCCTTCCTGCATCCCCTCAGCCCCTGCCTGGAGCACCTGCTCCTTCCGGCCCGCCCGGTTACCTGGTTCTCCACCAGCATGGCGATGTCCATGAACATGTCGTGCAGCTCCTTGATGCTGCTCTCAAGCTGCACGATGTCCTTGTGCCGCCCCTCGATCTCACTCAGGGCTTGCTTGGAAATCTGAGAGTCGATGATCTAGAGGGGCCACAGGAGCAGGCCGTCGGCCACCGCGCCCGGACACGGCCCGGCTCCCCGCCGCCACCCCCTCCTCGCCACTCCGCAGCTGCCACCCCATCTTCACGCCACGCGGGGGACGCGCTGCGTGGTGGGTCCCGAGGCGCTCACCCCGGAAGTGAAGATCGCGGGGTTTCCGCTCTCCAGCATCTCCTCCAGCTCCTCATCGGTGGTTTTCTTGCCAGCTTTTAAACAAAAGAACCAGGGTCACATGTAAGGTCGGCTTGAAAGTTTCCTGAGATGCAGGAATACTCTCTTCACCCAAAGGAGTGAGGTCCTTCACACACACACACACACACACACACACACACACACACACACACACACTCATACAGAGATACAAAGACACATACAAACACATACAGAGACACTCACACAAAGACACAAATACACACACACTCATACAGCTACATACATACATAGAGACAGACACTCACAGAGACACACAAATACATACACTCATAGAGACACACAGACACATAACACACATACAGGCACTGATACAGAGACAAAGACAAATACACACACTCACACAGAGATACACACACACAGAGACACTCAGAGATACACAAATACACACACTCATACAGAGATAGACACATACACACAGAGAGACACTCATACAGAGACACACACACACATACACACCCATACAGAGATACATAGACACATACACACATACAGACACTCATACAGAGACAAATACACACACTCATACAGATAAACAGACACACACACATACAGAGACATTCATTCATTCATTCATCATCCTGTTAATCGTCGATTGCCTCGAGCAGGCCCCAGTAACGTCTCTTTCATCCTAGCCCTGAGATTATATTCAAGGCTTTTTAGGAGAATGAGACCCATCATTGTTACTGGTATTTGGCATATTTGGTGCGCCACGGGGAGTTTGCCAGACTCTGCCCTGTGGGCAGGCTATATTCGATAGCCTGCAAGTTTGTCCAGAGTACATACAGAGACACACAGACAAATACATACAGAGTACATACAGAGACACACAGACACACAGACACACAGAGTACACAGACACACAGACACACAGACACACAGAGTACATACAGAGACACACAGACAAATACACATATTCATAGACACATACTCATGGAGTGATAGCACAGCGGGTAGGGCGTTCACCTTACACGCGGCCAACATGGCCGACCCGAGTTCGATTCCTCCGCCCCTCTCGGAGAGCCCGGCAAGCTACCGAGAGTATTCGATATGCCAGACACAGTAACAACAAAGTCTCCAATGGAGACGTTACTGGGCCCGCTCGAGCAAATCGACGATCAACGGGAGGGCCTTTACCTTTACCTTTACCATAGACACTCATACAGAGACAGACACACACACACTCATGCAGAGATACACAGACACATACACACACATACAGAGACACACAAATACACACACACTCAGAGATACAGACACACACATACAGATACTCATACAGAGACAAATATACAAATATACAGATAGAAACACACACACACATAGAGAGATACTCACACAGAGACACACAGACAAATACACACATTCACAGATACTCATACACAGCCAAACACACACACACACACACACACACACACGCCAAGAGCAACCTGACATGTCCTGGACAAGAAGCCCCCTCCTGCCTGAGCCCTGCTCCATCCATCTTAACCCTCACAGTACCCAATACCCCCTCGCCCCAGGCACTGAACACCACCACTCTTTTCTGAGGAGACATGGCAGAACCCCTCACAGTCTGACTAGTTTCCTTATTCCTCACAGCCACCCCCACTCCACTTTTTCTGTATCAGTGTTCTTTGCGGTTGGACAGGGGGGGCCGTGACTCCACAGGGGAGCAGGCGTTCAGCCAGCACTTCCTCGGTGTGTGAGGCAAGGCGGGCTCCCCCACCCACGGCTGAAACCCCCCTGCCAGGCCCAAGAGTGGCCACTGTTCCGGGTGGGAGCAGGGAAAGGCGAGGAGGCGCGGCCACACTTCCAGCACGTACTGATTTCGAGCTGCCGCTGGATTCGCCCTTTGCTGCGCTCGCGGAAGTCCACCTGCGCCTCGTTGTATCTGGTCATCACCTCCACAAACTTCCGGGACAGGACGGAGTGCTGCAGGGACAGGGGGTGATGGAGGACGCCCCCCAGAACAGAGACCCAGGAGGGCCCTGGCCTCTGAAGAACCTGCCCACACCTCCCCCTACACCCATGCCCCCAAGAGGCAGGGCCCCAGGGGCCTCCGACCTCGACGCAAAAGCCCAGGGGGTCAGGCTCCACGTCCTGTTTTCCTCAAGATGCCCATTGGCCTTTCTAAAGCAGGTTTGCAGCCCCTGTTCCTGCTCTGCTGACCTCATACGGTCATGATGGGGCCCAAGTCACCAGCCTCCCAACATCCCCCCCATGCCGAAGTTCTTACCAGACTGATTACCCTGCAGTTTCTTGCTTATAACAAGATCTATTTACTCGCAAAATTTCAAAAGACTCCTACATTACCTTCCTAACATGCTGCAACCTACAACTGAGGCACCCAGGCCAATTAATCACAGCCCGTGTTCCCGATCCCAAAGAATCTAGAGGATTCCAAAGCCTCTAGAACAGGGCTCTGCATTCACTCTGAAGATGTCAGTGTCTGTTATGCCACAATACATGTTTTTTTTTTCTTCACACACATTAGTCTCAAGTCTGTCACTTGCCCACTCTCCATCACCACTTACTGCTTCTACCCCTCGCCCTCTCTCTTTTGCTCCCGACCTGGTGGTATTTGGGTTCCTCCTGGCTCTGCACTCAGGAATTACTCCTGGTGGTACCGAAGAGGACACCCTATGGGATTCTGGGGATGGAACCTGGGTTGGCCCCAAGGATCTTTATCTCTGATTACTTCGAAACTGGACAACTACAGACTAACAACCCTTAGAGAGGTTTGGGCCTTCCTGCTTGCATGAGGAGGCTGTGCTTGAAGGCCCTGAGCACCAAGTGCTCTGAGTAGGAGAGAGAGAGGAGAGGAGAGAGGGGAGAGAGAGAGAGAGAGAGAGAGAGAGAGAGAGAGAGAGAGAGAGAGAGAGGGGAGAGAGAGAGAGAGAGAGAGAGAGAGAGACAGAGACAGAGAGAGAGACAGAGACAGAGACACAGAGACACAGAGAGACAGAGACACAGAGGGACAGAGGGACAGAAGGACAGAGAGAGTGTGAGTGAAAGGGCTCAAAGGGCTGAACACTGGCTCTGGCTCCCTCTAGCCAGCTGCTCTTCAAATCAACATCCAAGTCACAGTCACATCTGTGGAAGGAAAGATTCCTGGATCTGGGAAAAAAAACAACAAACTGAAGACTGGTTCTCGGACCAAGGGAAGTTTTACCTGGGATTTCCGGATGCGAAGGTCTGCGGACGAGCGGATTTCTTCGTCTTCAATGTGCCTCTCCATGCCTAGGGGCCAGAGAGAGAGGTGATTCCAGCAACAGAGGGAAGTTATCCGGGCTGGGCACCAGCCTCCCCCTCGGGCACACACCAGCAGGTGCCATCCCTCAATTTTTATATTTTATTTTCATAAAAATAGTTCACAATAGTTCATTACAAATTACATTCAAACACCAATCCCACCACCAAGCACTTTCCCACCACAATAAGAGGGAAGTGTGTGAAGGATGTTGTTATTTCATTCTGGAGCCATTAAAGCCCAAATATAAGAGAATACAAGCAAGGATGTTACAACCAAACAAATGTGTGCCACTTTTGGTAAGTAAGTGGGTTAGAGTATAAGAGGTCACACGGCCACAAATGCGGCCACGTGCTCCAGGAAATTCTGCATCGCTTTCTTCTGGGAACTTTAGTTTATAGTCTCTGGGTCTTGGCTGTTGATGAGATTACACAGTGCTGGGGGCAGTTTGTGGGTGTGACTGCCAAACTACAAGGTGCCATTCCTCCTGGGCTGCTCCCTGGGTCTCTGATGGGCTGCTGTGGGCTCCGTACATACAGATGCTCCTCCTCGTCAGCAGTGTTGACTTTTCTCACCCCAACACCTTGCCCTGACGCTTCGAAGTGGGTGTGGGGGTGGGGGGAAGGGGGAGGTCTGTGCCATACCTGGCAGCGCTCAGGAATTCCTCCAGGCTCTGTGCTCAGGGATCCCTCCTAGCAGGACTTGGGGGACCATGTGGAGTGCTGGGGATGGCCACGTGTCAGGTGGACAGTGTGTGTGTGTGTGTTGGGCATGGGGGGCTGCCCTGCTACTTTCAAGTCACAGCATGATACACTGGGAGAGCTACGGCTGGTCTGTCCCCAGTGAAAGGGAACAAGCAGCAGTGCCCCCAGCACAGCATGGTGAGGGGCCCACCAGGAGGCACCCAGAGCACCTGGCATAGCAGCTGCTCACCCTGTCCACCTCTGCCCTCCGTGGGATCATACTGAAGGTTGGGGCAGTGTTGCTCTCACTCTCCAGCCCACGGGACATGGCCACCACCCCACTGGGCAAACACAACAACAAGTGACCAGGGAGCCAACAAAGTCCACCAAAGAGAATCCTTCTGCGGGGGCTTCTCTGACCCAGACTCTGTCCAGAGGGTGTGGAGCCAGTGACACACCCACCCCCAGAACGCAGCCCAGACAGAATGCTGACATAGCTCCACGGCTCGGGAGGGACAAGCTAAGAGCCCAGCTCACCGGGGGACGGGATCTGAAGGCGCCTGTCCATCCCACCCCCTCAAGTCTGGACACTTCCAGCTACAGCCACACTTTTCAAGCAGGGGCTGAATGTCTGGGGCAGTCACAGGGGCAGGGGTCAAGCCCCCAGAAAGGCCAGGAGAAGAAGGGGCGGCACGCCAAGAGGCTGGAAGTGAGGTGAGCAGCGTAAGCTCCCAGCTTACTCTTCAACTTGTTCCGGACGTTGTTGGCCCTTTTCTTGATCTCGGCTGTGAGCTGCTCCAGGTCATCCTTGGTTTCTGGGGTGGAAATAAAGGCAGGGTGAGTCCACGGGGCTTGACTCACTGTGTTAGGCGCTGCAGCCTAACACGGGGAGCAGGGGTCTTTCTCAGCACCCATGCCCAGAGCTATATTCATCCCAGTGAGAATCCCATTAGAATCCCTGCTTCACAAAAGACTTTTTTTTTAAACAATACCCATCCCAGACCTCTAGAATTGGAAAAAAAGAAAAAGAAAAAGAAAAAACAGCTGGAGCCTACCATCTGTCCTTATAACCAGGCTACCAATAGGAGAACATTCTAAAAGCTTGCTTCTATTTTTAAACATGAATTTGTTTGAATTGGAGGGCCAGCCGTGCCAGGGATTACTTACTCCTGGCTCTGTGCTCAAGGGCCACTCCTGTGGGAAACAACATATGGTGCCAGGAATCGAATCTGGGTTAGCTGCATGCAAGGCAAGTGCTAAGCTTAACCCTTATGCTATCTCCCTGGTCCCAAATACTGCTTTCTTTTTTATCTTTTAAAAAAATTTTTTTAATTGAATCACTGTGAGATAGCCCCTTACAAAACTCATGACTAGGTTGCAGTCATGCTCATTATCAAGTTGCAGTCATACAGTATTCCAACACCCATCCCTTTACCAGCGTACATTTCCCAGCACCAGGGTCCCCAGTTCAAATACTGCTTTTAGAGGGAGAGGGGGAGGAATCTGGTTTACCATGAAGCTTTCAACCAGGAAATGTGGGACTGTGTTTTCCTGCAACTTCTGCACTTGAAATCAAGCGAAAATGTAGAGCACGCTGGCTGTGGGCCCCAGGCACAGGGCATGCAGTTACGGGGAATGAACTAAGTAGGAGTGATGACCATTCAAAAGCATCCTCTAGCACCTGCCCCAAGGTTGGCACTCAGCAAGGAACACAGGGTCAGAGACAGGTGACATCCGGATCCTGCCTTCAAGGGCTCCAGATCAGGATAAACAGATAAGCAGGTCTAATGTACAGAGCGCGTCAACAGCTGGCTGAGGAGAGGTGCAGAAAGGTTTCTCACACAGGCGGCAGGAGGATTAAATCTCAAGGACCAGGGGTTAAACAAGTAGAAAAGCAGACAGGAAGTGTGTAGGAAGAGGAAGATCTCTGAAGGACACAGATTAGTCTGGGAATGGGCCGGGTGGCCAGCATGTAGGAGAGGACGGAACGAAGGATGGCAGGGAAGTAACACATGGGACCACGGCAGTGCCCAGGCACCTACTCGCTGCAACCCTGACCTTGATAGAGAGGAGAAGTCACAAGAAAATTCTCAGAGTGAAATGACAGCATGACTGTGCTCCCTGTCCCCAAGGAACTGAAAATATTACCTTCAATGCTACCCTAAAAATGTGACATTTGGAGGGAAGAGGGAAAGTATTATTTCCGTGGTGGTAACAAAATCACAGGTTAAGGTTGGGAGGAATAAAGGGGGATATGAGGGGCTGGAGTGAAAGCACAGTGGGTAGGGTGTTTGCCTTGCACGAGGCCAACCCGGGTTCGATTCCCACCATCCCATATGGTCCCCTGGGCACCGCCAGGGATAATTCCTGTGTGCATGAGCCAGGAGTAACCCCTGTGCATCGCCAGGTGTGACCCAAAAAGCAAAAAATAAATAAATAAAGGGGGGAATGAATCATTTTGGACACATTTCACGGGAAGAAAAGAAAAAGGAAGAACGTGGAAAGGGAGCTGGAGGAAGAGGAGAGCGTGCCAGCCATGGTGCAGTGGACACACACACAAGGAATGCCCAGAGCAGTAAGAGTCCCAGCTGGGCCCTGGCCAGGTCCTGAGAGGAGAGAGTCAAGTCTGATTAAAGGGATAAAATGTGGGACCAAAAAGGGGCCAGAGCGATAATTCAGTGGGTAGAGCAATTGCCTTGCATGTGGCTGACTTGGGTTCGATCCCCGATATCCCATACGGTCCCCCAAGCACTGCCAGGAGTAATTCCTGAGTGCAGAGCCAGGAGTAACCCCTAAGCATTGCTGGGTGTGACCCCAAAGGCAAAAATAAATACAATAATAATTTTTTAAAAAAATGCAGGACCCAAACCACAGCACTCAAACGGAGAGAGACAACAAAAGGGGATGCCCTGCCACAGAGGTAGGGTGGGATGGGGGATGGGGGAAGGGGGGTGGGAGGGATACTGGGATCAGTGGTGGTGGAGAATGGGCACCAGTGGAGGGATGAGTATTCGATCATTGTATAACTGAAACCCAAGCACAAAAATGTGTCAGTCTACAACTGTACCTCATGGTGTTTCACTAATAAAAATTTAAGGGGGAAAAAAGAAAAAAAAAGAACAACACCAACAAAAAAAAAAAAATGCAGGACCGTAAAGAGAAACGCTTCCCAGGGCTGGACAGTGTCAGGTCACGGAGGGCAGAGGAGCTGAAGACAAAAGGATGAGACCATCACATAAAGTGCTGGAACTTGACTCTGCGGATCCGGGAGGGAGGAAGGCGAGCTGGCTTGGTCCCAGCACCAAGGGTGGTGCCCGGAGAGTCCCCACGTGGAACACTCACTTGGCTCTGGAATGGGTGCGGACAGGATGACACTGTAGAGCTTTTTGGCCTCCTCCACGTGCTCTGATATCTTGTCGATGTTGAGCCGCGTTTCCTCGATCTACCACGGGAAAGACAATAACCTCTGTCATGAGAGGGAAGAAGACACCCATTGCGGAGAGGAAATGCTGGAGGTATTCCTGGGCGGAAGCTGCGGAGCAGGGAAGAGGGGGAAGAAGAAGAAGAAGAAGAAGAAGAGAGGGAGGAGGAGGAGGAAGAGGAGAAGGGGGAGGAAAAGGAGGAGGAAGAGAGGGAGAGGGAGAAGGGAGGTGGAGGAGGAAGGGGAGGAGGAGGAAAGAGAGGAAGGAGGAGGAGAAACAGTAAGGAGGAGGAGGAAGAGAAGGAGGAGGAGAAGGAGGGAAAGGAGGAGGAGGAAGGAGAAGAGAAGGAGGAGGAGGAGGAGGGAGAGGAGGAGAAGGAGGAGGAGGGAGGGAAAGGAGGAGGAGGAGGAGGAGGAGGAAAAGGAGGAGGAGGAGGAGGAAGAGAGGGAGAGGGAGAAGGGAGGTGGAGGAGGAAAAGGAGGAGGAGGAGGAAAGAGAGGAAGGAGGAGGAGGAGGAGGAGGAGGAGGAGGTGGGGGAGGAGGTAGGGGAGAAGGAGAATCCACACCCACCGTTTCCTGAGAGGAAAACATCCGCCCTCCCTGGGAGAAAGAACCCGCAAGAAATACCCTGGAAGAAAACACTCAGTGGGTGGGAGGGTGAGAATCCTTCAGCCCAGGGTTCTCGACCGTTCTCCCGCTGGGGGGGGCTCTTTTCTGTGCATTTCCATCCATCCTACCGGTCGGCCCTCTATTCTTCAAAATATCGGCAGGGGTAGCCCAGGGTGTCTCTTGCTCACTGAACCCTTAGGATGATGGAGACCAAAGCGGGAGCCAAGAACGCCTCCTGCACATTTCTGACTCGACCAGACATGACATTTCCAAACTCAGTGCCCCCAGCACGACATTCCCGGGGAGGACGCAGGCCACTCAGGCAGGAACGCAGGGTGCAGCCCCAGATTCCTCGCCAAGGACCCTCATACCCCACACCACGGCCCAAGCAGAGGGGCAAGTGTACATCCCATCTCCCCGCCCCCCTACACCACGGCCACACCTGCCTGGTCTGTCCATCTGCTTCCCAAGCCAGGGGCATGTCACCAAGAAGAGGGAGGCCAGGACCTGGGGTGAGGTGGGGGGGGAGAATATGGAGGGTGGGGGGTAGGGGGTGGGGGGCGGTGTGGCTTGGGGGAAGATGAGCGACCTTATAGTAATCAGACTATGTGGGGTCCAGGAATAAAGGCAAAACAACTTAACCTGGGTCCAGACTGCAAAAACAGCAAGACACACAAAAGAGTCTCGAAACGGAGCAGCTCGCTGCAGAGATGCCTTCGGACTCTGCACCAGGCCGACTTCACTGGGATGCCTCAGACGGGAGCAGACACTGTCCCTCCACCTGCCCCCTAGGAGCAGGATGGTGATGCTGCCATCTTCCAGAACCCAATGAAAAGCCCAGGTACTTGGGATTAGTGACGGCAATCTCCAGACCTCCTCATGGATAGGGGATGGGTCAGCCCTTCCCATCACCCTGCCCTCATGGGACCCTGGGTGTCACAGTTTCCGGAAACTATTTAAGCTCCTTAACGGCCACGATCAGGAGAGACACACAAAAGATTCTCAGAACCAAGCAGTTCGCTGCAGAAATTTCTCCAGACCCTAATGATCTAAAATTTTAGACTTCTAGGAGCGTGAGAATGCTTTCACAGCTGTGTGACATCCTATGTTACGCACAGTGGCAATACAAATAAATTACCTCGCATCTGCCTATTCGGCAGGTTTGAGTGATGGTGGGAAATTCAAAATAATGGTGGTGGGAAGGTGTGATGGTGGTGGGACTGGTGTCGAAATAATGCATGTAATCCATTACTGGGAACAACTTTATGATCACTTAATCACTTAACTTCCCGTTAGTCGTCGATTTGCTCGAGCGGGCGCCAGTAAGGTCTCCATTTGTCCCTGTCGCGTGCTAGTGTAGCCCAATAGCATCTCTTCGCTCCGGGAACATGGAGGGCCTCAAACCGATCGTTCATGACCTTGACAAAGAAGTCTGACCATCTGGTAGGTGGGCGGCCACGCAGTCTCTTGACATCCCGTGGAATCCAATCAGTAACAGCTCTAGTCCAACGGTCGTCTTTAAATCTCATTACGTGACCAGCCCATCTGATTTTCGACACCTTGGCAAATGAGACAGCGTCCCTGATCCTTGATCGTCGACGGATGTCAGAACTCCGGATTCGTTCTCTCATTTGAGTGAAACGTGATATTCCAAGCATAGCTCTTTCTATTCTTCTTTGGGAGACCTGAATGGCGTTCTCATCTTGTTTGCGTAGGGCCCAGGTCTCTGAGGCATATGTTAATGCAGGAAGAACAGTGGAATCAAAGAGATGTGCCCGGAGCCGGAGGTTCTTCGTCCTCTTAGCTATTTCTTCGACGTTCTTGAAGGCGTTCCAAGCCGCTCTCTTCCTCCTGCGCAGCTCGGGTGCCAGGTCATTTGTCATGTTGACCTCTCGACCTAGGTACACATAGCTGTTGCATTCGGAGATGGTCGTTCCATTGAGAGCAAATGGGGCGTCAGGAACAAGGCTGTTTCTCATAAACATTGTCTTCGTAAGATTCAGCTGTAGTCCTACCTTTCCACACTCACGGTCAAAGTCGGCCAGCATTTGTGCCGCTTGGCTGATGTTTGGTGTTATGAAAACAATGTCATCAGCAAAGCGGAGGTGGTGTAGTTGCCGACCATCTATCTTCACTCCCATTCCTTCCCATTCCAGTCGTCGCATGATGTTCTCGAGGGTGGCACTGAAGAGTTTTGGTGAAATGGTATCACCCTGCCGCACCCCTCTCTTGACATCAACGATCACTTCTTTGTAGAATGGTGAGATCCTGGTAGTGAATCCGCAATACAGCTCACGGAGGATCCTGATGTATTGGGCTTGAATGCCCTGATTGGCTAGGGCTTCAATGACCGCTTCCGTCTCAACAGAATCAAAGGCCTTCTTTAAATCAATGAACGTTAAGCAGAGCGGCATCTTGAACTCCCGAGAAACCTCAATGAGTTTGGTTATCGTGTGGATATGGTCGATGGTGCTGAATCCTTTGCGGAACCCTGCTTGCTCACATGGTTGTCCTTCATCTAGTGTTCTGCCAATCCTATTCAGGATGACTCGAGTGAACAACTTGTAGATGACAGACAATAGGCAGATCGGGCGATAGTTGCCAATGTCATGGATGTCTCCCTTCTTGAACAGTAGTATGGTCCTGCTGGTTTTCCATTGAGATGGAACCTTGCATTCAGACAGGTAGCGAGTGAAGAGCCGAGCCAGTGTATTGATGAGTACTGACGGCAGGTTCTTCAGGTGTTCAGGTCTGACCTTGTCTGGGCCGGGTGCTGTTTGCTTCTTTACTGACGAAATGGCGTGTCGGATTTCAGAAGGGAGAACGTTGGGAACGACATACCCATCCTGTGGAATTTGGTATGTCGGCAAGTGGACATGGCTATCGAAGAGATTTGAGTAGAAGTCATGGATAATCTTCTCCATTGCCGTTCTGGAGGATGTGATGGATCCATCAGGACGTCAGAGGGCAGTCATCTTGGTCTTATAGTTGGCGAAGGACAGACGGGCGTTACGAATACTTTTCCCGGCTTCTGCCGCATCTACCAGTACTTCTGCTCTTCTCTCTTTGAGGTCTTCCTTGATCGCATCTCTGCACTGCTTTGCAAGCTCGGACGTTAGCTTGCGGTTGCCTGAGGCATGCGCCAAACCACGCTGGCGAATTAGCTCAAGAGTTTTCGAAGACAGAGCTTCGGGACAGAGCTTCTCTGCTTGCTCCCACCACCACAGGTGACAAAGGGATTCTAATCAGGAGCCCCACCCTACCCTGCCCTGTCTGCTTCCATCAACCACCCAGGGATTGAATTGTGCACAGGAGACCCACCCTACCCAGATAAATACCCCACTGGCAGACTTCCACTCTCGACACTACTTCCACTACCCAGCCGTCGCCACACTCCAGGACGCTTTCCGGACCCGCGCGGCAGCTCCGGCCGAGACCCACGCACAACTGAAGACCCACAGAACAAGGTAAGCAGAACTTTCTGAGACCTTGGACTCCAGGCTCGGCGGACCCAGGGACAGAGCTTCTCTGCTTGCTCCCACCACCACAGGTGACAAAGGGATTCTAATCAGGAGCCCCACCCTACCCTGCCCTGTCTGCTTCCATCAACCACCCAGGGATCGAATTGTGCACAGGAGACCCACCCTACCCAGATAAATACCCCACTGGCAGACTTCCACTCTCGACACTACTTCCACTACCCAGCCGTCGCCACACTCCAGGACGCTTTCCGGACCCGCGCGGCCGGACACATCATAAGACACTAAATACCCGTCTTCTGGAATTGTCGTACCATATTTGATAGGGTTCAAATATGGTAACACCTACAAGGGTGATTAGAGGTCACCCCAAAAGCCTCTATACCTCTCGGAAAGACTGGCAAGCTACCGAGAGTATTCCGCCCGCACGGAAGAGCCTGGCAAGCTATCCGCTGTGTATTCGATATGCCAAAACCAGTAACTACAACTGGTCTCATTCACCTGACCCTGAAGGCTTCACCGACATGGCAGCACTGAGAAGCATGAGAAAGGAGAGGCCGACAAAATCTCAAGGCCGACCTAGGCTGCCACAACGAAGGAAGACAAAAATGATCGTCTGTACTTTCAATGCACGTACGCTAGCATCAGATGCATCCATCGAGGACCTGATGGTACAAGCGCGAATGATCAAGTACGACATCATTGGTCTGACCGAGACAAGAAGACACGAATCTCACCATGCCGTTTTCGACACTGGAGAAGAATTGTTCCTCGGAACATGCGATAAAAGAAGTGTTGGAGGCGTCGGTGTCCTTGTCAACACAAACTTGGCCAAGAGCATTGATTCATTCGAATGCCTAACAACCCGAATCGGACGTTTACATTTGAATAGATGTGGCTCACTGCCTGCAGTTTCTATCTTCGTTGTCTACGCACCAACATCTCATTATGATGAAAGAGAAATCGAGAAGTTCTACATGGAGCTAGAGAAGTTCTATAAAGAAGACCACACCTTCTACAAGATCATTGTGGGTGATTTTAATGCCAAGATAGGACCGAGAAGATCAGCTGAAGAACTTCACATCGGAACCCATGGCCTAGAATGGAACGAACAGGGTGAGAGACTGTCTGAGTTCATCATGTCGACCAAGACCATTCATGGTAACTCACAGTTCCAGAAGGCAGAATCTAAACGATGGACATGGGAGTCTCCCGGTGGACGATTCCACAACGAAATAGACCACATCATATTCAATCGACGGTTTTGCCTGACTGATGTCGCTGTTGTCCCAAAATTTCGAACGGGATCGGACCACCGTCTCCTTCGTGCAAAATTCTACTTCACAGAGCGGGGAGAAAGGGCTGCAAAGTTCAAAAAGAGAACTCCCAGAACGACCACCAACTGGGAACTCTTTGGTACTATTGTGGCAACATGGGAAGATGCCATTGTTGACAACATTGACGAGGAATACGATCGACTGGTTCAGCACCTCCATGAATGTGCGAGGAACGCCAAGAGAGAGATAGCCACAAAAAGTCGCCTAACTTTATGATAATTAAAAATAATTTTAAATAAAAGTGAAAGCAAGATTGAACTGGGGCTTCGGAAAGAAACTTTCCCCGCCTCTGGGCCCACCTCCCCAAGGCTCATCTCCTCTGCCAGGCGTGGCATGTTGGGCCCATGTTGGTCTGAGGCTGGTGTCTGACTCTCTTGTGACATCTGCCTCGCTGAGATCCGGGGCCTTTTTCTTCATTCTCCAACCCAGGCTCAGGCGGGAGAGACCTTGGTGAAGCCAGGTGGGGCCTAGTGGGGGAGCACTGGTCTTGCATGTGTGAGGCCCTGGGTTCAATTCCTGGCCCCACAAATCGCAAACAAACCAACCCAAATCAATGACGATTGGAAAGCCGATCAAGTGTTTTCAAATCACCACACTAAATGTATAGCTAATACATCCTCAATGCCTTCTTACTTAATGTCCTTCGACATGTATATTTTCAATGATTTGTTAGTAATGTGGCAATCCTGGTAGTTCCAGTTTAATAAATCACCTTCGGGCAGAGCTGGGTCAAGGTTCAGCTCTAGCTCTTAGCTGTTCCGTGACCTTGAACAACCCATACCCCCCCCCCGCCCCACCCTACCCCCCACTGATCTCCAATACCTGTCTCTCAGATGTGAAATAAGGATGATCAGAAAAGGATCGCAGAACAGAGAGATAGTTAAGGCACTTGCCTTGCACCCCCATTTCAATCCCTGGCACCCCCTGTGGTCCTGCAAGCACCACCAGCAGTGATCCCTGTGCACAGAGCTACAAGTAAGGCACCTGAGCACCGCTGGGGTTGACTCAAAAACTAAAAGCTTTAAAAATAGGATACAGGGGGCTGGAGCGATAGCACAGCGGGTAGGCCGTTTGCCTTGTACGCAGCCAACCCGGGTTCCCAGCATCCCATATGGTCCCCCGAGAACTGCCAGGAGTTTTCTGAGTGCAGAGCCAGGAGTAACCCCTGAGCATTGCTGGGTGTGGCCCAAAAATAAATAAATAAATAAATAAATCACTGTCACTGTCTCTGTCCTCCCGTTGTTCATTTGCTTGAGTGGGCCCAGTAACGTCTCCATTTTCAGACTTGTTGTTACTGTGTTTGGCATATTGAATGAATAAATAAATAAATAAATAAATAAAAATAGGATACAGAGAGTTTTTGACTGAGAATTGGAAGGACCAAGGAGCCAACATGAGGCTGGTGAGCAGCTCTGGAAATTATAGCCACAGCAAGATCGGGGCACAAAGAGAACAGAATAGCCAGCAGCTTCCTTCTGCCAGCACCTTCCTCCTGAGTCACCCTACGCGTCTGAATTACAAAGTCTTAAGATCCAATCTCATGTTTTCCACTTCATAACCAGAGAGGGTGGAGCAAAACAGCATCCACCTCTGAACACAGGAGGAAGTGAGTTCAAAGGGCAGGTGCTCCTGTTTGAATGCCTGAGGCCCAGGCTCTAGACCAGAGATTAGACGGTCCCCCAAGGACAAAACTGGGAGCAGCCCCTGGGTATGGCCTGAAGCAAGTAAACAAACAGCAAATATGGGCAGCGGCTTGAATGCTGCATCCACAGAATAAACAGAGGGTAAAGAGACAACCAGCTCACTCAGGGGGCTGGGGGCCACAGTGCAGCTCTTCCCCTCTTGGCTGTGGGCTGTGACAACATGCGACCCCCTGGTCTTCCCTCCCGCGGCCCCCACGAGAATGCTCTCCCGAAAACAAGGTGGGGTTGCATGTTTCCTTCCACAAACCCTTCACTGGCTCTCCCACCACTTCTCAAGTGTCCTAACTTCAGCAGGAAAAAAGAACCCATGGAGAGGATCAGGCTGGGCAACTGGCCAATCACAAGACTTGAGGGGTTTTGGGGGCTGGAGCAATAGCACAGTGGGTAGGGTTTGCCTTGCATGCGGCCGACCGGGGTTCGATTCCCAGTATCCCATATGGTCCGCTGAGGACCGCCAGGGGTAATTTCTGAGTGCAGAGCCAGCAGTGACCCCTGAGAATTGCTGGGTCTGACCCAAAAGCAAAAAAGCAGAAAAAAAAAAAAGACTTGGGGTTTGTTTCTTGTGGAGGGCACACTCGGCTGAGTTCATGGTTTACTCCTGGCTCTGTGCTCAGGGATCACTCCTGGTGAGATTTGGGAAACCATGTGGGGTGCTGGGGATCAAACCCAGGTTAGCTACATGCCAGGAAAACACTTCACCAACTTACTAATTCTCCGGCCTGATTGATGGTGGGGGAGATTTTTGGTTTTGGTATTTTAAATGAGCTCTGTGTCTTTTTTCTTTTCTTTTTTTTTTTTTCTTGGAACTGAATTACTAAATTACTAGATCTCAGAGTGAAAACAGACCCTGAGATGGTCTGGTTGATGAGGACAGAAGAGAGAGCCAGCAGTGATGGTAGAGACCGAGAAGGCTAGAATCTGGAAGAACTTTCTAAAAATCCCCTACACCTGAACAATTCCAGGGTCCTACCACACAGGCTTGAGTGTGTAAAGAAGTCATTCTGGGGCCAGAGAGATTAGTCAGTGGGTACGAGTGCCTGCGGGGGCCCCGGGATTCGATCCCCAGCCGAGAGTGACTCCCGAGCACTGATCTGGGAGTATCCCCTGAGTACTGCCAAGTGTGACTCTCTGATCCTCCCCAAAATGAAGCTCTGTTGACTATGATGGGAAATGTCTAACTCCCCTCAAAGTCTCCCCCCTCCTGTAGGTAGAATGCAGTGATTCCTTTTGGGGCGGGGGGGGGGGGGGGGGGAAAATGACCTGGTAGACATGTCTATTATGACTTTTTTTAAGTCTTTCAGCAAATATGGAGGCAGACAGAAGGACCTGCTGTGGTGGAAGCTGCATCCACAGCCCAAGTCTGAAAGACGGCAAAAGGCGTGGATTCTGCGGACTAGACGAATGAATACAGCCCCAAGAAGCTCTTCCTGCTTCTACCTTCTCTGCTAGAATGACTGATTTCCTCTGAAACGCTATTCTTTGCCAAGTGAGCAAACAGACCAGAAGAAACACACACACGCGCCCGTGAGATGAAATCGGAGGTTTATCACTCACAGGGCTCTGGCATAATCAGCCACGAGGCCTGAAATACCTAACGGCCAATGCTGTTCCCCGGCAGAAAAGCGGAAGGCACTGGTGGAGTTTTACGGCACCAAGCACGCTCTGGGAACATCCTCGTCCTGTGACTTCACCCACACCTTGGACCAGCCTCCTGGCCAGCGGTGATGGACGTTGCCAAGTCCTCTGCAAACAGCCCAGGTGACCTGTGTCCTGGAGCCAGTTCAAAAGGCAAGTGAGTCCAAAGAGCGTTTTCCCAAGAAATCTCCCTGTGGTACTGTGCTCCCTCAGTCAAATACAGAGGGGACACCCTTGAGTCCCCAGACCCCCACCCTCGGGAAGGTATTTTGCATGGAAATGTACATTTTCAGGCGCCTTCCGGAGGAATCAACTGTGTGTCAGTGTATTTACAAATACCCGGAGGAACACAACAGTGACAAGAACTGAAAGTTCCTTGAAAGACATACAAACTCTCTCTGCTGGACCCGGTGCTGAGCGCAGCCTCAGGCTTTTCATTTTGCACCCAGAGTAACCAGCAGGGAAGGGCCTTATCCTGGCTTCGGAGAAAATGAGTTTAAGAGTGTCAAATCTACACTTGTATGTTTATTGCAGCACTGTTTACAATAGCCAGAATCTGGGGAAAAAAGCCAAATGCCTGAGAACAGATGACTGGTTAAAGAAACTTTGGTATATCTACACAATGGAATACTATGCAGCTGTTAGAAAAGATGAAATCTGCATACAGGTGGATCAACATGGAGAGTATCATGCTAAGTAAAATCATGTCCTTTGGAATCCAGTCGGTAATGGCTCTAATCCAGCGGTCGTCTCCAAATCTCATTACGTGTCCAGCCCATCTGGCTCTTTGGACTCACTTGCCTTTTGAACTGGAGTCAGAAAGAGAGGGACAGACATAGAATGACTGCACTCATTTGTGGAATCTAAAGTCACATAATAAGTGACTACTAACACCTAAGGTCTCCCAAAGAGGAATCGAAAGAGCTATGCTTGGAGTATCACACTTCACTCAAATGAGAGAAAGAATCCGGAGTTCCGACCTCCGTCGATGGCCAAGAATCAGGGACGCCGTCTCGTTTGCCAAGGCATCAAAAATCAGATGGGCTGGACACATAATGAGATATGGAGACGACCGCTGGACTAGAGCCATTACCAACTGGATTCTAAGGAACATCAAAAGACCACGTGGCCGCCCACCTACAAGATGGTGAAACTTCTTCATCAAGACCCTAAATGATCAGTTTGAACTGTTCGTGTTCCTAGAATGAGCAGACACCATTGGGCTACACTAGCACGCAACAGGGATGAATGGAGATGTTACTGGCACCCGCTCAAGCAAATCAATGAGTAATGGGATGTCAGGTGATCAAGTGAACACCTAAGGATAGTAGAGATAAGGGCCAGGAATATCACGCCACAGCTTGGAAGTTGATTTCATGTGCTGGGGGAAAAGGGAGCTGGGAAAGAGAAGGGACCACCAAGTAAATGATGGTTGGAGGGCTTGCTCGTGATGGTAGATGCGTGCTGAAAGTAGACTATGGACCAAACATGATGGTCGCTCAGTACCTGGACTGCAAACCATAACAACCCAGAAGGAGAGGGAGAGAAAGAATGTGCCTGCCAGAGAAGGGGTGGGGGGGGGGAGGCGGGAGGGACACTGTAAACATTGGTGATGGAGAACGGGCACAGGTAGAGGGATGGGTACTTGAACATTGCACAACCAAAATGTAATCATGCAAGTTTTTAAGTCTAACTCTATCTCACAGTGATTCATTAAAATTTAAAAAATTATACAACAACAACAAAAAGTGTCGAGTGACTTTTCCAAAGTCCCACTCCTGGCTATGTGCTGAGCTAGAGCTGAAGACTGGGTTCTGCGGGCACAGAACCCACAGGATCTCCTTCTCCAGGACTATCCCGCCGCTGCTCTGGCCAATGCTCACTTTTCTCCACTCTCTTGGGTAAGAAAGACACACAGGTGACTGGTTAAAGAAACTTCGGTATATTTACACAATGGAGTACTATGTAGCTGTTAGAAAAGATGAAGTCATGAAATTTACATACAAGTGGTACTACATGGAAAGTATCATGTTAAGTGAAATGAGTCAGAAAAAGAGGGATAGACATAGAAAGATTGCATTTATCTGGGGAACATAAAGTAACAAAATAGGAGACTAACACCCAAGAGTGGCCGAGATTATTACCAGAAATTCTGCTCCATGGCTTAGAGGCCAGCCACACATGCTAGGGGAAAAGGGAGCTCAGATAGAGAAGGGAGCACCAAATAAAGGATGTTGGGAGGATCCTCCCAGGATGGGAGAAGCATGCTGAAAGTAGACTATAGACCAAACATGATTGCCTCTCAATGCCTCTTTTGCAAACCACAACACCCAAAAGGAGAGAGAGAGAACAAAAGGGAATGCCCTGCCACAGAGGCAGGGTGGGATGGGGGAATGGGTGGTGGGAGGGATACTGGAACCCGTGGTGGTGGGAAATGGGTGGAAATGGTGGAGGGATGGGTATTTGATCATTGTATAATTGAAACCCAAGCACAAAAATCTGTAAGTCTACAACTGTACCTCATGGTGTCTCACTAATAAAAATTTAAAAAAATAAATAAAATAAAATAAAATAAAAAGGGATGGCAAGCCCTTGGAAAAAAAAAAAGAAAGACACACAGGAGCTGCCATGCTAAGCCCACGGTAAAGCACTTCCGGAGTATTAGCTCCTTTAATCCCCCACAAATCGGTGAGCTGAATATTTTTCTCTCCGTCCCACAGATAACCCCACTAAGATGTGTAAAAGTTATGGAAGGTGCCAAGGGATCCCACAGTGAGTGGCAGATCAGGGCATTTCCTCCTCTCGAGGACCACGATGCGTTTGCCAAGCTGCCCACGGTGGCCCTGCTCCACCCTAAGTAGCATTTGCTCTTCCCAACATGACAGAAATGCACTCATGAAGTATTAAGAAAAAAGGCAGGGGCTGGAGCGATAGTACAGCAGGTAGGGCGTTTGCATTGCATGCGGCCGATCCGGGTTCGATTCCCAGCATCCCATATGGTCCCCCCCAAGCACCTCCAGGAGTAATTCCTGAGTTCATGAGCCAGGAGTAACCCCTATGAATCACCAGGTGTGACCCAAAAAGCCAGAAAAAAAAAAGGGCAGCCCTATTGATGAATTATTACGTGGGTTCCATCTTCGGCATCCCATACGATCCCCTGAATACCAGAAATAATTCTTGAGAGCGGAGCCAGGAAGTAACCCCTGAGCACTGCCAGGTGTGACTCAAAAAGTTTTAAAAAAGAATTGTCAAAAGGACTTAATTTTTGAAAACAACGAATTAGATTCATTGAATCCCATGCCTGAAATAAAGCAACACTTCAGCTAGAACCCCATAGTTGTTCCTGCATTTCAGTTACATAACTCAGGTAACCATCCTGCCATGTGGTACCTTGTTTCTTACAGTATGGGTAACTGAATGGGGGCGGACGGGGGAAGAGGGGGGAGCAGAAAAATATTTACTTTGCTTTTTTTGTTCTTTGGGCTGGTCATCCTCAGTGGTTTTGGGGGTCATTCCCACAGTACTCAGGGGACCATGCAGTGCTGGGGATCAAAGCCGGATTGTTCTCATGCAAAATGGGAATTCCAGCTAGCATGCTGAGCTACCTCCCCAGCCAGTATTTTAAAGTAAATATGTGATTTATAATCAGTAAATGTTTGATTTTCATACTCGTCTGAATTTTTATTTTCTTCTGGGAAATGGGCTGGGCCACACCCAGGAGTGTTCAGGGCTTACTCCTGGCTCTGTGCTCAGGGATCACTCCTGGTAGGGTTCAGAGGGTCACATGCAGTGGCATGACCTGGATAAAGTCAAGCACCTTCTCCCCTGTGCTATGTCTCCGGCACTGATTTTCATACCTGTTTTATAAGGTCATGTACAAATTTCTCAGGTGAAAAGGGGTCAAGGAAAGCAAACATTCAAGAAACCCAAAGTGCTCAAGAAGGAGAAGACTCTAAAAAGCACATCTATAATTACAGATCACTTACCTTGCCCTGACTTGCTCTAGGGATCAAAACCCCAAACCTCCAGAGTTAAAGAGAATCTCCCCATGGTCTCACCTAGTCTTTGGGGCCAGCAAACTTCCGATCCCAGATAGAGTGCCCAGGGTCTCTTAGTCTTTGCTAAGGAACCTGTGTTTCCTTGTGTGCACGCAGAGAAAAAAAACAAAACAAAACAAAACAAAACATACTGAAGAACGCCTACCTCGGCGAAGAACTCATCCATGAAAGCCGTATTGTCGATCGCGATCTCCACATCCACGGAATCGTCATCCTGTGTCAGCTGCTTCTGGGAAAAACGAGAAAGTGGGTGAGACAAAGTGGGCAGAGGGGACCAGGGGCACAGGGGGGAGGCTCTGGGGTTGCACGGGGCGATGCGAGAGGCCAACGTCGAGAACTGAGGATACCCCAGTGATATAGCCAACTCTGACCATCACGCAGTCTGGACTTAGGTCGTGCGCACCCCCGCCCCTCTGCTGAGGGATTTATTTAGAGGGGGGAAGGTGGCCGGGATGACAGGGACTGGCATATTACTAGTCTCCCTGTGCCCAAAGGCTGTGATAATAACACAACTCACACTTCCTAGGGTTACCCACAAAATGATGTGACGGTAATGATAAATGCTTTTTTTTTTTTTGCCCATTGCCTGGCATACTCTAAGTGACTCTACATGCAAGATTTAGGTCAGTGGCTGTAACCGTGACCTAAGCTACAGCAGTTTCCCACTGGTCTTTAGATTGGGACCCCGCGTTCCTAACCCATTTCTATGCCCTGTTCACCAGCGTGATCCACTGACCAGGGTGGGGGTATATGCTAAAGCCGTTTCTAGCTCCAACCCCACCAAAGAATGCTCAAACTTCAAATCCACACAACAGGAGCAGAAGATTTCCTGTTTTCAGAAACTACGTAGTATAGAGGAAACAACACGCTGTGTGTCTTGCCCGTCATGGAGCTCATGTTTATAAGGAAAAGGAAGTCTTTCCCCCAGCGCTGGCCCTCAGCATCTAATAAATACCGCCTGCCCCCAGGACTCCAGCCTTCTTAATCTCATTCAACTTCCTATACATACACACACACACACACACACACACACACACACACACACACAAAATGCCTTGTCAAGGAAACGCTTCGATTTCGCCCTCAGCAGAGGGTCTGGCCTCTACTGCCCTGCCCTAAATTCATGTGGGCGTGCGCAGTGTGGACGGGCCAGGACTTGTCCATCTCCAACACTCCTGGCTCCAAAGGCATTGAAGTCCTCATGGCCCTCCGCAACTACCATGAGTCCCTGGGGTCTCTGCTGTAGCAGATGAAGTGACCAGGAAACCTCCAGCAACCTGGGGAGCTCTCCGGTCATCTGAGAAATCTATCTTGACTGCCTCCCATACCCCTGATTTCTCTGACTTGCCTGGAATCATCCCCCACTGACGCCCCAAGATCTTCCTAAAACTTGCACCTGTGCTCGCACGTCACCAACACCACCTACTATCCACGTCCCCAAAGCTTAACGGGGTACATGAACCAAGGACCATGACCCGTTCCCACATGCCTTGTACTCTCAAGCACCCTTAAAGAAGGTGTCCGGATCGCCCATGACTCGTGCACGTGGCCCTTCTTCCCTGCCGCTGAACTGTCACCCAAGAACTTCTGAAAATACATGTGCCCTCTTGCAAAATTCGATTTGGCCTCTGACACGGTGCCAATCACCCGCAGCGTCCATCATACCAGATTGTCCCCCTCACTGGCCAAATTCAAGTCCTTGGAGTGTGTTTTGTGCAAGCCTTTCACTCAACAATCACAGCCGGATAGTGATTCTGTTATTTGATTGATTACCTGGTTAATTTACTGAAAGGTCTTCCCCACTAAAATTCCCAAAGGTCCAGCGCTGATGTTGCTCTTACGTTTGAAATGAGGGGGTTGTGTGTCTGCCCAGAACCCCTTCCTTGCACCTTGCCTGCAGGAGTCTAGGGGGGAGGGCGGGGGCGGTGTATAGATCCCCACCCAAGCACCCCCAGGATATCTGGACTGTGACCTGAATGGAGTTGAATCAACAGCTGTGATGCTTAGAGGAACCTTCCCTTCAGTCTTTCCTTGACTTAGAACAGGTTCAGTAGATTGTGTCCCAGATTCTTTCAATGAACTGAGCAGCATTCTTGTTTTTCACTCATTTAGCCAGAATCAGCTTTTGTCCCTTTATCATTATAATGGAGCACTGGGGGCCGGAGCAATAGTGCAACAGGAAGGGAGTTTGCCTTGCACGTGCTGACTTGGATTCAATCCCAGAACCCCTTTATGGTCCCCGTAGGTCACCAAGAGTGATCCCTGAATGCAGAGCTAGAAATAAGCACTGAGCACCAAACCAAATAAGCGTGGCCCCAAACCAAAAAAAAAGTGGGGGGGATGGGCACTGTACTCATCACCAATTAATTCCAATGCATACTGCCCACCTACCATGCTACAGAAACTGTGGTCCTGGCTGGGGCTGGAGCGATAGCACAGTGGGGAGGGCGTTTGCCTTATACGGGGCCAACCCGGGTTCAATTCCCAGTGTCCCATATGGTCCCCTGAGCACCTCCAGGAGTAATTCCTGAGTGCAGAGCCAGGAGTAACCCCTGTGCATCCAAAAAGGAAGGGGAAAAAAAGAAAGAAACTGTGGTCTTGGGCTGAACAAATGACTAGATTTCACTGGTGGCTAGTGGCTAGGATTTCTTTCCACAGTCATATCTAAAGTTTGGTGGCCCTTGGGCCCTGCTGAAGCAAGATAACCCATGCCAACAGGCTTAGGGTAGTTCTGGAAATGTGGGGTTCCTGCAGCAGGGAGGAAGGCACCGGGTCTCAGGACCTATATTCCTGAGCCCCCTGGAATTCCCGCCTCCAGAGGAACCCCCCGCCCCCCGCCTCTAGGCAGTCTCTGCTGACCAGTCTGGTCCCCTTCCCTTCAAGCTGGGCAAAGCCACATCCTCAGGAACCTCACAAGCAAGCTCCACTGCCCAGCGCTTGCCCCCAGAGGCTGAGAGACCTCAGCCAACTCTCTTCCCACTATGGCGGCGGCAGCAGCTACCCAAGGAGGGTGTGCATGCAGACCGGGAGCTCACCTCTGGCCAAGGCAACTTCCAGTAAGGCACAGAGCGTTCTCACACACCAAAGGCAAAGCCTCGGAATGACTCGAGTTCCAGAACGAGCGCTGTCATACACTTGGCACTGAGTTTTAAACAAACGGCCCAACACGTCTGAACCCCAACCAAAACAGGAAGAACAATGTTTTCTATGCGTTTTTGTGAGGCTTAAGAGACTATTTTAAAGTCCTGTGAGCAAAGCAAAAAATTCGGTAGAGCAATCGGCCAGCTTTCTCTGTAAGTTTAAGCTGGACCCACCTTGACAGAGGGAAGGAGAGGGGGAGAGATACTGGGATCTGACACTCGAAAGCAACTGGCAGCTTCTATCACCAAATTCTTTCAGGCAAAAATAGGCAGAGTGAGGGGCCGGAGTGATAGTACAGAGGGGAGGGCGTTTGCCTTGCATGCAGCTGACCCAGTTCAATCACCAGCATCTCATATGGTCCCCCAAGCACCGCTAGTGCAGGGTCAGAAGTAACCCCTGAGCAATGCTGGGTGTGACCCAAAAATAAAAAGAAAAGAAATAGACAGATCACAGCTCACTAACCAAGCAGAAGGTCACGATCAAAAATGGAAAGTAGGCTTCAAGATCACCATGCAGGGTGTTTCCAGTATATCAAGGGTTCCCAGAAGTGGAAAAATCAATAAATAACTTCAATTTAAAAAAAAAAATAAGTAAAGGAACCAAAATTGAACCTAGCTCAGAAAATTCCCAGGAGAAACCCTCGTCACAAGTTACATGAGGGCCCTGTGACACAAGGACTAAAATCCCAGGGCCACCCCCCTTCTGAGACGGCCCAGCACTTTCGTCACTGGGGCCTCAGGGACCTCCAGGGCCAAGAGAGCACATGAGGCCCTTTATCTGCAGCCCACAGGCCTGCGCAGAACAAGAGAACTTGAGCATCTTTATCAAAGGATCAAGGCATGTGGAAATAGGAACGTTACCGTAGCTGCAATATCAGCTGCAGTGAAAAAAAAAAAAAAAACCTACATAAGAACCACGAGTCCTGTCACCCATTTCCTCTTCCCGCACCCCAGCCTCCTGCCAGGGGATGGGACACGGCTTATCCCCAAAGACCGAGAGTGCATGGAGAAAGAAGCCAGGCCCTATCCTCCCTCGCACCCCTCAAATGTGCCCCCAAATTCAGGGAGGACGCATGGGACTGTGACCTCCCCAGAACTCACACTCAAGCATCTGCATCTTTGGTTCCTCTGGCTCAGCACTTCCTGCTCTCAAAACAGCCCCCCTTGTCACCGGCCACCCCAAGGCTAAACCTCGAGCTGTGTCATCTGCACTCGACTCTGTGTCTTACAGCTGGGAACCGCAGGTCAGAGCAGCTCTTAGGCTTCCCAGCCTTCTTCAGCTCCTAATTCACCACACGGGCTCAAGACACCCATTGGCTGTCTGCACAATGGCTCAATGAGTCCATCAACAAAACTGCTGGGTGCCCATGACAAGCACCAGCCGAGCTCCGGAGCAAGGAAGCCAGACTGGGAGAGAAGCACTCTGGTCCCCTGAAGCATTACCATTTCCGGTAAGCCTTGGTTTCTTATACCGAGGAAGGAAGTTGGCTTTTTGGTGTGGCTCTGAGGCACCTTTGAACCACCTTTGATGTGAACCGCCAAAACCACGCAGAGAAGTCGAGGAGGGAGCAATCAAGCAAGGGGGCCCTCACACCTCTTCCTTCTCCCTGGCAGGCTGGAGTGACAGTACAGCAGGCAGGGCATTTACCCTGCACGTGGCTGACCTGGGTTCCCTGGCATCCCATATGGTCCCCTGAGCAATGCCAGGACTAATTCCTGAGTGCAGAGCCTGGAGTAACCCCTGACCCCAAAAGCAAAATAATAAATAAATAAGATCTTAAAAAAAGAAAGAAAGAAACAAGACCAAGGCTAGCATCCCCTCACTCTGCCACAAAGCTGAAACCATCGGCAATTCTAGAAGGATCACTGTGAACAAGAGTAGCCAGGCAGAAGGAAGAAAAGGGGTCTATCCCAAACCATCACTGGCTCTCTAACTCTCTGCAGGGGTGCCGGGTCCCCAGGAGAGGAGAGTGTCCCCAGACAAGCGGGGAGGCCCAGGAGAACTCGCAGGAAGCTTTGAGAGAGGGAAGCAGTAACAGGTAGAGACCGGCACAGGCTGGACTAGGAAGGTACAGCCGGTCCTCAACTCGCCACTGCAGATTATTCAAGGACCAGACGAGAGAACTCAGGCTCCGTCTCCTCTCCCTGTTTACACAGCTCTCTGCGAGCGAGGGCAGTGAGACTATTAGGACTAGCGTTTCTGCTCCCCGCTGTCCCCTCATTCGCCTGCCTCCCTCTAGGCTGAGGGTCGACGGATTCCCAAAGGCAAACGCCCCTGCCCGCCAGGATTCACAGACACACACCACCCAGCAGCTGGTTTTTCCAGTCTCGAGTCTTCAACGGGATGAGGCAGGCACTCAGCAAGCACTTGGGGCTCAGTTCCTGCACAGTCAGGTGGCCCTGGGCCCAGGCCCGGCCAGGCTAGCTCTCCTGCCTACACAGTCTCTGGGCTAGTGAAACCCTCCGGGGGGGGGGGGGGGGGGGGGAATGGGGAGACACACACTTCCCTTCCCACTGCCTGGCACCTTCCCCCCACAACTGCCAATCCTTGAGCCAGAAGAATCGAAAGGCGATCGCTGAGGAACAAGACGGCACTTTTACTTTCAAGGCCTGCTTCCAGCCAAGTGACAAGAACCCACCTTATTTGGAAGGCAGAGACACTCCGGAATCGCTCATCCCCAGGTCAGCCCAGGCCATCAGAGGACACGGGGACAGGCACCCAGGTCCCCGATGACCCCACGCCACTCGGCCTTCACAGCAAGCACACCCACTCGCCAGGAGGTGTGGGTTCGGGTGCAGACACTCTGTGGTTTCAAAGATGTATTTAATTCGCACCGTGACCTGATGAGGGACGGCTATTACTTTCCCCACTTCCAGAGTTGGCAGCGACTTAATTAGGTCAAATAACTCACCTGAAGTGATTTAGCTAATGAGCAGTAACGTTCAGGCTTTGGGCCCTGACCTTAGGCTGTACCAGCAGACGCCCAACCCACTCCCGATCAGGGGATGCAGCAAGATCCATTAAAAACAGACTGGACTCGTCTCAGATGCACAAATGAGAGAGAGAGAGTCGACATGGATGTGAAAAAACAGAGCCGCACCTGACCATGTCTGCGCCACTCCGTGGCTGTGTGACCTGAAGCAGGTGCCTGAACCTCTCTGTGCCTCGGCTACACACAAGCTGCTCTCGGAACTGCTGTGGAGATTAATATCAGGTGACCTCTGGGAACTGCAGAGAGTGACGGTGGTGCAGATTAAACGCCAAGACGGTGCCAGTTAAAGGAGAGGCACGGCCTCATTCCCCCGCCCCACCCCCCCGACAAAAGAGTTTCTGCCAAAGATGTGACTGGTTCTGGCGATTCTCCGGAGCTAAGAGCGGGACCCCCAGAATAAGTTGCTTCATTGAGCCCCTGAAATTTAGTCATTTTTCTGCCCTGTGCATTTAGAGATACCCCGCTCCCTTTGGGTTCTATTTCTGCAGCTGCATTTGCACAGATTCTCACGCAGGAGGAGGGCAATTACTGAACCGATCGTTCCTCTTTCAGCCCTAGCACTGTCCGGAAACCTGGGCCACATGATTTATGGTTTTGTACAACTGGGTGTTAAGGTCTCAGGATACGGTTGGTATTTTATTTCTCGCCCCCCCCCCCCCCCGCCCATCTTGTACGTGTATTTGGAAAGATGTCACATTCTATTTGTTGGGGACAAAGTCTAGTAAAGTCCCATTCCCTGAAAGCTACGTTAACTCCTTCCAGCTTTGGTTTCTGGAGACCTGAGAAGTCTCCCAAAAAAGGAAACAATGAAAAGGATGAAAATTCCTCCCAAGATAGCACCAAATAAAGGGTGTTGGGAGGATCCTCCCAGGATGGGAGAAACATGCTGAAAGTAGACTATAGACCGAACATGACTGCCACTCAATGCCTCTCTTGCAAACAACAGAACCCAAAAGGAGAGAGAGAGAGAGAACAAAAGGGAATGCCCTGCCACAGAGGCAGGGTGAGATGGGAGGGATGGGGGGTGGGAGGGATACTGGGACCCGTGGTGGTGGAAAATGGAACTGGTGAAGGGATGGGTACTTAATCACTGTATAATTGAAACCCAAGCACAAAACTTTGTAAGTCTGCAACTGTATCTCTTGGTTTGTCACTAATAAAAAAATTTTTTAAAAAAATCAGCTTTGAAATAGAGCTGGATTAAAGTAAAAAAAAAAAAAAGAAAAAAAAATTTCTCCCAAGAAAGGGCATGAGGCGAGAGATCTAGCAACAGTAGGTAGGGTCCTTGCGCTCCGTATGGTCAATCGACTGGGTTTGATCTCCCTAAAACAGTAGGTAGGGTCCCCTAAACACTGCCAGGAATAAGCCCTGAGCACAACCAGGTGTGGCCCAAAACCCAAAAGAAAAAGAAGGGAGGGGGGGAAGGGCCTGGAGGACGCCTGGGGGGCCTGGGGGAAGACGCTCAACTCTCATGAGGCTGACCTGGCTCCATCCCCTCTCCTTTCAGCCTTCCTCTCCCTTCCCCCTCTCCTCCCACCTGGCCCCTCCGCACCCACAGGACATCCGGTCCCCATGGACTCCAGGAGAAGGAGGCAGTTAGTCATGATTCTCCATTCCTCCGTTCCAGAACACTCCGGAGTTAACACAAGGAAGGAGCCCTCTGCAAGGCCAGTGCTTCCCAGCTACTATGGCCTCATTCAGTCGCTCCATCCACTTTCCCAGGATCCTCCATATGTTTGCAATGAGAAAGAAAAGTACCACAGGCCTGAGGTCATGGGCCCGAGGGCGCCTGAGCTGGAGGGTAGAGAGGGAGAGAGGGTGGCCGGCTGTAGGGCCCTGGGCCCCCACTCTCAGGTGGCAATGTCTCCTAGGGGCAACCCGCACCCCAGCTGCTTCCCCGGGGCCACCTGACGAGCCCACTGAAAAGACAGGAAGATGGGCAAACTCCCCAAAGCCAGGGGAGGCTAAGGAAGTCGGGGGCTAGATCCTGGCACAGAACTGGGGTCATTCCTGGCGACGCCCATGAAATGCAGGTCCAGCCTGGCGTTGAGAAAAACAGGGAAGGAAACTCTCCCGTTCTGGGCACCGGACAAATGGACAGGGGCCATGGCAAGAGTTGAGCAGAGGTGGAGGTTGGGGGATTGCTCTGTGCTGACTATGTAACTTGATTGTCCATCTTAAATCCACTCAGGAACTGGAGCGATAGCACAGCAGGTAGGGCATTCGCCTTGCACGTGGCTGACCGGGGTTCGATTCCCAGCATCCCATATGGTCCCTCAAGCGCTGCCAGGAGTAATTCCTGAGTGCAGAGCCAGGAGTAACCCCTGTGCATCGCTGGGTGTGACCGAGAGAGAGAGAGAGAGAGAGAGAGAGAGAGAGAGAGAGAGAGAGAGAGAGAGAGAGAGGGGTGAGCAGTGGTGGAGGCTGGGGGAACTCTCTGCACTGACTTTGTAACTTCATTGTTCCATCTAAAATTCACCCAGAGGCTGGAGCAATAGTACAACGGGGTAGGGCGTTTGCCTTGCATGCAGCCGACCCAGGTTCAATTCCGAGCATCCCATATGGGTCCCTCGAGCACTGCCAGGAGTAATTCCTGAGTGCAGAGTCAGAAGTAACCCCTATGCATCGCTGGGTGGGACTAAAAAAGTAAAATATAAATAAATAATGTATAAAGAAAAAAAAGAAAATTAAGAAAATAAAATTCACCCAGAGTCAAAAGCTGATTCAGAGGAAGAAAGAAAAGCAAGCTTGCTGCTCCACCAAAGGGCCCTCGCCCAGACAGTGAAGCATACCCAGACGGTGATCTGTGCTGGGTGATCCGTGCTGCTAATCAACTTAAGTGCCGGTTGAACTTCACTCCTGGGCCCCAGACAAAGACTAGAGGAGTTGCCATGGAAATGGCCCTGAGCCGGAAAGAGGGCTGACCTAAGGGAGGAGAGGAAGGCCCAGACTGGCCTAACGGAAAGGTGGCTGCAGATAAGGTCCGGGCAAGAGGGGGGTGGGGGGCGGCCAAGGGCAGGAAAGGTAAGTTCCTTAGCAGAATCTCAGCCCTCTACTGCACAATCAGGCCCACAGCCCTCCTGGAGCAGGTTGGAAAGTGAAGACACACAGGCCTGGGGCAGGTGTGGTCTCTGGTCCCTCTGGACCTGATGGGGTGGGTAAGTTTCTGAAAGAACAACACTTTGGGGCTGGAGCGATAGCACAGCAGGTAGGGGGTTTGCCTTGCACGCAGCCAATCCGGGATCGATTCCCAGCATCCCATATGGTCCCCTGAGTACTGCCAGGAGTAATTCCTGAGTGCTGAGCCAGGAGTAACTCCTGAGCATTGCCAGGTGTGACCCAAAAATTTTTAAAAAAAAATTTTTTTTAAAACAAAGGATGACACAGGAACTGTGTGGGATTCTGCCAGGGTAACTAGAAAAACCTCAGCTTCTCCTTCACCATCCTGCGAGCAGGGGCAGCCCTCTGGACATACAGAACTGGCACTCGAGGTAGGATGAGAAGCCTGGGCATCAATCCTCGGCCTTGAGGACAGACTCGGTCACCTTTGGCATGGGACGCAAACTTAGGGAATTTTTTTTAGGGATTTTTCTGGGTAAACTGTCTCCTTTGGGTGGATCTAGTTTCACCAACCCATGGGGAATGGAGTGGGCAGAGGAATTCATAATAATGATGACTAAGGGGTGTGGAAGGGATGAGATGAATCGCCAGTAGACAGCTGGCTAACAGAGAACAACCGAGCTCAGTGTTAAGACACAGGAGCCCTGGAGGAAGACCATCTCTGCCACAGACCGCCCTAAGGAACACGCAGCAGTGTCGCTGGGAAGATGCTCTGTGTACGGTGACACAGAGAAGCAAAACAGACACCTCCAACTCACGATCCTCCTAGCTCCCCATCAATCAAATTTGAGTTTGAGCCCTTATCTGTCAAGTGGGGCTCAAGCACACCACCCTCCCCGTCTCCCCCCGCCGTGTCGGGTTGAGAGGATCACAGGACCGAACGCAGTCCTATCCAATAAGGAGCAGCCACTTGGCACATGGTCATTGTTTCAGAGCTGATACAGCGGGAGACAGATCAGGAGTCGGGACAAAGCAGAAATAGAGTCATACAAATCCGAGATGGTCTCAGTCCTGTCCCTTGATAACAATGCGTGCCACTGACTTAAAAGAAAAAAAGCACGTTGTTGCCAAGCAAACAGACAGCCCACACAGGCTGCTGGAATGGAGCAGGACTGTTCTGAGCTACAGCCAAATACTCTAACCTGCACAGAACGAGTTTCAGGTGATGGGGAGGAATTTGGTGGTGGGGGGAGGGGGGTATAAAGGCATAAAGGCCAAGAGATGAACGTGAGCGACTGTTTCTCCCTTGGCTCCCAGCCTCCCCCCTCCCAGTGCCCAGGAATAAAAATAAAACTAATCTTCTCTCATCCAAGCATGCTCGCTCCTGGCCTTTGGTTGATGGAGCTGTAATCCCCCCTCAATCCCTATCACTCTCATCTCAGCTGTTTCCATCTGCTCACAGCAAAAAAAAAGAAAAAGAAAAAAGGGGGGGGGGAGTTGATGCAGAAATTGCTGTGCAGTTCAAAATTTTACGGCTCAAGCGTGGGACCTAAATGGAGAGATTCGCACGCTGGGATGCTAAGAGATCTGGTTATGACCCAGAGCACTGGGATGGGGTGGGGGTGTTTCCAGGAGTGGGGGTTGATACCTAGTGACTGAATGGAGAAAGCTTGATTGAAAGGGGAAGTACAATTCCACATGGCTAAGTAACACCACCACCATTACCTGAAGATCTCTGATCCTGAAGAAACTCAGCACAGTGAACAAGCCCATGCCCTCCCGAGGCAGAAAGGCAGGAAGAAGAGGGCCTTCCTTGATGAGACCCGGGAGGCTGGTTTCGTTAGTGTGGCCCAAAACAGCGCTGACTATGGACAGCCTAAGTACATCCCAAGTTATTTCTAGTTGAACATGGACCAATCTCCAAAGAGGTCCCAAATCCTTGCCACCTGGTTCATGCATCACTGGTTTCTCCAGTACCATCATCCACCTCTGTTGGGGGGGGCGGGGGGTTCCTTCTTGTGTAATACTTCCCTTTACTTTCCCTATGCCCCTGGCTATTTGCTCTTTCTGACCTGGACTTCCTACTGCATAAAGCTAGCAGGATGAAGTGAGAAAGAATGCGGATGGTGGGGCTGGAGTGAGAGTACAGGTAAGGCACTCGCCTTGCTTGCATGCAGTCACCTGGATCCAATGATCCAATCCCTGTCACCCCCAATGGTCCCTGAGCCTGCCAGGAGTGATCCTTGAGCACAAGGACAGGTGTAAGCCAGGTGTGGCACAAAAACAAAAATAAAAACAAAACCCAGGAAGAAAGATAGACAGAAACTGAGGGGGGGGGGGGGGGGGCGGGGAGAGAGAAAGATGAAGGAAGGAAGAAAGGAAGGAGGGAGGGAGGGAGGGAGGAAGGAAGGAAGGAAGGAAGGAAGGAAGGAAGGAAGGACGGACACAGGCAAGTATACTTATGGTGTGCACATGAAGCAATTAGCACAGAGACAGTGACTGGGGCAATCCCAATCCTTGTCTTTCTTCCTGGAGAGAATTCCCATATATCCAAAGACATTAAGGTCTAGGGGCTGGAGACATAGCACAGCAGGTAGAGCGTTTGCCTTGCACGAAGCCGACCCGGGTTCGATCCCCAGCATCCCATATGGTCCCCTGAGCACCGCCAGGAGTAACTCCTGAGTGCAGAGCCAGGAGTAACCTCTGTGCATTGCCGGGTATGACTCAAAAAGGAAAAAAAAAAAAAAACAAAGACATGAAGGTCTAGAAGAGGGACTGCAGCTCAAGATCACTTCCAGGATGCACAGGGCTCCCTCGGGTTCTGTTCTCCTCTCCCAGAGGCGAGTCATCAGGACCTTCCTGCGTGATTGCAGCAGGAATGTGGGATCTGCTTCATGTGTCTCCCACCGGATGCCGTACTCCCTAAGGACCAGGATGGGGAGTATTCCCCAACAAGGCTGGGGGCACGGCAGGTGCTCAGGGCAGGCTGACCGGAGGCCAGGGGCAGAAGGGCCTGCAGCACAATGGTCTGGCCCTGGCAGATCCAAAGTTCAGCGGGAGAGAAGAACAAGGAGAACCGCCTGGTGAGATAAGCTGGGTGTAGGCACTGGACATTCCAGGCCGGCCTGGCCTGTCCTGCGTCACCCGAAGGAGCAGGCTGCTGAGGACGCCTATCAGGAAGAGCCTGCAAGAGATAAGTGGCCTTGGGTCTTGTGATGGTGATGGCAGGAAGGTATGCCTTTCGGGGGATGCTGCCACAGGGCAAGGCAAGGAACTGCATTGGAGGGGGGGCGGGGCAGGATTAAGTCATTTGCCCCTCCTACGAGGGGGTGGCATGATGAGCTACGTGACAGGTGCAACTCTGAGACCTCGGACCCAGGACTCCAGAGCCCCCGAGAACTAAGGACAGAACATGGACATTTTCTAGAGCCTTCTCAATCCCCAGGGCTGAAAAGGGCCGAAAGCTCCTTTGTCTCCCTTCCCTCGGAGTGAGGCTCAAATTCCTACCACATTTGACATCCAACAAGTCTCTGGCCTCTGTCCAGTGCTTGCTTGCGGGCAGACAACCCCTCCCCCACCTCTGCCCGCCCCCACCTGTCCCCCCCTCCAGCAGATCTTCTCCTTGAGCAGCTCGATGAACTGAAAAGGTATGTGTCCTTTTAGAAAGAATACGGAAATTTAATTTTAGAAATGAAACGGCCCATCTTCCTCCTGGGTCGGCCAGGGCGCCGAGCTGATGGACTCTTCCAGCTGACAGCCCTCCAGAGGCCCTCCAGAGGCCATGCTCACTTCTCTCCTACCTTTGCAAAGATCCCACAGCGAGAGGGAGGTTATAGAGGCCGCTTGCTGTGAAATTCCTTTCTGTGAAATTCCTTTCGTGCAAATTAACAAACCTTGATAAAAGGAATCAGCAAGAGGAGATGTTTATCTCATTGCAGTAAAAGCCGCTGCTGAGCTGTGGTTCTCTCTCTCTCTCTCTCTCTCTCTCTCTTTCTCTCTCCACCCCTCTCTCTCACCTCCCCCCAAGAGGAAGAGGGAAGTAGAAGGAGTGGGCTTGAAATACAACATCTATAGAACCTTACCAACAGTCCACAGAGATAAGATCGATTTTGCCAGAAGGGGCTTTGGGGAACACCCAAACTTCAGTTTTAACAACCAAAGACTAGAGAAGGAGGTCAAGTGACACACAGGAACAGGGGAACTGGGCCACAATGACCAACATTCGGGCCCTCAGAACCGTGAGTCCTATCCCGCCTGGATTCTAAGCACTGGGGCTTGTCTTGCTGCTCCCACACCAGGGTACCCCCCACACAGCACCCCCACAGAAACAGCTCCCACACAGCTGAGTCTGAGGGAAGAAGAGAAGGAAGAAGCAGAAGGAGCTATTTCACAGTGGGCAAGGGGCATGGAACAGGTTCCCGGGCCTACTGAACTCATCATTCTTGGAATGCAGAGCGAAGACTGCTGACAAATGGGCTCCTGCAAGGTGCCTTCTCAGAAAACGGATTTCCTAACCGAAGGGAGGGAGTGGCCTGGGCTGGATGCTCAGTTCTGCATTGTTTCCTGAGCACTGGGAGTGCGGATCCAGGAGGATCTCCAGGGGTACCCTCTTCTCGTTCCCCAGGGAAAGAAGAGCACAGAAGCCTGCGGTCCATTCCTCTCCCTGCCCAAGCCGCTCTGTGAACCGCGCCCTCCCTCCTGCCCAGGCTCAGCTGGTTTCCTCCTCCATAAAAACAGGGACAATAAGCCCCACCTGGCCAGTGGACCAGGAGTGGGTGAGACTCCCACCAGCGGCATCCACCCTGCCACATCTCTCGCTTTCCCATGGCCTTCCTTCTCCTCCTCTGCCGCCCAGCACCCAGCAGGTGAGAGGTCACCGGGTCTAACCCAAGTCAAAGGAGAAAGAAAAGCAACTTCGGGCTGGAGCGATAGTACAGCGGAGAGGGTGTTTGCCTTGTACGTGGCCGACCCTGGTTCGATTCCCAGCATCCCATATGGTACCCCCAGCACCACCAGGAGTAATTCCTGAGTGCAGAGCCAGGAGTAACCCCTGAGCATCACCAGGAGTGAACCAAAAAAACAAAAAAACAAAAAAAAAAAAAGCAACTTCATCATTCCAGCAGTTCCTCCCACTTAGTCCAAGGCTGGCAATTTTCAAAAACCTTCTACGGTCCTCAATGTAGCAGGGTCCATGCAAAGTGCTCAGGGTGCTTTTGGCTCTGTTAGCCTCACTCCTTTCGGTTTTACAGATGACAACGCTATGGCTGGCAGTACACAGTGGGGCCAAGAGACAACCCCTTTGTCAACCAGTCCAAGTCTCCCCAAAACTTGAAGGATCAAAAAGGGAAACTAGTTGAGTAATCAGGCCTTGTAGGTCCAGACTGAGGCCTGAGCTTCGGAACTTCTAATAACACTTTGGAGGGGAAGGGCTGAGTTCGAAATCCCATTCCTTCCCACAGGGCCTGTGGCACCCAATCCCCAGGGGGTAGCCACTGAGAACACACTCCAAGTGTTATTTGTTGAATGTGTCCATGCAAATCTAATTCCAAAAGTCTATGCTTTAACCCTTCTCTACATCATGTTGCAGGAGGTCAAGGGAGCTAAAGGCTGAGCGGCCCCATGTGATCTAGAAGCAAACAGAAGCTCCTCCCGGCAGGTTGACAGCATGCGTGCAGCTGGGGCTGGACATGGCTCTGGGGCCTGACCCACAGCTGTCCCCAGGAGGGAATGAACCGGGTGAGGGCGAAGAGCTGGCCGCATCCGGGCATGTCACCAGATTAGTTATTCGAACGTCATCCCAGGAGCTCTGGCTCTGCTTCCCAGGGGAAGGGGGCTGCTGGCTGGGGGGAACCACGGGTCAGCGGAGAGGACAGAAACCCCCGCAATGGGCACCGTGCCACGCAGCAGCGGCAGGTGGTGACCTCGCAGAGAGCCCCCGCGGGGCCCAGACAGACACCCCCTCGCCCCACCCCTTTGCAGATCCCAGCTGCAGACCGTCCGGGCTGCAGCCGGGGAAGAGGAAAGGGGAGGCGGCAGGAGCCAGGCTGGAGAATCATCCAGGAAAGATCTCCGGCCAGCGAATGAATCACCCCGCACATGACCTGGGAGGGGACAGTGCGGAACTAAGCCCGAGGCCCGGGCGGCCGGTAGAGGCAGGCCAGGCGATCCCCACCACCACCACCTCCACCCCCCACCCTCGCGCCCCGGGAGCCCGGGGGTGCCCCGCTGCGCGCGCGGGGCATCGGGGGCGACACTCACGGCCTTCAGCTGCTCCAGCCGGTCCTTCATCCTGCCGCCCCGGCGCGCGCGCGCGCGGCCAGGTGAGCGCGTCCCAGGTGAGCGGCCGGAAGGGGCGGCGGGGTCCGAGGCGGGCGCGGGCGGCGGCCGCCGGCTAAGGAGGAGCGTCGGAGGCCACGGGAGCTGGGCCGCGCCGCCCTCGCCCGGCCCGCCGGCGCCGCGCTCCAAATCCGGCTCCGGGCCGCGCCGGCGCAGTGCGACCCGCCCCGCCGTCGGGGCCGCCCCTTACCTGGCCGCTCCCCCTCCCTCGCTCCTCCTTAAAGGGCCCGTGCCCAGCCCCACCCCACCCCGCGCGCGCACGCACGCACACGCGCACGGAAACCTGAACTGGCGGGTGGATGCAGCCGCAGGGTGGAGGCGCGGTGATCTCAGTTTCGTCCTTTCTTTTTTGTTTTATTATTATTATTATTAACAAACTGTTCATGCGGGGATACAGCCCTACAATATTCCAACACCCATCCCTCCACCAATGTAATTTCCCAGAATCAGTGTACCCAGTTTCGGATATCGGTGGTGGGGGGGTGTGCACTGGTGGTGGGGGTGGGGGGTGTTTGATCGTTGTGTGATTGTAACTCAAACGTGAAAGCTTGTGACTATATCTCTGGGTGAGTCAATAAAATTTAAAACAAAAAAAAAATAAGGTCCCTAGTTTCCCTCCTCCCCCAAAACGCCTCCACCCGAGCCTACCTTTATGGCAGGCACCATCTCTCTCTCTCTCTCTCTCTCTCTCTCTCTCTCTCTCTCTCTCTCTCTCCCTCACTCCTCCCTCTCTCTCTCTCTCTCTGTCTCTGAGTTTAAGCATTATGGTTTGCAATACAGATGCTGAAAGGTTATCACGTATATCCCTTTACCTACTTTCAACACTCAGTTCTTGTCCAGAGTGATCATTTCCAACTAAGTTTGTTATAATGGACCCTTATTTATCTTAACTACCCTCTGCACGCCCACACCCTTGTGGTCATTTGCAGCCATCGGCCAAGTCCTCCTGACCTGTTTTCCCTGGTCCAGCTGTTCTTTCCTTTAAACTCTGCCGGACCAGCAGCTGCTGGGCTGCGAGGCAAAATAGATAAGCCTTTGTCCACAGGAACGTAGTGGGTTATACCCACAGGAAGAGTAAGGCAATGAATTTGCCCAGTCCTGGGTTATTGGAGTAACAGGAGGGGATTGGGAGCTGGAACCTAAGAGAAATAAGTAGGTGTGAGGCAGGACTGGTGTTTTATGCAATTGGCTCTCTGGACCCTTCAGAGAAGTGGAAGCAGTTCAGCCTTGCAGACAGAGCTGAATGCGAACAGTTTGTGTAACTCTCCGTTTGTGAGAGACCATCCCCCTGGAAGAATCCCTCTCTCTAAATCGGGAATGCATCGACAATCCCCGCTGGGCAGCCAACTGGATGAAAGGTTTCTAATCATAGAGCAGGGCTGCAAGAAGAGTTTGCTTCTGTCCAGTCTATTTCCCACCTTCAAGCAAGGTTTCGTTGAACCTTGGGGAAATGTGAACAGGTAGGTTCTGGTCAATGCTCTTTAGCCCTCTCCCTCGCCACCCCTGCCCTCTGCCCTGCCTGGCTTCTGGAGCAAGGGGAGCATCTCCACCCAGGAGTGGCGCTCCTCGCGGGCGTGGGGCTTACGACGCCAAGATGCACTTCTCAAGTTAGGGGGGAAAAAATCTGCTCTGTCTATGCGTTCGCGTTGAAAGGCTAGAAATGTTTAGCTAATTCTACAGGACTTTGCCCTGTTCTGTGATCTCTATCAGTGCTCATGCCGACTTCATTGCCTCCCATAAAAAGATACGATCTGATGCGGTCAGGCCGTTTGAACCCTTGTAGTCTTGCGCCTCTTGCTATGCCCTGACACTTTCTTGTACCCCAACCAGAAAGTTACCGCTGCGCTCCAATGTGTTTTCTTTACTTTTTAATTTTTTTTCATTGAATCACTGTGAGATACTATTACAAAGTTGTTCATGTTTGGGTTTCGGTCATAGTGTTCCAACACCCATCCCTCTCAGGGTGCGCATTTCCCACCCCCCCGGTGTCCCCAGTGCGCCCCCTGGTGCTCAAACATAGGAAGAGTTCCTGAGCCCCGAATCTTGTCCTCCCTCTTCTAGAACAAAATAGATGAGTGGAGGTAGTCCGGTGAATTGGTTTTTTTGTTTGTTTGTTTTTGCTTTTTGGGTCACACCCAGCGATGCGCATGCACTCAGGAATCATTCCTGGCGATGCTCGGGGGACCATATGGGATGCTGGGGATCGAACCTAGGTCGGCCGTGTGCAAGGCAAACACCCTACCCGCCTTGCTACCGCTCCAGCCCCCAGGTGAATTGTTTTTAACTTCAATTTTATTTTTATAAACTTGTTCCCAATGATTTATGAAATTCAATATGCCAACACCAATCCCACCAAGTTTTAGGAGAGGAAAATCTCCTGAGACAGGTATGTGAACGGTTTTTACATCACACTCTGTATAAAGAGTCTATGGCACGTATACTCAGTGGGATTTACTCTGACATTTAAAAAAGCATATGAAATTAGGGGCCGGAGAAATGGTTCAATGAGGTGGAGCATTTCTCTAGCTTCCGCCCCTCCTTTGCTGTGGCCTCTTTGCAACACTGTTCCCTTTTAGTGGCCCCATGTTCTGTGGTTGATCCTCTCAGTCTTGTGCCGTGCACTGCCCCCATGTATGCAATATTCACCTATGGCCTCCTTGGAATGTTCTGGAGCCCACACGGGGAGATATGGGCCCAGGGTTCAGAAACACTGGGCTAGAATATATGGTTTGGGTGCAGAAGTTCCAGGTCAGGTCCCTCGCACTGCAAAGTTCCTCCACCCAGAGAACCTGTAGGCCTGAATCCTGAGCCAGAAGAAGCCTCTAGAATCACAGTGCACACAGTGACCCACCTAAAACAGATTTTTTAAATTTTATTTTCATAAGGTTTTTCACACTGATTGCATTCAATATTTCGATACCAATCCCACCACCATTACCCCTTTCCACCACCATTATTTTGAATTTTCCCACCACCGCTCAAGCCTGCCTGCCAGGGGCAGATGTTAGATAATTTATTTTCTATTGCTAATATATATTGAATATATATTATATTCGTAATAACGAATATCATGAGAGGTCACATGCTTGCGGCCGCGCACTTCTGAATTCTAACATTGTAAATGGTTGGGGTCCAGAGACAACTCTGTAGGGAACTAATCCACTTTGAGATTCATTTGGGAGTCTCTGGATCAAGACCACTGATGCATAGAGATGACTCCCGGAGGCAGATAGTGGGTGTGACAGCCAGGACCCCAAGCTGGCTGGGAAACGGGAAGGGACAGCCTGTCTCCCCTGCCACCATGTGGCCTGGAGTCTTAGTCCTTGAACCTGCGTACCTGGGTTTTTCTTCTGGAAGCTCATGGCCATTGGGATTTTATCTGGAGTGGGCGGAGAGGACACACTCGCTTCACCTGAGGTGCCCCAGTGGAATTGGCTTGGTATGGGGTCCAGAGAGATCTCCGGCGAGCTGCTGTCTTCCAGGATTCACTGCTGTGTCTCTAGATCAAGGCCATTGATGCACTGAGATGGCCAAATAGATTAAATCATACTCTTAGGTACAAGAGTATGGATCTTGAGATGATTATGCTAAGTGACATTAGGAAGTGAAAAACAATTACTAGGTAGTTCACAAATAGGTTGAATATTAATAACTAAAGCAAAAAGACTAAATTAAGAACAATAAAACTGGATCAGGGAAATAGTACAATGGGTAGGGCACTTGCCTTGCATGCAGCTGACCTGGGATGAGTCCTTGGCACCCCATATGGTTCGACAAGTTCCACCCTTGTGATCCTCAAGAGTGATCCCTGAGTACAGAAACAGAAGTAGACTCTGAGCACAGCTGGGCATGGCATTTAAAAAAAAAGAGAGAAACAAAACTAATTTCTAAAAATGAAACATCTATGACCTCCTGATAAAAGATCTCTGCTTTAAAAAATAAAATAAAACCAAAGCTCTCATATAGCTGTAAAATGAAGAGACAAAAAAATATATTTTATTCAACTCATTTATCAATGGGAAAGCAGTAGGCTGTCAAAACTTTGTTCAGAGAAGAATTAAAATAACAGACATGTAGGTAGACAATAGGGAATATTGAAATTAAAATAAGTGGGGTGATATGAGACCAATTGTGCCTTTACCAAAAGCATTTTCTTTGCGTATCTATGCGTAAGAATAATTTGCATTACTATCCGTTTTCGATAATTTATAGAATCATAAAAATAGTTACAAGATCATAAAAGTCACAGACTGTTACAAAATCAGATAACTCTGAAAGTTGCATTATACAAGGCTTACCATGCCAAAGGAAAGCGAGTAATATTTTTCTTTATCTTTTGCCATTTTAATTTTTTGTTTTATTTTGTCTAGACACTCCAAGGAAATATCTTCACTGGTTTCAACTGTTGTTAAAATTAAGTTCATAGGCTCTTAGGACCAAAGAGATAATATAGGAGGTAAGGTACTTGCCTTGCATGGGGAAGACCTAAGTTCCATCTTTGACACCCCATCTGTGCTAGGAGTGATCCTTGAACACAGAGCCAGGAGTAAGCCCTAAGCATGCTGGTGTGTCCCCCAAAAGATCAATATAATTTTTTAAATTTTAAAAGTAAAATGTAGGGGGCTGGAGCAATAGCACAGCGGGTAGGGCATTTGCCTTGCACCTGGCTGACCCGGGTTCTATTCCCAGCATCCCATATGGCCCCCTGAGCACTGCCAGGGATAATTCCTGAGTGTAGACCAGGAGTAACCCCTGTGCATCACCGGGTGTGACCCAAAAGCCAAAATAAATAAATAAATAAATAAAAGTAAAATGTATAGGTTCATCTTAATAGATGCAGAAAAAAATCAGAACAACTAAATAATAAGAAGGAATAAAAAGTATTTAGATAAAGGACTGGAGCAATAGTACAGTGGGTAGGGCATCTGCCTTGCACACGGCTGACCTGGGTTCGGGTTCGATCTGGCATCCCATATGGTCCCCTGAGCACTACCAGCAGTGATTCCTGAGTACAGAGCCAGGAGAAACTCCTGAGCATTATGGGGTGTGTATATATATATATATATATATATATATATATATATATATAATTTTTTATTGAATCTGGTGAGATAGAGCATTACAAAGCTGTTCATGAATGGGTTTCAGTCATACAATGTTCCAACACCCATCCTGCCACCAATGTAATTTCCCAGCATCCAATGTCCCCAGTTTCCCTCCCATTCCCCCAAACACCTCCCACCCCAGCTTGCCTCTATGGCAGACACCTCTCCTCTCTCTCTCTCTCTCTCTCTCTCTCTTACTCTCTTATTTTGGGCATTATGGTTTGCAATACAGATGCTGAAAGGTTATCATGTATATTCCTTTACCTACTTTCAGCACTCAGTTCTTATCCAGAGTGATCATTTCCAACTAATGTCATAATAGACTCTCCTTTATTTTCAACTACCCTCCACCCCCCACACACACACACCCTCGTGGTAATGTCCAACCATTGACCAGTCCTCCTGGCCCATTTTCCCTGGTCTTGGATATTAGTTTCATGCTATTTTTTTTATATACCACAAATGAATACAGTCATTCTACATCCATTCCTCTCCTCTGTCTCAGTTCACTCAGCATGATACACTACTCTCCAATTTCATCCATTTATAGGCAAATTTTGAAACCTCATTTTAAACATATTTAGATAGAAAGGGGGAAAGTAACATTGTTAGTATATGTGGATAATATGATCATTAATATAGAAAACTCTAAGGTGTCACGATAAAACTACTAGAAAAATAAATCTGTAGCCCACAAAAATCAATATACAAAAATCTGTTGTTTCTATAGGAAAACAATGAATCGATAGGAAGAAAGATGAGGAAAACTATACTATTTATACTTACAAAAGAATAAAATACCTAGAAACAGACTGAACCAAAGAATCTGAAGAACACACAAATGGAAAGATAGTCTATAACAGAGATGAGAATAATGTGTTGTTCAAATGACCATGTTACCTAAAACTACAAACCAATCCAATATAATCCCAATTAAGATCCCAATGGCAAGCTTCACAGCCATCAAAAAATTCATATTTAATTATGGTGATGAAAGAACTTAAATGACCAATTGAGAAAAAGTGCAAAACAGAAATACCATACTCGCTGACTTCAAACTGAACTGCAAAAACAAAAAAAAAACTGAACTGCAATGATATAGTAATTAAAGCAGCCTGGTATAGGAATAAAAACAGACACACATATCAGTGAAACAGAACTGATGGCTAAAAACCCCTACACATCATGGACAACTATTTTTTCTTTAGAAAATACATCTTATGGTTATTGTAGCACTGTAGCACTGTCCTCCCATTATTCATTGATTTGCTCAAGCGGGCAACAGTAACATCTCCATTGTGAGACTTGTTGTTACTGGTTTGGGCATATTGAATACACCACAGGGAGCCAATCAGGCTCTGCTGTGTGGGCGGGATACTCTCAGTAGCTTGCCGGACTCTCCAAGAGGGACAGAGGAATTGAACCCCGGTTAGCCACATGCAAGGTAAACGTCCTGCCTGCTATGCTATTGCTCCAGTCCCATCTTTCACTTTTTTTAATGACTATATTGCGGTATCATAGTTTATAATACATTAAATGATTGTTTTTACAGTTGAACTACTGCTACACCAGTCCCCCCAGCAGTGTTATCCCACAGTCCCTTGCACACTCCTACCTCTGGCCTCCCCTCACTACCACCACCACAGCCTCCTCAGTTCCAAGTTCTATTAACCATGTCTTAGAATTTGTTTCCACTGGGGATTGTCTAATCCCATTGCTTATGTTTCCTTTTACTTCACAAACGAGCAAAATCATCGCTATTTGACTGTATCTTCCTACCTCAACCCATTTAGCATGACAACCTCTAATTCCATCCCAGTTGCAGTAAATTGCAACATTTCATCTCTTCTCACGGCTGACTTTGAGTATCCCCTTTTGTATATACCACAATTTCTTTATCCACTCATCTGCTGTTGGGCACTTGGGTCAGATATACTGAAATCTCTTAAAGCATATGCTATGTTCCTTATTGCTCACATGGAGTCTCGCTAGTTGTCAAAGTTTTTTTTTTTTTTGTAATTTTTCCCTTCTTATTTATCCTCCATTCTTTCATCCCTTCCAACATTTAGAAGAACTCTATTGGGGGCAGGGGGTAGGAAAACTTCATCTCTTTCTCTCTCTCTGTCTCTGTCTGTCTGTCTGTCTCTCTCTCTCTCTCTCTCTCACACACACACACACACACACACACACACACACTCCTTCATCTCCCTCAGGAAAAAAAAAAAAGAATATCCTTCCTGAATCTCTGAGTCTTAACACTTAAAACTAACACAGTTGCAATACCTGGATTCATAACGCTGAACTCTGTGCCACCGAATTGAGTGTTTAATGTTTCACTTATGAAGATGTTTCATATTACATTGTTCAGATGTTTTCCTGACAGTAATTTTAATATAACCATGTCCATGATTTGACAAGATAAATCATTTACACCGTGTAATATTATCTTAATTTTAATATAAACTCTAAATTCCAAGCATCCTGGAGCATAAAATAATACACTCTGTAGAGTCTGGAAATGGGAGAAAGAAGAATTCTTGGAGAGGCCACATATACAAAAGTCAACTGTCACTTCTGAAACTATAAAAGACATGCTTGTCTCTTATAACACCTTTAAGATACCTGTCAAGAGTGACAGAAAAAAAAAAATACAGTGGAGGACAGGTAAAAGGCAGTTGAATAATTATGCCTTTAAACTTTGAGTAATTAAGAAGTAATATGTCTAAGAGTGTGAGTAACCTGCCATGGGGATGTTTGAATAATCATGCTGAATGTTTCAGTTTTTTTTCTTTTTTCCTGTCAGATCACATAATCACTGAGAGGGATAGCTACTATTTTCTCCATCTTATTAAATAGGAATTAAATTAAAATTAAATTTGGGCCGAGCATCCTCCACCCAGATCCTCCAAATTCCAGTAGGCGGGGGTCACACCCACCAACTGGCCCCCTGGCGCCGTTTAATCCCATCAACGGCCAAGACTCAGAGACTATAAAAACCAGCTCCCAGAACCGCGCTATTGAATGTAACCTGCCCACATGGCAGAGTCTGGCAAACTCCCTGTGACGTACCCAATATGCCAAATACCAGTAACAATGATGGGTCTCATTCTCCTAAAGAGCCTTGAATATAATCTCAGGGCTAGGATGAAGGAGACGTTACTGGGGCCTGCTTGAGGCAATCGATGATTAACAGGATGATTTGTGATTGTGATTGTGTGAAATTAAAATCAAAAAAATAAAATGATTTTTCTAATCTCTCAGAGGATTCTGATAACATAGTGGGAATGATAGTAATTTTGTGCCCAGATTTTATTTATTTATTTACTTACTTATTTAGGCTTTTTGGGTCACACATGGTGATGCGAAGCATTACTCCTGGCTCTGCACTCAGGAATTACTCATGGCAATGCTCGGGGAACCATATGGGATGCTGGAGATTGAACCTGGGTCAACTGCATGTAAGGCAAACACCCTATCCACTGTCCTATCACACCAGAGCTGTGCCCAGATTTTAAACAAGTCAAATCTCATTTCTACTTTAAATGACTGTGTAAGACTTGGATTCTGGGGGCTAGAGTGATAGCAGATCGGGTAGGGTGTTTGCCTTGCACGCAGCCGACCCGGGTTTGATTCCCAGCATCCCATATGGGCCCCTGAGCATCACCAGGGGTAATTCCTGAGTGCAGAGCCAGGAGTAACCCCTGTGCACCGCCAAGTGTGACCCAAAAAGCAAAAAAAAAAAAAAAAAATTAAAAAAAAAGACTTGGCTTCTGTTTCTTCATCAGAAGGAAGAAATAATAAATAATAAAAGCTTCTCAAATGGTTTTGCCTCAAGATAATCAACTGATCTATGAGCATTGTAAATACACTTATTCAATTGCACGAAAAGAATCTTCCTAATCATGACCGTATCATCTGTTCTCTCAAAGACTATAGATCACTGAGAAGTTACTGCATTATTTTAATCAAGCGATAGCACAGCGGTAGGGCGTTTGCCTTGCAAACATGGCTGACCTGAGTTCGATTCCTCCGCCCCTCTTGGAGAGCCCGGCAAGCTACAGAGAGTATCTCGCCCGCACAGCAAGCTCCCCGTGACGTATTTGATATGCCAAACACAGTAACAAGTCTCACCATGTTCCTGGGCCCGCTCGAGCAAAATTGATGAACAACGGGAGGACAGTGACAGTGACAATAAAATGACTTGGTATTCACCATCCTCCAAAGCAATGTTTTTCAAGTAGTTTCAATAGGACAAACTATTATGAAATTGTCTAGGGAATAAGAGTTTGGTGGTGATGGTTCAGAACACAGCATAATGTCTTCCTCTCTGAAGAATCAAAAGAGCACATTTGCATATTATGGGAACTAAGTAAACCTGAAGTAAACCACTGGTTTAGTTGACCAATACAGTATTCTTCACACTGGTTTTATCGTATAAGGTTGTATTTCTCCAAATACCTATTATTCTACAGGACTGGTATCCAATGTATAACACTGAACCAGTAGATTATCACTGTAGACTACAGGAAGAGCAGCAAGTCTTTATAAAACTCAACAATATCATATTGGATTATGCTTCAAATGGAATATCTTTCTGTTCCATCTAATATGATCCTGGATAGTTTCTGTCTGTAAGCCTGTGGTATATTTTCAGGAAAAAAATTAATTTTTGAGCATGCCTTTGGTGCTGTGTCAAAGAGATAGTGATACCAAGAGTTTTATCCCAATCTTGGTCTCTTGAGACTGCTCTGCTTTAGAAGGGTCCTTCCTATTCCTCTTGGAATACCCATAAATTTTGCCCCATCAGTCTTGCCCTCAATTGCCTTCACCGATCCTCCTTTGAGACTCATGGCACTGAACTACTTGACCCTCTTACTACAACTATGTTTGATGTTCTTAAATCCCACTAGACTTTTAATTTCCTTCAAGGTCAAATGTATCACGAATCACGAATCACGACCATCCTGTTATTCGTCAATTGCCGAGCAGGCCCCAGTAACGTCTCCTTCATCCTAGCCCTGAGATTTTTAAGAAAGTGCTATATAAAAGGTTCTTTAGGAGAATGAGACCCATCATTGTTACTGGTATTTGGCATATTGGGTATGCCACGGGGAGTTTGCCAGACTCTGCCGTGTGGGCAGGTTACATTCGGTAGTCTGCCAGTTTGTCCAAAGTAGGAATGAGATAATAAGATGTCATAATAAAATGTTGCGCGGCCGCGAAGGCCAAATGTAACACTTTTTAATTTCCATTTCCTCTCCGACCAGAGGTTGGTACATAGTATAGTTCAAATCTAGTGGTTTGAATGTTGTTGAATAAAATTAATTACTCAAATCTATAGCCGCAGAAAAAATGAGTTTTCTCTATCCTCCAAAAAGGTAACACGACTCGGGGCTGGAGTGACAGCACAGCGGGTAGGGTGTTTGCTTTACATGCGACCGACCCAGGTTGGATTCCCAGCATCCCATATGGTCCCCCAGAGCACTGCCAGGAGTAATTCCTGAGTGCAGAGCCAGGAGTAACCCCTGAGCATTGCCGGGTGAGACCCAAAAAGCAAAAAAAAAAAAAAAAAAAGAAAGTAACAAGCCATTAAGATGGATTCGTTCACCTTGAGATTAATAAAAGTGATTAATCTCCAACATACATTCATACTAATGAGTTCTTTCCTCTCCTCACTGTGACCAGTCATTGTTGGTCTTCATAGAATTAGGTTTGATTTAAAAGAAGACTTTTGAATTATCATGATCTGCCTCTTCCACAGAGAGACTCGATGGCAAACCAATCTTCTATATTATGAATATTTATCTAGTGACTTCATCCATTCAGGTTTCCATAACATAACACCACGGACAAGATGGTTTTTAAAAAAACAGAAATGTATTTTTCACTGATCTAGGGGCTAAAAGACCGAGATCAAGAGGTCCAGCCTCGTTGGGTGAGCCTTCTCTCAGGGCAAAGACTTCTATACTTCACAGGGCAAAAGACAAGGGAACTCGGAGGAGTCTCTCAGTGAACTAATGCCCGACATTATGGCTCTCAGCTTCTGACATGAGTAACTTCCAAAAACTAGGTCTTCTAATACCAGCACAATTAATTATGATTGTAACATATAAACTTGGAACAGGATGACACAATCTTCAGATCTTAGCAACCAAAAATGGACAGTAATGGATATGAAATATGGTGATGTGTATGGCATGTGTTCACCCTACCTGAGAAACAATGAGAAGATAAAAACAATGAGTATGGGAAAAATAAAAAATAGAAATTAAAAGTCATTACAGAGAAACTAAGACAGATTGAGAGGGAATCACATTAGCTACAAGTTTAAAGGCAAGAAAAAAACTATCAAAACTTCTGAATATAGAAAGAAGAGAGGTGCCTGTAACAGAGGCAGGGTTGGGGTTGACGGTGGCTTGAAGGGGTGTGAGGGAAACTGGGGAAACTGTTGCTGAGAAATTACACTGGTGGAGGGATAGGTGTTGGAACATTCTATGACTGAAATGAAGTCCTGAAAAATTTTGTAATGCTCTATCACAGTGATTCAATTTAAAAAAATAAAGGGAACATATGAACAAATAAATAAAAGAGCATATCACTGATTAAAAAAAAACTTCTTAATTTTTTTCCATCACCTTTCAGAGGAAGAGAATTTCAGATGCAAAATAAATATAATACAAATTCACAAAAAATGGTTTAGTGATCCTAATTATATTTGCATTTTCTGGTTCTTCCCTGATCAGATGCACACTTTGAGTTTTAGCAGAACCTGAAAATATATCTGGAGATTGTCAAAGTAGGCAATTATCCATGTATGATGGCAAAGATTGTACAGTGATGTTCAAAGCTGAATATTCTTTGAAGACTCAAAGTGCTCAGGACAAGCATATTTTTTGGTCCACAAAACTGTGCTGAATTTGGCTCTATGGGCATTTTAATGATCACTATAGAGATGAGGTCAAGAAGAGAAAGATGGCTTTTCAAATATTATGGAGAACCATTCATAAGTGGAGCACCTAAAACCACAACCATTAGACCCATATCTTCTTTCACAGAAGAGATGTATTTGCTCCTGTGATTCGCTCTGTGAAAGTCATTTACTTAGTCATGTATTTAGTCATTTATTTAGGACAGTATCCAGGGTATTCATTGTGTTTAGGTCAAAAACAATCTCATAATTTCTTTCTTCAGAGCATCCTTAAGTTCCCTGTTCCTCATGCTGTAGATCAAGGGGTTTAACATAGGAGTGATGAAGGTGTAAACCACAGACACTATCTGGCCCCTCTCAGGAGAGTAGCTGGAGCTGGGACACAGGTATATTAGGCTGGTGCAACCATACTGTAGAAGAACCACAGTCAAGTGGGAAGAGCAGGTGGAGAAGGCTTTGTGTCTCCCCTCTGCGGAGTTGATCTTCAGGATGGCAGTCACAATGAAGACATAGGAGAGAGTGATGAGCAGGAAGGGGATGGTGAGGACAATGATACTGACCACAAACAGAGTCGCTTCATGGACTCGGGTATCTGCACAGGCCATTCTCATGACAGGGAGGACATCACAGTAGAACATACCGATTTCTTTGCTGCTGCAGAAGGGGAGTTGGAAGATAAGCACAGTCAGTTGTATGCCCAACAAGAAACCCAGAACCAGAGATCCTAGGGACAGCTGGGCACACAGTCGCCAGTTCATCATGAGAGTGTAACGCAAAGGGTGGCAGATGGCCACAAACCTGTCATAGGCCATGACAGCCAGCAGAATGCAGTCAGCACTGCCCAAGAAGATGAAGAAGAACATCTGGGTTCCACAGCCAGCCAGGGAGATGAGAGTCCGTTCTGTGGACAACACGCTGGCCAGAGTCAGAGGGGCAATGGTGGAAGAGTAGCAGATCTCCAGCGCTGCCAAGTTGCCCAGAAAAAAGTACATGGGGGTGTGGAGAGAGCGGTTGATCCAGATGATGAGAGTAATGGAGAAGTTGCCGCTCACGCTGACCAGGTACATGAGCAGAAAGGTCACAAAAATCAGCATCTGCACCTCAGGGAGTTTGGAGAAGGGGCGGAAATGGAAGAGAATCATCCCTGTTTGGTTTGCTTCCTCCATGTGCTCAATGTGTGGGGTCTGCTAATGACACAATTGCTGGCGCCTGGGGATAGATAAGTGTCAGGACACAGAGCTCCACTCTGTGACCCGTGCAGCTCCTAACTCAGACTTCCTTTGTCTTCTCCTCTCTCACCATCATGACCTCCAGTCTAAATCAGAAGCTGACTTCTCCAACGATGTGTTTGTTTTCATGATACAGAGTGGTTCATAGTTTGCCACTAACACAGTTTTTCAATTCTGGTAAAAAAAATATATATGTGTGTGTGAATATATATATACATACATACATATATGTGTATATACATATATATATTAGCACTGCTTACAATAGCCAGAATCTGGAAAAAACCTGAGTGCCGAGAACAGATGACTGGTTAAAGAAACTTTGGTATATATACACAATGGAGTACTATGTAGCTGTTAGGAAAGATGAAGTCATGAAATTTACATACAAGTGGTACTACATGGAAAGTATCATCATGCTAAGCGAAATGAGTCAGAAAGAAAGGGACAGACATAGAAAGATTGCATTTATCTGGGGAACATAAAGTAACAAAATAGGAGACTAACACCCAAGAATAGCCAAGATAAGTACCAGGAGGTTCACTCCATGGCTTGGAGGCTAGCTGCACATACTAAGGGAAAAGGCAGCTCAGATAGAGAAGGGAGCACCAAATAAAGGGTGTTGGGAGGATCCTCCCAGGATGGGAGATGCATGCGGAAAGTAGACTATAGACCGAACATGATTGCCACTCAGTGTCTCTTTTGCAAACCATGGCACCCAAAAGGAGAGAGAGAGAGAGAGAACAAAGGGGAATGCCCTGCCACAGAGGCAGGGTGGGATAGGGGGGATGGGGGTGGGAGGGATACTGGGATCAGTGGTGGTGGAGAATGGGCACTGATGGAGGGATGGGTACTCGATCATTGTATAATTGATACCCAAGCACAAAAATTTGTAAGTCTACAACTGTGCCTCATGGTGTTTCACTAATAAAACTTAATAAATATATATTTATAGGGCTGAAGTGATAGTACAGCAGGTAGGGGCTTTGCCTTGCATGCAGCCAACTGAAGTTCAATCCCTGGCATCACATATGGTCTCCCAAGCACAGCCAGGAGTAATACCTAAGTGTCGAGCCTCGAGTAACCCCTGAGCATCACTGGGTGTGACCCAAAAAGTGAAAAAAAAATTATAATTTGGGCCAGAGCAATAGTACAATGGGTAACGTATTTGCCTGCATACAGACGACTCAGATTTGATCTCCGGCATCCCATATGGTCCCTCACGCACAACTAGGAGAAATCCAGAGTGCAGAACCAGGAGTAACCTCTGAGCATTGCTGGGTATGCCAACAAAACTATATTTATAATTTTGTGTGAGTGTGGAATTCAGAGGGCTGGAGCGATAGCACAGCGGTAGGGTGTTTGCCTTGCATTTGGCTGGCCTGACCCATACAGGTTTGATTACTCCGCCCCTCTCGGAGAGCCTGGCAAGCTACCGAGAGTATCTCACCTGCACGGCAAAGCCTGGCTAGCTACCCATGACATATTCGATATGCCAAACACAGTAACAACAAGTTTCACAATGGAGACGTTACTGGGCCCGCTTGAGCAAATCGATGAACAATGGGAGGACACTGGACAGTGCAGTGGAATTCAGTAACATCAAAAGATTTCAAAATGTGTGGAACCATAAATCTTCAACTATCAATCCCCAAAAGCTTTATGGTATCCCAAACAAAAACTTACCCATTAATCATTAATCAAATGAATTACCCATTAATTAAAACCCCCGTCTCTTCTCCCAGCCTCTTCCAGAGTCCAGTCTGCTCTCGGGAATTTGCTATTCTAGGTACTTCATATCCATGAAATCAAGCAATAGATGCCCTTTGTTTGGCTTAGCTACTCAGCACAATGTTTTCAAGATCCACCCATGAAGTAACAAATGTCAAAACAGCATTTTTCACAGTTGAAAAAAAAATCCTTTGTACACTTATACCATGTTTTGTTTCTCCATTAATCTAAAATAAATAATTGGACTACTATTATCTTTAGAAAATTGGAAATAATGAAGGTCTAGAAATTAGTGTGCAAATATTTGTTCAAATAACTCCTGAAATCTTAAAGTATAATATTACCAGCACACAAACTTCTCTACTCCCTTAATCCCTTGCACAATTATGAAGAACTGACACTGTGTAACACTTTCCAGATTCTGGGGGCCAGAGTAATAGGACAGCAGGTATGGCCTATGTCTTGCACATGGCTGACTGGTGTTCAACCCCTACCTTGCCAGGAGTGATACCTGAGCACAGAGCCAAGAGTAAACCCTGAGCACCATTCAGTGTGGGCTCTCCCCCTGAAAAAAAAATCTTGTCCAGTTTCAAATACTTATTTGTCATTGATCTACTGGATGACCTTGAGAACTTGTTGATGCTTTCTGCTTCAAGTTTTTCATATTTAATAACAAAAAAACATAATCCTTCATATAGGGGTGAGAAGAAAGTGAGTCTAGAACCTAAAGAGTGCTTTGTAAACATTGATAATAATCATCAATAAGCACCTTCCATCTTTTCAAGACCATTTTGATATTACTAATGCCCCAAATTAGTTTCACTTGACCTGTATTTCTTGCTTCACTCAATAAGATCTATGGTTCATCTCTTGGAGGCTTGACCTTATCAATATGATATTTTCTATAATATCTAGCATTTCTATTCCAGGAAAAACACAACTGAAAATCATCACACATCCTTCTGACTGCTGCCCAACAGAGTTAACAGAGAGAGAATGGCCTTATCAAACCTAGCCATGGCCCCAATCCTCTGAGTCAACTCTTTGTCCTGGTCCCAGCCAAAACTAATTTCCCTAGTTTCCTTTGTGAAGAGTAATAAAAAAAAGAGAGAGAGAGGATTTTTATTATATACATGTATATCACCACCACTGTCAACTTTTTGTCTCAACCATGGTCCTATGACCACTTTCGAAGTAGCCAGTCTTCAAAAGTTTCAGGTTTGGCTGGGCTCTGGTAACACTGCTTCCTCCCTGTAGATCCCAGAGTGAAAACAGCTTCCCAGTATTGCTTCACCAATGGCATTTCTCACCATCACTATAGGTCCATTATATTATCCTCACCTTTCAGAATGACTTCAAATGCCAAGCCTTGTCCGCAACGACTGTCAGAGGAGGAAAAAAAATCTAAATCAAGACTGTTGAATGCATAATGAAACATACAACTGTCCTCCTGTTGTTCATTGATTTTGCTTAAGCGGGGACCAGCAACTTCTTCATTGTGAGACTTGTTGTTACTGTTTTTGGCATACTGAATACGCCATGGGGAGCTTGCCAAGCTCTGTTGTGCGGGCAGGATACTCTCGGTAGCTTGGCGGGTTCTCCAAGAGGGACAGAGGAATCGAACCCCGGGTCAGCTGCGTGCAAGGCAAACACCCTACCCGCTGTGCTATCGCTCTAGCCCAATGAAAAGTATTCTTATAATTTAATTTATTTTAGTCTCTTTATCCATTTTCCTGTGTCTTTTAATTAAAGCAATACTGGTTTACAATACTATGTAGTTTTCAGATATATGTGATTCTCAACTCAGGATTTATATATATTAAATGAATTTCCCCCACTACCTTCAAACAGTAGTAATCAATTTCAGACCAAGTTATATGGTATCTTAAACAATGTATACTACTATACATATAAATACACACCATCCTCCACAGACACAAAAGTTGTTATGTGGCCTTGCTTCCAATGATTAAACAATTCCTATATCACACTAAGGAAGAAAAATTGCACCCTGAATTAAAGCAGAACCACCTGAATAGTTTGGCATCTTTCTCTCTCTCTCTCAGAGAGAGAGAGAGAGAGAGAATTTGCTTTTTCTTTTGTCTGCTGCACTGATAGCTGAATTTAAATGATGACTGTTGAAATGGAATAATCATCTAAGAACACTGGTTTTATTCCTCTCCAAAATCATTAATTCAACCTTAGTATTATTAATGATTTGTAGTTTTGACTTCTACAAAATTGTGCTTTGTGTCTCACAAACCAGCCCCCTTTAAAGTCTGGCTTCCAACCTGCTTTTGCAGATTATCTTTCTTGTTCCCTTTCTTGTTTCAATGTCTGCATTGTCTACTGCTTGGTACAGCCTTATGTGAAGTAGGTAGCCTGGAAGAGGGTGGAACCATGGTAGGAAATTTTTTCAGTCGCAGGTTTTCAGAGCATTAAGAGTTTTGATTGGAGCTGAAATGATAGTACAGTGGGTAGGGAATTTGCCTTCCACATGGCCAACCCGGGTTTGATTCCGAGCATCCCATATGTCCCCTGAGCACCACCAGGACTAATTCCTGAGTGCAGAACCAGGAGTAAGCCCTGTGCGTCGCTGGGTGTGACCCAAAAAGATTAAAAAAAAAGTTTTAATTCATTCTGTGGGAAGAGTAGGAGGTACACATAGCTGCCTGCCCCCCTCAGCCTAAACAATTGATCTCCAGGAATTCAGTGTTAAGCCAGGAGGAAGAGAACCATTGTCTATTACCAGGGATCTCTTGCTCCCATAAGTACATGCTTACCTCTGTGTTAGTCTGTTTCTTTCTGTGCCTCTGTGAGCATTACCTTCCACGAGAACAGGCACTGACTGGGGGTCCACTCATATGACGAATCAGGACTCAACACAGTGTTGACAGTATGCAATTCCACATGGACACATACGTCAGCGAGTTACTGAATTCAGTCAAGGTCAACAACCAGTATCCAGTACGTTTGTAATAAAAATAATGACCTTCATTGAATGGAGTACTTGATTCTGAAGCTGCATGTCTTTGCTGAAGAAAAAAACAGCAATGATCAAGAGTTTTTAAGTGTTACATGCATTGAATGACTACTCTTGCCTCGAAAGATCTATTCCAAAGAAATAGTTTGAAATGGAGACTAATTCAACGGTATATGTGCTTTTGTGCCTTAATTTTTACAAAGGAACAAAATGAAGACTTAGCAGAAGTTGCTTTTGCAGACATTTGGGACATAGTTGAATGATAAATGATCAATACTGCTATCAGTGTTGTCACCATTTAGAAGTTTAATAAAATAAGTGTTTCTTATATAAAGTTAAATAGAATGAAGAGATAAAATTACATGTCAGAGCCTATCAATCATGTTACCATTTTTTTCAACTTCAGAATTCATTAAGTTTTGCTGATAAAGAAATAAAACCTCTAAAAGAGATTCTGATTTGGAAGATCAAATAGTGAGGACACGCCTCTCACTGTAAAATGGGAATTATTTTTTTACATTAGACTCTGACAGCTAATTTCTGGTTTTCAAAGAAATCATCTCCATGAAACAACAGAAAATCTGAAAAGCATCATTGATAGAATCTTTCTAACATTATAAAGTTATACCATTTTAAAAGGAAACATTAGACTATTTTTCTGGTTTTCTTTTTTTTTTTCCTACCTGGCAATGTTCAGGGGTTACTGTTGGTTATGCAATTGGGAATTACTCTCGGCAGTGTCCAAGGACCACAGGGGATGCTGGGATTGAACGTGGGTTGGCCACGGGCCAGGTAGATGCCCTAACCAGTATCCTATCACTCTGGCCCCAAGAAACACTAAACTGTTAATAATGATTTGAGAGAAATGGAGCAATAGTCTCCCTTGTCCTTTTCAAATTTTCCACTACAAATGTATTTCTATTTAAAATTTGAAAATGAACTGATCTGTAAAATCCCCGTTTCATAGGCAAGCAAGCTGAATATACATAATGCTTTGCTAATCACACAACCATTAATTTCCAGAACCAGAACTAACATCTAGGTATGAATACAAAATTTATATTTGCCACAGATACAGTTCCAGATATTCTAAATCAAGTATCGTTTTATGCTGAAGCTTAAGTAGAAAAATAGCATATCCTTGACTTGGTCTGAGTTTTGTTTGTGGTACCTACTTTTCATTCCCCCCTCCCTCCCAAATTCACTCACTCTTCATTCCTTGCTTCCTTTCCATATACCTTTCAATCTTCCTTCCTTTCTTACTAACAGCCTTTTTTGAGGGGGAGGAAGAAGGGCTTGGGCCATATTCAGCAGCATTTGAGTGCAATTACATGCATTATTGTTTGGAGATCAAACCTGGACGGACCCTAAGTGTGAGTTCAAAATATCGGTGCACAAAACTCATGGCATTTGGTGACCAAGAACCACTTCCCAGGCTTCCCCCAACAGAGGAACAAAGAGACGGGGGACTACAGACTGATGGTCAAAATGGCCTATTTAATGCAGAGCTGTTTGCATACTTATAGAATATCTGAGGGGAGTTGAGGTATAGGACTGCACGTAATATGATGGATCATTTACAGAGGTAATGCATTTCAGTGGAGGCAATTCTCTGGGGAGATTAATCCAAGAACTCTCTCTCCCAAGGATATCAATATTGCTTTTCTCTTTCCTTTGCTACTAGAAAATATCAAACAATTAAGTTTACTTTTTATGAGTCACTGTCACTGTCCTCCAGTGAGTATTTGCAGTTATCTGGATAAACACTGTAAGAGATATAGATTCCAAAACTTAGTTTTCTGGGCGATGAGGGTAAGCAAGGCTTTTACTGTCAGTCCAGACTAAGTTCTGGGGCAGGTTCAATTTGTCCTTCCTCCCTGGAGGTCCTGTCTCTTAAAACATAATGGCTTACATCAAGACCATGCTTTTATGCTTTCTAGACCATTTCATTTCAATGCCAGGGTAGCTTTGCCACTCACCCTGGGTCAATCCGAAGTCCACAGTGGGACACCCCCACCCCTTTATGGTGTGCCAGGAACTATGGCAACTGAAGCCTGAATCAAGTAATTATGAATGGATACCCAGGCATAGATATATTTTTTAATCAACTCCCAAATATTAGGAGCAATGATCAGAAGAGTTTTTAAATGCTACATGCATTGAATGTTTAATGGTCTTTCTGTGTTTAAGCAAAGAACATTACTCTATAGTAAAACATGAGAAGTTTATAGGGGAAACAAAAAAAGCAAGTAATTCACTACAAATACTAACAAAGAGTCACTAGGTTTGACTTAGAGACTAACACAAAGGAAAGGTTGAAGATAAACTTGGAGGGTTACGGCTGCTCGTAAGAGCACTGTAAGCTTCTCTGGGGGAAGGAAAAGGTGCAATTCACTGATTAAACCTAAACACTTAGGGTTAATATCCAACACCTAAGCATGCAAAGCATAAGTTTTAGTTCTTTAGCTTTAGCAGTTGTACCTCCCTGCCATCCATTCCTTCTTTCTTTCCCTCTTCTCCATCTTCTTTCTTTCTTACCTTCAGCCCTTCTTAAAGTCAGTCTTCATGATTTGGGTCATGATTCTAGCCCATTGAGACCTTACAGAGAAATATAGTCCTTTGCACCAACAATGTCCCCCTGCTCTCTACAAATACAAAGAACAAACACATGATCATTATATTATAGTTCAAGAAAGTAATATCTCTTTAGCACACTACCCTCAATAACCCTTAAATTTTTCTTTGGAGAACATTACATTGTTTAAAGAGATTAAAAATACAATGTTCAGTTTAGAACTTATGTTGACTTGTTAAAAACTACAGTGAATTCCATTGAACAAAAATATCACATTTCTAACATCAAAGATTTTTAACATTTCTTAGTATCCATCAAACTTCTTAAGAGATTCCCCAAACCCTTGATCAGACGTTTTTAATGAACAGATACATGTTACTCTTGTAATGAAAAGATGCATGTCATAGTTTATCATGGGAGCAATACAGTTCATGTTTCTCTTTTACATGGAAAAAATGTAAAAGGGGAAGATGAACTTTTAGGAAACCCAAAAATAATTGTTCATTCAATTACTTATCTTTTCTCAGCCCTAATATCTTCCTCCCTCTAATACTTCACAAGTTGCTCTTGACCTCATTCCAGTGAAGTTTTCCTGTAAGGCATTCTATACTTAGAAATAGTCAAAGCATTAGGCATACAGAAATAAAAATTTATTCTTGCCTTTGTTTCTTCATCCAAAACACCGACAAGCACAGGAGGAATCTTCCTACTCTCTACCTGCAAGTTTGCTTCTCTTGTGGGGTTTTCTCAATGCGATAAACATGACAGAACTGTGAGTTTTAGCTGCTGTTCAACTGCAAATGAAGGTTTTCTTCTAGTGTCCTGTTTTATTCTGTCCTTGCTGCGTACATATTCTTGCTACTTGACGATGAGGTCAAGAAACTCCAAACTGTTTTGATCCAGAAATTACAGACTTTCAATGATATTAGGGCTGGAGCAATAGCACGGCAGGTAGGGCATTTGCCTTGCACGCGGCCGACCCGGGTTCGATTCCTCTGCCCCTCTTGGAGAGGCCTGCAAGTTACAGAGAGTATCTCATCCACACGGCAAAGCCTGACAAGCTACCCATAATGTATTCGATAAGCCAAACACAATAACAAGTCTCACAATTTGTTGTGAGACGTTACTGGTGCCGCTCGAGATGAACGACAGGAGAACAGTGCTACAGAACTACAGTGCTATAATGATATTACATACTCATGAATGTTGAGCAATCTCAGTACTGCCCCCAAAGACTTAGCAAACCTTCACATCACAGAGAGTGAATATTTTTTTCATAAAGTCTTTGCTCTTCATTTACTTTCTTGCCTCACAGAGTTTTTGAATGAATTCATTCAACTGACATGTATTTATACAATTTCTACTATCAACTATGCAGTGGTGTTTAACTTGGTAACTAAGCAGATTGCACTACATTTTGTAGGTGTCTGGACAAAGCATGCACTCCTCCTACAGTAGATGTGGATATTCTTTCTAACCACTCCCAGGCAAGCCAGAAAATTAACCATATTTACAAGGACAGATAGATACATCCTTTTCTCTCTCAGCCACAGAAATTTTTTTAGATATGTTTGATATAAGTTGTGTCACTTCATTATCTCTAAGAGGTTAATGTTCATTTAAGTAGTGACTCTACACCAGGAAATCCCAATGTCAGTGGAGTACTCTGGTCCATTTCAAAGGTTCTAGACACCACACAACACCACAGACCAACTTTCTGCACATCCTCCTTACCTTCTACCTAGGGAGACTGTCCAAGGCTGACTGAAGCCCAAGGTGGAATCTTCTTCTTAATATCTTGGGAATTGGAGAGTTTGAACCACAAAGAAAACACTAGCACTGAGGAAAGTTAACATACTGTTCAGTTTTTCCTGCTCTTGCTTCTCCAGGGAAGAAAGTGGGACTTGGGGACTTACAGAGACATAATTGTGAGTTCCCTCTCAACTCACTCCTTCTCATCTCATTTCTAGAGAATTCCCTGCTTGCTTTGTTTCAATGAAGCCCCAAGGGGCTAACTTAGTCTTTAACTTGACCATCCCCTGTAGGTCAATGTTTTAAACACAAGCCACAATCAGCAATTGTTTGGGGACATGGCATTCTAAACTGACTTAATTACTACTAGGCTTAGCTATGTTTTAATTATTAGAAATTTTGTTGCAGTCCACATTTGAGTTCATTTAGCAAGATATACTATTCTAAATTATCAAAGTAGAAGTTAATTATATACACCTAAGCAAATGTTCAGAATTCTTCCACATTCAGCCAAGTGTTACTTTGTGAAATGAAAACATATCTGGTACACATACCATCCTAGGTCTCAACCAAAAAAGAAACTCACACCCTATTTTACGCTTGGTGTGCCTTTGTAACCAAACTAATTATCCCTTCTACTCTGTATTGTACTTATTTAATCAGTCCATATTCCAGTTTACAGAACAGGTCTTCAAGAGAACAAAAGTTCAACGAGGAACTGTTTCTTGTTGCCTATTGTTCTGATCAACTTATACATGACTGCTATTCATTGACTGCCGAGTTTCAGGGCAGTGCACCTTACATTTAAATATTCACCAAGTATTTTTCAATATTTACCATACTCCCTGTAAACAAAGTGCTATACACTACTAGCTGATAGTGATCTTCTTCAAGATTATTATAAAACGAAAGTTTTTTTTCAAACTCTACCATTTGGAAAAAGTTTTTTGTTTTATTTGCAATAGTTTTATCATTTAAATAATACTTTTCTTGACTTATTCAACAAGTTCACTTTTTATTTTATTTTATTTTATTTTTAATTTTTATTAGTGAGAAACCATGAGGTACAGCTGTAGACTTACAAATTTTGTGCTTGGGTTTCAATTATACAATGATCAAATACCCATCCCTCCACCAGTGCCTATTTCCCACCACCACTGATCCCAGTATCCCTCCCACACCCCATCCCCCCATCCCACCCTGCCTCTGTGGCAAGGCATTCCCCTCTGTTCTCTTTCTCCTTTTGGGTGTTGCGGTTTGCAAAAGAGGCATTGAGTGGCAATCATGTTTGGTCTATAGTCTACGTTCAGCATGTTTCTCCCATCCTGGGAGGATCCTCCCAACACCCTTTATTTGGTGCTCCCTTCTCTATCTGAGCTGCCTTTTCCCCTAGCGTGTGTGGCTGGCCTCCAAGGCATGGAGCAAAATTCCTTGTACTAATCTCGGCCATTCTTGGGTGTTAGTCTCCTATTTTGTTACTTTATGTTCCCCAGATGAATGCAATCTTTCTATGTCTATCCCTCTCTTTCTGACTCATTTCACTTAACATGATACTTTCCATGTAGTACCACTCAACAAGTTCATTTTTTGTTAGTTAACAGTGAGCATTGTACAGCTGTATATTTTGCCCCTCACTCTAAGTATATAAGTAAAGGCCCTCCCGTTGATCATCGATTTGCTCGAGCGGGCCCAGTAACGTCTCCATTGGAGACTTTGTTGTTACTGTGTCTGGCATATCGAATACTCTCGGTAGCTTGCCGGGCCCTCCGAGAGGGGCAGAGGAATCGAACTCGGGTCGGCCATGTTGGCTGCGTGCAAAGCAAACACCCTACCTGCTGTGCTATATACAAAACATTTTATTACTCATTTACACAGAACCTAAAACATTCACTTTAAATACCAATAGCTCTTAAAATGCTACACAAATTTATGAAATTAAGTGCAATATGCATGTCTGAGAGACAGAGGCAAAGAGTGAGTGACAAATAAAGAACATTAACCTTTTTAAATGCTAAATATTAAAATTAATATATTTAATAAAATTAATATTTAAAATTTTTACTTTGGGGCCACTCCAGGTGATGGCTCAGGGGTCACTCCTGGTTCTGCACTCATTAATTTCTCCTGAGTGGGGCTCAGGGGACCATATGGGATGCCAGGAATCAAACCTGGGTCAGTCACATGTAAGGCAAGCGTCCTACCCACTGTTCTTACAAAAGAGAGACTATTAAATTGAGGTTTGTCAAAATAATCTTCAAAGAAAAATGGAAACAATCACTGAATAAATTTCCAAAATCTCACTGTGTATATAATGAGCTCAAACTTGTTTCAGACTGTTTTAGTAGTCATGTAGCTCAGAGAAGCCCGAACAATCTCAGAGCTCTAGAGATCAGCTTCTTCAACTATGGCTGATGACCCCATAAGAGTCTTGCAACTAAATGTGAGGGTCATAAACAACTGGGCAATAGTAAATAGTTTCCAAAAATTGATTCCAAATCACCCTTGTGATGGACCTGAGCTCTTCCTGGAAGTACTCGCCATACTGCATTTCTTAGGCAAAACGAAGTTGTGCAGGGCTGTAGTGGGCAGGCCACTGGCTTCAATTAAACTCTCACCTCATCCCCATCCATCAGATTGAGTAAACAGACAGATGTTCTAGCAAACACAATGTGTTCCAGTGGCAGTTTTTTTTTTCTCGCTAAGAGCTAAAATCAATAATGTTAGCTCTTAGGGCCTGAAGTGATAGTACAGCAGGTAGGGCACTTGCCTTGCATGCAGCCGACCTGGTTCAATACCCAGCATCCCATCTGGTCCCTTCAGCACTGCCGGGAGTAATTCCTGAGGGCAGTCAGGAGTAATCCCTGAGCATCACTGGGTGTGATCCAAAAAGAAAAAGGAAAATTTTTTAGTAATGTCAGTTCTAAATTGTCTGACAGAAACATGATGAAATCATTCATCTTTGCTATTCTCTTTAGGTTTTTAAGTTATTATGTCAAACTTCAGCTGTAGTCATTATGTCAAACTACAGCTGAATCTTACGAAGACAATGTTTATGAGAAACAGCCTCGTCCCTGACGCTCCATTCGCTCTCAACGGAACAACCATCTCCGAATGCAACAGTTATGTGTACCTAGGTGGAGAGGTCAACATGACAAATGACCTGGCACCCGAGCTGCGCAGGAGGAAGAGAGCGGCTTAGAACGACTTCAAGAGTTTCGAAGAAATAGCTAAGAGGACGAAGAACCTCCGGCTCTGGGCACATCTCTTTGATTCCACTGTTCTTCCTGCATTAACATATGCCTCAGAGACCTGGGCCCTATGCAAACAGGATGAGAACGCTATTCTATTTGGGTCTCCCAAAGAGGAATTGAAAGAGCTATGCTTGGAATATCACGTTTCACTCAAATGAGAGAAAGAATCCGGAGTTCTGACATCCATCAATGAATCAGGGACGCTGTCTCATTTGCCAAGGTATCAAAAATCAGATGGGCTAGTCACGTAATGAGATTTAAAGACAACCACTGGACAGAGTTGCTACCGACTGGATTCCACGGGATGTCAAAAGACCGCGTGGCCGCCCACCTACCAGATGGTCAGACTTCATCATCAAGATCATGAACGATTGGTTTGAGGCTCTTCATGTTCCCAGAGCGAACAGACGCCATTGGGCAACACTAGCACGTGACAGGGACAAATGGAGACGTTACTGGCGCCCGGTCGAGCAAATCAACGATTAACGGGAAGTTAAGTGATTAAGTGATGTCAAATTTGTCTGAATAACAAAATTTAAATGCAATGCTGAAAGTGGACTATAGACCAAACATGATTGCCACTCAATGCCTCTTTTGCAGACCACAACACCCAAAAGGAGAGAGAGAACCAAAAGGAATGCCCTGCCACAGAGGCAGGGTGGGATGGGGGGGATGGGGGTGGGAGGAATACTGGAACCCGTGGTGGTGGAGGATGGGCACTGGTGGAGGGATGGATACTTGATCATTGTATAACTGAAACCCAAGCACAAAAATTTTTAAGTCTACAACTGTACCTCATGGTGTTTCACTAATAAAATTTTTTAAATTTAAATGTAAAATATTCATATTTGAGAAAGAGAAGGATCTGAAATTAATAGAACAGTCATCTGAGGTGAGCAATTCACTTTTGTCCCTTCAATTTCACTCAATGACCTTTTCACAGACCTTCCAAACAGGTTAACTTTACAGACAAAGACAATGATTTCACAGCCATAAGTAAAGTAAGTAAAGTAAAGTAAAGGCCCTCCCGTTGATCATCGATTTGCTCGAGCGGGCCCAGTAACGTCTCCATTGGAGACTTTGTTGTTACTGTGTCTGGCATATCGAATACTCTCGGTAGCTTGCCTGGCTCTCTGAGAGGGGCGGAGGAATCGAACTCAGGTCGGCCATGTTGGCCGCATGCAAGACAAACGCCCTACCCACTGTGCTATCGCTCCAGCCATAAGAAGGACCCACAAAACAAAGGGAGGATAAACAAACTAGACATAATCCTGAAACTTCAGTGCCTTCCTTCCCTTTAGAGTCACACTTTTTAAGTGTCCTTCAAAACCATTTTCCATTTAGAAAAAGCTGTTTACTTGGTAGTATCGAGAAAGAGTTCATGTGTACTGATCAGAAAAAACTTTGTAATGTCTTCCCTTTGTGAGCATCCTTGAGGAACATGTTTTCCAACCTGTACATGAAAAGAATCAGTACAGAGATGACAATTGTGTAAACCACAAATGCTATGTGGCTGATGCTGGACGAACAGCTGGAGCTAAGGTCCAGGAAGATGAAATTTCCACATCCAAACTGCAGCAGGACCAGAGTCAGGTGGGAGGAGCAGGTGAAGGAGGCCTTGTGTCTCCTATCTGCAGGACGGATCTTCAGGATAGTGGCAGCCACAATTAGAAGAGAAGACAGTGATGAGCAGGAAGGTATTACGGAGGACAATTATGTTTGCATGATAACTTTACATTTACAATTTCATTTGTATTTCATTTTAATCTTGTGATACCTTACTGCAGGTGTTGGGCAGTACTGGAACATAGGACAACTTTGCAGATGAGGAAACCACAGTTCACAGAGGTGAACTGAATCTGGAAGTGAATAGTCCAGTTCAAAGAGTGGGCCTGGGCTGATGTGGTCTTATTAACACACATCAAAGATTCTAACCAAGTTGGATGTATGAGATCTTACCAATCACAGGATTATAAATAATTATGCTTCAAATAAAAAATAACTCTGTTAAAGTTATTAATCAGAGCAAAACAGTCAGATGTCAAAAGTTCAAAGTTGAACTCCAAGAGCTGACAGCTGGGAATGCTGAAATGACTATGCCAATTAGTGGAGTAAAAGAGACATTCAATTGCGCTTCTGAACAGAAAAAGTTTGTTTGTACCTCTATGGACAAGAATCACTTGCATTACTATCAGTTTTCTTTCATTTACAGAATTGTGAAAATAGTTACAAGACCATTAAAGCACAGACCGGTACAAAATCAGAGATGTATTAGACAAGGTCTATCATGCCAAAAAGGAGTAGTGATATTTTTCTTATTTTACCATTTAAATGCTTTTTTTATCCCCAAAGGGTTCAAAGAAGAGCCTTCACTGGTTTCAATTGTTGTAAAAATAAAAATTATATGATTATCTCAATAGATGCTGAAAAAGGCAGAGCAATTATGTAGAAAAAAGAAATAAAAGATACTTAAATTGGAAAGGAAAAAGTAAAACTGTCACTTTATGTCAATGATAGAATAGTATGTATAGAAACGCCTAAACATAGAAAACAACTGGAAAAAATAAGCAAATAAAATAACTTTAAAGTCCACAAAAATCAATGCACAAAAAAACTATTATTTCTATATTCAAACAATGAACCAGCAGAGAAGGAAATGAGGAAAAACATTATCACATTTGCATCAAAAGAAATAAAATACCTAGACATAAATTTAATCAAGGACGTAAATGACCTATGCACCTTAAGTTGATGAAAGATCAAAAAAGTAATTTGATAAAAATAAACGAATCCCAGACTTTTACAGAACAAGAATGTCATATACTTTTAATTTTTATTTGTGAATCACTTATTTCAAAAGATTTTATACAGCAATCAAATATACTTACTAGCTAATATGAAATAAATTCATATACAAAAAAATGAATTGTTCATTGTCAGAGAAAGGACAGTGGGAAGGAAAAATGGGGGAATGAAATCAAAAGTTACAAACTTTGCATAAGGTATAAACTAAACGAGCCGTGACAATGCATAATACAGCGTGATGTTTTTCTTGAAAATACTAGAGTGTGTATTTGAAAATTGCAGGCAAAGTAGACGGCAATAGTTTACATTATAAGAAAAAATAATTGTAAGTATACATGGTGATGGTATTAACAAGTTGTGTTGAATATTTTGCATCATATACATTTCATTTATCAAATCAATGTTATATGCCTTAAACTAATACAATGCTCACGGTCACAGTCCTCCTGTTATTCATCAATTTGCTCGAGCGGGCCCAGTAACATCATGAGACTTGCTGTTACTGTGTTTGGCATATCGAAAACATGACGGGTAGCTTGCCAGGCTCTCCAAGAGGGGTGGAGGAATCGAACTCGGTTTGGCCGTATTGGCTGCATACAAGGCAAATGCCCTACCCGCTGTGCTATTGCTCCAGCCCAGTACAATGTTATAGAACAATTATGTATAAATAAAACAGGATTAAAAATAAAATGTGGTGTCCCACAAGGAAATATTTTCATGAAAAGTTAACCTAGGGGCTGGAGTGATAGCATAGCAGGTAGGGCATTTGCCTTGCACATGGCCAACCCTGGTTCGATTCCCAGCATCCCATATGGTCCTCCGAGCACCACCAGGAGTAATACCTGAGTGCGTTAACCAGGAGTAACCCCTGTGCATCGCCAAGTGTGACCCAAAAAGGAAAAAAAAAAAACTTAACCGAGATAGGGAAAACAAACAAAAAAAATGAGTATATGATTTATCTTATACTTTTAACCACTGAAGACGTTTTAACCGCAATTAGAATTCAGGTACTCAGAGCAAGAATCATGAGCAGTTATTTTACAGTTTTCTATTTAAAGGAGTTTATTATAGACTAGACTTCAAGTCTTAAAAACTACTAGTAAGCATGAACCCTACATTAATTCATTTTGGGGAGAAAGGATGTGCCATAATGCTGTATAGGAGCTACTCCTAGCTCTGTGCTTGGGAGTCGCTCCCTGCAGTGATCAAGGGACCCTAAGAACTAGGGATAGACTCTAGGTCTCCTGCATGCACAGTATATATTAGTACATATATCACCCTGGCCTGACTCTTGTTACTTTTATATCAACACATAAACATTCGCACTTTCCTAAAAGAAGACTGCATCACACATCTTAGTTCTAGGTAAGAAAACAAAAAAAGACATAAATATCTTAGATAAGGAACTTGGATGAGGGGAGGCATGGGTTGCTAAGGAAGATGCAGATGCTAAAACCAAAAGCACGATGGGGTTTCTGTGTAGGTGGACTGGCTCAGTGGCAGTCCTTTCTCTCTGATGTATTTTTATTTTTATTTTTTTCCCAAGGGTAACTTGGTCTCTAATTTATTAGGTGTTAGCAAAGCGGATTCCCCTGCTAGACAAATCTAAACAAGATTCATTCAAATAACTGAATTTAGGATATAAATAAATCAGACTATTATCATTTCACTTTCACAAAGAAACCAAAAAACAGAAAATTTCCTTCCTTTTAGTCTATTTTTGGATTAAAGGATCAAGCCTTACCCCCATCTTCACCTGCAGGGTCTTCAGTGGAAAAGGTGAGACTTCATTTGGCATAGAGTACCTCAAAGCAGTGTCTTGAGTTTGGTGTTCTGAGGAAAGAGCAAAATGGGAGGCTGAGAATTGAAGGGAATAGCTTTTCTGTCCCCCCTCTCCCATTCTAGACTCCATTGTGGGGAGGATAAACTTCCCTGACTTATACAGTTTTTCTCCTTAAAGTTTCTATTAGTTGTCTACAAATTACCCTAAAGTCACCTTGAAACAACAGACATTTATCCTATGGTTTCTGAGAGTGAGGAATCCAGTTGCATCATGCCAAGGTCTCCAATAATATTACAACTCAAAGGCCAAGGAAGAGTAGGTGGGTGGGAACTACCCACTGTTGCATATGGCCAACCCAGCTCTATCCACAGCACCACATATCATTTCCCAAACACCTCCAGGAGAGATCCCTGAGCATGGAACCAAGAATAATTCCTGAACGTGGAACCAAGAATAATCCCTAAGGATCATTTGGTGTGGCCACAAAACTAAACCATAAAGAATACAATTCTAGGGGCTGGAGCAATAGCACAGCGGGTAGGGCATTTGCTTACACGTGGCCAACCCAGGTTCGATTTCCAGCATCTCATATGGTCCCCTGAACACCGCCAAGGGTAATTCCATAGTGCAGAGTCAGGAGTATACCCTGTCATTGCCAGGTGTGACCCAGTGACCCAAAAAGCAAGAAAAAAAGAAAAGAATACAACTCTAAGGACCAGAGAGAGCAAAAGAGAGAGAGCATAATCACCATGGGAGCATACTTTGCATATGGGGGACCCTGCTAAGAGTCTCCGCTTTCCATAGTCCACAGCACATGCCTTCCCAGCCCTACTTGGCAATAGCCCTGAAGGATCCCTAGCCCTGAACACTACCGGATGTGGCCTTGGTGACTAGGCACCCAGGCAACTCAGGCCTAGCACTGAGGGCAATGAAGTTAACTGTCTGTTGCACTTGGTCTCCCTGAGAATTGTCTTAGAAGCCATCAAAAAAAAAAGACTAATTCAAGTGTGTTCTGGGCCTATCCAGGATTCTCTCCTGACTTGACTAGGGAAGGATTATGGCCAAGGTAACTCATATGGCTCAGTCCCTCAAAGACTGTCCCTGGTCCTTGTCATTTGTTCCTTGTACCTTGTTCATTTACCTTGCTCTCTCTCCCTAGTTGTCAAATTGTTCGTAAAACATTCTCCTCTGGAATTAGGAAAAGCTGAAACACACTGGCCTAAGGTTTGAATTTGTGAGGGTGTGACAAACTCTCTTTGGAAGAAACTGTCCCACTGCATTCTCTTGGCTCTGACTAGGAAGGACAAACCCTGGTTCTATCCCCAGTACCACTATGGGTGATTTCTGAGCAAGAGCAGGAATAATCTCTGAGCACTTTCAGGGATGGCCCATCCCCTTCTTTCAAAAACTTTTGCACTGGTAAGAACTACAGGTCACTGATTCAGCAGTGCCAACTTGTGGAGTCTGTGCGGTAAAACCAGCTTTGACCTCTGAAGCCCTTCCTTTTCATTACCATGGTGAACGACACACCCTCAATAACATTTCTCCATATTTTGCATACATATGACATATGTTCATTGTATATTCCTCAGTTGCACACTCTCACTGTTCTCTCACATGAGTATGTCTGGGTTTCCTGAGAAACAGTACGGATAAACTGCTACATCTCTTAGCTGAGCAGAAACCCAGACACACTACTTCCTCTCTTTGAAGCTCATTATCCAGCCCATGCTGAAAAATATCCATGCCAATTTAAGTTGTTTCATTGCCAGTCAAGTCACTCCTTTCCATTCACTTGTTCCTGTGCCTTTCCAGATGGCGTTAGTTAAACTGTGAACTGCCTGAGAGCAATCACTGGGAATGTTTTTGCTTTCCACTTCCCCACAGGATTCTCTTCTCACTGATGAAGAAAGAATATGCTTCCTGAATCTTGACTCTGAAAATTAAACACAATTTACAACTCCACGCGTCTTAAAGGATGAATTCTGTGCTGCCGGATTGTTTAAAGTAATGTTTTATTTATAAAAATGTTTTATATCACATTAGTCAGATACATTAGTCAGCAATCTCCATATAACCATGTCCATGATTTAACAAGATAAATAACTTGCACCATATAAAATTATTTTATTTTTACATAAACTCCTCAATGCTTGGAGCCCTAAAACATAGGTACTTTTTTAGAACCTGGAAAGGAGGAAGAGTTCATGGAGAGGCCACATACAGAGAAGCCAAGTGTCACTTCTGAAAATGCAGAAGACATGTTTGTCTCTTACTGCACCTTAAAACATCTGTCAGGAATAACAGAAAAAAATATAGTGGAGTGCGGGTGAAAGGTAACTGAATAACTCTGACTTTAAACTTTGAATAATTAAGAATTATTTCATCTAAGATATGCAAGCAACCTACCATTCAACTGAATAATCACAATGAATCCTTAATTACCCTTCTATTTTTCCCTTTTTTTCTCCAAGATTTCACAATCAAAGAGGTAGTTAAATAGTATTGTCTCTCTATCTTCATGTGAATTAAAGAAAAATGAAGCAATTTCTCCCAGCTCTCAAAGAAGTTTTGATATAGTACTGGGAAGTGCCCACGTTTTGAAACCAAACTACCAAGGTCAAATCTCACTATTTCTCTTACTGTGAGAACTTGAACAAGTTGTTACACCTTCTTGTGTCTCTATTTCCTTATCTGTAGGCAGACATAAGAAAAGCCTGTTCAACAGTTTGTTCCTGCATATAAATAATTCATTTATAATCATTGCTAATTCCCATATTCATTATCTCAAAAGGAATCCTCCAAACCCATGTAACTGCAGTTTTCTCAAAAACAATGATTCATTTGAAAAATGAATTGTTTAATATTTCAATCACTAATGACATGACTCTCTTGGTATTCCTCAGCCTCAAATTCAATATTTTTAAGTAGGTAGCACTGTCCTCCCATTGTTCATCAATTTGCTCCAGCAGGCACCAGTAACGTCTCCATTGTGGGACTTCTTGTTACTGTTTTTGGCATATCGAATACGCCATGGGGAGTTTGCCAGGGTCTACCAGGCAGGCAGCATACTCTCAGTAGCTTGCTGGCTCTCTGAGAGGGATGGAGGAATGAAATCCAGGTCGGACCCATGCAAGGCAAACGCCCTACCCACTATGCGATCACTCCAGCCCATTTTATAGCACAGCAGGTAGGGCGTTTGCCTTGCACACAGCCAACATGGCCGGCCCGAGTTCGATTCCTCTGCCCCTCCTGAAGAGCTACCGAGAGTATCTCGCCCGCACAGCAAAGCCTGGCAAGCTACCCGTGACTTATTTGATATGCCAAACACAGTAACAATTGTCACAATGGAGATGTTACTGGGCCCGCTAGAGCAAATTGATGAACAATGGGAGGACAGTGACAGTGACAGTAGAATAAAACACATCATGAGCTAGCCCAAGGAATAAAGATGTTTGGTGGTGATGGTTTAGAACATAGAAAAATTCATTCTTGTCTTAGAGAGTCCTGAGAACACAATTGTATGTTATCGATTCTCATTAAACAGCAATAAACCACCAGTTTTAGTTGATGCACACAGTGTTTTTCACACTGGTTTGACCAAATGATGTTTAATTCTCCCAAACACCTATTTTACACAAGACTGACATCCTACAAGTACCACTGGGCTAGTAAACTACCATTGCAGAATACTGGAAGAGTAGCTAGTGCCTATAAAGGAACCCATCCTTTTGAGTTCTTGTCTTTCAAACATAAAGTATATCATTCTGTTTGAGTCTGCTCATGATTTCTGCCTTTTATGCCTGTGGTATGTTTTCAGAAAAAAAAGAGGTGCTTTTTATTTTTGTTTGTTTTTGTTTTGTTTGGAGGGGTTGTTTGTTTGTTTCAGAACACTTCTGGTGCTCCTCCAGATCAGAAGAAAGTGGCATCAAAACCTGACTCCATATCTTGATCCCAAGACTGTCTTCCTTCAGATGTACCATTCCTGCTTCTCTTGGTACACACGGAACCCTCTCAATCACATTAGAAGAGAAGGGACCAACATGACAATAATAATGATAAATGATCACTCTAGACAAGATTTGAGTGTTGAATGTAGATAAAGAAATATACATGAGAACCTTTTAGTATCTGTATTGCAGACCATAATGCCCAAAAGGGGTAGAGGGAAGAAAGGAGAGAGAGAGAGAGAGAGAGAGAGAGAGAGAGAGAGAGAGAGAGAGAGAGAGAGCGCTGATTTCACTGGGGTGCCTCAGATGGATCAGGAGTTCTCTCTCCACCAACTCCAGATGAAACTCAGCGGCCACCAGCCTCCAGAAGAAAAATCCAGGTATGCAGGACCAGTGACTGAAAACTCCAGGCCACATGGAGGCGGATATGGGCCATCCTTCCCCAGCTCCCTGCCCATCCGGTGCCCTGTCTGTCAAGCCCATAAACTGCCTCTGGGCACCATTTAAGCTTATCCACTACTGGTGAGAATGTCATCTGGTTCAGCCTCTATGGAAAATAGTACAGAGATCTATCCCAAGAATAGGAATAGAACTTCCATGTGACCCAGCAATACCACTTCTTGGTTTCTGTGCCCAAAACACAAAACCATTAATTCTAAAGGATGCATATACACCTGTGCTCATTGCTGCACTTAGTGCAATATTCAAGACATGGAAACAACCCAACTACAAATTAAAAGATCAAGAAGGTGTGGTACACATGCACCATGAAATATTATACAGCTCTAAGAAAGAGCAAACACATGCAATCTGCAGCATCACGTATGGAACTAGAGGATACCATGCTAAGTGAAGTCGGTCAGAAGGAAAGGTATATATACAGAATGGTCTCTCATATGTGGAACTTAAAGATATAAATCAAAATAGGAACAAAAATCCAAACACAACATAACAGGAGAACTTACCCACACAACTGAGTGGGTGGTGGTGGTGGAAAGATGGAGTCTTTGGGGCAGGCTGTTGAGATTATTATGTGTATAAGAAACCATTATTAATGTATTATAAACCAAAGAATCTCAATTTAAATTTTTTTAAATAAGGTAGAGAAAAAGGGCCATAGCTGTCAGCTGTCTCTTATTTATGTTTCATTCCCTGTCACACCTACCACAGTGAGTACATGATAGAGTTCAATAACTAGCAGTTTAGAATGGTGTTGAATAAACCACTAATACACAGAGAAATAAATGAGTTCCCACAGCCCTACAGAAAGGAAACAGGACAGTTAAGATTGATACCCCAGGCACAGAATCAAATTGGAATGACTGCGCTCCAAAATAATTCATAATAATGAGTTTTCTCCCCTCCTCATTGTACCCAGGCACTTTAATCTCTACAAAATTGGCTCTGCTTTAGAAAAATCCTTTTGAATCATCATTCTCTCCCTCCCAAAAGGAGAGACTCAGTTAGAAAAAAATGATTTTCCACATTATTAATATGGCAACTTTGTACATTCAGGCTTCATACCACAACACCACAGAAGAAGTATTTTGCAAACAACAGAAATTCATTTCTCACAAATACGAAGACTAGAAGCCTGAAATCTAGATTGCAGATTGGGTGAGTCCTCTTCCAAGCCTCAGACTCGTGTAATATTCTCACAAGGCAGGTAAACAAGGGAATTCTGGGAGATCTCCTTTATATGGAACTAATCCTCTACATGATGGCTCTATCTTCTGGACTTAAGCAACTCATTAAAAAAAAAACCTTTTAATAATATCACACTTAATAAGAGTTTCAATATATTAATCTGAGATAAAAGACACAATTTTCAGACCACAGAAATTAAGGATAAACTTGAAATATGTATGTGTATGCATGACAATATGTTTGTGTGTGCATGCATGTCTAATGAGAGTAAAAAGAGAAAGAATATGGGGAAGAGAATGAACAAACATGGAAAACGCTGTTTATGGCAAAATAAGATGTACTAAAATGGAATCAGATTTATCTACAAGTTTAAAGGTAAGAAAAAGAGAAACCACACAAAAACTTCTGAACTCCTGTGCTTTTCCCATCACCTCTGGAAGAGAATTCAGATGAAAAATAAATAAATTTTAAAAGCATGATTCCATAAAACAGTGGCTTTGGGGCCATAATTTTATTTTAATCTTAGTGTTTGGGTTTTTTTTTTCATTTTGGGGTCACACCTAGCAGTGTTCAAGACGTACTCCTAGCTCTGTGCTCAGGGCTCATTCCTGGCAGGGTTCTGGAATAGAACCAGTATAAGGCAAGCACTCTACCCAATGTACTATCATTCTCTCCTTCTTTGCATCTTAATCTTGGCTCTGTCCCTGCACATGTGCAGTTTGACTCTAATAAAAACCTGAAAAAACATCTGGAGAGAAGATATAAGTAGAGCACAGACTCTCCATGTATGATGATGAAGACTGCATTTCATTTCATTTCATCATCCTGTTATTCGTCGATTGCCTCGAGCAGGCCCCAGTAACGAAGACTGCATAATGACTTTCAAATCTGAATATCCTTTAAAGATCCAAAATACTTTTGTTGATATGGATTTTTTGGTCCTCAAAACCATGATGAACGTAGGTCTAATGGGCATTTCGATCTTCAGCATAGAAATGAGGAAACTGAGGGCAGAACAGATAGCCCAACAAGGAGCACATACCCTGTACAGGAATGTCCTAGTTTCAATTCCTGCTACCCTACGGTTCCCCAAGCTTCACTGGGAGGAGTCCCCAAGGTCCAAACCTGAAGTGGACACTGAGCAAAGCTGAGTGCTGTCCAAAAAATTTTTTAAAAATACAAAGATGTATGGAACGTGAAGTCAAGAAGAGAAAAATGGATTTTCAAACATAACCTGCCCAAACAGAAAAATCTACCCCAAACCAATAACCATCAGTCCTCAAGTCTTCTTTCTCCATGTATCTTTACTCAGATAGGTAGAAGAGGAACATTCAGGGCAATAATCATCATGTTTAGGTCCAAAAAATCATCATTATTTCTTTTTTCAGAGCATCCTTAAGTTCTCTGTTCCTCATGCTGTAGATCAAGGGGTTTAGCACAGGAGTGATGAAGGTGTAAACCACAGACACTATCTGGCCCCTCTCAGGAGAGTAGCTAGAGCTGGGGCACAGGTAAATGAGGCTTCCACATCCATACTGCAGGAGGACTACAGTCAAGTGGGAGGAGCAGGTGGAGAAGGCCTTGTGTCTCCCCTCTGCTGAGTTGATCTTCAGGATGGCAGCCACAATGAAAACATAGGAGAGAGTGATGAGCAGGAAGGGGATGGTGAGGACAATGATACTGACCACAAACAGAGTGGCTTCATGGACTCGCGTGTCTGCACAGGCCATTCTCATAACAGGGAGCACATCACAATAGAACAGACTGATTTCTTTGCTACTGCAGAAGGGGAGTTGGAAGATAAGCACAGTCAACTGCATGGCCAAGATGAAACCAAGCAACAGAGATCCCAGGGACATTTGGACACACAGTCGCCAGTTCATCATGAGAGTGTAATGCAAAGGGTGGCAGATGGCCACAAACCTGTCATAGGCCATGACAGCCAGCAGAATGCAGTCAGCACTGCCCAAGAAGATGAAGAAGAACATCTGGGTGCCACAGCCAGCCAGGGAGATGAGAGTCCGTTCTGTGGACAACACGCTGGCCAGAGTCAGAGGGGCAATGGTGGAAGAGTAGCAGATCTCCAGCGCTGCCAAGTTGCCCAGAAAGAAGTACATGGGGGTGTGGAGAGAGCGGTTGATCCAGATGATGAGAGTAATGGAGAAGTTGCCGCTCACGCTGACCAGGTACATGAGTAGGAACGTCACAAAAATCAGCATCTGCACCTCAGGGAGTTTGGAGAAGGGGCGGAAATGGAAGAGAATCATCCCTGTTTGGTTTGCTTCCTCCATGTGCTCAATGTGTGGGGTCTGCTAATGACACAATTGCTGGCGCCTGGGGATAGATAAGTGTCAGGACACAGAGCTCCACTCTGTGACCCGTGCAACTCCTGACTCAGCCTTCCTTTGTCTCCTCAACTCCCACCTTTGTGACCTTTAGTCTAAATTTAGAGATTCACTTCAACACCTTGTCTATTATCAAAAATAGTTCACCACTAACCAATGTTTCAAATTCTTGTAAAATGCATGTTATATAATATTTATAATTTTGTACAAGTTTATAATATGAGATATTAAAGACTTTCAAAATGTTATGGAACCATCACACTACTCTATCCACAAGAACTTTATGCCATCCCCAACAAAAAGTCTTTTCTTATTAATCAATAATCCCATCTTATTCTCCCTTCGCAGCCTCTATAGAGATCTATTCAGCTGTCTTTAGGAATTTTCTATTCTAGGTATATCATATAAGTGGAATGAATCAATATTTGTTCTCCTGAGTTTGACTTACCTCACTAAACACAATGCTTTCAGGTTCATTCATGTGGTAGAAAACTCAGAATGTCACATTTTTTAAGAGATGAATAACAGTGCTTAGTGTGTAAATACCACATTTTATTTTTCCATTAATCTGTCAAAGACTTTTGTACTACTTTATCTTCAGAAATTGTGAATAACAAAGCTCTAGAAGTTGGTGTTCAAATAAGCCTTGAAATCTTGAAATAAGTTTTTCAAAAACACATTAAATAAATAAATAAATAAAATGTGTTTCCGGCATACAAATTTTTCTATTTCCATTACCCTTTGCCTGGTTATCAAGAGTGATCCTGGTATAAGACTTTTCAGGTTCTAATACTTATTGACTTTGAAGAATTGGATGACCTTGAGAACTTGCTGAGGCTTTCTGCTTCAATTCCTTCACCTCTATAGACAACAAAAAGAAATAACACTCAAGATGGGACTGAGAAGTAAATAACCTGGCTCCTAAAGAGTGTTCCATAAACAATAATAATCATTAATGAGCATTCATCTTTTAAAGACCTTTTTGATACCACCAATACCCCCAAATAAACCTCCTTTGGCCTTTATATTTTTCCTTTTTGGGTCACACCCAGCATTGCACAAGGTTTACTCCTGGCTCATGCACTCAGGAATTACTCCTGGTGGTGCTTGGGGGAGACCATATGGGATGCTGGGAATCGAACCTGGGTTGGTCGCGTATAAGGAAAACACCCTACCTGCTATGCTATTTCTCCAGCCTCTCTCCTTTGGCCTTTAGTACCTTGCCCCCCACTCTACTAAAATCTATGACCCATCTCTTGGAGCCTTGACCTTGTCAACCTTGTCAATCTTCTATAATATCCAGCATTTCTATTCCAGGTGATACATCACTGAAAACATCACAAATTCTGCTGACTGGTGACACAACAGAGATAGAATGACCTTATCAACCCTACTCATGTCCCCAATCCTCTTTGTCAACTCTTCCTTCTGGAACACACCAAAATTAATTTACCTTGTTTTTCAAGCTCTCTCTTCTGCAATCTCCTCTCACAATGACAGTCATGTCACAGCCTCTGACTTCAGAGAAAAATTATAAAAGTCACCTGAAGGCAATTCATCCTGGTCTCGCTCATAGTTCTGGAGCAATTAGCATACTCCACCTCTGTATGTGTTCCCATGTGCCTCTAAATAAGTATCCTCTCTCCTTAAAACTAATGCCATCAGTCCTTCCATGCCAAGGGAATATTGCTCTACAAATTATTCCCTCTCCCCAATGTCTACCTCTCGTTGCTTCATAGTGACTTAATGTGCTCTGTAAGAGCAACTTTCCTTAATTTTATATAATCCTCCTGTCACCTCTCCATTGCCACCATGCATTCTTCTTTCTTAACACAGATAGCCTGATTTCCATCATACTCCCTAACTTAATTATTATCTTTTGGAGGGCCTCGCCAAACATTTCCTAGGGGGCCCAAGGGCCACCCCTGGTGATTTTCAGCCAAGCTGATGGCTGAATAAATGCTTGGGCTGAGAATGAAGGGGTGCTCAGGTACCTGCAGGGCCATATCTGACAGCCCTGGTTGGGGACATAGGGTGACAATGTGGTAGCACAGATAAAATCATCTAATCTCCCTGCTTCCCTGAAACTACTTTCCTTTAGTTTACATGACATGATAACACTAGTGTTACTTTCAAGCCTCCATCACTCCCATCACCTTTTGATGTACAACACTTTCAACCACACCAAAGTGCCCCAAGACTCTCTATCATATTCCTATGTCACTTATAAATGACCTGAAACCACCTTAGTGAAGCTTGCCAATTAATTCTAAATTGCTTTTTTCAGTAGCTACTTTCCATCTAATCTGTGTTTCATTTGAGGATGCTAACTACTTTTTCTTTTAAATCTTCCTCTCATAAGACTACATGATATTTTTCTAACCAGCTCTTCTTCCTGTCTCTCTGGACACTGCATTTTGCTTTTTCTTCCAGGGGCTACTTTTCCTCTAGGTGACTCACAAATGATTATGATTACTTTCTGCATGTACCAATTTGCTTTCCATACTTCTCTCTCATGGGAAGTTGTGTAGTTAAAAATAAATAAATAAATAAATAAATAAACAGCATTGCTCCCACATGGTAGCATATTATGGATTTTTCTCATGGAAAGTACTTGCCATAAAATGAAAACTACATAAAATGTAGAGAAAGGATGTTTATCATACACATACACATACCACCACCACAAACTTCTAATTCCTCTACCACGATGGATCTATCCATACTCTGGCAAAACTGGCCTATCTCTCAAGACTTTGGGTTTAGTTGAGTTATAGCAACACTGTTCCCTCATTTGATATTCAGATGTGAAAACAACTTCCCACCATTGCTCAGCCACGAAAATTCAATATCTTTACAGGTTCCTTTCAACCTGTCACTCCTCTGAAAATGACCTTAAATGCTAAACCCTGTTCTCAAGACATAGAGAAAGTCTAAATAGAAACTATTAGATGTATTTTTAAAATTTAAGATAAAAATGCATCATTTCCTTTTAGTCTATCCATTTTTTTCCATGTAATATTTAAAATTAAAAGCTGGAGCAATAGTACAGTAGGTAAGATCTAATCTGACCAGAGTTAGATCCCCAGGGCACTGCTTGGTTCCCTGAGGATACCAGAAATGATCCCTGAGTGCAGATTCAGGAGTGAGCTCTGAGCACCACCGGCTGTGGCCCAAAAAAAAGTAAACAAAAAAGTAAAGTAAAACAGGTTTACAATATTGTGTCATTTTCAGGTACATAGTTTCTCACCTCAGCAACTTTGTATACATGAGCTTTTTCCCACTGTCTATAAACAGTAATAATCAATGACACATAAGGGGAAAAGATTAATTTGCACACTGAAGTAAAACAGAACCAAGTACCACCCTACCTGGTTTGGCTACACCCATGGGCACTTAAAAAACTTCTACATTAAAGAGGATCTGGAGATCTAGTTGAGCCTTTAGCATCCGAAGCTCCAGCCCTTTACATTATCTCCTCAGCCCTCCTTTCCTCTCTTCACTGTATCCCTCTCAATTTCTTAATTGTTTTGCTTTGATCTCTTTGTAAAGTCAACCCTTAAGATTTAGACCATCATTTGAGCCCACTGAGATCTTACAGAAAGTAACAATCCTTTGTTCCAAGAGACAATTATTTCCCACTGACCTCTACAAATCTACTAAGCATATCTCCCAAAGTTACAACTGTGCATTAGATCATAATTCAGAAAAGCAATATTCCTCAAGCCAACAACCCTAAACAGCTCTCAAAATTTTCTTTTGAGCATCATTAAATTTTCTAAAAAAAATTTTTTTAAATAATATGATCTGTTTAGAATTTTTGTGTAATTATTTTAAACTATAGTAAAGCCATGGGGAAGGATCACATTTTAATATAAAGGATTAATATATTAATATCAAGGATGATAGAATAAAGGATTAATTCGTGCATTAATTCTTTAATAGAAAGGATTTTTAAATATCCTTTAGATAATCATCTGAGTTCTTCAAGTGTTTCTCCACATCCTTGATCAGACATACATGTTACTTTTTAAATAAACTGATTCATGCCATCCTACTTTACCATGGGAACAACATGACTCATGTTACCCTTTTATTTAGCTGTTAGTAAGTCCAAAGGTAACTTTTTTATTCATTAAATTATAATTCCTCAGTTTCAGTATCTCCCTAGATAAAGGCCCTCCCGTTGATCGTCGATTTGCTTGAGCGGGCCCAGTAACGTCTCCATTGGAGACTTTGTTGTTACTGTGTCTGGCATATCGAATACTCTCGGTAGCTTGCCGGGCTCTCCGAGAGGGGCGGAGGAATCGAACTCGGGTTGGCCGTGTTGGCCGCTTGTAAGGCGAACGCCCTACCACTGTGCTATTAAATAACTTTACATTTCATATAGTAAAATACTTTTGACCTCATTATAGTGGTGTTTTACTCTAAGACATTTTTATTTAGGGACATTTATAGCATGACCATATTTAAAAAAATAAAACCTTGCTCTTGCCTTTTATTTCTTCATCCAAGGCACTGATTAATAAGTTGGAAAATTTCCCACTCCCCACCTTCAGTTCACTCCTTTGGGGTCTTCTCAGTGGTATAAAAAAATGACAAAACTGTGTATTTTAGCTATTCTTATTCTGTCCTTGCTACTTAAAAGTGAGATCAAGAAACTCCATGTCTCTTCAACCTTGGATTTATACCTTCAGTAATGTTGAATTCTCTATCATTGAATCTTAAGTGACCCCAATATTACCTCCAAAGACTTAGAAAATGTTCACATAAAAACTAAAATTTTTTAATAAAGATATTGCTATTTCTGTACTATCTTTCCTTAGAGTGGGTAAAAGATTTTATAATACATTCACTCACTTGAACCAGTATATATACAACTACTACTATCAACTATGCAGTGGCATTTAACTTGGTAATTGAATATATTGTACTATATTTTCCAGATTTTTTTTTCTTTTTGGGTCACTCCTGGCGATGCACGGGGGTTACTCTTGGCTCTGCACTCAGGAGTTACTCCTGGCGGTGCTCAGGGGACCATATGGGATGCTGGGAATCGAACCCGGGTTGGTCGCGTGCAGGGCAAATGCCCTACCCGCTGTGCTATCTCTCCAGCCCCAATTTTCCAGATTTTCAAACAAAGCACGCACTCATCCTATAATAGATGTGACAGAAGGACCCATATCCTTCTCTTACCCTCAACACCCCAGTGTCTGTCTTGAAGATTTTCTTGTTGGTATATGAGGCATAAATAATACCACTTCATTACCTCCCAAATGTTAAGACTAATTTAATTCAACTTTGACTCCACACAAGGAAACTCAAGAAATATCAGGAAACCCCACTGTTGGTTATGTCTATTGATTCATTCCCAAGGGTCTAGATACCACACAACACCATAGACTTTTCTTCATAACCTCCTTACTCACCTTACCTTCTATCTGGAGACACTGAGGGTCACATCCTTTCCTGAGCCCAAAGTGGAATCTGCTTCTTAATATCTGGGGAAATAGGGAGTTTTGACCACAAAGAAACCACCTGCACTGAGGAAAGTCAACATACTGTTCAGCCTTTCCTGATCCCACTTCTCCAGGGGAAAAAGTGGGACTTGTGAACTTGCAGAGACACAATTATGACTTCCCTCTCAATTCAGTCCTTCTCATTTCATTTCTGGAGAATTCCCTGCTTGCTTTGTTTCAATGAAGCCCCAAGAGGCTAACTTAGTCTTTAACTTGACCATCCCCTGTAGGTCAATGTTTTAAACGCAAGCCACAATCAGCAATTGTTTGGGGACATGACATTCTAAACTGTCATAATTACTACTAAACTTAGCTACATCTTAATTATTGGCAATATTTTTGCAGTCCACATTTGAGTTCATTTAGCAAAATATATTCTTCTAATTTATCCAAGTATATGCTAATTATGCTAATTATATACACCTAACCAAATGCTCAGAATCCTTCAAAACTTGTCTTTTGTTTCTTCATCCAATGTACTAATGAGTATATTGGAACTCCTCACCTTCAGTTCACTCCTTTGGGGTCTTCTCAGTGGGATAAAAATGACAAAACTTTTGAGTTTTAGCTGTTGTTTATTCTGTCCTTGCTACTTGAAAGTGAGATTAAGAAACTCCATATCTTAGAAAGATTGCATTCATCTGGGGAACATAAAGTAACAAAATAGGAGACTAACACCCAAGAATAGCTGAGATAAGTACCAGGAGGTTAACTCCATGGCTTTGAGGCCAGACACACATGCTAGGGGAAAAGGCAGCTCAGATAGAGAAGGGAGCACCAAATAAAGAGTCTTGGGAGGATCCTCCCAGGATGGGAGACGCACGCTGAAAGCAGACTATAGACCAAATATGATTGCCACTCAATGCCTCTTTTGCAAGCCACAGCACCCAAAAGGAGAGAGAGAACTAAAGGGAATGCCCTGCCACAGAGGTAGGGTGGGATGGGGGGATGGGGGGTGGGAGGGATACTGGGACCCGTGTTGGTGGAAAATGGGCACTGGTGGAGGAATGGGTACTCGATCATTGTATAATTGAAACCGAAGCACAAAAATTTGTGAGTCTACAACTGTACCCCATGGTGTTTCACTAATAAAAATTAAAATAAAAAAAGAAACTCCATGTCTTTCAATCTTGTATTTATACCTTCAGTAATTTTGAATTTTCTGTCATTGAATCTTGAGTGACCCCAATACCGCCTCCAAAGACATAAGACCATATTCTGTCACACACACAATACTAGGCTCCTCCAAGAAGGAAAACTCTTTCTGCTCCATGTTTAGTGTGCCTTTGTGACCACCCTAACTATTATTTTTAATATTTATTGTTTCTGTTACATGATTCCATATTCTAGCTTATAGCACACATCCTCAAGAAGATTTTCAAATTCAATTTTCAATTTCAACAAATTCAATTTCAACAAAAGAAATTCAACTAGATATTGTACCATATCATTTATTATTGTTCTGATCACCTAATGCAAGACCTATCACAATTAAGTCTCATGTTATTGGGCATTTTATATGTATATACATATACACATACCAAATATACACATATTTATATATACCAAATATATAGCACTGTATAGCACTGTCCTCCCATTGTTCATCAATTTGCTCAAGCGGGCACCAGTAACATCTCCATTGTGGGATTTGTTGTTACTGTTTTTGGCATATCGACGGGAAGCTTGCCAGGCTCTGACGTGCAGGTAGGATACTCTCGGTAGCTTGCCGGGCTCTCCAAGAGGGACTGAGGAATCAAACCTGGGTTGTCCACGTGCAAGGCAAATGCCCTACCTGCTGTGCTATTGCTCAAGCCCACCAAATATATATTTTTCATATATTTTCTTGATATAAATATATATAATCCACATATATACCAAATATATATCACGATCACGATCATCCTGTTGTTCGTCGATTGCCTTGAGCAGGCCCTAGTAACGTCTCCTCTGTCCTAGTCCTGAGATTTTAAAAAGTGCCATATTTAAGGCTCTTTCAGGATTAGGAGAATGAGACCCATCATTGTTACTGGTATTTGGCATATTGGGCACACCACGGGGAGTTTGCCAGACTCTGCCGTGTGGGCAGGTAACATTCAGTAACCTGCCAGGTTGTCCTAAGTAAGAATGAGATAATAAGACTATACTATAATATACTATAAATTTATATACTATTAATTTATATACCATAAATTTATATGGCAATAAAACTAGCACTGTTTCCATATAATATATTCCATACTAGAAAGCAAAGGAAAAAAGATCAAGCAGTTTTCTTTTCTTTTTTCTTTTAGGTTGAGTTGAAGTCATGCCTGGCTGACAGGTTATTTATTCCTGGCTGTGTGCTCAGATAGCAATCCTAGAGGGGTTTCTAGTGGTTCTTGGGGGACCGTCTGCAGTGCTGGGTTTCAAACCAGGGCCAACTGCATACAAATCAAGAGCTCTACTTTCTGTAATATTTCTCCAGCCCCTGTTTTACTTTCCATACAAGAAAGAAGCATTTGATCTCAAGGGTTTGGTGTGATCTATCTTACACCAAACTATATCCAATAGTTTTACACCATATCCAATAGTTTTACTTTATGTCACTAGAACTATTTCAGGGTAACTAATTAAAGCAAATTACGTACCTTTATTTTTTTAATTTATTAATTTATTTTTTTAATAGTGAGACATCATGAGGTACAGTTGCAGACTTACACATTTTTGTGCTTGGGTTTCAACCATACAATGATCAAACACCCAACCCAACCCTCCACCAGTGCGCATTTCCCACCACCACGGATCCCAGTATCCCTTCCACCCCCCAGCCCCCATCCTACCCTGTCTCTGTGGCAGGGCATTTCCCTCTCTCTCCTTTTGAGTGCAGTGGTTTGCAAAAGAGGCATTGAGTGGCAATCATGTTTGGTTGATAGTCTACTTTCAGCTTGCTTCTCCCATTCTGGGAGGATCCTCCCAACACCCTTTATTTGGTGTTCCCTTCTCTTTCTGAGCTCTCTTTTCCCCTAACAGGTGTGGTTGGCCTCCAGGTCATTGAGTAAAATTCCTGGTACTAATCTCTGCCATTCTTGGGTGTTAGTTTCCTATTTTGTTACTTTATGTTTCCCAGATGAATGCAATCTTTCTATGTCTATCCCTTTCTTTCTGAGTCATTTCGCTTAACATGATACTTTCCATGCAGTACCACTTGTATGTAAATTTCATGACTTCGTCTTTTCTAACAGCTACATAGTACTCCTTTGTGTAAATGTACCAAAGTTTCTTTAACCTGTTCTCGGGCACTCAGGTTTTTTCCAGATTCTGGCTATTGTAAAGAGTGCTGCAATAAACAGACAATTGCAGATGTCACTTCGGCTATACTTTTTTGCCTCTCTGGGATATATTCCCAGGAGTGGTATTGCTGGGTCAAATGGGAGCTCAATTTCTAAGTTTTTGAGAATCATCCATACTGTTTTCCAAAAGGGCTGAACCAGTCGGCATTCCCACCAACAGTGAAGGAGTGTCCCTTTCTCACCACATCTGCGCCAGCACCGGTTGCTTTTGTTCTTGTGGATATGGGCCAGTCTCTGTGGTGTGAAGTGATATCTCATTGTGGTTTTGATCTGCATCTCCCTGATGATTAATGATGTGGAACATTTTCTCATGTGTCTTTTAGCCATTCAGATTTCTTCTTTGTCAAAGTTTCTATTCATTTCATCTCCCCATTTTTTGATGGGGTTGAATGTTTTCTTTTTGTGGAGTTGAACCAGTATTTTGTATATCCTTGAAATTAACCCCTTATCAGATGAAAATCACGTATCTTTAACCATGGGGACTTTGGTACATAAAGATCATTTACAAAAAAGACCAGTAGAAGTGAGGAGAATAAAGTACTTATTTGTCAAAACCATGTCGATCAGTGTCAGATGCTCGTGCTCGTATCTAATATAGATCTATATTGGATACCAAATATATATATTTATATCAAATATTCTCCAAGACCTGCCATGTGCACTGTAAATTATTAGTTTTATGCTACTAATAGTGGACTTCTTGTCAAGATCATTATAAAATGAAGGAAAGAGGCTGAAGGACAACACAGGGGCTTAAGGCACTTGCCATGCATGCAGCATCACACTCAGCTTCTATCCCCAGCATCCCATATGGTTCCCAAGCATCAGGAAGAGTGATCCCTGAGTCCAGAGCCAGGAGTAATCCCTGACTTGCCAAGGAAGGAAAGAAGGGTAATAATAGCTGGTAAATCCCCAGTGTTGGGAACACAGGCACCCAGATTCTAGACGCCCAAAGGGTATCAGTCAAGAGAGACTCAAATAAAAATATTTCTAGGCACATCATAATCAGAATTATGGATGCCAAAGAAAGAGATACAATATTCAAAGCAGCAAGATCAAAGAAGGAAATTACATATAAAGTTGCCTTCTTCTTAAGATTCACAGAAGTTTTATCAAGTGAGAGCCTAAGGATTAGAAGACATTGATAGAAAGTTGTTTTTGAAAAAAGAAAAGAAAAGAAATTTAATGATATGACTACCTCAATAAGAATACTACTCAGTCAGCCTATCTTTCAGATTTCAAGATTTGATACAGAGTTTCACAGATAAACAACTCAGGAACTTGATGCCATCAGATTCAGGACATTGGAGATTAAAAAATGGCCTAAATACACCAATCAACAGACACAAGTGATGGGATGAAAGAATAAACAAGATTGACAAGCATTAGCAAAACTCACAAAGAAATAAAGAGGAAAAAACCCTAGTAAATCAAAACTAGAATGAAAAGGGAAAAGTCACAACAGCTACCATAGAGACTGTGGACAAGGGCTAATCTGTCCTCCTGACATTTGGGGATTGGAATTTTCTGTTGAAATAAGAGGGCTGACTTCCTGGGTCCTTTTGCTCTTGGCTGCTTTAATTTTCTCTTTCACTGATTCTTATGGATCCAAGACTGATCTTTGTTACAATTAGCATGCAGTATGTGATAATGAGGATCATTATTTTAAATTGTGTTAGATTTTTCACTTTCAAACTTGTTTTAAATGCAGTGTGCTTTTGCTTCCTAAAGCTCTTAAATGTCAGCATACCAAAATGTTAATGGAACTGGAGTGATAGCACAGCGGTAGGGCATTTGCCTTGCACGCAGCCAACATGGCCAACCCGAGTTCGATTCCTCCGCCCCTCTCGGAGAGCCTGGCAAGCTACCGAGAGTATCTCGCCCGCACGGCAGAGCCTGGCGATATGCCAAACACAGTAACAACAAAGTCTCCAATGGAGACGTTACTGGGCCCGCTCGAACAAATTAAATCCACACCTAAGCATGCAAAGGTATAAACATTGGATGGACTTTAAGGAAGATTGATGACAGAAAACCCTCATATACTTTTTGCCATTAAACTATATTCTTTCCAGTTTTAAAAAAAAGAAAGCATCATCAGTAATTACTCCAAAAATCTTTATGCCATGAAATAGGAGAACCTAGAATAATGAATACATTTCTGGATTCCTACAACATTCCAAGATTGAATCAAAAGGAAGCAGAGCAGCTGAATAGGTTAATCACCAAAGAAATCAAAATGGTAATCAAAAGTCTTCCTCAGCTGGGAAATTACATTGATGGAGGGATGGATGTTCTAACATTGTAATTGAAACCAAATCATGAGCAGCTTTGTAATGCTCTATCTCGTGATGATTCAATTTTTTTAATTAATTAAAAAATTAAATTAAAATTTTTTTAAAAGTCTCCCCCAAAACAAAAGACCACACTTGAGTTTCCTGGTGAGTTCTTTAAAACCTTTAAAGACCTATTACTAATCCTCTCCAGCTCTTTCAGAAATTGAACAAATAGAAATGCTCCAGGTATTATGAAGCAAATATTACCTTGAAACCAAAGCAGACAGACTTCACAAAACAAGAAAATTTACAGGCCTGTATCTCTGATAAACATAGTTGCAAAGATCCTCAATAAAATATTGTAAGCCAATTCCAACAATACATCAAAAAGATCATACACCATGATCAAGTGGGATTCATCCAGGAGATGCAAGGATGGTTAATTTATGCAAATCAATCAATATAATGCACAGTATCAGTATAAGGAACCATAAAAATTATATTATCAAATAAATAGATGCAGAGAAAGCATTCGACAAAATCCAACACTGATTCATGAAAAAAAATTTTTAAAAAAACACTTCATAGGGGTTGGAGAGACAGTAAAGTGGGCAGCCGATTCTGGTTCTGTCCAGGTCATCCCAGCAATATATAAGGTCCCTGAGCCCTACTAGGGATGACCCTGAGCTCAGAGCCAGGAGTAAGCCCTGAATACTGCCATATGTGGCTCCTCCAAAAAACAACTTTTTAAAAACTCAATAAAATGGGTGTGGAAAGAACTTTCTCAACATAGTTGAAGTCATAAGTCCACATCAATCATCATATTTAATGGTGAAAGGCTGAAAGCTTACTTCTACTATGATCAGGCAGGGTGACAAAGTCACCCACTTTCGCCACTACTACTCAGTATGGTATTGGAAGTCTTTACCATAGCAATTAGACAAGAAAGATATTAAATGCATCCAAATTGGAAATGTGGAAGCTAAACTTTCACTTCAGGCAGATGACATACTGTACTTTAAAAATCCCAAAATTCCACCATAAAAAAGCTCCTAGGGATAACAGACCTGTGCAGTAAAGTGTTAGATTACAAAATTAGTGCACAGAAATCCATGGATTTCCTATATGTAAGTAATGCAAGAGAAATTTTAAAAACAATTTCATTCACAATTATGCCTCTGAAAATCAAGTACCTAGAAATGGCTTAACAAAATAAGATCTAAAGGTTAAAAATAGGAAAGAGATATTCTTGATAATCTTTCAGTATCAATATTTTAAACTACAATGCCCAAAATGAGAGAAAGGGGGGGAATCGCCTTCTACAGAGACAGGCAGGGGGTAGGGGTGGGGGTGATGGGAGGAAACCTAGGGACACTGGTGCTGGGAAATGTACACTAGTAGAGAGATGGGATGGGTGTTGGAATACTGTATGACTGAAATCCAATCATGAACAGCTTTGTAATGGTCTATCTCACAGTGACTCAGTAAAAAATTTGGGGAAAAAAAAAGACTCCAAAAGATGAAGAGCTGATGGGCTGGAGCTATAGCACAACGGGTAGGGTGTTTGCCTTGCACGCGTCTGACCGGGTTCAATTCCCAGCATCCCATATAGTCCCCCGAGCACTGCCAGGAGTAACTCCTGAGTGCAGAGGCAGGAATTAACAACCCCTGTGCAACGCCCTTCCAAAAAAAAGACGAAGAGCTGACCAGAAACTTGTCCAAAGACATACAGATAACCAAAAATGAAAAAAAAAAGTGTTCCTATTACTTATCACCAGGGAAATACAAATCAAAATAACAATTAGGTATCTCACACCAATAATAATGACACACATCGCAAAGAACAAAAATAACTAGTATTGGCATAGATGTGAGAATAAAGGGACCATCGTTCACTGCTGGTGGGAATGTTGACTGGTTCAACCTTTTTGGAAAACAATATGGATGCTTCCCAAAAACAAAACAAACAACCAAACAAAACACTTCTGGGCATCTAACCCTGATTGCCTCGAGCAGGCCCCAGTAACGTCTCATTCATCCTAGCCCTGAGATTATATTCAAGGCTCTTTAGGAGAATGAGACCCATCATTGTTACTGGTATTTGGCATATTTGGTGTGCCACGGGGAGTTTGCCAGACTCTGCCCTGTGGGCAGGCTATATTCGATAGCCTGCAAGTTTGTCCAAAGTAGGAATGAGATAATAAGATGTCATAAAAAGATGTCCTGGTAAGATGTTCCGGGAGCTGGATTTTATAGTCTCTGAGTCTTGGCCGCTGATGGGATTACACGGCGCCAGGGGGCCAGGTGGTGGGTGTGACCCCCGCCTACTGGAATTTGGAGGATCTGGGTGAAGGATGCTTGACTCCAATTCGAGTAGGCTTGGAGATCTCGGCCCCGGAACCCGCGTGGCTTTGTCCCTCTGCCAGTACCTTCATGTGTGCGGAGAGTGGTCTCAGCATGGTGGTGGCTGGTCCTGGAGGTCTTCGGCTGCCGGAGCCCTGGTCGGGGTGGGGAGGAAAGCTCAACCCGCTCCCCTCCAAGGGACCCCGGCTAGGAACAGCCAGGCGCAGGGGCAGGAGACTGACTGCACTGGTCTCGTCCGGGAGCTGCATTTTGTAGTCTCTGAGTCTTGGCCGCTGATGGGATTACACGGCGCCAGGGGGCCAGGTGGTGGGTGTGACCCCCGCCTACTGGAATTTGGAGGATCTGGGTGGAGGATGCTCGACTCCAATTCGAGTAGGCTTGGAGATCTCGGCCCCGGAACCCGCGTGGCTTTGTCCCTCTGCCAGTACCTTCATGTGTGCGGAGAGTGGTCTCAGCATGGTGGTGGCTGGTCCTGGAGGTCTTCGGCTGCTGGAGCCCTGGTCGGGGCGGGGCATCTAACCCAAGAGTTAAAAAATTCTCTTTAGACATCAGCAGTCCTATGTCTATTGTAACACTATTCACAAGAGTCAAAATATGGAAACAATCAACTGTAAGAAAAAAATGAAACCGTGAAATTTGTTGCCACTTGGATGGAGCTAGAGACTATCATGCTGAGTAAAGTTCATCAGAAGGAGAGGGACAGGCACAGAATAATCTTTTCTAGGAATAATAAGTGCTCAAAAGCAACAGAAACTGAGAATTTGTCTTCAGTAGGAACTTTACCGTGGGGGCAGGGAAAGGGTGATAAGGGATACTGGGACAATAGTGGAGGGAATGGATATCTTGGTGGAGGGTGTGGTGCTGCAATAGTTCATGTGTGAAATCCTTCTAATATCAGGGACCAGAGAGACAGTACAGTGAATAAGACACTAAATTTGTCTTACAAATAGCTGGCCAGGGCTTGATGCCTGGGTCCGATCCCCAGCTCCCCACATCGGTTTCCCAAGTACCACCAAGATTGATCCCTGAGTACTCTGCCAGAAATAAGCCCAGGTACAGCAAGGTGTGTCCCCCACAAAAAAAAGAAAAGAAAAGAAATCCTATTAATAACAGTTTGTGAATCACTTAATCACTTAATCACTTAACTTCCCGTTAGTCGTCGATTTGCTCGAGCGGGCGCCAGTAACGTCTCCATTTGTCCCTGTCGCGTGCTAGTGTAGCCCAATGGCATCTCTTCGCTCCGGGAACATGGAGGGCCTCAAACCGATCGTTCATGACCTTGACAAAGAAGTCTGACCATCTGGTAGGTGGGCGGCCACGTGGTCTCTTGACATCCCATGGAATCCAATCAGTAACAGCTCTAGTCCAACGGTCGTCTTTAAATCTCATTACGTGACCAGCCCATCTGATTTTCGACACCTTGGCAAATGAGACAGCGTCCCTGATCCTTGATCGTCGACGGATGTCAGAACTCCGGATTCGTTCTCTCATTTGAGTGAAACGTGATATTCCAAGCATAGCTCTTTCTATTCTTCTTTGGGAGACCTGAATGGCGTTCTCATCTTGTTTGCGTAGGGCCCAGGTCTCTGAGGCATATGTTAATGCAGGAAGAACAGTGGAATCAAAGAGATGTGCCCGGAGCCGGAGGTTCTTCGTCCTCTTAGCTATTTCTTCGACGTTCTTGAAGGCGTTCCAAGCCGCTCTCTTCCTCCTGCGCAGCTCGGGTGCCAGGTCATTTCTCATGTTGACCTCTCGACCTAGGTACACATAGCTGTTGCATTCGGAGATGGTCGTTCCATTGAGAGCGAATGGGGCGTCAGGAACAAGGCTGTTTCTCATAAACATTGTCTTCGTAAGATTCAGCTGTAGTCCTACCTTTCCACACTCACGGTCAAAGTCGGCCAGCATTTGTGCCGCTTGGCTGATGTTTGGTGTTATTAAAACAATGTCATCAGCAAAGCGGAGGTGGTGTAGTTGCCGACCATCTATCTTCACTCCCATTCCTTCCCATTCCAGTCGTCGCATGATGTTCTCGAGGGTGGCACTGAAGAGTTTTGGTGAAATGGTATCACCCTGCCGCACCCCTCTCTTGACATCAACGATCACTTCTTTGTAGAATGGTGAGATCCTGGTAGTGAATCCGCAATACAGCTCACGGAGGATCCTGATGTATTGGGCTTGAATGCCCTGATTGGCTAGGGCTTCAATGACCGCTTCTGTCTCAACAGAATCAAAGGCCTTCTTTAAATCAATGAACGTTAAGCAGAGCGGCATCTTGAACTCCCGAGAAACCTCAATGAGTTTGGTTATCGTGTGGATATGGTCGATGGTGCTGAATCCTTTGCGGAACCCTGCTTGCTCACATGGTTGTCCTTCATCTAGTGTTCTGCCAATCCTATTCAGGATGACTCGAGTGAACAACTTGTAGATGACAGACAATAGGCAGATCGGGCGATAGTTGCCAATGTCATGGATGTCTCCCTTCTTGAACAGTAGTACGGTCCTGCTGGTTTTCCATTGAGATGGAACCTTGCATTCAGACAGGTAGCGAGTGAAGAGCCGAGCCAGTGTATTGATGAGTACTGACGGCAGGTTCTTCAGGTGTTCAGGTCTGACCTTGTCTGGGCCGGGTGCTGTTTGCTTCTTTACTGACGAAATGGCGTGTCGGATTTCGGAAGGGAGAACGTTGGGAACGACATACCCATCCTGTGGAATTTGGTATGTCGGCAAGTGGACATGGCTATCGAAGAGATTTGAGTAGAAGTCATGGATAATCTTCTCCATTGCCGTTCTGGAGGATGTGATGGATCCATCAGGACGTCGGAGGGCAGTCATCTTGGTCTTATAGTTGGCGAAGGACAGGCGGGCGTTACGAATACTTTTCCCGGCTTCTGCCGCATCTACCAGTACTTCTGCTCTTCTCTCTTTGAGGTCTTCCTTGATCGCATCTCTGCACTGCTTTGCAAGCTCGGACGTTAGCTTGCGGTTGCCTGAGGCATGCGCCAAACCACGCTGGCGAATTAGCTCAAGAGTTTTCGAAGATAGGCGACTTTTTGTGGCTATCTCTCTCTTGGCGTTCCTCGCACATTCATGGAGGTGCTGAACCAGTCGATCGTATTCCTCGTCAATGTTGTCAACAATGGCATCTTCCCATGTTGCCGCAATAGTACCAAAGAGTTCCCAGTTGGTGGTCGTTCTGGGAGTTCTCTTTTTGAACTTTGCAGCCCTTTCTCCCCGCTCTGTGAAGTAGAATTTTGCACGAAGGAGACGGTGGTCCGATCCCGTTCGAAATTTTGGGACAACAGCGACATCAGTCAGGCAAAACCGTCGATTGAATATAATGTGGTCTATTTCGTTGTGGAATCGTCCACCGGGAGACTCCCATGTCCATCGTTTAGATTCTGCCTTCTGGAACTGTGAGTTACCATGAATGGTCTTGGTCGACATGATGAACTCAGACAGTCTCTCACCCTGTTCGTTCCATTCTAGGCCATGGGTCCCGATGTGAAGTTCTTCAGCTGATCTTCTCGGTCCTATCTTGGCATTAAAATCACCCACAATGATCTTGTAGAAGGTGTGGTCTTCTTTATAGAACTTCTCTAGCTCCATGTAGAACTTCTCGATTTCTCTTTCATCATAATGAGATGTTGGTGCGTAGACAACGAAGATAGAAACTGCAGGCAGTGAGCCACATCTATTCAAATGTAAACGTCCGATTCGGGTTGTTAGGCATTCGAATGAATCAATGCTCTTGGCCAAGTTTGTGTTGACAAGGACACCGACGCCTCCAACACCTCTTTTATCGCATGTTCCGAGGAACAATTCTTCTCCAGTGTCGAAAATGGCATGGTGAGATTCGTGTCTTCTTGTCTCGGTCAGACCAATGATGTCGTACTTGATCATTCGCGCTTGTACCATCAGGTCCTCGATGGATGCATCTGATGCTAGCGTACGTGCATTGAAAGTACAGACAATCATTTTTGTCTTCCTTCGTTGTGGCAGCCTAGGTCGGCCTTGAGATTTTGTCGGCCTCTCCTTTCTCATCCTTCTCAGTGCTGCCATGTCGGTGAAGCCTTCAGGGTCAGGTGAATGAGACCAGTTGTAGTTACTGGTTTTGGCATATCGAATACACAGCGGATAGCTTGCCAGGCTCTTCCGAGTTTGTGAATCAGGGTGTCCAAAATAATATATATATATAAATATTTATAATTCTCTGATTTTGTGTGGGTTGGAGCAATAGCCTTGCACACGGCAGACCAGGGTTCAATTCCTCTGTCCCTCTCAGAGAGCCCAGCAAGCTACCAAGAGTATCCCGCCTGCACAAGAAAGCCTGGCAAGCTCCCCGTGACGTATTCTATATGCCAAAAACAGTAAAAACAAGTCTCACAATAGAAATATTACTGGTGCCTGCTCGAGCAAATTGCTGAACAATGGGAGGACAGTGCTACAGTGCTTATTTTGTACATAAACATTTTAAAAATCAGAACATCTAGATATCCCTCATTTCTTTATGACACTAAAAGAATACCACCTCTTTAGGTGTTCTATGAAATTGAATGAAATTAAACAAATTATTAGTGTTCATTAATTTTAACAAGTACTTAATTAAAAGTCAACATAGGAATGGGTCAATAGATAACACTAAAGTAAATTATAAATGAAAAGCTTTGCTTTAGATATGTTAAATATCATTTTTCATAAAATGTTATTATGATGCACTGTAGCTAAGAGATACTACTAGATATATAAGATATAGATGTATTTACAAGCCTGGAATTCATGCAAAAGCCTCTCCTGAAAGTAAAACATTTCAGAGAAAATGACCCTTTATTTTGTTTTTTAAGTCAAACAACCACATTAGATTGCCTAACAGAAATATGTCAGAGGATTTAGGATAAAGACCCAAATTGGATTGAAAAGGAGAAGCCAGAAAATTAGACTAAAAAGCAATACCAGAGTTATGAGAACAAAATAAGGAAGAATCAATTTTCCAGAAACAAAATGTGCAGAGAATACCATGGAATGTTGCATTAATTAACTAACTAAATAAAATTGCCTTGGAAATTTCCTTTCCATTAAATTTTATTTCAAGAGAAATAAGTTAAAAGTAACAGTTTTTTCCCCCAAACTGACCTCATCTCCAAACTCTTCAACAAGTTACTAAATGCTTATCCCTTGGGATGATATACCAAAGGAATAATCCTGATGCAATTCCGACTCTTAGGAGCACTACGCTTAAATCTTACAGCCTTTCTATTTTCAAGCAGATCTCAGTTATCTCAGGAGACCAGAAAAAAAAATTCATGCTAGCGTTGTTGGTTATGCATTTCATTATTTGAGGATAATTTCAACACTATGAGTCAAGAGGACTTTAAAGGTAAATTCTAGGTTACAGAGTCATGGTTGGTAAAGTACAAGTGTTACCTTGTACAACAAGGTAGCAAGGAAGCAGGATGGCTAAGAGTTTAAAGATAGATTCAGGTCTAAATTAAGAAAGGTTTAAACAGTGTCCTGAATCAGCAAGATATATGCATCTAGAAGCAGTCAGCGTATTGGCACAGAAATCTTCTGAAGACACAGATCCTGGATCTAAGTGCTTAGCAAAAGATTGAAGTAATTCATCTATGGTGGCCACACGAGTCCAGTAAAAGGTAAGAGTACCTTTCCAGACTCCAGCTTTTTGAGTTGTAGAAAACTCCCTAGTCTGCAACTAGGCCAAGATTCGTGGTGGACTTTGGCAGGAAAACACAAACTCAGTACGGATTCTTTTGTAAACCCAGAGCCTCAAATAAGCAGGATGTATGTTCTACCTCTCCAGCAGTATGGGCATTTTTTTATAGAAAGAGTTGAAGTCCAGTGATTACCCAGAATCAATCTCTTACACTATGGAAATTTTTATAGAAAGAGTCAAATTCCAGAACCTACTCAGAACCAATCTCTTTTTTAAACATTTTTTTAATTTTAAATCATCATGAGATACATTTATAGACTTTCATGATTGCATTTCAATCAAACAATGTTTAAGTACCCACCCCTCCACCAGTGCCCATTCCCCACCCACAATGTTCCCAGTATCCCTCTTCCTACCCCCACCCCTTCCCACCTCCTGCCTCTGTGGCAGGCACAGTTCTTCGTACTCTCTCTGTCCTTTTGGGTGTTATGCAGAACCAATTTCTTATACTAAATTATTTAAGAGAATGTTCAAGAAAACATATATGAAATCCACGCTTTCAGACTAATGAATGGTGTGGAGGCAATCTTGTCCAATAAAATCAAGGTATTATGTTCAAGATTAGATGAAATAAGTTCAACACTAACTAGTCCTGAAATATAAAAAGGCTAAGAATGACCTGGGCAGGTAGATGAATCTCTGAAGTCTCAATTTTGCTTCAGATAAAAACATGGGCAATAAAGGAACATTATTGAAAAAGTACCACATCTATGAAGTGGTGCCTAAAAAAATGATTATCACAGTGACAAGAATGAATAATGTTGCTTTTTGCTGTCAGAGAATAATTTTTGTTGAAAACGTGAATGTTTAATTTTGTATGATCAAAGAATGCTTGTACAGTACTATGTTGAATCATGTGAAACTCTCTACCTGCTATTATTGTTGAACTTTCAGAAACAAATTCCATACGCTTTCAGAATTTTATTATTAAAAGAGCATAACTTTGGCTTTTATTTCCTTCCTTTTTTTCCTGTGGTCAGAAAATATTTATAGAAGTCTCATGGAAGTCTGTTTCAAAAAACTATAAGTTGTCTTCAGATATATAATTCTCTCAGATCTATAGTCATATATAAAACTTGAGTCATATTTATAAAGTCACAAATTCACAAACACTTTGTTATAAAAATTCAGTGTATCATTGTCATCCCGTTTTGTTGATTTACTCAAGCAGGTGGCAGTAATGTCTCTATTAGTCCCAGCCCTGAGATTTTAGCAGCCTCTCCTTACTCATCTTTCCCAACATTTGGAGGATCTTTCAAGGGTCAAGGGAATGAGACCTGTTATAGTTACTGGTTTCGGCATATTGAATACGTCACGGGGAGCTTGCCAGGCTTTGCCTGTGTGGGCAGGATACTCTTGGTAGCTTGCCCAGCTCTTGGAGAGGCATATATATATTTTTTCCTATGATTTGTTGCCTACTGTCTAAACTCCATAAAACATGGTGCGGTAATTATGGAAAATGGGTAAGAAGTGTCTTATGATGTGTCCGGAAAGCAGCCTGGAGCATGGTGGCAGTTGGGTAGTGGAGGTCGGCTGCCGGGGCTGGGTCCCTTGGGGTGGGGAGGGCTCTCGCCTGCCCCCTCTGGGGCACCCCAAGTGAAAATAGTCTGGCGTGGAGTTGAATTATATTTATAAAGTCACAAATTCACAAATACTTTGTTATAAAAATTATTATTTAAGAGTGTCTTGTACAATATAGCACAAGAATGTCTTGTACAATATGACAAACCCTTGGTTTGGATTATAGATCTTGGATTACCAAGAAGTGTAAGAAGTAGGGAGTAGGAGGAGGAGGCAATAAAAAGGTGAACCAGAGGTGACATAGGGACAGGGGAGGATTCTGAGGCACTTTGATGGAGGAGGGCAATAAGTTTCTACATGAAAACCATGGACATTAATACTATTATAATCATGTTACCTAAACTACCCTTTAATAATTATAAACTATTAAATTTTATTATTTTATTATTTTTATATATATATAATTATATATATTATTTATTAAATTATAAAATATTAAATATTATAAACTACCCTTTAATAATTTAAAAACAAAGAATGCTCTTTAGGTCTGGGATTGTAGTTCAATAGTAGGCCTTGTGTGTCTGATACCCTGAGTACAAGATCTAACACACACACACACACACACACACACACATACACACACACCATACATGTAGAGATTTACCAGCACTTCTGAAAAGAACCTCTCTCCAAAATAAATGATAGGAATAATTTCTTGTAAAGTCAGAAATATTCTCTATTTAGGTGCACCTGATGCGGGAACATTTTTTTTGAATGGGTATGAATAACTCTTCCTGATGATCAGAGTATCTCCAGAAACACAAATACCTATGCTCTAAGCGGGTCTTTTACCCTGTGAGTGATGGTTGTAATGTTATTTTTTATTTCTCAGCTCATCACACAACACAAACTTTCAAGTTAAGATATTTAATTCTTCAAGTGAATAAATATGTGGTAATAGATACAAATATAGATGAATTAAGCCATGTATATAAGCTAAAGTTAAGCATTGTCTGCCTTTAATTTACAGCAATGAATCTGCCAATAAACAGGTAGTCATCTCTCTCACCATAAGGTAAGAAGGATTCTGCAATATAAAGTAGCACAGGAAACTCACAGGGAAACCAGATGTGTAGAAAAATACCTCTCGAGCATTCCATTTACCCACTAAAAAATTTAAATTTAAATGTTTTCATTCTAAAGGAGGATAATCAAGGAATCAAATAATCAATATACTTTATTAAGCAAACAACATTCCAGTAGGTTCTTTGTGGGTATTGTTTCTTTTGCCACTCACAACAGTCTTGGAAAGTCATAAGGTGTTATTCTGAGGGACTGAGATCTTAGGGTCAGTCACCTAGCAGGTCTCAAAACTAATAAGAAGTAAAACTGGGATTGGAATATGCATGAGTTAATTTCAACATACCTACTTTCTATCAGTTTTCTTGAAAGCAACATGCTTTTGCATATGTACATTCTCTTAATGTCTGGTTGTATAATCAGAGTTCATTGGCTGAAAGACCAATTGCTTTTCCTCTTTGCTGGTGTTTTGTTATTGTTGTGTTTTGGCTTTTTGGGACACACCTGGTAATGCTCAGGGATTACTCCTGGCTCTGTACTCAGGAATTACTCCTGACGGTGCTCCAGGGACCATGTGGGATGCTGAGGATGGAACCTGAGTTGGTCATTTGAAAGGCAAACGCCCTACCCGCTGTGCATTATCTCTCTGGTCCCTCTTTGAAATTTTTTATTTACAGAAGTTCCCTGTACCTGCCTACCATTCTACCCCCATGATTACTAAAAGTTGACTATTATTATTATTTGTTATCATTAAATGCTGATTTAGTTATATTTATTTTTTTTTTTATTTTTTTTTATTTATTGAGTCACCTTGGGAAAGGTTACAAAGCTTTCAGGTTTAGGTCTCAGTCATGCAAATATCAAACACATTTCCCTTTACCAATACTTTTTTTTTTACCATGAAGAACCCCAATAAAACCCCACCCCCCACCCCTCCCACTCCCTGTGGGGCAGATGAATTCTAGTTAACACTCTATCTGCTTTGATTAGATTCATTGTTTCAATAAAAGATTCACCACTATTATTTAGAGTTTACCCCCCCCCCCAAGATTTAGTTATATTTAATGTTAGTTCCAATTTAAAGTGAGAAAAGCTGACAGGGAGAATGCAGGGGAGGCACAATGAGACAAAAATAAGATCAGATGAGTGCACAATCATCTGTGCGCCTCCCTAAAGCAGTGGTACGACATGGAAAGTATCATGCTAAGTGAAATGAGTCAGAAGAGAGGGACAGACATAGAAAGATTGCATTCATCTGTGGAACATAAAGTAACAAAATAGGATACTAACACCCAAGAATAGCCGAGATAAGTACCAGGAGGTTTACTTCATAGCTTGGAGGTTTACTTCATAGCTTGGAGGCCAGCCACACATGCTAGGGGAAAAGGCAGCTCAGATAGAGAAGGGAGCACCAAATAAAGAGTGTTGGGAGGATCCTCCCAGGATGGGAGATGCATGCTGAGAGTGGACTCTAGACCGAACATGATTGCCACTCAATGCCTCTTTTGCAAACCACAGCACCCAAAAGGAGAGAGAGAACAAAAGGGGATGCCCTGCCACAGAAGTAGGGTGGGATGGGGAAGATGGGGGGTGGGAGGGATACAGGGATCAGTGGTGGTGGAGAATGGGCACTGATGGAGGGATGGGTACTCGATCATTGTATAACTGAAACCCAAGCACAAAAGTTTGTAAGTCTACAACTGTACCCCATGGTGTTTCACTAATAAAAATTAAAAAATAAATAAATAAAATAAAATAGAGAATAGAAAAAAAGAACTTATGCAACTCATCAACCTTTTAAAAGTAACGTGATTTTTTCAAACAAAGCAAAAAAAATAATACTTCAATTTTTGAATCTGGAAAAAAATAAAGCACCTTGTATATTTAAATAATGATGACAAAGTGGTCCATTTGTGCAACCCGGGATGTGTCAGGTAATATCATTGAAAGAGATGGAGCAGGAATCTTGCAAAGTACTAATTCTGAGGACACCTGTGACCCACTGTGAGTGTGCAGAGTAATTAGGTGAAAAGAAAAGAACTCACAGAGATGTGCTCTTGGATCCATAATGGGAAACAACCTCAAGAGGCAATAAGCTCCTGTTTCCAAGACTAAGGTATCAACTGCGAGAGTTTTTTCTGGGTCATATATCTTGTGAAATGATATTACTTCACTAGCTGTTTTCTTTGGAAAATAAGGAACTATTCTACGTAAAGAAGAACTATCAGGAAAGTTCAGAGAACTGTATTTTATGTAGGGATCTAGTCAATAGATGGTCAAAAGAAGTACAACTGAATAATTAAGCATTTTAGTTAGCACAAAATGGAATTTTGTAACCAGTCATAAATAAGTAGTCACTTGGAAATCTTATGGCTTTATTCCTCAAAATCCATGCATCTTTCTCCCATATATACTACCTCAAAATGTTGGGGTTTTTTTTAATAAAATAAATTTCCAAGATATTTCAGGTTTAAACTTAACTTGAGATTAGAATATAGCTCAATAAGTTGAGTACATACTTTGCATACAGGAGGCCAGGTTCAATAAAGGGCATTGCATGGTCCTCAGTCAGAACCAGGAGTAGGTACAAGAATGACTGGATATGTTATTCCCTAAAAGAAAACATACTTGGGACTGGAGCAATAGCACAGCAAGTAGGGCATCTGCCTTGCACTTGGCCAACCCAAGTTCGATTCCCATCACCCCATATGGTCCCCCAAGCACTGCCAGGAGTAATTCCTGAGTGCAGAGCCAGGAGTAACCCCTGTGCATCGCTGGGTGTGACCCAAAAAGAAAAAAAAAAGAAAAGAAAACATGATTAAACTGATGCTTTTAAAAAGATGTATTGACTACACTGACTTCATTTTATCCTGGACAAAATAGAGATTTTTCCCTCCAGATTCTAGAGTATATGCATTCGGGCTTAGAACGCATGAAATACATCAAATAACACTACGTGTTTATAGTTTTATAAAGAATTAAGCCAATGAATCAGTCAGTTATTTGCTTGCTTTGATTCCAAATGTTTGGTTCCATATATTGACATATATGGTTTGAATAAGTGAACATTCCAGATCATCTTTTGGAAGTTGTGTCTGCTTGGTATCTTCACAATAACAAAAGCACTTCATATAATCTTGAATTGATAAGACTTCCAGGTGTAACTTCTCTTACAAGTTGATCTTGTTGCCATAAAGATACTACAAGGAGTGGTAAATGTTTGCATAAAGAAATTGAAACAAGTTAGACCAATGAAAAATGGAGATTAAGATGCTAGGATTTCAAATGGGGTGTCATGGATTTTGAAGTATTTATCCACCTTCTATTTCTTTTTATTTTTCCAGATCCTTTAGTGAAATGAAGCTAAAGTTTGCTATTCCTGAGAGGAAGGGTGGACTGCTTAAGCTCAAAGATGTGGTAACTGAGAACCTAACCAAAAGACTCCTTTGCAACTTTTTGTCTCTTGAACTAATTCATTTGGTACCACCTGTGTGAACATGTTCCAATCTCAAACTACTGTCTTGGTTTTCAGACTCAAGTTTTAGATATGAAGAGGCAGAAACTTAAAACTTCAGGCACCTGTGATAACTCCTTCAACAAGATTTCAGGTGCTGGTTTATGAGAATTCTGCCTTCTCTCTAATCCAATAAATTCTCTTATGAAAGATGAATTAAACCACTCTCCCTCAAATTTCTGCCAAAATAATCACATAAAGCCGTAAACATTCCCTGTGGTCTCTATAAGAAAAAGGAGGTATATTTTCCTCACTGACAAGCAAGGAAAGCGATTACGAAATAAGCACGGGTTCCAAATGCAATTATGCCACTCAAATCTGGAAACAGTGTAATTTAACATTTTTAGCAGCTGATCCTAGGCAGTCTTTATCCAAAAGGCCATCTAGAGTTCTAATTCTGGATGATTATGATCAAATTTTAAAATCAACAAAAGACATAAAATACCACTTTGAACTTTAAACAGACTTTATTCATTCGTTAATTCTTCAAATACTTTTGGACCTCTCTCTTTAGCAAGCACTGTGCTCAAAAACGGAATTAAAACAAGGGTGATAAGAATGTCCAGCATTGAGAGGTTTGTCTTTGGTACCTGAAAACAGGATTGGAATAGTGAAGAGGTAGCAAATGTAGCAGTTTTATTTATTTTTTTTATCATCTACCTAAAGGTGAAATTATGTGCATATTGCTGAAATGCCTTGGAACCATGTTTTGACGCTGAAAGGAGTAAAGAACGCATCATATTAAATGAGAGATACCTAGAAATTCGTCATCTTTCCGTTTTGCAGGTCCAACATGCTAGACATGGAAGGAATAAATAAAACTGCCAAGATACAATTTTTCTTTCGCCCTTTCTCAACTGACCCTAAGATACAGGTACTCATATTTGTGGCCTTCCTGGCAATGTACCTAACGAGCCTCGGTGGAAATGCCACCATCGCAGTCATTGTCCAGATCAATCACTCCCTTCACACCCCCATGTACTTCTTCCTGGCTAACCTGGCGGTTCTAGAAATCTTCTACACTTCTTCCATTGCCCCACTGGCCTTGGCAAACCTTATTACAATGGGAAAAACTCCTGTCTCCTACACGGGTTGTGGCACACAAATGTTTTTCTTCGTCTTCCTGGGAGGAGCGGACTGTGTCCTTCTGGCAGTCATGGCCTATGACCGGTTTATAGCCATCTGCTACCCTCTGAGATACACCATCCTCATGAGCTGGCCCTTGTGTGTGGAGCTAATGGTAGGGTCCCTGGTTCTGGGGTTCCTGCTATCAGTGACACTAACCGCTTTGATCTTCCATCTCCCATTCTGCAGTAACCACGAGATATACCACTTCTACTGTGACATGCCTGCAGTCATGCGTCTCACTTGTTCAAACACGCATATTCACGAGACTGCCTTATATATCATCAGCTTCATTGTCCTCAGCATCCCCCTCTCACTCATCTCTATCTCCTATATCTTCATCGTGGCAGCCATCCTGCGGATCCGCTCGGCGGAAGGGCGCCACCGAGCCTTCTCCACCTGCTCTTCTCACCTCTTAGTGGTCCTCCTGCAATATGGCTGCACTAGCTTCATATACTTGTCTCCCAGTTCCAGCTACTCTCCTGAGAGAGGACGGGTGGTCTCCGTGGTCTACACTTTTATCACCCCTATTCTAAACCCCTTGATCTATAGTATGAGAAACAAGGAACTGAAAGACGCCCTACGGAAGGTACTTAGAAAGTTCTAGGTAGGGGGGTCATGTGCTTCCTTAACTTGCGACCCTTTTGAGAGATAAAATGGGTTGCTCTTAATATCATGCTAGATGTCTCAGAGGGCTTGGAATTCATGCTGTGCATGGGCGAGCCCCAGGTTCAATCCCTGCACTTCTGAATACTGCTTGAAATGACCCCTGAATTTGGCCTAAAACCAAAAAACAATAATAAAAATACAAATTAATAAAAAAAAAATAACTAAACTGGTACCATTAGCATATGACAGGAAAGTCATCATAAACTGGAAATAAATGCAAGTGGCTAAGAGAAATAAAGCTGGGGGTGGGGGTGGGGTCCAGGATATCTCTGTGGCAAAAGGGCCTGCCTTGCAAGTATGAGGTTTCAAGTTCAATGCTAGTGCTGCCCTACATTCATGAAGCACAGTCCAGATTGTTCTGCTCTTCGGGACCTCGCAAACCACACGAGAGTGTATGACCTCCGAAGTACCACAGTCAGTTAGGTAAGCACTACTAAAGTATGAAACCCCTGGGCCAGCACCACAGCTCAAACACGGCATGAGTACCGTGATGAGGTTCGTGAGCCCTGTTGTCCACAAAAGCAGAGTGAAAACCCTGTTGTCCACGAGTAAAAGCAGAGTGAAACCCCTAAGTTTCAAGCTTAGAAACTTGTGTTTCTTAGAAATGTGTGCAAGCTTAGAAAGTAAAGTGAGTGACTATGTCCTCCAAACTCCTACCCCAGCAAACACATTAACCACGTGTATGTAGGAACCCTGGTCACTGTATCAGCAAAAAGGGGGGAAGATGAGGAGAGGAGAGGGGAGGAGAGGGGAAGAAGAGGTTGCCTTTATTATATAGAACAACATGATATCCTGAATATGGATAAATAAAAAAGGGACCATCAGCATTAATTGGGAATCAACTATCTAGTAGGAACTCTATTTGGATTATCATATTTACCCCATAGAAAGTACTGTGTTGATTTTTTCCAAAAGAAACCAAAAGTACTAACAAAAGTTAAATCGAGGATAAGAATTCAAGTATTGAAGCCGAAGCAATAGTATAGCAGATAGGGCACTTGCCTTACATACAGCCAACCCAGGTTCTATCCTATCATTCCATATAGTCCCCTGAGCCCTATCAGGAGTGATATCTGAGCACAGAGTTAGCAGTAAGCCATAAACACAGCTGGGTTTGCATCCCCTCCAAGAAGAAAAGTCAAATCTGGGATAACAATTCAAGTATTGGAATTAGAGCGATTCCAGTCACTACAATTCCAAAGTGTACAGTGGATAGAACACTTGCCTTGCATGCAGTAGACCCCAAAACCCCATAAGGGCATCCCACGTGGTTCTCAAAGCATCTCCAGGAATGATCCCTGAATATAAAACCAGAAATAAGTCCTGAGTAAGGTTGGTATGCCCCCACACCCAGCAAAAAAAAAAAAAGAAGAAAGAAAAGAAAAAAATAATTTAAGTATTCAGAAATCTGAAAATCAGTTGTTTTCACACCATGCCACTCTCCTTGATCTAGTCTTCTTCTTGCTGTGCTAGTAGGATCTCTGTATAAGTCCTCCCATCTCTCTAGGCTTCAGTCCATATAGCAGGGGGGAAAGAGTTTTGATAGTTACAAAAGGGAACATCTCCATCCTCACCCCAACCCCTACTGCCTGCATTTTTTGTTTTGAAAAAGAAAACTGCTGATGGTGTTTATAAATTCCTAAACATACTCCAATAATGGAAAAAAGTGTTGTTTACTTTAATAACTGAAAATATAGGAAAGGAAGAAAATGAGTATCTCTCCAACATCATCTCAAACAGCAAGCTTGATAATTCGCACTTCCTTAAGAGAGATCACTAAATTAAAAAACATTCCCTTCTTGTGGGGCATCAACTAGAAACTTCCTTTCCATAGGCCCTGTTTTTCCCTTTCTATGATTCTTTTTGACACAATGGCTTTGCACGTGGATCTGGAAAGACTTTTCATTTCCTGTAAGTCTTCCAATCCTCTTTTTACTAGGACAAGAAAACTTTTCTTTTAGGTTATTATATTTGGGACTTCACCCCATACCAGGAATCTTCTACGGTTTCTCTAGTTCTACACCCTTCTACAATTTTTTTCTTTTTTCACACCCGGCGATGCACAGGGGTTACTTCTGGCTTTGCACTCAGGAATTACTCCTGGATGTGCTTGGGGGTCTATATGGGATGCTGGGAATCGAACCCGGGTAGGGTTCATACAAGGCAAACCCCCATCCACTGTACTATCTCTCCAGCCCCCCTTCTACAATTTTTTAAACCTGGAAATAAACATACTACACTAGAAATGCTATATACTGGAGAACTGTTACTTTCATGACCTGTAGACCTTATATTCAAAATTTATCTTTGTCACTTGAGCTTTTTAAGTTTTCTACAAATAAAACCTCCATATTTCAATTGACTTCCAAGTTTGCCTGTTCACAATTTTTATGAATCTACATCTTGAATTTGCCATCTAAAACTATATGATTAGGTTTGTGTTGATCCAATCTACCAAAATCATCTTCAAGATTGATTTTATTAATCATAATTTTAGCACAGCGGGTAGGGCGTTCGCCTTACACGCGGCCAACATGGCCGACCCGAGTTCGATTCCTCCGCCCCTCTCGGAGAGCCCGGCAAGCTACCGAGAGTATTTGATATGCCAGACACAGTAACAACAAAGTCTCCAATGGAGACGTTACTGGGCCCGCTCGAGCAAATCGACGATCAACGGGAGGGCCTTTACCTTTACCTTTATGTCATGTCAAAATGCTATCATATTTCATTTCCTCAACTTGAATCATTCATAAATATCTAGAATGGGGCAAAATAAATGAAGCACCTTTGGGATTCCTGACTTTTGGATGTTGTCCAACTTTACAGAAATCTGTTCAATTAATACCCTCTGTGAAAATTTGTCACTATTATGACCTCCAGGAGATCACACCTCTTTATATTCAAGCCTTTAGGAAGATAGGCTTGTCACATACAGACAATTCACCGACTGAAAAAAAAGCAGGAAAGGACATATTTGTGTCAGATCGAACAGAATTCAAGTTAAAAAATAATAAGAGATAGGGAAGGACATTACATACTGGTTTTGATATCAATAAAGCAAGAGGACTTAATTCTCATAAATATAATTACATCATTTGAATAGGTGGCAACATTTTTAATGTTCCTGGTAATAGACCTGAAGAGACATATCTATAGCAACACAAAGGTAGTGGAAAATTCTAAGATGCAACTCTCATCATTGGACAGATAAATCAGAATACATATCTTTATAAGATATGAGAAAAGTACATACAGTTATATACAGTCTTAATATTGGGTTGTGCCAAGACTAGACCAATAGAAAGTAGGGCATTTGCCTGGGACACAGCTGATCTGGATTCGATCCCCAGCATCCAATGAGATCTCCCGAGCCCACCAGGGGAAATCCCTGAGCACAGAGCCAAAAGTAAACTCTGCCAACAGCAGGGTGTGATCCCCTTCCCCTAAAAAAGTATTGTGCCAATTCACAAAACAAGAAAAAAATCTTAATTATTAATCGCTGTACTGCAGAACTTAGTCCTCGCTTACAATTATTTTGTTATCTTTGTGTACAGTAATTAAATAAAACTTCTATTTTATTCTTAAGCACGATGATTATGCCTTAAGATCACACAATGTCATCTGAGAATTATATCATACCCACATATATATCCCTAAAGGTCCTAGTTTCCTTTAATAAGGCCCAGGATAGTGAATCTGAAGAGTCGATAATTACTGAGCTGAAGCCCTGGTCTCCTGACAAATCCCTTGCTCCAATGTCAACATTCAAAACTTCAGCTTCCATTTTTTGGTTAGCTAGAATTTAAAATCAATTGTTTCTTTTATTTCCTGCTTTACAATACCCTTTGCTTTGATTATACCTTTTACCAACCAAGACGACTGAAAACAAGCAATGTGGTACTTCTGATGACTTCCCCCTTTGAATATGAAAGTTTACACACGTTCAGAACTTTGCTATGTATAAAACTTTTTTTTTTTTGCTTTTTTAGGTCAAACCTAGCGATGCTCAGGTGTTACTCCTGGCTCTGCATACAGAAATTACTCCTGCTACTGGTGCTTGGGGGACATTATGGGATTCTGGGAACTGAGCCCGCGTCGGGCATGTGCAAGGCAAACGCCAAACCCACTGTACTATCACTCCAGTCCCCAAAATCTCTTTCAAGAGAATACTATAATTTTTATTCTTCATAGAAATTCCAATGAGACTTATCGTAAACTTTCTGCAGACTATAAAACGTTACATAAAACAATTATCAGACTTGCTCTAGGTCATCCAACTAGTAAGAGACAGAAGTAGAAGTTCCATTTACATGTTCTAATTGCATTCAATGCACAAGTTCCCATGATAACCTACTGTTTTGCAATAATATTTGATCTGAAACCTTGGTCTCCTGACAGATCTTTTCTTCCTATGTCAACATTCAAAACTTCAGTTTTCATTTCTGCGTTTTGTCAAGGTTTTGTCACTAATTATTCCTTGTTTCCCTTTTATATAATACTATGGACTTTGAATATTCCTTCCTAATTCAAGAGGGTGAGTTAAAAGTGAAATGAGTCAGAAAGAGGTGGACAGATATAGAATTATTCTATTCATTTGGGGAATATAAAATAACATAAGACTAACACCCAAGGAAAATAAAGACAAGGGCCAGGAAGATTGCTCCATGATTAGAAGCCTGACTCATGATCTGTGGGAAAAGACAGCTGGGATAGAGAAGGGATCACTAAGTCAATGATGGTTGGGGGAATTACTCGGAATGGCAGATGTGTGCTGAAATTAGATAAAGGCCCAAACATGATGGCCTCTCAGTATCTGTGTTGCAAACCATAATGCTCAAAAGTAGAGAGAGAGAAAGAAGGAAACTCTCTGCCACAGAGGAAGTATGGGGAGTGGAAAGGATACTGGGAACATTGGTGATAGAAAATGTACACTGGTGGAGGGATGGGTGTTCGATCATTGCATGACTGAAACTCGATCATGAAAGCTTTGTAACTGCATCTCACATTGATTCCATTTAAAAAAGGTTGAGTTATCATTATTTCAAACATGAGACTCTGATTTTCTCTATCATCTGCTGTATAAAAACTTAGGTCCCATATTCTCACTACATTTACTCACAGTGTGAATACCAATTCAGGAAAATAGTTCACAAATAAATCTGATAACTATAAACAGAAGCTGGCATATATCTTCTATGAAAAACTACTTTATTGCTTCCAGAGTTGGGAACCAATTATTTTGATGCTGATTGGCAAAGATTATATAATGCTGGGAGTAATAAGATTACATATTCAACATCTTACTTTATAAAAATATTATGAGCCTTAAAGATACAGGGACATATCTTTATATACTTAACTAGCACATAGCAGACCTCTATTCAATCTATAGTCCTGTTTATGGACTCCTGAGCACTGGTAGTAGTGATTCATGAGCACAGAGCCAGGAGTAAATACTAAGCACAACAAAGTATGGCCCAAACCTTTCCCCTTGCAAAACAAAAAAAATTGTAAGAAAAAAAATTAGGAATATTCTCAGAAGGTCATGAGGCTATAGGAAGCCTAGAGCCCAATTAACATGAATATCAGATCAGTGCTCATTCTAAATGACATTAACTAGCAAGAAAATTCTCCATATCCTGTTCTCTAAAACACGTTATAATGAGTATTACATTTAAAGGTAGGCGAAGATCTTATTTTCATAATTCCCATAATTCTCTACTACTACCAGTGCTCCAATTCTCCTATTGTAATATTTTATAATTGTATATCAATTTACTATTTACAAATTGTTTTCACATGCATTTAGACCTCAAGACAAAACTCTTGCTATTTTAATACATCATCATTATTTAGCAATGAGAAGTACTGCTCAGTTTTGTGAGAAAAGTGATTTGCTTAAGATTTTCCGCATAAGTGCTGAAAGTAGACTATAAACCGAACATGATGCCACTCAATACCTCTATTGCAAACTATAACACCCTAAAGGAAAGAGTGAGAAAAAGGGAATGACCTGCCACAGAGGCGGGGTGAGGTGGGGGGGATTGGATGAGGGGTGGTAGAGCTACTGGGATCATTGTGGTGGAGAATGGGCACTGCTGGAGGGATGGGTACTCGATCATTGTATAACTGAACCCCAAGCACAAAAGTTTGTAAGTCTACAACTGTACCTCATGGTGTTTCACAAATAAATAAATAAATAAATAAATAAAATTAAAAAAAAAAAAAGATTTCCCCATTAGGTGCTTGCCTTGCATGTGGCTGACCAAGGTTCAATCCCTGGCACCCCACATGTTCCTGCCAGAAGTGATCCCAAAGCACAAGGCCAGGATGAGCCATGAGCATTGCTGAGTGTGGCCCAAAAAACAGAAAAAATGATGTGTTTATAGGTGTTATATGAGAAAATAATCTTCAAAATAATATATTATTAAAAACTCTTCAAAATAATATAAGGTAAGGTAAAGGTAAAGGTCCTCCCTTTACCTCCCTTTACCTTCATCAATTTGCTTGAGTGGGCCCAGTAACATCTCCATCGTGAGACTTTGTTGTTACTGTGTTTGGCATATCAAATACATCATGGGTAGCTTGCTAGGCTCTGCCATGCGGGCGAGATACTCTCGGTAGCTTGCCGGGGTCTCCGAGAGGGGCGGAGGAATTGAACTCGGGTCGGCCATGTTGGCTGCGTGCAAGGCAAACGCCCTACCACTGTGCTATCACTCCAGCCTAAAAATATATATGTTTTATTTTATTTACTTATTTTTTTAGTAGTGAAACACCATGAGGTACAGTTTTTTTAAACATGGAGTGAGACATTTTTTAAAAGGTTGTAATTTAAGCAAATAAACTGATTTTATCACAAATCACAAATCATCCTGTTATTCGTCGATTGCCTCAAGCAGGCCCCAGTAACGTCTCCTTCATCCTAGCCCTGAGATTATATTCAAGGCTCTTTAGGAGAATGAGACCCATCATTGTTACTGGTATTTGGCATATTGGGTACGCCACAGGGAGTTTGCCAGACTCTGCCCTGTGGGCAGGCTACATTCGGTAGCCTGCCAGTTTGTCCAAAGTAGGAATGAGATGTCATAATAAGATGTCGGGGCGGGGAGGAAAGTTCAACCCGCTCCCCTCCAACGGGCCCCAGCGAGGGCAGCCAGGCGTGGGGGCAGGAGACTGCACTCTTCTCTTCCGGGAGCTGGTTTTTATAGTCCTCTGAGTCTTGGCCGCTGATGGGATTACATGGCGCCAGGGGGCCAGATGGTGGGTGTGACCCCCGCCTACTGGAATTTGGAGGATCTGGGTGGAGGATGGTCGGCCCCAGTCCAAGTAGGCTTGGAGATCTCGGCCCCGGAACCCACGTGACTTTGTTCCTCTGCCAGTACCTTCATGTGTGGTCTCAGCATGAGACCACATGAAGAATGGTCTCAGCATGGTGGTGACTGGTCCTGGAGGTCTTCGGCTGCTGGAGCCCTGGTCAGGGCGGGGAGGAAAGCTCAACCCGCTCCCCTCCAACGGGCCCCAGCGTGGGCAGCCAGGCGTGGGGGCAGGAGACTGATTTTATAATTCAAAAAATATGTATATATTAAGTGATAAATTGTGTGAAAAGAGAAAGAGTTGCTAGGAAGAAGGTATAATGAGTCTTAATAACAATGATCAATTATTATAGTCACAATAATATATACTAAATAAATAGCTTCAGCTGCCAGGGTGGGGAGGGAAACTCAACTCACCCTCCTCCCCGGGCCCCAGTGAGGACAGTCAGGCATGGAGGCAGGAGACTCTGTGCTATTCTCTTCCAGGAGCTGGGTTTTATAGTCTCTTGGTTCCAGACCTCCGGTTCCAGCCACAGCCATGCTTAAGACCACTCTCCACACGTTCGGACCAATCTCACGCATGAAGGAACTAGCAGAGGAAACCTGGTGTGTGGGACCCGGGGCGTAGATCTCCAAGCCTGCTTGGATTGGACCTGGGGCCTCCTCCACCCAGATCCCCCATCTTCCAGTATGTAGACATTACACCCACCAACTGTCCCCGGCGCTGTGTAATCCCATCAACGGCCAAGACCCAGAGACTATAAAACCCAGCCCCCAGGAAGCACAAGGCCGCATTTGCGGCTGCATGGCATCTTATTATCTAGTTCTTGCTTGGAGAACTTGGCAGGCTACCAAAAGTATCCTGCCCACACTGTAGAGTCTGGCAAACTCCCCGTGGTGTATTCAATATGCCAAAAACCAGTAACAGTGATGGGTCTCATTCTCCTGACCCTAAAGAGCCTCGAATGTGGCACTTTCTAAAATCTCAGGGCTAGGACAAAGGAGACGTTACTGGGGTCTGCTTGAGGCAATCGATGAACAACAGGATGACAGTGAAATAAATAGCTGTTGGAGATAAAACAGCTTTAGTTATGGTTTATGAGACATTCCTAGTGACCAGACTCTGAAAGTTAAATACCTCAGTGCAGCTGAAGTAGAGCAATACACAAAACTGCTGCAGGTGCTCTGACTTGACAGAAACTCTTGAAAGTGTGTCTGACTGCTGAAAGGAGCAGTAGGATGAAGGTTCTTGCCATGACTTGGCACTTGATTGTGGGCAGGGATTTAGGGACGTTCAGAGATGTATCACAAAGTTGAAAAGGCTTGACGATTGAAAGATTTACAGTAACACTTGAAACAGACAGCAGGTTCTCCCTCTGGAGAAAGGGAGGCAAGCCCTCAGTCAATCCCAGTAGGTTTCTTAGTAGATTTCTAGTGACACCACCAAATTTCTTACCTCTGTGTTCAGAAGTCAACTTGTCCCTAGAAAAATTAAAATTCTGCTTTTCTTAAACAACATCGGGTGGGGGGGGGGGGGGGAAGAAATCTGTTGACTGGGAAGCACTGCAGAATTGTGATCTAATTTTTGATTTTCCATCCAAACAGTGACTTTTCTAAGATCCTGATCTCATCATTTATGTCAGTGTTCTTATAATTTATGTTTGATTAAGAGAGGTAAGAATTCTAGCTTCCCTCCCCTGTCCTGAGAACCCCAGTTGCCCACGAATGGGCCCTCTGGCTACTCAACAAGCTACTTAAGCCATGATCCCAGAGACTCAGAAACAAATCTCAGAACCCAGCGGCTTTAGCAGAAATCCCTCCAGATTTAATTATTAAGATTTCAGAATTCCAAAATCACGGTAGTGACCATGTGATATCATATCCTGTTCATAATCAGCAATAGAAAACAAATTATCTAATGCTGCCTTTTTGGAAAATCTGAATGTTGGGATAAAATTCCAAATAATAATTGTAGGTCTTCTGTCGAAATATTGAATGTAATCAAAGTAGAGAGAGAGTAATGTGGAAATCATCTGCAACATAGGTAAGGGGAGTCTGTGGGATGGGGGGTATACTGGGGTTTTTAGTGGTGGAAAATGTGCATTGGTGAAGGGACGAGGGTTTCATCATCGTATGACTGTGACTTAAACCCGAAAGCTTTGTAACTGCTCTCACAGTGGTTCAATAAATAAATTTATTTTTTAAAAATTCTAAAAATATTTTCTGTGAATTAAATAACTTCCAGTTTTTGATCGGAACGATAGTACCTCGGGTAGGACGTTTGCCTTGCACACAGCCAACCTGAGTTAAATCCCTGGCATCCCATATGGTCCCCCAAGCACTTCCAGGAGTAATTCCTTAGTACAAAGCCAGGAGTAACCCCTGAGCATCGTTGGGTGTGACCCAGAAAGCAAACAAATAAAATAAAATAATTTCCAGTTTGTATTCAGAGTAGAGAACCCTCTGACAAGTTCAAATGAAGACACCTGAGAGGCTGACTTCTGATCCCAAGAATGTCAATGAGCATTGTGTGGTAAGTAGTCATAATTCCAACACCACACCCATCATGAATGTACCAAGCCCCCTCCCCCAAGGAATGCAACTCCCCTCCCTTTCAACTACCATCACCACTAATTCCTGTTGCATTGCCTTTGGCACTTTATTGCTACCTTGTTGTTTATTTTTTAAGTCCCACATATGAGAGAGATCATTATCTATCCCTTTTCTTCTGACTTCACCTAGCAAGATACCCTCTACTCTCATCCATGTTGCTGTAAATTACAAGATTTTGTTCTTTCTTAAAGCTGCATGTATTCATATATATATATATATATATATATATATATATTATGGGAGTTCTTTTAATTTTCTTTGTTTTTTTCCTCCCATGAACAAAATAAGTCACACATTTGAAAATAATGCACTCTGCTTAGGAGAAAACCTACCCAAGCTGTGAAAGAGATATTTAATCATTTATTCATTCAACATGTACAGGTTACATACTAAGCACTGGAGAGAGAGTAATAAGATACAGAGTTTATCTTGCAAAGGTTTTATATCTATGACACACTATATAAAAGACCCTTAAAACAAATGATCACAAAAAAAAATGATTGTTTGAGTAAGATACACAAGACGTACAACCTATAATTTACCACATACAAGAATGTTTGCATTGTCCGACTGTAATCAGTAAATTTTTATTAACTCTCCAAAGATAGGCATCTATATTTGTGCTGCTTCTAAAGTGAACATACACAAGAACTGGAGAAAAAGTATAGCAGGCAAGGCACTTGGCTTTCACATAGTCATTTTGAAGATCTCAGCAGAGGGATGGCACAAGATCTTCTTAAACTGTTCTTCTCATCTCACTGTAGTTCTTCTCCAAAACAGTTGCTATAGTCTTTTGTACTTATTATCCCAGTTATAGCTATAATCCCAAAATGGACTGTGTAGTGTCTGTTGTTTATACATTTGTCACCCTTCTCTTGAATCCCTTGATGACAAACAAGGAGCTGAAAGATAGATTAAATAAGGTGATGAAAAGACACAAAATGAAATGGAAACGTCGGGGTTCCTGAACTCAGATGGATGACAATAAATCATTCCTCAAAAAACTGTAAAGACTGGAGACAGCTCAAAGACCTTTGTGCATGCTTCACAAGTTGGAGACCCACCACATTTGATTGCCAGGCACTACATGGTCACGCTGAGCAATGCCATGAATGACCCTCAAGTACAGTGCTAGGAATATCCCAGAATACTACTGGTTGTGACCCCAAAATAAACAAATCAATAATTAATAATAATAATAATAATGCCAAGGATCACATAACCTTGACTTTTGGGAACTGAATGAGAACTACCTCTGCCCTGGTTCTTATTTCTATGTCTCAAGTACAGTGTAAGCTCTGGACAACAGGTACTGTCATTTAAGAGAGAAGGGAAAGAGAGACAGTATAAGTGTTAAGACCCTAGCCCTACATTAGGCTGACTGCAGTTTGACCTAATGCCACAAGCCCTCCAGCCTGGCCCCACGCACTGCCAAAGTGACCCAGGTAATAGACATAGCAGCGGAACTGCATCTTATGGTTTGGGATTGAACCGCAGACAGCTGGCTCAGAATCACCAGAAAGAAACTTCAGGTCTCCTAATGACTGTTTGGAAGATTCCCCAGACAGTTTTTTTTTTTTTTAAAAATTAAGAGCTGGGCTGGAGTGATAGCACAGCAGATAGGGCATTTGCCTTGCACACGGCTGACCCGGGTTTGATTTCCAGAATCCCATATGGTCCCCTGAGCACCGCCAGGAGTAATCCTGAGTTCAGAGCCAGGAGTAAACCCTCTGTGTCGCCATGTTTGCCCCCTCCCAAAAAAAAGCAAAAAAAAAAAAAAATTAAGAGCAAAAAATCAACTAAAATGGAGTAAGGATAGGAATGCCTAATAGACCAGAATTATGATAAAGAACCCTAATATCCGGGGGTATGGGGCCGCCAGCAGGTCAATCTGTACCTGTGACGTGAATGCATCAGTAGCCTGATGGCGCCTTCAGACTTCCAGATACCCCAAAATTGCTGTTGTGCCTTTGGCCAGACCCCAAAACCTTGGGGCAAAGTTTACCAAGAAAGTAAACAGCCCCTTAATGCCCTACTGAGGTCACGAGTTGCCCCCCATGAGCGGCTCTCCGGCACGGCCATGGCTCCAGAAGCACAAGGACTTAATGCAGAGCCCAGCAGTTTGCGGCAGAAAAGTGAATGGACTATGTGTTAATCCACGGTACCATGCCTGCCCGGGAGGGAAGGGGTGTCACTCCCTTCCACCCTTTTCCCCGTGGGCAGCAAGATGACAACCTCCTCAGAGCTTTTTGGAAAGCCAGGTATGAGCCGGTGGTGACAAGGCAACTGAAACCTCATGGGAAAGGGGGGGCGTTCCCGGCTCGTCCTTCATGCCCTACCGAGGTCACGAGTTGCCCCCCACGAGTGGCTCTCCGGTATGGCCATGGCTACAGAGCCACAGAAATCAATCTCATAATTATCTGGCTCTTGGCAGAAATACCTCCAGGTTTAATAAGTAAAATATCAGAAATCCAAATTTGCGCGGCTGCTATCGCGGCCGCACAATATCATGTATTTCTCTTAACTAACTGTAGAAAAAAAATTATTTCACAATGCCTTTTCAGCAGTTCTGATTGTTGGGTGTAAACTCTAAACAATAATGGTGTATCTTTTGTCGAAATAATGAATGTAATCTAAGTAGATAGAGTGTTAGGTAGAATTCATCTGCCTCACAGGCATTGGGAGGGGTGGCAGGGGGCGTATATTGGGGTTCTTGGTCATGAAAAATAAGTATTGGTGAAGGGAAATGTATTTGATCATTGCATAACTGAGACTTAAACCTGAAATCTTTGTAACTTTTCCCACAGTGATTCAATAAATTTAAAAAAAAAAGTAAACGGCCAAAAGTTAGGTATGTGGGAGACACACCCACAAATCACCTCCAGCTCAGCTATATAATTGGAGGCATGGCCTCTCTGGTTTCTGATCAAACTGCTTAATGGCCATGATCCCAGAGACTCAGAAACAAATCTCGAAACCCAATGGCTTTTGGCAGAAACACGTCTAGTGCCTGCAGTAGGTTACTGTCACCGGGCCTCCCCAGGTGGGAATAAGTTTTGTGCCTCCCAACAAGACCCCGAGTCGCCACCCACAAACAGCCTCTCTGGTTCCTGATCAAGCTGATTAATGGCCATGATCCCAGAGACTCAGAAACAAATCTCAAAACACAGCAGCTTTTGGCAGAAATGTGTCCAGACCATACTGTTGCCAGGCCACCCCAGAGGGGGAAGGGTGCTGTCCCTCCGTCTGCTCCCCCTTGGTGGTTTGGTGGCTGCCATCCTCCAGAGGCCATTGGACAGTCATTAGGCCTTCAGTGACAAGACATGTGAGGCCTAACAGGATGAGGGTTGAACCGGCCCTTTCCTCCCTGTCCCAACAAGACCCCAAGTCGCCCACCACGAACTGCCTCTCTGGCTCCTGATCAAACTGCTTAATGGCCATGATCCCAGAGACTCAGGAACAAATCTCGGAACCCAGCAGGTTTTGGCAGAAATCCCTCTAGATTTAATTGTTAAAATTTGGGAGTTTCAAAATCACGCAGCCACTACTGCAGCCATGCGACTTTTTATGTTATTTATAACCAGCAATACAAAACAAATTGCCTACTGTTGCCTTTTCGGCAGATCTGAGTGTTGGGGTAAAATCCCAAATAATAATGGTGGGTCTGGTGTCAAAATATTGAATGTAATCAAAGTAGAGAGATAGTAATATGAAAATCATCTACCCCACAGGTAGGGGGAGGGAGTTGGATGGGGGTATACTGAGGTTTTGGGGGGTGGAGAATGGGCACTGATGAAGGTACAGGTGTTTCATTGTATGATTGAGACTTAAACCTGAAAGCTTTGTGACTGCTCTCATGGTGATTCAATAAATAAAATTATAAAAAATGAAAAAAGAGTAAGGTGGAGTTCATGCCCAATTCAATCAGCCTAATCGGTGGCTGAATAAATAGCAGTATTCCTACATTTTTAAAAAAAAAAAAGAATCCTAATATCACAAAATAGAGAGTACAGGAATTGAGACACTTGTCTTCCATGTGGAGGACCCAGTTTAATCCCAGCCACTGCATACGGTCCTCAAGAACCTCGAGGAAGAATCCCTAAGTACCTGCCAAGAGTAATCCCTGACCACCAATAGGTGATGCCTTTCCCTCAAAAAAAAATTAATTTCCTAAAAATATGAAGAGATGATAAATTTTAAAAATAAACTAAAAAATAATATATTTTAATAAATAAAAGAAGAGAGAGTGATGGGCCCAAGATCTGCCTTACAAGCATCAGGTCAATAAACCTATCTCCACCACTACCAACCCCGCATTCACAGGATTCATTTGAAATTGCATCACAGAAGAGTGAGCTCAGAGAAAAGTGACTCCTCAGCAAGCACTGTAACTGATGTGTACAAGCACCACAATCAAGTGTGTGACCCTAGTAAGGATTGCAACCAAATATGTGCAAGCGCTGTAAGTGAAGCATGTAAGCACCACAAACATGCCTGCAGGAGCTCAGCTCATAGCAACGAGAATAAGTAAATAGCAAAGTAAGGTGAGGTAGGCTGGCAGGGAGATAGGGGAGTCCTCTGGCAATGAGTTCTTGGGGCACAGTAAAACAAAGAGATGTGATTTGAAGAAGTTACTCTGTGACTAGTAACTAGCACTAAACTTCTAAAAGCATTACTACCAAGACCCACCTTGTGGACACAGGAAGGAAGGCCTTATAAGACATGTAACTGATTCCAGAACAGTCTCAAAGAAGGCAGGAAACCTTCTAGAGAGATGCTCCAACACGAACAAAGGCCAGGAAAGGAATGTCAAAGAAGACCATCAACTGCTCCCAACTCTTTCATTTGGCAATCACCTTAGAAAAAGGCTCTTACCTAAGTAGAGACCTCCATGGGGGTCAGCTTGGGGAAAAAAAAAAAACCTATAAAAGCCAACTTGGAACAAAGGAAGTGCGCACATGTATTGCTTCTGGGTGCATGGTGCTCAAGAAAATGTTGCCTGCCTCTCCTTTCTTGAATGTGTACTTTCATACTTTAATGCTGGGATGTGGACTGGGGCTCTCTCCACCTTTGGAGAAGTCCATATTCTCTCCAGTGCATTACTCTTTTTTTTTTCCCCTCTCTCCCTCCCCTTTCACAAGACATCTAAATTAAAGCTGTTTTAATTTACTATCTTGTATCCTCCTGGAATTCTTTTCTGTGAGAGTAAGTAATGGATCTCAAAGGCCTGAGTGACCTAGGGAAGGTCATTCAAGTATATATGCACACCATTATTTGTTGCAGCACTGAGCACAAGAAGTAGGATATGAAATCAACCTAGGAGTCCAACTACGGATGAATGTACTATGATGAGGGTGTGGTATAGAATACTATGAAGCTCCAAGGAAGGATGAAGTCATGCAATTTCGCTACAACTTGGAACTAACTGGAGGATATCATGATAAATGAATTAAGTCAGAAGAAGGACCAATGCCAGATGGGCTCGCTTACTTGTGGTATAAAGAATACCAGGACAAGGAAATGAAATGTATTAAAGGGGAGATACCTATATTATCCTAGACCCTAAATCATATAAGTGAAAAGGACAGGGAAGAAAAGAAATTGAGTGGGGAAGTAAGAAGAGGCAAGTGAGAAGACATAGGGGCAAGGGACAGAGACAATGGGCACATCGGTGTGTGTTCACAGAATCAGCAACACTGAAAGCATGTGATCCAAACAATAATAACCAATCTTTAAATGTGCCTGTCCACTTGGGCCCGCAGTGATGAAACTTGTCGGGCCTCATGGGATGGGGGTGGAGCCAGGCCTGTCCTCCCCAGCCCAATGAGACCCCAAGTCATCGCCCACGAACAGCCTCTCAGGCTCCTGATCAAGGTGTTCAACGGCCATGATCCCAGAGACTCAGGAATAAATCTCGAAACCCAGTGGCTTTTGGCAGAAATCCCTCCAGATTTAAGTGTTAAAATTTTGGAATTTCAAAATCACATGGTCTACTGCAGCCACGTGACATCATATGTTATTCATAACCAGCAATAGAACACAAATTGTCTACTGTTGCCTTTTCAGCAGATCTGAGTGTTGGGGTAAAATCTCAAATAATAATGGTGGGTCTTGTGTCGAAATATTGAATGTGATCAACATAGAGAGAGAGTAATGTGGAAATCATCTACCCCACAGGTAGGGGGAGGGTGTGGAATGGGGGTCTACTGGGGTTTTTGGTGGTGGAGAATGGGCACTGGTGAAGGTACGGGTGTTTCATTGTATGACCAAGACTTAGACCCAAAAGCTTTGTAGCTGCTCTCATGGTGATTCAATAAATAAAATTATAAAAAATGAAAAAAATGTGCCTGTCCAAATATATTTTTACAGATATATTTACCTTTATATATATATATATAACAGCCTTGTTCCTGACACTTCATTCACTCAACGGAACTACCATCTCCAAATGCAACAGTTATATAATACCTAGGTCGAGAAGTCAACATGACAAATGACCTGGCACCTGAGTTATGCAGGAGGAAGAGAGCGGCTTGGAACACCTTCAAGAGCGTCGAAGAAATAACTAAGAGGACGAAGAACCTCCAGCTCCGAGCACATCTCTTCGATTTCACTGTTCTTCCTGCATTAACATACGCCTCAGAGACCTGGGCCTTACAAAAACAGGATGAGAACACTATCTGGGTCTCTCAAAGAGGAATCAAAAGAGCTATGCTTGGAGTATCACGCTTCACTCAAATGAGAGATAGAATCCGGAGTTCTGACCTCTGTCAATGCTCAAGAATCAAGGACGCTGTCTCATTTGCCAAGGTGTCAAAAATCAGATGGGCTGGACACGTAATGAGATTTGGAGATGACCGCTGGACTAGAATCGTTACTAACTGGATTCCATGGAACATCAAAAGATCGAGTGGAGGCTCACCTACGAGATGGTCAGACTTCTTCATCAAGACCCTGAATGATCGGTTTAAGGCTCTTCATGTTCCTAGAACAGGCAGATGCCATTGGGCCACGCTAGCACGCAACAGGGATGAATGGAGACGTTACTGGCACCCGCTCGAGCAAATCGATGAGTAACGGGGTATCAAGTGATCAAGTGATATATATGCACACAAGGTTCAACCTTTAACAACATGTTAGTGATCTCGGTAGGGAAGGGCTTAATGGTTCCTGGGTGAAACACAACGATCTTCACACACTTTCCTCTAAGGAAACTTTTTTGGAGCATTTTCAGTGGTTTATTCACAACAAACAATACAAAATAAATTATTTCGGTTCTGCTTTGGGGAAGCAGTTAGGGTTCCAGATGGAAACATGCGAAATACAGTGGTGGGAAGAAGTAATGGTGGTGGGATTGGTGTTTGAATAATAAATGTAATCAAATATTGTGAACTACTTTATAAAAATAAAATAAAATTTTAAAATAAAAAAAATTTCTTTCCTGGAGCTGGAGCAAAAGCACAGTGGGTAGGGCGTTTTCCTTGCAATGTGGCTGACCCGGCTTCGATTCCCAACATCTGTATAGTCCCCCAAACACCGCCAGGAGTGATTCCTGAGTACAGAGCCAGGAGTTTTCCCCTGAACATCACCGGATGTGACACAAAAAGCAAAAAAATAATAATTTTTTTCTTTCCCCCACCAAAAGATAAATAAATGAATGAATGAATAAATAAATAAATAAAATGTGCCTGTCAAGGAGGCAGGCTGGGAGTGGGCGGGAACCTGGGAATATTGGTGGAGGAAAGTCAACACAAGAGGTGGGATTAATGCTAGAACAATATACTCCTGAAACTCACTAAGAATAACTTTAAAAATCATGGAACCATAATAAAAAATTAGTACTGTAGCACTGTCCTCCCGTTGTTCATCAGTTTGCTCGAGCAGGCACCAGTAACGTCTCCATTGTGAGACTTGTTACTGTATTTGGCATATTGATTACATCATGGGTCTTTTGCCAGGCTTTGCTGTGTGGGTGAGATACTCTTGGTAGCTTGCCAGGCTCTCTGAGAGGGGCAGAAGAATCAAACCCAGGTCGGCCAGAACAGCCACGTTCAAGACAAACACCATACTGCTTTGTCATTACTCCAACCCATAAAAAATTAATTTTAATTGATCACTTGATCACTTGACATCCCGTTACTCATCGATTTGCTCAAGTGGGCGCCAGAAACATCTCCATTCATTCCTGCCATGAGCTAATGTAGCCCAATGGCATTTGCTCACTACAGGAATGCCAAGAGCCTCAAACCGATCGTTCAGGCTCTTGATGAAAAAGTCTAACCATTTCTTAGTTGGGCAGCCATGTGATGTTTTGACGTCCCTTGGAATCCAGTCGGTAATGGCTCTAGTCCAGCAGTCGTCTCCAAATCGTATTACGTGTCCAGTCCATCTGATTTTGACACCTTGGCAAACAAGACAGTATCCCTGATTCTCGATCGCCGATGGAGGTCGGAACTCCGATTCTTTCTCTCACTTGAGTGAAGCATGATACTCCAAGCATAGCTCTTTTGATTCCTCTTTGGAAGACTCGAATAACATTCTCATCCTGTTTTCATAGGGTCCAGGTCTCTGCATATGTTAATGCAGGAAGAACAGTGGAATCGAAGAGATGTGCCCGAAGCCAGAGGTTCTTGTCCTCTTAGCTATTTCTTTGACACTCTTAAAGGCATTCCAAGCTGCTCTTTTCCTTCTGCACAACTCAGGTGCCAGGTCATTCGTCATGTTGACTTCTAGACCTAAGTACATGTAACTGTTGCATTCGGAGATGGTCGTTCCATTGAGTGAATGGAATGTCAGGAATGAGACCATTTCTTATAAACATTGTTTTCATGAGATTCAGCTGTAGTCCGACCTTTCCACACTCACGGTCGAAGTTGGCCAGCATTTGTACTGGTTGGCTAATGTTTATTGTTGTTAGAACGATGTCATCAGTGAAGCGGAGGTGGTGTAGTTGCCGACCATCTATCTTCACTCCCATTCCTTCCCATTCCAGTCGTCGTATGATGTTCTCGAGGATGACACTGAAGATTTTCAGTGAAATAGTACCACCCTGCCAGAACCCCTCTCTTTATGTCGATGATCACTTCCTTATAGAATGGTGAAATCCTGGTGGTGAATCTGTAATACAGTTCACGGAGGATCCTGATGTATTGAGTTTGGACACCCTGTTTGGCTAGGGCTTCAATGACCGCTTCAGTCTCCACAGAATCAATTTAACAATTAATTTTATTATTAATTTTAATTAATTTTAAAAATATACAGGAAATGGAGAGATAGTACAATGGGTAGGGAATTTGCCTTGCATGTGGACAACCCAGTTTCCATCCCTGGAACTTCATATGGTCCCCTGCGCACAGCCAGGCGTGATCCATGAGTGCAAAACAGGAGTAAGCCTTGAGCAGTGGACCCACAGGGTGGGTCACGGTATGTGTATGTGTGTGTGTCTGTGGGGGGGGAACTAAATAAATATTCATTTTTAAAAACTCATATTTAATGCATCAAGGATTATAGGTGAAATATTAAGTACTGTGAGTCTTGAATAGATAACTCAAGGGTCAGAAGTACACCCCTTGTATGTGGATACCCAGCCTGCCAATACCCAAGGTGACTCTACTAGCTCTTAGAATGGCTTAGCCTCAACCATAGGGCATTGCTGGGAAAGCTTTAACTATAAAGCATGGCTGGCAAGTATCACAGAAAGTGGCCTTTGAAATCCCTGAGATTACAAACATAATAAATAAATAAATAAATAAGTGAGGGAAACATGTGGAGGCTAGTAAATTATACTCTGAGGTAGTCAAGTAGTCAAGCAAGTCTCCAATTATATGATGCTGCATTGGAGCATCTGAGGAATTATGAAGCTGAACTTCTAGGAAAAGAATTGGAGACAAGCTCTCATAGAGTGGGAGAGATTGATATTTCAGTTCCCATGAAATGTTAAGAGAGTCATTTGCTTAGCATTTAAATTTGCCTTTAGGGAGAAGGCAAATTTAATCTTCCAAAGCATCAATCAACCAAGAAATAAAATCAAACAAAATAAGGAGCTGAAGCAACAGTACAAGCAGGTAGAGTGTTCACCTTGCATGTGGTCAACCTGGGTTTGATTCCCAGTGCTCCATAGGGCCCCGATGCAAAGGAGTGATGCCTGAGTGCAGACCCAGGGGTAAGCCCTCAGAACCACTGGGTGTGGCCAAAAATAAGATAAAATACACATAAAAATGTAACAAAATACTACAGCTTTATAAGACATGATGAAAAGGGAAAAGAGCATAAAATTGTATAGAGTCCTAAAAATTGTTTGTGGAGATGGGTTTTTTATGTAAAACATGAAATTTTTAAAAAATATGCCTTAACTATTGAGCCAAATATTTGGGAACTGACATCCTTTATTTAGATGTTGCGCTTTCTTTGCTTTCAATTTCTATCTGTGTTACCTTTGTGCAAATTAATAAAAAATTCTACTTTATTCTCAATCTGATTATGCCTTAAGGTCACACAGTGTCACCTGAGAATTATTATATCATGCCCACATATATATCCCTAAAGGTTCTAGCTTCCTTTAATAAGGCCCAGGATAGTGATTTTGAAGAGTGGATAATTATTGAACTGAAGCCTTGGTCTCCTGACAAATCTTTTGTTCCAATGTCAACATACAAAAATTTCAGCTTTCATTTCTGGTTTGGCTAGACATTAAAACCAATTATTTCTGTTGCTTCCTCTTTGTAATGCCCAGAAAACAAACAATGTGTTACTTCAGATGACTCACCACTTTGAATGTCAAAGTTGTAAGACTTCACACATACAAAACTTTATGATATATAAAACATTTCCAAAAATGCTGCTGCAATTTTTATTCTTTTAACATAAATCCCTATGAAATTTATTGTACACTTTTTACAGATTGAAAAATGTAACATCAAGACAGCAGACTTGCCCAAGGTCACCCAGATAGTAAGAGAAGTAGAAGTTTCATTTAAATATTCTAATTATATTTGATGCACACAGAAAGCACCATAAAAGCTCCCATGATGGGGTGACGAAATGAACAGAAACTTTCTCAAAGAAGAAAACCAAATGGCTAAAAGGCACATGAGGAAATGCTCTATATCACTAATCATCAGGGAGATACAGATCAAAACACCACAGAGACTGGCCCACATCCAAAAGAACAAAAGCAATCGGTGTTGGCACAGATGTGGCGAGAAAGGGACACTCCTTCACTGCTGGTGGGAATGCCGACTGGTTCAGCCCTTTTGGAAAACAGTATGGACGATCCTCAAAAAATTAGAAATTGAGCTCCCATTTGACCCAGCAATACCACTCCTGGGAATATATCCCAGAGAGGCAAAAATGTATAGTTGAAGTGACATCTGCACTTCTTTGTTCATTGCTGCACTGTTCACAATAGCCAAAATCTAGAAAAAATCTGAGTGCCTGAGAACAGATGACTGGTTAAAGAAACTTTGGTACATCTACACAATGGAATACTATGCAGCTGTTAGAAAAGATGAAGTCATGAAATTTACATACAAGTGGTTCTATGTGGAAAGTATCATGTTAAGTGAAATGAGCTAAAAAGAGAGGGACAGACATAGAAAGACTGCACTCATCTGGGGAATATAAAGTAACAGAATGAGAGATGAACACCTAAGAATAGTTGAGGTAAGTACTAGGAGGTCTGCTCCATGTCTTGGAAGCCGGCAGCACATGCTAGGGGAAAAGGCAACTCAGATAGAGAAGGGAACACCAAGTAAAGGATGATTGGAAGATTTTCTTGGGATGCGAATTGCGTGCTGAAAGTAGACTATAGACCGAACACGATGGTCACTCAATACCTCTATTGCAAACCATAACACCCTAAAGGAAAGAGAGAGCAAAAGGGAATGCCCTGCCAAAAGGGGGGGAAGGGTTGGGGAAGATGGGGTGGGGGAGTGGGAAGGCTACTAGGATCACTGGTGGTAGAGAATGGGCACTGATGGAGGGATGGATACTCGATCATTGTATAACTGAACCCCAAGCACAAAAGTTTGTAAGTCTACAACTGTACCTCATGGTGTTTCACTAATTAAAAAAAAAAAAGCTCCTATGATGACCTATTTGTCTGGAATAATTATTGAGCTAAAGCCCTTGTTTCTTGACAAATATGTTCTTCCAATGTCAACATTCAAAGCTCAAGTTTTCATTTTTGGGTTTTGTCCATTGTTGGATAACATTGGGTTTTCCTTGCTCCTCCCTCAGTGAGTTTAAGCTCATTGAGTTACTCCCACAACAGTGTCCCTGAGGCACACCCAATTCCATCAAGCACTAATAATCCTATATTGCTTTTCTCTTTCCTTTATGTCACTTGAATCATTTAGCAATGTCTTTTTTGTATAGACCTAGGAAGACAGTTCATGTTATGTTTTGTAACATAGGAGTTAATTGACTCCAAAATAATACTTACTCCTGGGCATCCGTATTTACTTGACTTAAGCCTCAGTTGCCCTTAGTTCCTACCACTCCAAAAGCAGGGTCCCCAGTGAAGGGACTGGATGGATCCAGGCCAAGCTGTAAACTACCCTGGTACCGAAAGGAGACAAACTACGCACCATAAGTATAAAAGTTGTTAAGAGCATGGTCATGGAACAAACTCTGTCATTACCCAAAAAGAAATAACTTAATAAGGACCCTGCTGGGGTTAGGAAAGACTAACCTGGCCCGAGGACTATGGTCTAGAATATATAGTGAGATGTCCCCAGAAGAGCCAACCTTGAAGCTTTTTTTTATTATTATTAATTTTATTGAATCACCGTGAGATAATTACAAGCTTTCATGTTTAGGTTACAATCACACAACGATCAGACACCCATCCCTCCACCAGTGCACATTCCCCACCATCAATATCCCTGGTATAAACCCCCCTTTCCCACCCTCCCTCTGCCTCCATGGCAAATATGATTCCCCATAATCTCTCTCTACTTTTGGGCATTATGCCAACCTTGAAGCTTAATATATCTCTTACTGTGGTCACACAAAATGACTGTCACTGTCACTGTCCTCCCGTTGTTCATCGATTTTCTCGAGCGGGGCCCAGTAACGTCTCCATCGTGAGACTTTATTGTTACTGTGTTTTGGCGTATCGAATACGTCATGGGTAGCTTGCCAGGCTTTGCCATGCGGGTGAGATACTCTCAGTAGCTTGCCGTGCTCTCTGAGAGGGGCGGAGGAATCGAACTCAGGTCGGCCATGTTGGCTGTGTGCAAGGCAAATGCCCTACCCGCTGTTCTATTGCTCCAGCCCACACAAAATGACTAGAAATATTAAAAGAAATAAATTCACTATGATTGTTTAAATAGAAACAACTGTTTACTAGCTGAGGAAAAGAAAAAGCAATATACCCTGGATGGAATACTGCTCTTGAGTGGCTTTCCTAGTAATCTGGAGTGCTGCACTCTCAGATGAGATTTTGTCCTTGAGTTAATCTTCTAGGATATCCCCTGAAGGAGTGGCTTTACCTCTGTTTTTTTTGTTATGACAATACAACAATACAATACAATATCCCCTGAAGGAGTGGCTTTACCTCTGTTTGTTTTTATGACAATACAGCCCCACCTATGTGTACCCCACCCTCCATAATTGCTATGTAACTATGCTGGAAGGGGAAAGAAGGGACTATGGGACTAGAAGATGACTAGAAAATCAAGGACTAGAGAAGACTTTGAAGTCTACAAGGAGACTAGGCTGATGGAACTATGATGACTGGGACTACGAACAAAACCATGACTACAATTGAGCTGTAAGGGGAGAGAACACACTACACTGGGGAGGAGAGAGAAACAGACTACCTACCAGCCTGGAGCCCAATCCCCTGGTCTTTGATCCGGCCTGGGGAGGTGGCTCTGGGCCACCAATCGCTCAAGTCTCATGTGCCCACACTTTTTTTTGAAACTCACAGTCCATATTTTGCAACCAATTGCTTCTGTTTCTTATTTTTCATCATACTTAGAGCCTTTGACTATTCCCTTTACTAGCTTCATTAAGATGAGCAAAAACAGAATATCATATTTCTAAATATGAAACTCCATGATCTGCTCTGTCATTTGCTTTATGAATACTTGGATTCCACCTTTTAATTAGCACTGTCCGCTCACTACATTTACGTACAGAGTGTGAATAGCAATTCAAGAGAACAGTAGATAAATAAATCTAATAACTATAAACAAATGATGACAAATGCCTTCTGTTAAAAAAAATATTGCTTACAGAGCTCTGGATTAGTCATTTTGCTGCTTATTAGCATAATGAAAGTATAATAAAGATTATATATTCTCCCTCACAATTAAATCAGGGAGACTTCTCAGGAGGTCACTAGGTTATACCAGAGAGAGAACCTAAGTTGATCTGGTCAGCAGTCCAGTGTTTCTCTCACCTGAGTACATGAAATTAAACAACAAGCAAATTTTAGTGATATCAATTTTCAGGTTTAGCTAAGAACTTGGTCTCATAATTATATTTCACTAGTGCATAGTATATTTCTGTTTACAAGTTGTTTTCATGTGCCTTGGCCCTTTAACCAAAAACAAAAATATTAGTAGTTTGTTTTGCTTTGTTTTGGTTTTAGAATGCATCCTGAGGTGCTCAGGACTCACTCCAGGTGGACTCACAGGACAATATGTGGTGTCACGGATTGAGCCCAGGTTGGCCACTGCAAGGCAAATGCCCTACTTGCTGTACTATCACTCTGACCTCTAATTTGCTCTTACATTAACATCGCTTAGCAAGTAAAGAATACACCTCAGTTCTATGAATGCGAGTGATTTGCTTAAAGTTTTTTCTGACAGATCTTGGATCAATCACAAATCACAAATCATCCTGTTAATTGTCGATTGCCTCGAGCAGGCCCCAGTAACGTCTCCTTCATCCTGGCCCTGAGGTTATATTCAAGGCTCTTTAGGAGAATGAGACCCATCATTGTTACTGGTATTTGGCATATTGGCTACTCCACGGGGAGTTTGCCAGACTCTGCCGTGTGGGCAGGCTACATTCGGTAGCCTGCCAGTTTCTCCAAAGTAGGAATGAGATAATAAGATGTCATAATAGGATGTCGGGCGGCCGCATTTGCATTTGCATTTGCGCCCCCCCCCCCCCTTCCAGGAGCTGCTTTTTATAGTCTCTGAGTCTTGGCCGCTGATGGGATTACACTGCGCCAGAGGGCCAGTTGGTGGGTGTGACCCCCGCTGACTGGAATTTGGAGGATCTGGGTGGAGGATGCTCGGCCCAAATCCGAGTAGGCTTGGAGATCTCGGCCCCGGAACCCGCGTGACTTTGTCCCTCTGCCAGTACCTTCATGTGTGCGGAGAGTGGTCTCAGCATGGTGGTATGAGATCTTGGATATGAGCCCAAATTATATATGGATATAACTTGACATATTATGTGCTAGTATTTTCTCCCATTCAGGAAGGTGTCTTTTTATAGCTCAAGTTTCCTTCACTGTGCAGAAGCTTTTTAATTTGATGTAGCCCACTTATTTATTTTTGGTTGTGTTGTGTTTGCCACTATGGTCAACTTATTAAAGACTCCACTGAGATCAATTTCCTGGAGACTTTTGCCAATGTGAACACCACCAAGTGTGAGTCCCACAAGTTCCACCCCTTATATGGCAAGAACAAAAAATGGGAGCAGGAGTTTTTGTGGGTTGTGTGTGTGTGTGTGTATGTGCGCATGTGATCGCGCACGCGCATGCCACACCTCAGAGCTTACTTCTGGCTCTGAGCTCAGGGATCACTTCTGGTAGGGCTGAGAAGAACACATTAGGTGACAGGGATTGAACTCAGTTTAGTGGCAAAAGCCCTACCTACTGCACTATCACTGTGATGCCATAAATTTAATATTATTTACTATTTATTTTACTATTTATTTACTATTTTCTATTTATTTAGTCTTTATTTACTATTACAAATAGTAATAGTAATATTATTACTATTTATTTACTATTATTTACTATTAAAATTTTTTGAAGGGCTCATGCCTGGCAGCGGTCATGGGACCACATACAGTGCTGCTATTCAAACCAGTGATGCAATGCAGCTTGTGCTAAACCAAGTTTCTTAACCCCTTTTTTTTAAATCTCTCAGGCCCCAAGTAGAATTTTTAAAAGTGATGCTAAACCGTGAGAAATCATAAAACTGAACTAAATTAGAGTGAGTGCAGCAGAAGAAATATATGTGAAAGGAATTCTGTGCCCCCTTCCTCTACCAGGTAAACTTGCGTTTGTCCTAGAGGGAGCAGAGAGCATGAACCAATAGGCACCACTTCTTTCATGCATAATTATGTAAATTCTGACTGGTGGAGTGTTAGTGGATATATGAGAACACATTCTTGCTTAGCTGTGTCTCATAGACTCGAGGAAGCAATTGACCCTTCATTTTGGTCTCACTACGGGACATGTGCAACAGAGCTAAACACAATCTACAGCCTAGAACCAAGCATAATCAACCTGCAGCCAGGCAGGGCTGACTCATCTGAACCACACCTTCCCAAATAAGTGAAAAAGAGTAACAATAAATAAGTAAAAAAATGTTATGTAACTAATTTGGGACTAGTTTATTACACAGTTTCCTCAACAATTGATCATCAAACCATTCCCCCAAAGTTATGAACATTCTGGCATTTCCACTTTCTTAAGAATCAAATAAAAAGAGAATTGCTTTTATAGAAAGAATTGATAAAAAGTTATTGGACATCAGTAATAGGAACATTTTAATTTTAAATGATAAATAGGTAGTCACTGAACAGAAACATTTTATGAAATATATGTTTTGACCTTTAATGTAATGGCTGAAGTGATAGCACAGCAATTCAATCATCAAACCCAAATCACTTCGAATTCCAGTCTTTCTTCTCAGAGTGTCTGGTACTCCTGAAATAGCTATTCCTTACTTACTATGTAACACTTATAGGTGCATACGGAGAAAGGGACAGAGAATAATATGCATACTTTATTTTACTTTATTTTCATTGAATTAACATCTCTTACATTCTGGTAGCACTGTAGCACTGTCCTCCCGTTGTTCGTCGATTTGCTCGAGTGGGCACCAGTAACGTCTCCATTGTGAGACTTGTTACTGTTTTTGGCATATCAAATACGCCACAGGGAGCTTGCCAGGCTCTGCCATGAGGGTAGGATACTCTCGGTAGCTTGCCGGACTCTCTGAGAGGGAAGGAAGAATTGAACCCATGTCTGCCGCATGCAAGGCAAATGCCCTACCCGCTGTGCTGTACATTCTGGAATCTAACAAAATTAAGCTTATTGCTCATACTCTTCAAAGTCCCTCTCTTTTTAAGGTTACTGTTCTCAAACCTAAAACTAACAGTGTAGAGGTTCTATAGAACATAGATATCTCATATTATGGCTCAGAAGTTGAATCATTACATTAAAGGTCACTGTCCTCCTGTTGTTCATCAATTTTGCTCAAGCGGGCCCAGTAACATCTCCATTTTGAGACTTCTTGTTACTGTGTTTAGCATATCAAATATCTCATGGGTAGCTTGCCAGGCTTTGCCATGCGGGCGATACTCTCGGTAGCTTGCCGGACTCTCCGACAGGGGTGGAGGAATCAAACCCAGCTCAGCTGGGCTGGCTGCGTGCAAGGCAAACGCCCAACCACTGTGCTATCACTCCAGCCATTACATTAAAGGTCAAAACATATATTTCATAAAATGTTTATGTTCAGTGACTACCTATTTATCATTTAAAATTAAAATGTTCCTATTACTGATGTCCAATAACTTTTTATCAATTCTTTCTATAAAAGCAATTCATATTTTTAATTACTATTAAAAAACTAATACTTTCTTAAGTAATTTTAACTTGAGATCGAAGAATCTTTTTCTAATCCAAACAAGGGAGTTTTAAAAGTCAGGTGACAATGAAAACATTATTTTTCCTGATGTTATAGGAGAAAATGCTTTTCCCAAGAAAAATATGAAGTGAAAAATACAAAGTATGGAAAGAAAAGGATTACTAGAAAGAAATTTTAAGATTAAACCTGTAGTTTTTAACATCAATAACAAGGAATATATTATTATAATCATAATAGTATAAAGGCAGCTTACCATAATTAAAAAGATAGGAAGTCAATTTGTAAAGTCTCTAAATTTCAGCCATATCAAGGACTATACATTACTTAGCCTGATGATTCATCTTACAATGAGAATGACAACTCAACCTCTCAAAATTGTTACAAAAATGTAATGGAGTATTTAGAAAGAGTTACATATTCTTTTTCTTTTAATTTTTTGTTTGTTTTTAGATCACACCTGGAGATATTCAGGGGTCACTCCTGGTTTTGTACTCAAGAATTACTCCTGGCAATGTTTGGGTAACCATATGGGTTACAGGGATTGAACACAGCTCAGGTGTTTGCAAGGCAAGCATCCTATCCATGTACTATCTCTCCAGACCCAGAAAATATTACGTATTCTAAAGTTCAAGAAGTTATGCGTACATTTTACTATAAGGATTTTTTTTTAATACACATGACTTTGTTCCTCTTTCTTCCACTTCCCCATTCTAGAGTAAAGAATATTTTGAAATCCCTGAAGTGACAATGGCTTCTCATGGTGGTGGTAACAAGATCAAATCAAATTTCCAAAGAAACATTATAAATTTCATTCATATCCTAGAATTGGGTCTACATAACTTCAGAGTAACTGAATAGCAATGACGTATTCTCTTGATCCAAAAATTTGCCGGAGTCACGCAAAATATCATAGGACTTATATCAAAATAATCAAGTGTTACTTAATTTCTTGGGCTGGAGTGATAGCACAGTGGGTAGGGCGTTTGCCCTGCAAGCGGCCAACATGGCTGACCCGAGTTTGATTCCTCCACCTCTCTTGGAGAACCCGGCAAGCTACCAAGAGTATCCAGCCTGGCAAGCTAACCATGACGTATTCGATATGCTAAAACACAGTAACAATTGTCACAATGGAGATGCTACTGGGCCCGCTCAAGCAAATCAATGAACAACGGGAGGACAGTGACAGTGACTTAATTTCTTAACCCTTTTCCTAGATAATTTTATATTATTTTATTTATAAGCTTTGACTTTATAAAAATGGCACTAGTGGAAAACAGTATGCACATTTCTCAAAAAATTAGAAATTGAGCTCCCAATTGACCCAGCAATACCATTTCTAGGAATATACCCCGGAAATTCAAAAAAGTATAGTAGAAATTACATCTGTTCATTGCAGTACTGTTTACAATAGCCAGAATCTGGAAAAAACCCTAATGCCTGAGAACAGATGACTGGTTAAAGAAATTTTGGTACATCTACACAATGGAATACTATGCAGGTGTTAGAAAAAATAAAGTCATGAAATTTGCGATATAAGTGGATTAACATGGAGAGTATCATGCTAAGTGAACTGAGTCAGAAAGAGAGGGACAGACATAGAAGGATTGCACACATTTGTGGAATATAAAGTAACAGAATGGGAGACTAATACCCAAGGATAGTAGAGATAGGGACCAGGAAGATTGCTCCATTACTTGGAAGCCCGACTCACATGCTGGGGTAAAGGAAGCTCAGATAGAGAGGGAACCACCAAGTAAAGGATGCTTGGAGGTCCCACTCGGATGGGAGATGTGTGCTGAAAGTAGACTATACACTGAGCATGATGGCCACTTAATACCTGTATTGTAAAACACAAAACCCAAAAGGAGAGAGAGAGAGAGAGAGAGAGAGAGAGAGAGAGAGAGAGAGAGAGAGTAAAAGGAAACGCTCCTGCCACAGAGTGGGGGAGGGGGCATGGGAGTGGGTGGGAAGGATACTGGAACATTGGTGGTGGAGAATGGGCACTGGTGGCGGGATGGGTACTCAATCATTGTATGACTGAAACGTAAGCACGAAAGTTTGTAAGTGTGTAACTGTACCTCACGGTGATTTGCTTAAAAATAAATAAATAAATTTAAAAAATGGCACTAGTGATCATATTTCAGATGAAAAGACTGCTCTCATTGTTTTCTGGCTTAATGATACCATCAAAACTATAATACCCCAAACACTATTTTTAAAATAAAGGGAGTGACATTATCAAAGTAAAGTATCACTAAAAAGTAAATAAACTCTAAAAACTATTAAATGGTGGCCCACAGGGAGGTTTGGATGTTTTTGTTTGTTCTGTTTCATTTTAACCCGTTCTGAATTTCTATGGGCTATAAATAAATCACTTTTGGTGAGAAAATTTTACTTGTAGTTTGTAAAATACTAGTGAAAAGACTCTGAAAGGTGAATACCTCACTTCAACCGAAATAGAGCAATATGCAAAATTTCTGAAGGATGCTCTGACAGAAACTCCTAAAGGTGAGCCTGATCTCAGAGAAGGAGCAACAGTTGTCAGAATTATTGCCATGACTTGGCACTTGTTTGTGGGCAGGGATCTAGGGACACCCAAGAACTGGGTCCCCAAGGTTCTTTGAAGAGTTGTAAAGACTTGGAGTGAGGGAAAGCTTTACAAATAACACCGGTAAGATGATTGTTTCTCCTTCTAGAGAGAGGAAATCAAGTTCCCTGCTAATTCCAGTAAATCTCTCAGGTAAACTTTAGCTTGTCAGATTCTTAATCTGTGTTTAAGAGGCAGCTGCAAAGTGTCTTTGTAAAGTGTGTGTCTTTTCAAGTAAAGAAGATACAGCATCAAAATACTTGATAAAAGCAAAGTGTTCCTAATTATCCCTTAGGCAAATGAAAATTCTGTTTTGCTCATGAAACAGCTGGAAAAAAATCTGTGGACTATAGAATTTTTAATCTAAGTTTTGACTTTCTCTCCAAAGAATGATTTAGAGACCCATTGTTATAATTTAGCTCAGGTGAAGACAGATAATGAAGATCAAAAAGGTTCTACTGCACATTGAATAATTTCTGTTCATATGCAAAGCAGAGAACCATTTTATATTTTCAAATGAAGAGAATTGAGAGGCTATTCTTCTAATCCCAAGAATATCAATAACCATTGTGTGGTAAGTACACAAACTATGATTTAGTACTTTGATATTCAATGGCAAACCTTTACTATCTTAAAGAACTAAGAAGAAATCATTTATGCTCTGGTCCCAAGATTGAAACTGTTCCTGAGATATTCCTGCATTTTATTACTTATAATGATCATGAGTCCTTAAATTGACATTGTCTTTGCTAAAACATTAGAATTCTCTATTTATGCTATATATTCTTCCTTTATGTCACATTTAACAGAAATCATTCATTTATTCATGTCTTCTTACATTGTTTCCGATATTTGGCTATGATTGCTGCTGGGTATACAACAGAAAACATGAGAGCCACAAGCTACTGTATTCTTGAAAAATGTGAAAAAAGAGAAAATAGCATGTAAACAACCTATGTCAGCAGTACAATAATTAGAATTCAGAAAGGTTAAGACACACAGAAATACTCTGACGGAGTTATAAATAAATCACCATCACGGTCACTGGATTCAAGGGCACTAGAAAGTCCTGGCTCAGATTGGAGTAATAGCAATGTAATGACAACATACTTAATCTTTGTTCTTTGGTGATAATTGGGTGCAAGAGAAACATTTTTGTACATAGAGAATTGAAAGCTAGAAAAGCACCACAATGGGTTGTGCATACTCATAAAATGATAAAAATTCATCAGGGCAAGAGAAATAGTTCAAGGGTTTGAGCAGCAAAGCTTTACATGTAGGAGGCTCTGGCTTCGATACATATTACCACAATGTCCCCAACACATGGTAATGACCCAGAGTACCCAAGCACAGCCCAGTGTGGCTTCCAAACCAAAAATGTTTTTAAAATTCATCAGTGAAGATTTTACATACTATTATAACATAATAGGAACACTTACTGTCTATAGCATGATCCCAAAGGGCTATTAAAGGGACTAGAGCAAAAAAATCTTTTTTCATTGTTTCATGTTCTTGGGAAAGATGCCGAGGAGTAGAATCTCTGGTTCATTTGGGAGCTCTACTATTACTATATTGACTTCACCATACTGCTCATGTAGAGACTGAACTAGAAAACACTTCCACCATTGAATGAGAGTTCATTTTTAAACACATCCTCTGGAAACACTGGTTGTTACTAGGGTTTTTGAAGTGAGTTTATTCTCACTGGTATGAGGTAGTGTCTCATTTTTCTTTCGATTTGCATTTTCCAAATAATTGTGATTATGAGCACTTTCTCATAATCCTATTAGTCATCTTTATTCCTACACTGGGTAACATCTTTCATCTACTCTTCCAATTTTTTAATGTGTATGTTTGGTTTTTTATTGTTAAGTTTAGTGAGCATTTATATACCTGAGATATTAGCTTACTATCTGAAGTATGGTTTGAGAATATTTTATACCATTCAGTAGAGTGTCTTTTATTTTATTTTTGCTTTTTGGGTCACACCTGGCGATGCACAGGGGTTACTCCTGGCTCTGCACTCAGGAGTTATTCCTGGCAGTGCTCAGGGGAACATATGGGATGCTGGGAATCAAAATCGCATCGGCCGCGTGCAAGGCAAACGCCCTACCCACTGTGCTCTATCTCCAGCCCCGAGTGTCTTTTATTTTAGCCTGGATTTCTTTCTTCATAGTTAAGTAACTTTGTGCCTCAATACCAAAACGTTAACACTATTGTAGTCATATTACCCAAACTATAATTTTTAATTTTTTAAGAAAATTTTAGTTTACATTACTAATTAGACACCTCTTTTTGCTTCTATTTTCTTTGTCAATGCAATGAATACTTGAAGATGCCTTGGAAATCATGAGTATTCTCCCTAAGTGTTTCAGATATTCTCCAAGTGTTTCAGATATTTGAGTGGCCTCTGATATACGGAGATAATATTAAAGAAAAAAGGAAATAATATAGAAACCTCTAATACAATATAGGGGACTGTGACCCATTTTGAATAAACTTTTGTGTTGGTATCAGGTTGAAATCGAGATTCATTTTTTGCAACTGGTTTTCCCAGAATTATTTGTTGAAGAGGCATTCCAGTTTTCCCAGAATTATTTGTCAAAGGGGATTTCCGTGCTGTTTTTCTCTTTGTTTTTTGTTTTGTTTTGTTTTGTGTTTGAGGGGGAGGGACACTCCTGGCAGTGCTAGGACTTACTCCTGGCTCTGTGCTCAAGGCTCACTTCATGGAGGTGCTATAGGGGTGCCAAAGATCAAACCAGGGTTAGCTATGTGGAAAGCAAGTGCCCTGCCCCTTTACTATCTCTCTGGACCTTCCTTTTCATTAAAAATGTTTTTCTATTAAGGTACTGTGAATTGCAAAAATATTCACTTTTAATAAAATTAAATGATAGTTCAAATATTGAAAAAAGTGTAAGGTGGACTAAACAAATTTTCCCTAAGTTGCTTCTATAAGATTCTTCTATGATGTTCCTTCATTTTACAAAATTTATGCACAACTGACGTCATTTTATCTTCCCACCACTAGGCTAAAATGCTCTCTTTTCAGGTCCTGAAAGACAAGCTATTCTGGAAAATAAAATCAGGTAAGCTCTCTTCACAGTAGTATTATGCCTCACTCTCTTAATTTACACCTTCAACCGTCTTACCTCACATTTGTGTTTTAGAGGAGGAAAATTTTAGTTTATCGAGAAGCACATAATTCTTCAAAAAGTCTTTTTACCAGGTTCTTTAAATACTACTCCAAAGGTAAATTACTAACCTTTGTTCTTGTAAGGATGAGTGTGACCCATGTATAAAAAGTAATTAGCTAGATACATGACTGAGTGACATCCTAATGTCATGATTGTTGGGCATAGGAATATTTATGGATTTTTTTTAAATGTAGGAGTACTGCTATTTATTCAACCACAGATTAAGCTGACTGAAGCAGGTATGAACTCCACATTACTTTTTTCTTAATTTTTTTATTGAATATCCATGAGATAATTACAAAGCTGCACATGATTGGGTTTCAGTCGTACAATGGTCCAACACCCATTCCTTGATCAGTGTACATTCCCCACCACCACTGTCCCCCATTTTCCTGCTACCACTCCCTCAAAACCCCACACCCCACCCCCAGTCTCCCTCTATTTTTGTGCATTATGGTTTGCAATACAGTTGCTAAGAGGTCAATGTGTTTGTTCAGGGCATTCAGTATTTTTATCGGAATGGTAAGACTAGAGTAGCTTTTTTAACTAGATGACAGCTTTAGGGCGTGGATGTAACTGCTGAGGCTTCCATAAGTACAGGGAGTTGGCGGGGGGGGGGGGGGGGGGGAGGCGGGGGGGGGTAGTCCATCCCGATCCCAGAAAGCCTGGAGATTTCCATCACAAAATCTTCATATCTGAATTTTCATTAGATTATATCTTGGTGAGGTCCATCCTGAGACAGTGGAGTCAGGCCAGGAGCATGGTGTTGCTTTTGGAATGTGGAAGCAAGTGGCTACTAGGGGCTCTGCTTGGGCAGGTACCATGCTAACCTGCCCCCCTCCAATTTACCCCAGCCTGTTCAGCTTTGTGCAGGTCAAAGTTTAACTGCTGCCTTTGATCTCTTTTGAGATTTATTTATAGGTCTCAACCCAAGTTGTTGGGTCCTGCAAGAGACACAGCAGTAGAAGAGCTTATAGGCGGTGCTGGAGTTGGCTCGTGGGGATGACTGCCAGTGTTACCAGGAGTATTGGAAAGTGCAGGGAGGTAGTTCATCCAACTCTGAGAAAGCCTGGAGATTTCAATCACAAAACCCACGTACCCAAGTTTTCACCAGATTATATCTTGGTGAGGTCCATCCTAAGATAGAGGAGGCAGGCCAGGGGCATGGTGGCTTTTGATCTCTTTCTAGATTTATTTATGGGTCTCTGAAGCAAGACTGAAAAAACGAGCTTGTATAGCTGAGCCGAAGGTTGTTTGTGGGCATGACTCCCACATACCTAATTTTTGGCTGTTTTATATCTCAGGAAATTTGGTCCCAAGTTGTTGGGTCTGGCAAGAGGCACAGCAGCAATTTTGTGGTATCAGGAAGCCTGAAGATACCATCAGGCCAATGCACTCATCCCACAGGTATCGGTTGACCTGCTGGTGGCATAGTACCCCCTGTTTATGGACTATAGGTATGATGGTACCTATAAGGTAGCTGAAACAAAACTGATTTCTTTATAATCTCTAGTCTTCCTTCTGAGAGACTGTTCTAGCCTACATTATGCCCAGGAGTCTAGACAAAGATCCACATTCAATGTTTCATCGCTTTTAGTGGTGGCAACCAAGGCAGAGCAATGAACAAACCATAATGCACCTAAAACCTTATCTCCTTCATGTAGAGAGAAAGGATATTTTTTTTAATTTTTAGTGAAACACCATGGGGTACAGTTGTAGATTTACAATTTTTGTGCTTGGGTTTCGATTATACAGTGATCAAATACCCATCCCTCCACCAGTGCCCATTTTCCACCACCATGGATAATATCCCTCCCACCCCCACCCCCCCCATCCCACCCTGCCTCTGTGGCAGGGCATTCCCTTTTGTTCTCTCTCTCCTTTTGGGTGTTGTGTTCAGCAAAAGAGGCATTGAGTGGCAAACATGTTCAGTCCATAGTCTACTTTCAACATGCATCTCCCCTCCTGGGAGGATCCTCCAAACACCCTTTATTTGGTGCTCCCTTCTCTATCTGAGCTGCCCAGAAAGGATATTTTCCTCTAACCAGAAAACAGTTTGCAATTTAAGCACTAAGATCAATTAGTATTTTTTTTAAAAAAATCAATGAATAAGTACTAACAAATCGAGAAAACTTTCAGTGACCAATGTTTTTTAAACAAAAAGGAATTCTGTTATCTTAGAATTTTAAGAGGAATGTTTTCCATCTATGCAATGATTTGCCATTACTACAGCAACAAAAACAAATGGTTAAGGAGAGGGGAGGAAATGTTTTCATTAAGTAAACAAAACAAAAGCTATGGGAATGCTGTGTTTATAGTTAGAGGCAAAGAATTAGAAGGATTAGTTCTTTTCTGCAACCATAAAGCAGTAATAGAGTCATTGTGCTTATTTCTGCTTAAGTGGCACAAGGAAGACAAGCCAAGAAGAGTGTCATACGCCTTTATATGGGAATAATGTGATCCCAAAGAATTGTTGGTCTTGAATAAAGATAACTAAAACTTCATGGGTGAAGGTAAATAATACATTGCTAAGCAAGTTAATTAGGCATTATTAGTTTAGCTGCTCCTTGTAAAACAAAAATAAAGTCAAAACCTTGAGCATCATTGTCATTGCATAAATTAACATGGCTCTTATTCATAGTCACAGTCTTTATAATTAGTGTCAGTCAAATCTCATGAAAATTTTCCTAACACACACAAGTAATCATAGGGAGTAGCCTTCCCAGCAAAAACTAACTTCATAATTATTAAAACTATAGGTACTGAAAAATATCATCATCTTCATCCGAAAACAAAGCATTTGGGGGGCTGAAGCAATAGCACAGCAGGTAGGGCGTTTGCCTTGCACGCGGCCAACCCGGGTTCAATTCCCAGCATCCCATATGGTTCCCTGAGCACCGCCAGGAGTAATTCCTAGGTGTGGAGCCAGGAAGAAACCCTGTGCATCACCAGGTGTGACCCAAAAAGCAAAACAAAACAAAACAAAACAAAAACAACCAGCATTTTCTTGCCTAACACCTTTTTTTGTCCTAGAAAACCCTATGAGTCAATTTTATGGGGGATGAAAACCAAACCACAGAGATCCAGTTCCACTTCCAGTCTTTCTCACCCATCGTGGAGGTACAGATATTTATCTTTGCAGCCTTCCTGCTAATGTACATTGGCAGTCTCATTGGTAATAGCACCATCTTTCTCACTGTATGGGCAGAACATTCACTCCACACTCCGATGTATTTCTTTCTGGCCAACCTGGCAGTTCTGGAGATCTTTTATTCTTCTACTGTTGCCCCACTGGCACTGGTCAACCTCCTTACCATGGGGAGAATACCCATCACATTTACTGGCTGTGGCACACAGATGTTCTTCTTTGTGTTTCTGGGCAGTGCTGACTGTATCCTCTTGGGGATCATGGCATATGATCGCTTTGTAGCAATCCGGGACCCCTTGCGTTACACCCTCATTATGAGATGGCAACTATGCACCCAGCTGTCTGTAGGCGCCCTGATCCTTGGTTTCATTCTAGCCTTACAACTGACAGCTCTGATTTTCCATCTGCCCTTCTGTGGTCACAATATGATCACTCACTTCTATTGTGATGTACTCCCTATCTTGAGACTGGCATGTGGAGATACTCGAAGCTCAGAAGCCATGATCTTCATTGTCAGTGTCATCATCCTTACTATCCCCTTTTCTCTCATCTCCATCTCATATATCTTCATAGTGTCTGCCATTCTGAAGATCCGCTCAGCAGAGGGACGGCACAAGGCCTTTTCAACCTGCTCTTCTCATCTCACTGTAGTTCTCCTCCAATATGGCTGCTGTAGCCTTATCTACTTACGCCCCAGTTCTAGCTATAATCCCAAAATGGGCCGAGTAGTGTCTGTTGTTTATACATTTGTCACTCCTCTCTTGAATCCCTTGATCTACAGCATGAGAAACAAGGAGCTGAAAGATGCATTAAATAAGATGATGAAAAGACACAAACTGAAATAAGAAATGGATTTTCTGGGCTCAGATGAATGACATTAAATCATTCTTCAAAAAGCAATAATAGGCCAGGGTACAACTCAAAGACCTGTGTGCATGCTTTATATATTGGAGGCCTACCAGGTTCGATCCCCAGTACTTCATACTCCCTGTACACTGCCAGGAATAACTTCCAAGAGCATGTCAAGGAGGGCCCATGAGCATTGTTGGATGTAGCCCCAAAATAAAAATGATAATATAGTCAAGAATCACGTGACCTAAGCATTTGGGGAACTCAATGAGAACCTCCTCATTCCTCAGTTCTTATTTATAGCTCTCATATATATATAGTCTAAGTGCTAGAAAGTAGGGTGCTAGCATTTAAAAGAGGAGGGGTGAGAGAGATAATATAGAAGTGATTTCCTTGCATATGAGTAATCCCAGTTCAATCCAGGCACTAATAATGTCCCATGGCCCTGGAGCATTGCCAGATATGGCCTGGAGGGCCACAGAAAAAACCAGTAATGACATAAACACTCTTTTCTCTCATTGCAATATTGATGCTCTTCCCATAAAGAGGTGGGGTACATTCTTTTTTCCCTTTAATTCGGGTAGCACAAAAACTACAGTAGCACTGATGCCATAAAAATTTCCAAACATGAAAGGGGAAACACCTTCAAATGACCCTGCAAGAAAATTTGCTCATAGAGAACCCAGATATTATACTATACTATATATATATATTTTTATCACATTGAAAGCCAAAGACTGTGATGCTTTCAAACTATGAAATCCAAAAATCCTTTGACTTGTATGCAAATGCTTTAGCTAAAAATCTTACTAAGATCCCAGTTGACAGCCAGTACCTACTGCCAGACAATGAGCCAACCTTCGGATGATTCTGGCAACTAACCACAAAGTCACTCCCAGCTTTAACTCAGTACCAACTGATGTCCCCAGGAGCATTTATAAAATGACCACACCTGTCCTGGACAAAATGCCTTCTTTAATAAAAGAAATAATTAATTTTTTAAATTTTTAATTTTATTGGATCACCTCAGATAGGGGCTAAAGCAATAGCACAGCGGGTAGTGCGTTTGCCTTGCATAAGAGGAAAGAGTGTTTATGACCCGAGTTCGATTCCTCCACCTTCGATTCCTCTGCCCCTCTCCGAGAGCCCAGCAAGCTACCAAAAGTATCTCGCCTGCACGGCAAAGCCTGGCAAGCTACCTGTGACAATATTCGATATGCCAAACACAGTAACAAGTCTCACAATGTTACTGGACACACTCCAGCAAATCGATGAACAATGGGAGGACAGTGACAGTGAGACCTGAGATAGAGCATTACAAAGCTTTTCATGACTGGGTTTCAGTCATACAATGTTCCACACCCATCCCTCCACCAGTATAATTTCCCAGCAACCAGTGTCCCCAGTTTCCCTCCCACCTGCCCCCAATCCACCCCCAACCACTGCCTTCCTCTATGGCAGGCACCTCTCTCCTCTCTCTCTCTCTCTTTCTCTCTCTCTCTCTCTTTCTCTCTCTCTCTCTTTCTCTCTCTCTCTCTCTCTCTCTCTTTAATAAAAGAAATAATTATTATAATTTCAAATAACTAAACTTGGGGCAAGTTAACCATCAATGTCTGGGATGTTTGTGCTGTTATATCAAAAGTATCCTCTATCACTTAATATGAGAGAAACAAAAGAAAAACAGAATGCAGACCTTGCCACAAAATTTGTGTCTTAAATGGAAGTTAATAGTCACAGAGCACACACATTGCAAATGTGAGAAGTGTGACTGAGTAGGACCAAAGCAATATTATAGCAGGTAAGGTATTTGCCATGCATGTGGCCAACTGAATTCAATCCCCTGCGCGTCCCATATGTTCACCTGAGCACTGCCAAGAGTAATTCCTGAATGCAGAGCCAGGAATGACCACTGAGCACCACAGCTGGATGTGGCCCAAAAACAGAAAAAGGAAAAAATAAAAGCAATCCTGAGTTCTTAAACTTTCTTGTATTTTACACTGTGTATAATTGAATATCTCAAGAGTTTTGGTAAAGATCATGGGACTTTTGGCAATATTCAGACTTGATTGAACAAGTCTGTCTTCTGTTTTTCAAGGGAATAATACAACCAATAGAAGACACACACACAAAAAAATACTTTTTAGCAAGAAGATGATACAACCCAAAATGACAAAACCCAAGAAATGATAAAACCAAGGTCCTTCTAGTGTAGTAATTTCAGAGAATAGTCTGAATATCTCTCTTTGCTTTCCCAACTTTTCCAATAAAAACCCCAAAGCTAAAAGCTATACTGTCCTCCCTCACTTTAGCAAGGGTAAATACAGGAGTCTGACAAATGCCAGCAACACACTACCAGCAAGATACAGGCACAGGGAATGCCAAGATGTTGGACAGAGAGTTAGGCAGAAAGCTTTCTAGGATGTCTTCTCTTACTCCTAACCCTTTTTTGGTCCTACCTACCTCCATTTCTGTAGCGTGTGCTGTTGTGATAAAATAGGTAACTGGATGCTGCCACAAAACCCTGTTCTGAGGATTCTACAGGAATCAACTAACAACTGACAAGTAGGGAGATATCAAAGAGAACCTGGAGAGGATTTAGACCTGCTGTGAACCAATTTATTGTACAGTTTATTTCTCTGGCTGGTTTTGCCTTTTCATTTCTATATATAGGCTTATGATTAAGAGATCTCAGAAAAGTTTGAACAAATATTATTGATGAAGTAAATGTTTTCGTGAGAATAAATGTTGAATAAGATATATTCAGCTTCTGCCCTTGATCACTTAGTATCATCTTCTCTTGTGAATTATGGGGAAAAATTCTCTCCCTCCCCCCTCTTCCCCCTTCCTCAAAACCTTCAAATAAAACCCATTTTTACTTTCTTAAAAAAGAGACATTTGTATAAAGCACTTACCATGAAAATTGAGTGGACAAGTGAATTATGAGTCAATATGAATATGACTAAGAAGAATTGGGTTATTACTGTGCATTACTGTGGTCTTTTTGAATATTTTAAACTTCAGCTACACTGAATCTAATTTTAAAATTCTTTTTTAAACCCTACCACTAACCTTACCCTTAACCCTAATCGTTACAGCTTGTTTTAAGAGTCTAGCAGGGGAGCCCAACTACTCATCATGTATACCCTAAACTAAAAAATAATCTGTCTTTATTTGGGGAAGGAAGTCCTCTTCCACCAAGTTGAGCAAGAGGACACACATGGACCAGTGATGGAGGAAGGGGACCTCAGCACCCCCCGCCCCCAACCAGATCAGTCACATCAACCCTGGAGATCAATGGGGTGACAGATGTCATAGCCAGATCATCCTCACATCCTTAATCCTAATCTTAACCCTACTCCTAATGTGAGTTTCCAAGAAAAGGTACATGGGCATGAAGGACTAGAGCATTTGGTGGCCTAGAACCACTGCCATCGCCAGCCCACAAACAAAGGACCCAGGAATGGAGAAACAGGGCCCCAGGCTATTCAGTAGTCAGTTTATTTCTCTCTCCTCCCCAGTGTAGTGCAATCTCTCCCCTTACAGCACAATCATAGTTGTGGTTTTGTTCGTAGTTCTAGTCATCATAGTTCCATCATCCTCATCTCATAGACTTCAAAGTCTTCTCCTTTAGTCCTTGATTTTCTATTCATCGTCTAGTCCCGTAGTCCCTTCTTTCCCCTTACAGCAGAGTTATATAGCAATCATGGAGGGTGAGGCACACATAGGTGGGGTTGAATATTGTCACAACAACAGAGGTGAAGCCACTCCTTCAGGGGATGTTCTAGGAGATTATCTCAAAGACAAAATCTCACCTGAGGGTTCAGCACTCCATATTACTAGGAGATCCACTCAAAGGCAGGATTCCATCCAGGGTGTGTTGCTTTATCCTTACCTCAGACAGTAATCCATTTAAACAATCATAGTGAATTTACTTCTTATAATATTTCTAGTCATTTTGTATGAACACAGTAAGAAATATATTAAGCTTAAAGGTTGGCTCTTCCTGGGGACATTCCTATATATATTCCAGACCACAGTACTCAGTCCAGGTTAATTTTTCATATCCCCAGCAGGGCCCTTATTCAGTTACTTCTTTTTGGACTATGACAAAGTCTGTTCCATGACCATGCTCTTAACAACTTATTATACCTAATGGTGCTTAACTTGTCTTGCTTACAGCTTGCCCTGGGTCCATCCAGTCCCTTCATTGGGACCCTGATTTTGGAGTGCTAAGAACTAAGGGCAACTGAGGCTTAAGTCAAGTAAATATGGATGCCCAGGAGTAAATATTATTTGGAGTCAATTAACTCCCATGTTACAAAAGCATAGCATCAACTGTCTTCCTGTATCTATACAAAAAGGACATTGCTAAATAAACCATGCAAATGATATAAAGGAAAGGGAAAAGCAACATAGGATTATTAGTTCTTGATGGAATTGGGTATGCCTCAGAGGCACTGTTGTGGGAGTAACTCATACTTAAGCTCCCTTCAGGAGGAGCAAGGACAACCCAATGTTACCCAACACCCTAACACTACTCTTACCTCTAATGCTATCCTTACCCCTAACTGTATCACTGTATCGCTGTCATCCTCAACTTTCTCGAGCAGGCACCAGTAACATCTCTGTTTGTCCTAGTCCTGAGATTTTAGTAAGTGCCACATTGGAGGCTCTTTCAGGGTCAGGGGAATGAGACCCATAATTGTTAGTGGGTTTTGGCATGTTGAATACGCCACGGGGAGCTTGCCAGACTCTGTCATGAGGGCAGGATACTCTCGGTAGCCTGCCAGGTTCTCCGAGAGCGAGAACTAGACAATATAAGGTCCAGAACCCAGCCACAGCCATGCTTAAGACCACTCTCCACATGCTTGGATGAGCCTCACACATAAAGGAACCAGCAGAGGAACCCAGGTGTGCGGGTGCCGGGGCTGAGATCTCCAAGCCTGCTTGGATCGGGACTGGGCCTCCTCCACCCAGATTTCCCATCTTCTAGTAGCTAGACAGTTACACCCATCAACTCCCCGCCTCCCCCCCCCCCCCACCCGCCTGTGTAATCTCATCAACGACCAAGATTCAGAGACTATAAAACCAAGCTTCTGGAAGAGAACAATGCAGAGTCTCCTGCCCCTGTGCCTGGCTGTCCTCATTGGGGCCCCTTGTAGGGGGGTGGGTTGATTTTCCCTCCCCCAAGCAGAGCCCCAGCAGCTGAGGACCTCCGGAACCCAGCCACAGCCATGCTTAAAACCATTCTTCACATCCTTGGACAAGCCTCACGCATGAAGGAACTGGCAGAGGAACCCAGGTGTGCTGGACCCGGGGCTGAGATCTTTACCCCTAAGGGGGAGAAAAAAACTATTTAGGATCCAGGAAAATAGCTCACAGGACTAGAGCAGATGTCTGGCATGCAAAGAGTCCTAGGCCCAATCCCTCTCACTGCATGGTCTTCCACAGATTGACAGGAGGCCCAGCACCACTAGGAAAGCCTTCCCCCAAAATAAAACACACCTGTAAAAACTCTTTTTTAAATCATAAATTAACCAAGCTTGCTGTAACTACTTTACTTACAAACTTTAACCTTTAAAAAGTTGACACCTTTACAATAATGCAGCATAAAATATAAAAGCACTATCTAGCTGCATAAAACCATTATATTCTCTTACTAAAGGATTTTTCTATATTTATTTCTTTTGGGGGCAAACCCAGCAGTGTTTGGGGGTTATTCCTGACTCTGCACTCAGGGATCACTCCTGGCTGGGCTGGGGAACCATATGGGATTACAGGTGTCAAATCCAGATCAGCCGCCTACAAGACAAGCACCTTACCCACTGTACCATTGTTCTGGCATGGGAATTTTTTTTATTTTTGAATCTATTTTTTACTTTTTTTTTTCACGGTATCACAAGATTTATTACCAAGTTAGCAACAAGGTACAGAAGCTAGAGAAGATGAACAGATTCCCTAATCCAAGAAACATGACTTCAGACTTATTGTGCCTTTCTGCCTGCTGTGTTCAAGATACTAGAAGCCTATTACAGCATATGCACATGCATCTCGTGTGACTCTCCTTACAGACCCAGCTTGGTCCTTCTCCAGTGCCTCCTCTTGGAGTTGTACCTGATCTTGTTACCAGTTTTCATCCGGATCCATTGAGGAATAGGCTGATTCTGCTTTTATTTCTTGGCCAGGAACCGCTTGATCCTGAAAGTCTTGTGGGAAGACATGGCGAAGAGCCACGTTCACACCACGACAATGCGGAGGGAACGAGGGAAAGCTATTTTTTACTTTTTAAGCTTTTTTGCTACAGGCTAATATATAAGGACCAGGATATAGTCCAGAAATCAGGGCACATGCCAGGCATGTACCTGACCTGCTGGGGAACAGTTATCCCCAAGGCACCCTGACATGTTGTGCACAGGGTCCAGGTAGGAGTCTTGCTGTGGGGCAGAGGAGAAACCCCTCCATGAGCGTGGAGAAACCCCACCAGGAGCAGTTGATCACAGCTCACTTTATTGCCAAATACATGCATTTTTACAGTTTTAGTTTATAGGAGGTCCAATCACATTAGACTTTAACACTATTGGCCTATCACTTTTTCCTCTCTGCTTTGTCCCTGGTCCAAGCCCCTTCAAGGCTGTATGCTGCAGTTCAGATTATTTGTTTAAGGCTTATGTGATGGTTTCTGCATTTTAGGCTTATGTGATAGGGGACTGAGTGAGGGTCAAGGCTGGACACATGATACAGGCACCCTGCTTGGTATCTTTAACCAGTTACTCCCTCTTGAAGTTTTAACTTCAGGGCCACTTTGCAAAGTCAGGTTTTTCCTGCTCCAGTGCCCGTTGCCCTGCTCCACACCCACATTCAAACCCCAACACGACATGGTCTCCTGAATGTCAGCAGATGTAGCCCCCGAGGTCCCCAACCACCACAGGGAATTGTCCAGAGATTCCCAGTATCAAGCACTGAGTGACTCAGATATTCTCAAGCACCAGAGGGCCCAAACAGCATTGCATCCTGGGTTCTCTGTTTTGGTGGATAGTTGGATGAGTATCAGTAGGAATGATCCCCAGCTCCCTGGGTACAGCTTGATAGACAGCCTCCCTCATTCTACCCAAAAAACAAAACAAAACAAAAAACAACAAAGAACTAAGATACAGGGCCTGGGAGACGGCTCAAAGGCCTAGACTATATGCATCTCACACAGGTGTAAGGTACAGTCCCAGCACTGAAATCAAGAAGGAGACCTAAGAAAAGCCAGACAAGGCCCCCAAAAGCTAAAATACAATGACAAAATGGCTGTATGGTAGAGTACTCACCTTGCATAAGTGAGGTTCTGGACTCAATCTCCAGCACAGAAAAAAAAAGCTTTTATTGAAAAAAGACTGCAGTGCTGGCAGATACGGCAGAAGCTGGGAAAAACATTTGCAATGCTCAACTGTCCTTCGCAAAATACAAGACAAAGATGACTTCCCTCCGACATCCTGGTGATCCTAGTGGATCTATCCCATCTTCCAGAAGGGCAATGGAGATTATCCATGACTTCCACTCAGATCTCTTTGATAGCCACATCCACCTGCCCACATACTAAATTCCACAGGATGGATATGTCATTCCCAACATTCGCCCTTCCGAAATCTGACATGCCATTTCTTCAGTAAAGAAGTGAACAGCATCCGGGCCAGACAAGGTCAGATCCAAACACCTGAAGAACCTGCTGTCAGTACTCATTAATACACTGGCTTGGCTCTTCACATCACACACTACCTATCTGAATGCAAGGTTCCATTCCAATGGAAAACCAGCAGGACTGTACTACTGTACAAGAAGGGAGACATCCACTACATTGGCAACTATCGCCTGATCTGCCTGTTGTCTGTCCTCTACAAGCTGTTCACTGGAGTCATCCTGAATAGGATTGGCAGAATACTAGATGAAGGACAACCATGCGAACAAGCCGGGTTCCGAAAAGAATTCAGCAAGATCGACCATATCCACACGATAACCAAGCTCATTGAGGTTTCTCGGGAGTTCAAGATGCCACTGTATAATGTTCATTGATTTAAAGAATGCCTTTGATTCTGTTGAGACTTAAGTGGTTATCGAAGCCCTAGCCAAACAGGGCATTCAAACTCAATACATCAGGATCCTCCATGGGCTGTATTACAGATTCACTACCATGATCTCACCATTCTACAAGGAAGTGATCATCCATGTCAACAGAGGAGTTTGGCAGGGATACCATTTCACCGAAACTCTTCAGTGCCACCCTCAAGAAAGTCATGCGATGACTGGAATGGGAAGGAACGGGAGTGAAGAAAGATGGTCAGCAACTACACCATCTCCGCTTCGCTGATGACACCATTCTAATAATACCAAACATTGGCCAAGTGGCTCAAATGCCGGTCGATTTCGACCGTGAGTGTGGAAAGGTCGGACTACAGCTGAATCTCACGAAGACAATGTTTATGAGAAACCATCGCGTTCCTGACGTCCCATTCGCTCTCGGTGGAATGAACATCTCCGAATGCATTATGTGTACGTAGGTTGAGAAGTCAACATGACTAATGATCTGGCACCTGAGTTGCACAGGAGGAAGAGAGTGGCTTGGAACGCCTTCAAGAGCATCGAAGAAATAGCTAAGAGGACAAAGAACCTCCGGCTCTGGGCACATCTCTTCGATTTCACTGTTCTTACTGCATTAACATACGCCTCAGAGACCTGAGCCCTATGAAAACAGGATGAGAACGCTATTCGGGTCTCCCAAAGAGGAAGAGAAAGAGTTATGCTTGGAATATCACCCTTCACTCAAATGAGAGAAAGAATCCGGCGTTCCGACCTCCATCGATGATCAAGAATCAAGAATGCTGTCTCATTTGCCAAGGTGTCGAAAATCAGATGGGCTGGACAGATAATGAGATTTGGAGACGACCACTGGACTAGAGCCATTACTGACTGGATTCCACGGGACATCAAAAGATTGCATGGCCGCCCACCTACCAGATGTTAAGACTTCTTCATCAAGACCCTAAACAATCAGTTTGAGGCTCTTCGTGTTCCTAGAATGAACAGATGCTATTGGGCTACACTAGCACACAACAGGGACATATGGAGATGTTACTGGAGCCCACTTGAGCAAATTGATGAGTAATGGGATGTCAAGTGATCAGGTGATTGAAAAATAACCATGATCATGATAAGGCCAGAGAGATAGTATAGCCAAGGCTGACCCAGTTTCAATTCCTGGTATCTGGTCCTCTGAACACTGCCAGGAGTGATTTCTGAGTGCAGAGCCAAGAGTAACCTCTGAACATGACAGGCTGTGGCCCAAAACAAACAAAATCATGATTAAAAAACTAAGGAATGTTTACATCCCTCCTAGGCCTTGTAAACAGAGCAGGATTAATCAATATCACTGGCCTCCACCTCTAGATCTCATTACACTGGAGGATCTCTAAGGAAAATAAATTTGCAAGGAGCTATCAGCTCATGTGATACCAATGCCTTCAGGAATGTCCTAAAGGAACTACTTGGAATTCTTTTGGAAGAAATGTCACTCTTTTCAGAAATCTCCAGAGTAGGTTTTTTAGCTTATTTCTTTTTTATATTATGATTTGCTTATAAGTAAAAATATATGATGAACATTCCTCTCTACTGATGAAAACCTTTTGGTATTGGGACCTATGTTTTCTTTTGTTTGTTTTTATTTTCTTTTTTCTTGAGAGGTCTACACACAGTGGTTATTCGTCGATTGCCTCGAGCAGGCCCCAGTAACATCTCTTTCATCCTAACCCTGAGATTATATTCAAGGCTCTTTAGGAGAATGAGACCCATCATTGTTACTGGTATTTGGCATATTTGGTACGCCACGGGGAGTTTGCCAGACTCTGCCCTGTGGGCAGGCTACATTCGATAGCCTGCAAGTTTGTCCAAAAGCGGTGAGACAGAGCCGTCCAGAGAGCCCGTGAACACACAACCTTAAGCGTGTTCAACTACCACACACAGTGGTAGTCAGGGCTTAATCCTGGCTCTGAGCTCAAGGATCACTGCTGGTGAGGTTGGGGGGATTATCTGTGAAGTGGGGATCAAACCTGGGTCAGCTACATACCTATAAGGGAAGTGCCCTACCTGTTGTACTATAAAACCAGCCCATATTTTCAAACTTTTTAAGAAGCCTCTTGAACTTTGAAAAGCTTCTGCTAAGTCCTCTGTAAATTTTCTTGGGGGTTCTTTCTTCTCCTGTAGTTTCCTTTTCTCATATTCTTCCTCAATTGACTGCATTACTGTTCCTGTTCCAACAACTCGTGAGTCAGTTTTTCAAATAACACCTCTAAGAGTTCCTCATTGTGATTTTCATGCACACCCAGATTAAAGTTGCTTGCCATTTCAGCTACATTCTTGCTGATTTTTTGCTATCTCTACAGCTTTCACAAATTCTCTGAGGTCTTCAACAATCCTCAAGTGTCTTCTTGCAGATGCCACCCACAAACTCCCATAAGTACTAGCACCTTAACCCAAGCAAAGTTCTTTTTTTTTTTTTGGTGGGGGGGGGGACCAGGTGGTTCTTGGGGTTGCTCAAAGTGATACCTGGAGACCATGAAACTGGGAATCTTAAAGGCAAAGCATGTGATCAAACCCTCTGAGCTATCTTTCTAGTCCTCTGTAAAATCTTAACACGCTAAAGGTTGTGTGTTCATGGGCTCTCTGGACGGCTCTGTCTCTCCGCCCGCGCCCGCGTTCAGTGCTCTTGAGTCACTGTGTGTGGCCTGGATCAGTATAGCTGTTCTCTCTCTCAAGCTTGAGCCCCTCTTGCTCTGACTCTGGATCTCTCTCGCCCAAGCCTACAGTCTTAGTTTATATAGCAATCATGTAAGGCAGTGACACAAAGGTGGGTTGAACATTAACAAATCAACAAAGAGAGGTAATACAACTCCTCCAGGATTTTAACTCAAGGATAAAATCTCATCTAAAGAGATTATTCCAGATTACTAGGAGATCTGCTCAAGGGTGGGATCCCAACAAGGGTGTGTTCTTTCCTCAGCTAGTAATCTACTTAAATAGTTGTAGTAAATCTACTTCTAATATTTCTATCAATGTCATTCTGTATGAGCACAGTAAGGGACATAAATTTACAGTTTGGTTCTTCTTGAGGACATCTCACTATATATTCCCCAGTCCTTCAGGCCAGGTTAGTCTTCCTAGCACCAGCAGGATCTTAGTCTCGTCGTTACTTACTTTTGGATCATGACAGCATTTGTCCATGATCATGCTCTCAACTTATAGTTGAGTATCATGGCACCTTGGCCTGGCCCATTTCAATGCCAGGGTAGCTCACAGCTTGGCCTGGATCCATTCAGTCTCTCATTGGACCCTGCTTTTGGGGTGCTAGGAACTAAGGGCAACTGAGTCAAGAAAGCAGATGCCCAGGAGTAAATATTATTAGGAGTCAATCAACTCCCAAGCTACAAAGCATAATATTAACTGTCTTCCTTGTGTCCATACAGAAAGGACATTGCTTTAAGGTAAACAATTCAAAAGGCATAAGGAGAGGAGAAAGGCAGTATTAACTTATAATACAAGTTCAGTGCTGTGGGATGAGTGTGACCCGATAAACGTAAGCTACCTGAGGAAGGACAAAACAGTGTTATCCTACAGTCCTCAAGCAAAGGGCTTAATGCCCTTCTCACTTCTGTACAGAATTATATCTGTCTTCCTCAGTTGTAGCAATGGCCTAGGTAAACGTGGTCCTCTGGTAGTAGACCTTGTGTAATCCATTGATTTAATAAAGGGTGGTACTGGAAGAGATGCCATTTTGGTGTTAGTATGATCACCAATAAAAAGAGTTGGAGCAACAATAAAATCTTTTTTTTTTATTTGAGGTGGGGGGCAGTCACACCAGGCCATGCTCAGTGGTTACCCCTGGCTCTGCACTTAGGAACTACTCCTGGTGGTGCTTGGAGGACCATATGGGATATTGGGGTCAAACCTGGTTTGGCCATGTTAAGGCAAATGCCCTACCCACTATACTATCACTCCTGCCTTCAACAATAAAATCTTGAAAGAGGTGTTATTTTCCCAAAAAATACCTTATTTCATTAGCCTCCCTGTAGTGCTTGGGGAACCATGCAGTGCCAAGGACTGAACTTGGGGCTCCCACATATTAATCATGCACCCCAGAGCTTTGAGCCATCTCTCTAGATCATTTTACCTTCTAAAGTTATTATTTTCCTTATATTTATAAACCTTTGGTACTAATATCTATTACACTAAAGTTTCTCATAACTTTTGTGATACCTGTCATAAGTTCCTTGACTACATGCATAATGATCTTCTGAGTAGGACACCAACTTGCTTGCTCTATATCTTTGCAAATGCCCAAGAACAATGTCTTAATTCAACACTTTGCAAAGAGTATCAACCATAACCACTAGCATCAGCATCATTTGATAAGTTATGAATACAATGCTCAGGTTCCACTTCAAACGTATGGAATCAGAAACTAGGACACAGCCCAAACATCTGTGTCTTAACCAGCCCTCTGGATAATACTAAGCATTGCTTTAGGATTGTACATTTCATAATGAAAATGAATCACACAAGAAAGCAAAATTTGATTCTTTGAATATATAAACACACACGTATTGAGACTGTATATTCCACAATGGATTGTTTGCAGCTTCTGAAATAAGAACAAAACAGTGCCAAAGATAGCCCAATACTTTTCTGGTTTGTCCTCTGGGCTATTAAAAACTATCTCTCTCACCCAAATGGCAGCTAAAGTGACTTTTTTCTACACACTAAAGGTATACTTTCTAGAAGCATCTTATTTCTGAAGAATCACTTGTGAAAAGAATTTGTAGCTCTATCTTAATAATGTGCCTACTGGAAACTAGATATGAGATTCTCACTAATCTCCCTCATAGACAGCTACTGAAGAGGAAAAATGTGAATCATTTCTCTATTCCTCTCTAGGACTTGGTTTTCTGTTCTTTAATCTCTGCTCTTTACTTTTCTTTCTTACTTTCTTTGATCTTACATTGACTTAACCATTTTCTTATAGAAACTGCTTTAGCTATATTTTAAAGGTCTTGATCTGTTAGCATTCAGATCTGATTATTTTCTACTCTCCCTTAAGTCTTCTTAATTGGCCCCTGAAAGTAAAGTTTTTAGTTTTTTAATCTTATTTCTAACCTAATAATCAGAAAGTGAAATGTTCATTATCATGGAATGCAAACTCTGCAAAGGGCCAAAGAGCAAATATCTTAAGACTCTGTTAGCCAAACGTCTGGTTTTTTGTTTGATTTGTTTGAGGGTCACACCCAGTGGTATTGGAGGGTTGCTCCCAGTGTTAAGATTTACTGTAACCTTACGTGTAGGGGGAAATTTTACATATATAGGCCTTACCTATTTCATGTAAACTCCAAAATATATTAGCATAGAATTTCTTTAAAAGTTTTATTAATGACAAGTAAAGATATGATTATTACCATAATGAGATTCAAGGATAAAATGAAACTTAATGTAATATACTTTAGATTCCAGAATTGAAATTTTCCTTATGTAAGAGAATAGGCCTTTTATTCTATTATTTTCAGTGGTTTTTAATTACCTTATTTGCATAGCAACTGAGAGTATCCCACCAGTATGACAGAGCCTGGCAAGGTTCTCGAGGCATATTTGATTGGCCAAAAACAGTAACAAGTCTCACAATCGAGACATTACTGGTGCCTGCTCGAGCAAACCGATGAACAATGGGAGGACAGTGCTACAGTGCTACATAGGTTAAAATCATATAATAATAACAAATTGACTCTTAATGATTTATTATATGACCATTCTATTTTTTATTTATTGAAGTTTTGTTTGAACAAGCAATATAGAGTAAATTTGATATGTGCCTAAAGGAAGCAGGTGGGGACTGGGAAGTAAACTAGGGAAATTGGTGAAGGTAAGGTCACATTAGTGGTGTTGGAACACTAAGTGCTTGAAACAACCATATGATGAACAACTTTGTACATTATGGTACTTTTTAATAAAAAAATTTTCTTTGAAGATTTACTGTAGCCTAAGTACATGAAGATTGTAACAGTCCATGCATGCTCCAAAACCAATTCTCAAAACACTGGTCTGCTCTAATCTTGAAGGTTCAGGCCGAGCTTGCATGTACATTTGCTTTGTTCAACTGTCATGGCAATATTGACACTAACGCTGATCCCTGGGGCCAGAGGTAGAACCGCCTGTAGGGCTCTCTTGCATTGCACGGGGCTGTCCCTGGTTTGATTTCTCCCACACCCCATATGGTTCCCAAAACCCTCCCAGGAGTGATTCCTGAGCACAGAGCCACGAGTAAACCCTGAGCACCACCAGATGTGATCCCCTCCCCCCACACAAAAAAAGAAAAAACAAAATTGAATCAGCCGGATCTCATCTGTCAGCTGTCACTGGGTGATGTGAGGGTGTGAGGGCAATTCCCGACACTTCTTCGTGTTCCACACCTGGAAGTGGAGAAAGCAACAGGGTTCTACCCTGTGCAGCTGGCAACACAACAGGATTTCAGTGAGATAATCCCCATCACAAGGAGCTGATCTAGCGAGACTCCAGTCGTGATACAATTAGAAGTCAACCAAGAAATCGATTATGTTTAGATTAACTTGGCGGACATCTGATCAGAGCTAAGACGCTGCATCCCACGGGACAACTTTCATTTCCTAAACCCTACATTTTAACATGCGGAGAACTGTCCTTCTGCGGGGGGGACAGGTGCGCTCTAAGATCCCCGGAGTTGCCAGGGGGACGACTGGGTAATGACGCAGGTTTAGTCCGTCGGGCAGCGCGAGAGGGTGCCCCGAGTTCAGGGAGAGCTCTCAGAGCACCCGACTTCGGCGCCAGGGTGCCAAGCCTGAAGCCCTGGGCACACACTTTCCCTGGCTTTGCCCTTCCGAGGAGACGGTGTCACCCAGCCCACGCAGACCGTCACCCGCCTCGCGGCTCCCACCACGGCTGTGCCCGGCGCTCTGGCTCTGCGCGCTCCACGCGCAGGGAGCGCCTCGCGCCAGAAAGAAACGAACACCCTGACAGAACCTCGTGGCTTAAAAAAAAAAAAAAAAAAAAAAAAAGGAAGAAAGCGCCACCAGTTATCACTCGGAGACACATCAATCACCACCGTGACTGCTGTGGCGGCGACGAATTCCGCCTCTTTTCCAGCGCCCAGAACTTCCCTCCACCGCGACTGTGGGAGCCCCCTGAGGAGCCCGAGAGCGGAGCCCGGGCGGGGCGTTGGAAAGAAAATGTTAAAAAAAAAAACAAATAAACAAACAAATAAAAAAAAATAAGTTGTAAGATCACCATTTCGCTGAGCCTAGAAGTCCTCAAAGCGCGGCGGATCCTGTGACAAATCACAAGGGTTTCCCTCCGCCCCGTGGGTGACGAGAAGCTCGTGACTGGAACCTGAGCGCTGGGCGGGGCTGAGGGGAAACCGGGGGGGCGGGGCCGCGAGTCCGGAACGCGAAGGGGAGGGGGGGGAAGCAAAGCCCCCGACGGGCGGCGCGTGCGCACTGCGCCGCCGCGGGACCTCCTTCCCGCCGCCGCCACTCGGAAGCGAGCCGCCAAATCTGTCCCCGCGCAGCCGCCGCCGCCGCCGGGCGCCGAGCCGAGCGGCCGCCCTCCCTGAGGCGCGCCTGCGCACGTTCCCACGCACGCTCCGGCGTACGGCGGCGGCCAGGGGTCGCGAGCCGGTGGAGCACCCGCGCGCGGAGGAGCCCGGGGAGTCAACGCTTCTTTTCCCTCCCTCCCCCCCATTCCCCTCCCCGCTCCCTCCCCCCCCTCCCCGAGAATGTTCCGCTACGAGGTGAGCTGTTGCGACCGGAAGTGACCCCTCCCTCCCTTGCGCGCCCCTCTTCCTTTCTCACCCCCCCCACCCCACCACCACCACCACCACCACCACTGCCCACCCCACCCCATCCCACCCCCTCGCGGGCGCATCGGTCCCGCCGCGCTCGGAGTTGCTGGAGAGTTGGGGGGTGGGGGTGGGGGTAACTGGGGTGAGGTGAGGAGGGGCGGTCGGTAAGACGCGCCGGCAACTGAACCGAGCACGCCCGTGGGCCTGGGGGGGTCGGGAGTGGGCTGGGGAGTGGGGGGTGGTCGGTCTCGGCTTTCCTCTTCCAGGGACGGTAAGCTGGGATCAAGGGGCGGGACTGCCCGATCGGTGGCCCCCGGAGAAGAGTTGGCTTGTTGTTTGGGGGTGGGGAGGGCCCATGAAGTGCGCTGACGAGGAACACCCCCCTCCCCCCTCCCCAGCCCTCGTCCACACTGCCCTACCGCACACACACACACACCGCCCGGCGGTGTCTTCCCCGAGGAGAGTCGCGGAGGGGAGCGCGTTGCAACCCACCCGGGACTCCTGCGGAGCAAAGAAGGCACCGGGGAAACCCCAGAGACGTGTTTCCCGCCCAGGACCCGGAACCGACTTGGTTCCGATTGCACGCACGCGCTCACACACGCACACACACACGCGCGCACACACACACGCGCACACACACACGCACTCATAGTTAGCCTGCGCCGGTGGGCTCTTGGACTTGGCCCTGGACGGCGACCCGAAGACCCCCCGACCCCCACCGGGGGGCTCCGGGTGGGGAGGGGGGCGTGTCCTGCGCGGTCCCCGCGGTCCGGGCAACGAGGTCCGTCTCACGCGGGTTGGGTGCGATCGTGCCCGGGGATGGAGCAATCGACGAGAGCGAGCGGGAGAGGGCTGACCCTGCCGACCCATTCACGGTGTGACCTTGAGCGACGCCTCGTCTCGGGACACACAGTTTCTGGGTTGGTACCTTGAAAGGGGCAGCGGGTGTCCGAGGGTGCTGCCCGATTGCAAACAGAACACCTGGGTGAAGAGGACCCTTGGCGGGCTGCAGGGGGGGGGGGTTGAGGGGCTCCGCCTTCCAAGTTGGAAGGGGTGGTACCCTGATTGTGGCGGTTCCGGGAGCGCTTTGGATGCGCGTAGTGGCTAAGAGCTAGCCGCCCCCCCCCCCCCCCCCCCGCCCCATCCCGCCTTCCCGGAGATCCTGGAATTGTAATTCTTGGAATACGAAGAATTGCAAGCGCACAGATCCTTGGTCTTTGATAGGGACCTTTTCAGATGAAACTTATTTCGATGATTTGTAAATCAGAGCTGAGATAGGCAGTGGTTGGAAATTGCAAGTGTGTTGGAAGTTAAACTGGCGGAGGACAGTGGTTAAAATAGGCCATCGCTGGGTTGTTATGGTGACAAGTGGCGTCGTTCAGTAAGTCTTTGCTTCGTTTGTTCCTCTGAGGTGAGGCTGAGGTTTCAGAACCTAACACGGGGCTGTGACACAATAGGAGCTCCAGAGCCATTCATCAGAAAGAATGTAACGGGGCCCAAGTTTGCACACGCCGCCTCCACGGAGCTTTGAGTTTGCTATGAATTTGCACGCCTCAAAGAGGGAGGCCCCGGACCTTGAATTTTTCCCAAGAGTTCTCATTTAGTTGTGGGTGAAAATGTAACTTTCTGATGTTACCACTGGAACTTGGGCTGTAGGAAACAGAAAGAAAAACGAAAGGGGAAACTTTAAAAGGAAATAGTACAGTGGTTGAAAAGATGGGCTGAATGGGGAAGATGAGAGTTTTGTTGGAAGCTATTCATGTAATTTAAGCGAATTAATAAGGTGGTCGTTTTCACTTGTCACTAATATCTAACCATGAGTTAATAGGATATCGGGGGCCTGATTTCATGAAGAAATGTTATTTTTAGATTCTTGATGAAGATAGATAATTTGGGGGGAAAGGGTTCATGAAGGAAGGAATAATCAAGAGAAATTCTCAGATCTTCCAGTCTCAGGGAAATTGGAGTCTGGAAAAAATTCTGTCTTTACAAAAAGTCATAATGATATTATTATGTTGATAGGGGAGGTAAGGTGAACATTTTTAGAACTTTTTTTAAATGAGGTTGTGAACTTCATAAATAGATTGTCTCTTTTCTCCTATTTTTTAAGTCTTTGGAGGATTGCCCTCTGGATGAAGATGAAGATGCTTTTCAGGGCCTGGGAGAAGAAGATGAAGAGATTGATCAGTTCAATGATGATACATTTGGGTCAGGTGCAGTTGGTAAGTACCATCTTTCTCTTATAACAACATCTTGGTTTCTTGCTTTTTTTCCCCAATGGTCACTTTTGTCAGTAATGTTATCTTGATAGATGTAACCTTAGTAATTTGACAGAGTATCCTCTTCCTGAACTCCCTGGTTTTGGGCCACACCCAGCAGTGCTCAGGGTTTATTCCTGTTTCTTTACTCAGGGATTATTCCTGGTGGGCGTGGGGGGCCATATGGGAAGCAAGGAATCAAATCCAGATCGCCTGCATGCAAGGCAAGCACCCTAACTGCTGTACTCTCTCTAGCCTTGGTCACCTTGATGTCTTAATCAGAGCAATCTTATTTTTATTAGAAGCATCTACCCTACTCCCTTGGTCCTCTTTTTTTTTTTTTTCCTTCTAAAGGTAGATGTTCCTTCAGGCCTTTTCCTTCAGCTGTATTATCTATTACTCTAAGTTGACACTATAATTAATTCCAGTGGTTAGAGATGATGTGTTGTTGTTTGGGGGGGCCACACCCAGCCAGTGCTTAGGGCTTACTCCTGGCTCTGCACTCTGAGATCACTCCTGGCAGGTGATCTCAGTGCCTAGGAGAGGAAGAAGAGATTGATCAGGGAACCATACATAGTGCTGGGGATCGAACCCAGGTCACGTACATGAAAGGCAAGCAACTTCCCCACTGTGCTGTTAGATGTTTTACCAACTTTTAAAATAATTCCCAAAGACAGACATTTCTTCTTGTGGTATGAATAACTTTAGAGAAATCATTGGACTAGGAGAAAATTCAGATTTGGTTTAAATATATGTTTTAAAATCATATGTTTCAAATGCACTTGATCATTAGTATATTGCATGCTACCGTTTTATAGTATTTTCAATAGAATAAGATTTTATTTTGAGAATTTTGATAACAAGTTCATATTTTACAAAACTACTGTTCAGAGATTTAAAAAAAATTCACATTCCTGAGACAAGAGAGAGAAACTTTAATGGGCTGGAGCACATGCTTGGCATGCAGGAGGCTTGGGTTTGTCCCGACCATCACATTGTCCCTTGAGCACTGACCAGGGAGTAACTCCTGACCTCTACCAGATATGGCTCCAAAATGACAACAGAGTCTTTATTCCTAAATATAAATAAATATTCTCACTTCCGAAGCACATACTCTAAAATTGGAAAGATCGAAAATATTAGCATGACCATTGCGTAAGATTGACGGGAAAATCATGAAGTATCCCAGGGCAAAATAATTATTTTTAGAAGTTGGGAAGGATTAAAACTTAAAAAACAAAAGACACTAAACTTACCACATACACAGTTAAAATCATTGAGATGGGAAAATTAGAAAGCAAGAGCTTATATGTAAAATTTGAGAATTAGACCTCCTCGAACAAGTTTAGAAATACATTCAAATTCAACGGTAACTTTTTTTAAAAGGAGTAAGTGCAAGTCAGTGCGTGATTTTTGCTTTGACTGTTGATGTTGAAAAGCACTACTAATGGTGTTTTTGTTAGTATATATAAAGATGAGAGGGCTGGCCTAGATTGATCCCTTGTATGCAGCCAACTCGGGTTCAATCCCTAACATCCCATATTGTCCCCTGGGCACCATTAGGAGTAATTCCTGAGTGCAGAGCCAAGAGTAACTAACTAACCCCTGAGCATCACTGGGTATGGCTCCAAAACAAAATATATAAAGACGAGTCATTTCTTTGAAATCTTTGTACTTCTAGCTATGCAGCACATATTCAGTCAAGTAATAAGGAAGAAGAGAAAATTTAGCATTCCATATTATTCCACGATGTTGAAAATAAAAATATAATAAGTCTTTAAAATGTTATGGTTACTGGTTTTACAATTTAAATTTATTAAAGTTTAGTCTAAATCTAAGGTGAATGAATTTGCAAAACTAAGGAAGTAGATTAATGCAATTAGGGTTTGCACAGTTTGGTGAAGAGCTAAAACTGCCACTGTTGGGAGCCACCCGGAGAAGTATTTAAGGTAGCAGCTAGCCTCACCGCAGAATGCAAGTAAAAGCTTCTGGATTATAGCCATAATTTAGGCTATGAGATCATTGTACAAGATGACATGATCTAAAAATGCTGTTTGCTCTCCAAAGAGATTGCAGGGAAGGGCAAATAGATTGGAATTACCAAATCTAAAAACTGATGGGAGTTGCAAATTGTTTTGAATTAAGTATAAAATATAGTAGAGACTACAAATATTGTATGCTTGTTTCTATAATTTTTTTTTCCTCTTCAATTTCTTAGCAAATTTCTGTGTTTAACTTAAGTTGATGACTATTCTGGATACTAGGATGGAGCAAGCATGGTGATGTTTTCAGTTTTCAACCTGCACAGAAAAGGAAGTGTTTCCTTTTCCTTAACTTTCAGAATGCTCCAGTCTTTTATGTTCCTTACAAGATGGGGGGAAATCATCTTTAGTGTATGGGAGGAGCTGGAGTGATAGTACAGTGGGGAGGGCCTTTGCCTTGCACATGGCCGAGCGGGGTTCGATTCCCAGCATCCCATAGGATCCCCCGAGCACCACCAGGAGTAATTCCTGAATTCAAAGCCAGGAGTAACCCCTGTGCATCGCTGGGTGTGATCCAAAAAGCAAAAATATATATATATATATAAATATATATATATATATATATATATATGGGAAGGGTTCTCAGTGATGGTGTAGCTCCTGACCTGGGTTTGACCTCAGGCACCACATATAGTCCTCTAACCCCACCAAGAGTAATTCCTGAACACAGAACTAGTAGTGTGCCCTAAAAATACTGCCAGGTGAGGAGGTAATAGAATATAGAATGGTTAGGGTATTTGACTAGCATACACTAGAACAGGTCCAATTTCTGGCACCACATGGTCCTCCAAGCTTCTCAGAGTGCTACCCTGGGACCTCCCCAACCCCTCTTCCAGCACCCAGTTAGCTGAGAATCAACGGGGGCAGGGGGTGTCCCTGGATCTCTGAGCATTGCTTGAGAAGCCCCCAAAATAAGTATAAGGAAATGTGCAAAAGCGCCCAGGGTTGTACAGTAGAAGGTAGAGATAGTGATAGAACATATGACTAGCCCAGTTGAATTCATTGAGATTTAAATAATACTGTATTGTAAATTTAAAATCTTCATAACATTTTAATTTCTATTAAAGTAGAAAGGGTTTTTTTAAAAGGAAAACTACTTTCTAAGTTAAACCTTTTACTTGTTTAATATACCTATGCAGTCAATATGCAGTTGGTGTTGAAAATTCTAGCCAGTAGGTAAAAAGTCAGACCTTTCGCACGTTTGGCTTGAAACTTTTAGCAAGAAATGAAGGTCATGAATGATGCCCATTAGTACTGTAGTTATTTTAAGTCACTAGCTACAGATACTCTGATGTCACCTTTCCTTAAGAAACTAGTCACTGTCTGCTGCATGGAAAAATATTTTCATCATCTTGGGCAGTAAGTGGGCCACAGTAATCTCAACTCATGCTCTAAAAATAAAAGCTTACACATTAAAGGTGCTTATTATGTGTTGGGCACTCTTCTAAGAAATGTTTTACATGTATTATTAATTCTCACAGTGTCTTTGTAAGGTAGATACTATTATTAACTCATTTTAACAAATGAACAAAAGTGACAGGTTAAGTAACTATTAATACAGTCAGTATAAACTGCCAGTTACATTAAAACGGTCTTTGGGGAAATCTTTAGGAATATCCTGTCTCCATTTGGAAGGGCTTCGTGTTGTCTGCTCCTTTCTTGATAGTTGCTGTACTCTTTGGTAACTTATATCATCATAAAATAAAATAATTTTCATGTTGTTCCATTAAATCTCTTGTTTTATTTCTGTTTGATAATATTCCTAAAGTAGACTTTAGGGGAGTTACTATAAGTATCAGTTTAAAAAAGCCAGGAGGAGTTCAGTAATTCATGTCAGGGTCTAATTAGCTGAATGTTTAACAGCTTTCATTTCACTTTTCTTTTACCTACCTTTTGCCATTTCCCCTAATGTAGGTTGAAATTAAGTGTTAACATATCTAGGTGTTATATTTTTAGATAATTTGAATAAAAATAGTGAAATATCCACTTATTATTGCTTCAGATGATTTTTCATGTAAGAAATCTATGTATTTTATGGCATAGATTTCTTTGCTAACATTTTAATAAGTAACAGTAAAATCATAGCAGCTGGTCTTGCCATAGTTTTTTTTCTTACCATATTTTTATTTAACCACTTTTTATTGTTTTTGATTTTGATCAGTTTTTCAAACAGGATCTCGTTTATAATATGTGCTCTATGACAGTTCAGTTACACCCTGGTCAGAACCAGTGTATTTTTTAATGTAATTACTAACATCAGATAAACCGTTTGTCTTTGGTATGATCTGGTAAAAATGGTAAACAGGAGTATAAAAATACAACTCTACGGCATTAAAATCAGTCTGTTCACTTTGTAGGGCCAGAGAGCTAGTAAGATACCTGTCTTGCACACAGTTGGCCCAGGTTTGATTCTCAGCACCCCAAATGGCCCTCCAGGCATGCCAGGAATGATCCCTAAACAAGAGAGTCAAGATTAAGCATTAAACACTGCTGGGTGTGGCTCTAAATTTTAAAATAGGCCAAAAAAATCTGTTAACATTAAATTTAGAAATGTAAAAAAATTCCTTAATTCAGGATTGCAGATTTCATTTTCTAGGCCTTGCTAAATAACAAGAGCATATTCCCCCTGGGGCGATAGCACACAGCGGTAGGGCGTTTGCCTTGCACGCAGCCAATATGGCCGACCCGAGTTCGATTCCTCCGCCCCTCTTGGAGAGCCCGGCAAGCTACCGAGAGTATCTAACCCGCAGGGTAGAGCCTGGCAAGCTACCCGTGATGTATTCAATATGCCAAACACAGTAACAACAAGTCTCACGATGGAGACGTTACTGGGCCCGCTGGAGCAAACAACGGGAGGACCGTGACCCTGACCGATATTCCCCCTAAAAATTTGCTCGTGAGAGACTGGAGTGACAGTACAACAGCGAGGCTTTGCATAAGGCTAACATCTAGGCTTTGCATAAGATGTCGCCTGGGGAGGATAAAAACTGCATCAAAACCTGATTTTGATCCGAATAACCTCAAAGACCCTGAGGGGAGATCTCCTACCTTTTTCAATCCCTCTTGTCTTCCCTTGATTCGTCCCATCCAGAGATAAACCTTGCTGTCTCTTTTGCCATATAACCACAGAACAATTTATCTTTCACAAGCGCCTTTGCTCAGTGTCACCTCAGTGAGATGTGCCTCTGACCATCCTATTTAAAGCTTACCTGCTTGAAAGAATTGCAGGAATTCAAAAATCTTTGTCCATTTTGTACAGTGATCTATCCTTAATGCACAAGATAGTCCATGGCACATGATAGTTGTTCAATTATCATGGGAGTTAAATTTTTAACTGGGTGGCAGCTTTGGGGGGTGTGCATGACTATAGGGGCTTCCAGAAATATAGGGGTTGGGGCCAGGGGGGTGGGAGTGCATCTCCAATTCTGTGAACACCTAAAGATTTCAGCCATAAAACCAGTACACCTGAAGTTTTCAGTAGATTAATTTCTGGGTAAGAATCGTAATCCTGGTGTTTTCTAAGAAGTCTTCCAGGCATTACTCTAGATGCCGTGTGATGTTAAGGATTGAACCTGAGTAGGGTACATGCAAAGTAGACTAATTCCTATACTACCCACGACCTCATGCTTTTCTTAATTATGAAATGTCCATTTTTACTGTACCCTATAATTTGAATTTCATTTTATGTCTCAGTAGAAATTCCACTTTGCAGGTGTCTTTAGGAGTCAGAATTGTGAGTTTGACTAAGACTTTCCTAAAAAATTTTATTTCTGGCATAAGTTTTATTATTTTTTTAATAATTTCATTTTAGATGATGATTGGCAAGAAGCACATGAGCGCCTGGCCGAATTGGAAGAGAAGCTACCAGTGGCAGTTAATGAACAAACAGGCAATGGAGAAAGAGATGAGATGGATTTGTTGGGTGACCATGAGGAGAATCTAGCAGAAAGACTTAGTAAAATGGTGATTGAAAATGAATTGGAAGATCCAGCTATCATGAGAGCAGTACAGACCAGGCCAGTTTTGCAAGTGAGTAAGTTACTCTGATTGGAGAACTATAGCAGATTAATAATTAAAGTGAGGCGTTGAACTTTGCCATTGTGTTTCACCTGCTAAAACAAGAGAATTATACGTGCCATGGAAATTTGTTAATAGGATTCCTGATGAAAATAATTCTGGAGTTATGTTAACAAACAGTGAGTGATATCCTAGAAGATTATACTTTGTTTTTACTCTCAATTGTTGCTTAGGCACTATGATTTACAATATTCTTAATAATAATTTTTCATGCATACAGTGTTCTAGTACCACAACTGCCACCCAACTCTCAATGTCCTTTGTCTTTCTCAGGGTCCCCTCCCACTATCTCCCTCCTTGGCAAGCAGTACTTTCTTATTTTCTTAGAGTTGAGGCTCTCTTGGAGCCCTGCTCATAAAACAGTCAGACAGACAGACACACATACATACACACACACACACACACACACACACACACACACACACACACACACACAGTAGATTAATTATACAGAGCTCCTGCACACTCAGCCCTGCTCATAAAACAGACAGGTAGACACACACACACACGCACGCACGCACGCACAGTAGATTAATTATTCAGAGCTCCTGCATTGGTCCAGACCTGTTCTATGTGTTTTCTTTTTTGTTTTCAGCCCCAACCAGGAAGCCTCAATTCTAGCATCTGGGATGGATCTGAAGTTCTGAGGCGAATTAGAGGACCACTGCTTTCTCAGGTATTTAAACATTCTTGAAGTAAATTTCCTAATGGTGAAATGCCTGTCTTCCTTTCCTTGCCGAAACAATGTATAATATATGCCATTTTAAGTTGGCCCCTTCTTTTAAGTGTTCTGTAGCTGTAACTATTGATTGTACTTTCTTGGACTCCATAGAAGTGGTTGAAAGAGGGCTATTGGAACTCAAAGTTTTTATCATTCTAGACAAATCTATAGGGTTGGTTGGAGAACAGTGGTTTTTCAGTGTTTGGGGTGGTACAGGAGTTAACTACAGAATTTCAAAAAGTGATAAAATTTACGTTATCTTTTGGTGGGTGAAGCACATTCTGTAGTGCTCGGGCTATTCTGGACCAAGTGCTCAGAGACCATCTATATGGTTCTGGATGTCCAACTCAGACATCCTACATGCAGATTGTACTCAGTCCTTTCAGCTGTCTCCTCAGCCCTATTCTGTATCTAGATTGTGGTGACAGATCTGTGAATTTATCAAAACTCAGAATTGTATACTGAAAGGGTGCGTCTCAGTGGAAATGAAATAAAAATTAAGATTGGGCGGGGGGACCCACACCAAGCAATGCTCGGAGGTAACCCCAGGCTCTGCACTTAGGAATTAATCCTGGCAATGCTTGGAAGACCATATGGGATGCCAGGGATTGAACCCAGGCATGAAAGCCCTACCCTCTGTACTATCACTCTGGCCCATAAATAAATTTTTAAACTAATTTCCTCAAGGTATTCTTGGTACCTATAGAGATTGTTAAAATATTTCAAGCTAGTTTATTTTCCTCTTTCTTCCCACTTAATTAGGAAATGCCTACAGTGTCTGTATTAGAATATGCCTTGCCTCAGAGGCCACCGCAAGGCCCAGAAGATGATCGGGATCTTTCTGAGCGTGCTCTACCAAGGCGATCAACTTCACCTATTATTGGCAGTCCTCCTGTTAGAGCTGTCCCCATAGGCACCCCGCCTAAGCAGATGGCTGTACCCAGCTTCAACCAGCAGGTACCTCTCATTAACAGGCACTCAGCCCAGGATATTGGGAATCTGGGCAAAATTATTTAGGAAATTGGTAATGCTGGGAGGTGGGTGGAAGATTTGCGTAGGCGTTAGCTTAGAAAGAAAAATAGCCAACTAGGGGAGAAGTTAGTACAAATAAGAGACACGTTCCCCGTCACCCATCACTGGTGCTGCTCCTATTGCTGCTGTCCTTTCATTGGGGGAGAAGAAAAAGGGTAGTTAACCACACTCCGTGTATCCATCCTTTTTAATGTGTTTTGCTGGCTGCCCGAAACATTGGCAGAGAGAGAACTGAAAGCTGGGGGGAGTGGGAACACACAGCACTGTCCACATCCCTTTTTACCTTTAAGATATCCCTGCTTTCCCTAGAGCCTGTGCAGTCCTGTTCCATAGACTTTCCTCCACCTGAAACCAGCAGCTGAAAAGGAAGGCCAATTTGGAAGGTATGGGGGGAGGGTGGTGTTGGTATGGCCTAGTTAGGCTCAGTATCCTCTGACACGGTGGAGCCACAGTGTATCCTGAAAGAGCTGAGCATGGCGGCCATATCACAGGGGCTTCAGAATAGGACTTAGTTAAATCCTCCAGCTTTCTTATCATTCCTTCTCCCTCACTGCTCCCAAAGTATATCCTCCCGGAAAGCATCTGTAAGTCAGGGTATCTGCTGGTACCTCCCTCAGATAGCATGGAAGGGTGGGGATAACTGGAGAATTAGCTAAATCTTCCTCAGTTAAAAGTGGCACTTTGCTTGGTATTTGCGGAAGGAAGTGACCAAGGGTTCTGTCTATGAACCCAGAGATGTAGCAATTTGCTTAGAAGTAGGGCTGTGCGTTGAGTTCTGTGTCTCTACCAGTACTTGAGGGGAGGGAGTGTAGGTGGAAGACAAACTGACTTCATTGAGTGTAGTTGTGTATGTTTGTCCTCGTAGATTCTGTGTCCGAAGCCTGTCCATGTTCGGCCCCCAATGCCACCTCGTTACCCTACTCCCTATAATGAGAGGATGTCTCCAAACCAGCTCTGCACTGTCCCGGTATGACACTGTACAACTTAATGATGTCCTTTATGTATTTTTGTATTGCTGCCTCTCTGATCTCTACTCATACGTAGATAACTCCTAAATCATGCCTATTTCTTGTTATTGCCATCCTTGAATTTCCAGATTATTTTTCTGTGGGGGCAGTTGTACCACAACCAGTGGTGTTCGGGAGCTACTCCTGACAGTTTTTAGGGATCACCATAGTGTTGCTTGGTGCCAGGGGTATAACTGGGGTCAACTTCATGTATGACAAGGACCTTTACCCCTGTGCTATTTCTACTGCCCTCAATTTCTATCTTTAAAAATTTAAATTCAGCAAGATTATCTAATTTCTTGCTAATCCCTTATTTTACTGCTTTACTTTTTTTTAGTTTTGATGTGTAATCATGGTGTTTAGAATTTCCTAGGAGCGTTCTCATATTTGTTTACTAAATAGAACAATTGTAAAATTTTTGAGAATTTCATATTCCAGTTAGTTCTCCGTTTCTGTTGCGTTCTCATCTGTCGATTTACCAGTCTCCTAACATTTTCTTTTCTTTTTTTCAGAACTCTTCCCTCCTGGGTCACCCTTTCCCTCCTAGTGTTCCTCCTGTCCTCAGCCCCCTCCAGAGAGCACAACTTCTTGGAGGAGCACAGGTAGGCCTATGGTTATTCCAGCTCAAAGTGCTCTCTCTTTCCCCAGGTTCAGTAAATGCTGTTTCTTGGATTAGCTGTTAATCGCTTCCTCCTTCCTTTTTCAAAACACAGTTGATGAAATCAGTATTTACTTTTGCGTGGCTTAAAGCAGAGGACCTTGCTGATTAAACGAATTGTAAGATCTTGTCTGCCTTTGTAGCTACAGCCTGGACGGATGTCTCCCAGCCAGTTTGCACGGGTCCCTGGATTTGTTGGTAGCCCACTTGCTGCCATGAATTCCAAGTTGCTACAAGGGCGAGTTGGGCAGATGCTTCCCCCAGCACCAGGCTTCCGTGCCTTCTTCGGTGCTCCAGCCCCTGCTACCCCACCTCCACAGCCGCACCCCCCTGGCCCAGGACCTCATCTCCAAAACCTCAGGTATCAAAGGCCACTGTCAACCATTGTCAGCCAAGTCTCTTGATCTCTTACAAAGTAGCGGTCTTAACATGACAGTACAGAAATCTTGCAGTATTTGCAGGTGGCATGTTTTAAGATGTTATTTGGTCCACAAGTTACCAGACACTGAAAATGTTTGACAGTCTCCAGACTATGTTTTGAATCACTTTTGCTTAAGTCACATGCTTCCTATGTACGTCTGCACATTCACAACTTGATTGCCTCTTAGAAAGTTTTGATAGTTTATCAGTATTGTTTTCACTAATATATGTATAAAAACGGTACCTTACCAGTTAACAAGAATTACACATATACTAAATACAGAACTACAGATTTTAGTACTCTGACAAAGGCAAAATAAATAAATAAATGTGCTAGCTAAGTTTATACAAACTTAGTGCTAGCTAAGTTTATACTAAAGTCGATTCAGATGTTTGATTATACCAAAGTGGATTCAACTTTTTACTTCTGTGAAATTGTGGATTCTTCAAAGAAACAAAATCAATAGGGTGTGAAGAGTATATGTTTACATTTTATGTTTGTGAGACAGTTTTAGGAATGCCGCGTGATTCCCCCACGTGATATGGGGGGATAACAAGTCCAAAATCCATGAAGTAGGCCATCAGGTCAGAACTAAGAGTTAAAGTTGTAGTCTTGAGTCTGAAGTTTACAGGTCAGGATATAGGAGTTGCAGGACTTTTACATTTCAACCTTTCATTACTGTTTTGGGGTCACATTGAGTGGGTCTCAAGAGCTACATCTGACTTGGTGTTTAGGGAATCATGCAGTGTTTGAACTCAGGCTTCCTGCATGGATGCATAATAAAGCATGTGTTTGGCTTATAAAGCTGACTTAAGTTTGAGCCTTAGGACAGCTTAAGTTTTGAATTCTCTCTTGGGGCTGGAGTGGTAGCACAGCGGGTAGGGCTTTTGCCTTGCATATGGCCGACCCAGGTTCGATTCCCAGCATCCCATATGGTCCCCCGAGCACCACCAGGAGTGATTCCTGAGTTCGTGAGCCAGGAGTAACCCCTGTGCATCGCCAGGTGTGACCCAAAAAAAGCAAAAAAAAAAAAAAAATTGTTTCTAATTCTCTGGGAAACCACAGTAAGTTGATGGCAGTTAAGACCATCAGCTGATTGGATGAGACCCAACAACATTATGGAGGGGCTTCTTTTTTCGTCAACTAATTGTAAATGTTAATCATGTCTATGAAGAAGCTTTAGAGAAGCATCTAAGCTAATGTTTGACCAAAGAAGGAAGAGCAGGAGAATTGGGATGGTTTGTGGGGCAGGAAAAAAAAAAAAGGAAGAGGATCCTAACCTAGCCACGTTTTTGTTATAAAATTTACTATTGCATATCTATAAATCAATAGATAGGTAGATCCCATGTCATTTCCAAATATTCAAAACTAAGAACATTGAATCTGTTTTACCCAGGGGCGGAGGGAAGCACTACTGCTTTACTGCTAATAACACTCTTACTGTTGTTGTTGTTGTTTTGGGGCTACCCCCAGCGATGCTCAGGGGTAACTCTAGGTTCTGCACACACTCCTTGCGGTACTCAGGGAACCATGCAGTATGCTGGGGATCCAATCTAGTCAGCTGCAGGCAGGGTAAACGCCTACCCACTTTACTACCTCTGCAGCCCACTGCTAATAGTTAAGCATTTACATTTATAGAACCTGCCCCCCCAAAAAATTAAAAACCCTGATTTTTCCTTCTGAAATATCTCCTCAGCATAGACTTTAACATTCCCTTAGTGAACTGTATGCATTTACCAGTTACTAATATGAAGAATGATGTGGCTCTTTCCAATTTCATGTCAGAATGATGTAATTCAAACCTTATTCCTTTTTCAGATCTCAGGCCCCAATGTTTAGACCAGACACCACTCACCTTCATCCCCAACATCGCAGACTCTTGCATCAGAGACAGCAGCAGAACAGAAAGTAAGTAACCACACTGCCTCTTCATAGATGTTCTTTCCCCACAGATCCTGTTGAGACTCCTTGCTGGTAGTGTTTCATGCATACAGTGCTCTGCCCCACGGTGTCAGCTTCTTTCCACCATTGTCCCCTGGTCCCCTCCCACGTATCCTCCAACCCACACCTTGGATTCTTAGCCAACTCTTAATTTGGGATGAGTGAGGATTGGGCCACATCCTGTGTTGTCAGTTGCTATTCCTGGCTCAGTGCTCAGGAGTGACCCCTGGAGGTGCTCAGGAATCTGTGGTGAGAGGGATTCAAACCGGGGTCTGCTGCATGCCAGAAAAGCACCGGTGCTGTCTCTCCAGCCATCAGCTCTTAATTTTGATGGAGTAACAGTAAATATAGTACTAGGCATTATGGTAATTTCAGGCATTTGATGGAAGAACAAAAGATACAAAATCCTCCTGTCTCCATGGAGATTTGTTTACATATGTAATAAAATTAAATATTGCAGCTTCGTCAGCCTTCAGTTTTATGGTTGTATGTGTGTAAAACCTTTTGGTTTCAAAGATCTTTTCTGAAGTGGGGAAAGAAAACAGGTTTTTTAAACTAAGATTTTTTAAAAATAGTTTGCTCTACCAAACTAAGATTAAAAAAATTATATATATATATATATATATGCAGTAGGGCCAAAGAGACCGTATGGGAGTAAAGTGCTTGCCTTGCATGCAACTTTGGTTGGATCCCCCAAACCACATGTGGTCCCAAGAATACCACCAGGAGTGATAAGCATCAAGCGCCACTACCCAACCCCCCTCAAAAAAAAAAAAAAAAGGTTAAGAACGGATGACTTAAATGTGACTGTTTCAGGCTTATTACTACCAGTATAGCTCTCAATATGGTGTTGGTTTGGGGAGATGTTTTTGTTGTTTTTTGTGCCACACGCGGAGGTGCTCAGGCTTACTCCTGGCTCTGCGTTCAGTGAGGGTCCATATGTGGTACCAAGGATTGAACTAGGGTTAGCCATGTACAAGGGAATTGCCTTAACCCCTGTACTGTCTCTCTAACCCCAGTGAAGTTGTATGTGTGGCGGTGGGGGATACGAGGGGCGGGGGGATATGTGTGTGTGCACCAGGGAGGAGCGTTTGATTTTTTGATTGTGCGCTTGGTAATGCTCAGGGCTTTCTCCTGCCTGTGAGCTCAGGATCACTATCCCTGACAGAGCGGGGGGTCAAATACAGGTCACCCACAGTCAAGGCAAGCTCTGCGATCTCTCCAGCCCAATAAAGTTTTCTAAAGTTTAAAACTTGAAATTTAAAACTTGAAATACACTGAACTACACTTTTAACAAAAGACATCATATGCAAATATGTAACTCCTAGATAAGGAAACATACATGACTTATAAAAATGAAAACTTTTAGGCACACTTGTTATCAGAAAAATGCATGTTAAAATATAATGACCTAATAGACATCTAAGGACTGGAACCCATAATTTGCATGCAGAATTCCTGGGCTCAGTCCCTGATTCCACATGGCCCCCCTAAAAACTTTGAAGAGCTTCCTCTTTTTTTGCATTTTTATTTTATTTTATTTATTTTTAATAGTGAGACATTATGAGGTACAGTTGCAGACTTACACACTTTTCTGCTTGGATTTCAATTATACAATGACCAAATACCCATCCATCCACCAGTGCCCACTTCCCACCACCACAGATCCCAGTATCCCTCCCACCCCCCCATCCCCCCCATCCCACCCTGCCTCTGTGGCAGGGCATTCCCTTTTGTTCTCTCTCTCTTATTGGGTGTTGTGGTTTGCAAAAGAGGCAATGGGTGACAATCATGTTTAGTCTATACTATAACACAGCGGGTAGGACATCTGCCTTGCACGTAGCCAACATGGCTGACCCGAGCTCGATTCCTCCACCCCTCTCGGAGAGCCCGGCAAGCTACCGAGAGTATTTGATATGCCAGACACAGTAACAACAAAGTCTCCAATGGAGATGTTACTGGGCCCGCTCGAGCAAGTGGATGATCAACGGGAGGGCCTTTACTTACTTACTTTTACTTACATGGAAAGTATCATGTTAAGCGAGATTAGTACCAAGAGCTTCCTCTTAACATCACTGGGTGTGGCCCCAAAAGTGAACTACAGAAAGCTGACCATTTTATACCATTGGGCACGCACAACTTGAAACAAAATGCCCTTAGCAAAAGCAGAGGGCACTCCATTGTGATCGTTCGGGGCAACATATTGTAAGGTTGAGCATTTGGATATATCGCATGGCGACAGTTCTGCTTTTCATGTATATCTGGGTAATTTGTCAGCACGAGTAAACGTTAAAGGCTGAGGTTTGAATGAAGAAGCAAGGAACAGAATTACATGTCTAGTACCATTTACGTAAACCCTAAAGGCGCACAGATTAATATCGTATACTGTCTAGCACACGACTAACAAAATCTTAAAAACATTTCAGGAAGGGGGCGGAGAGATAGCACAGTGGGTAGGGCATTTGCCTTGCACGCAGCCAACCCGGGTTTGATTCCCAGCATCCCATTATGGTCCCTTGAGCACCGCCAGAAGTAACTCCTGAGTGCAGAGCCAGGAATAACCCCTGTGCATCGCCAGGTGTGACCCAAAAAGCAAAAAAAAAAAAAAAATTCAGGAAGTACACATAACAAAGGCAGGGTAGTGGTTTCTCTAGGAAGGAAAGCTGGCAACGAATCCACACGGTCATATTTGCTGGGAGTGTAGGGGTGGGAGGCACGGCCAGGAATGGGTCCTTCCATGTAGTTCTCAGCAGGTCCCAGAATCCTTTGGTGATTCTTGGCAAACCAGCCAGCAGTATATTCAGGGGACTATGTGATACTAGGGATTGAACCAGTTTCAGCCAGGGTTGGCCACTGGCCTTCACCCCTCTACTATCTTTCCAGCTCCACAAGAGGGTCTTGAACTGTAAAGTAATGCTGTATTAGTTTGGTATTTTTAAAAAGCAGGGCCAGAAAGGTAGTACAGTGGGCAGGGCACTCATTGTGTACACAGCTGACCTCAGCTCATTTGCTGGGAGACCTCCAAACCTCTCTAGGAATAATCCCTGTGCAATACCAGGTGTGCCCCAAAAACCTAAAAATAAAAATCCAAGAGTTTTGGCTGCATAAATATCTTTCTGTTAAGTTGCAGAGCAGTACAGGGCCGCAGAAAAACAATATGTAAGGAGTTAGGTTTGAGATCTGGACCGTCCTCACCCCCAACCTCCTCAATTCCCATCATTGCCCAAGTGGCTCAGGTAAGCCCTGACACTTACTCGTTAGAGCAGCACTGATTGGTTAGTCCAAATCAAAAAAAGAAATGAAAGAAGGTTCAGGTGGTGGGTACGAGTTGTCTCATGGTATTGCTGGACGTTTCTCTGTATTAGGAGATGTCATGATTTTCTGCACTTGCCAAATTGGCCTCTGGTCAGAGAGAGCTCTTACTCCGCCACCAGGTGTACAAGTTTGGACAAGTTTCTTGAGCTCTTTCGACCTGTCTGTTGTCTGTGTGGAGAAATTAATATTGCCTGTCTCGTAGGCTTACTTTTATGTACGGTTTATACAAAAACCCATAAGTAAAAGTGCTTGCCATATAACAAAACATTTGTATCCTTATTTTCTTGATTATATACGTCATAGCATATTCCTTTTGAATTCTGTCAAGATTCCACTGGGCCAGGGAGATGCCTAAAAAACTGGAACACCTGCTTTGTATGGAGGAATCCCAGGTTCAGTCTCCTGCATCACGGTCTCTTGAGCACCATACTCAACGTAACCCTCCACAACACACACACACACACACACACACACACACACTGCCAGGTATGGCACAAAAACACAAAAATAACGCCTCCTAAAATGACCCTTTTTTATGGTGTGGTGTTAGCAGGAATTGAGCCCAGAGCTACGTCGACTACCTTCTTTTTCTTTCTTGTTGCCCTCACCAGCCTCAAACCTCTTTTTTTTCACTCTTAATGAAAGTAGTCGGGAGACTTTGGGTTTATTTCTGTATTGTTTTAAGCATAATAAATGTACCCCTTTTGGAGTGACTGTAGCCTGTATTTCTTTTTCAGTCAGCATCGGAATCTCAATGGTGCAGGAGACAGAGGAAGTCATCGGAACAGTCATCAGGATCATCTCCGGAAGGATCCTTATGCCAATCTCATGTTGCAGCGAGAAAAGGATTGGGTCTCTAAAATCCAGATGATGCAACTGCAAAGCACTGATCCCTACCTTGATGATTATTATTACCAGGCAAGTCCTCTGTTACAACATAGTTCTTTACTCTAGTCAAGGCATTCCTGAAAACAGGTGTAAAGCAGTTCAGTGATAAGCCACAATAATAAAGAATGTTACTAAAAGTGAACAAATAAATAATACACTAATATTGGTAGAATTAAGTATTGATAAGGACTGCCTTTGGAGCCAGTCTTCAGAGGGGTTAAAAAGTGACTATGAAAATTCATCTCCATTTCCAACTAGAGAGATTCATGTATTTTCCCCCTCTTGGTTTTTGGACCACAACCATTAGTACTCAGGGTCTGCTCTGGAATCCGCATCCAGGGATCACACCTGGCAGAGCTCGGAACCTCTTTGGGATGCTAGAGAGCAAACCTAGGTTGACCACATGCAAGGCAAACACCCAATACTGGGCTTTCTCTTCAGCCCCCAAGACATTATTTGATAAAGTAAGTTTATAGAAGTCTTAACAAGCTGGGGTCAGTGTCCCTGTTGCTAGTACAGAATTTTCAGGCGGAAAGAACAACCTGGAGCGATAGCACAGCGGTAGGGCGTTCGCCTTACACGCGGCCAACATGGCCGACCCGAGTTCGATTCCTCCGCCCCTCTCAGAGAGCCCGGCAAGCTACCGAGAGTATTCGATATGCCAGACACAGTAACAACAAAGTCTCCAATAGAGACGTTACTGGGCCCGCTCGAGCAAATCGACGATCAACGGGAGGGCCTTTACCTTTACCTTTAAAGAACAACCATGTTCTCTGCTTCTGTTGTGATAGAATTACTTTGAAAAACTGGAGAAACTGTCAGCTGCTGAAGAAATGCAGGGTGATGGCCCTAAAAAAGAGCGCACCAAGCTCATTACCCCTCAGGTGGCCAAACTAGAACACGCCTACAAGCCAGGTAAGTACCTATCTCTAGGCCCATAAAAGAGAAACTCGACGGGCTTCTGGTATGCTTCAGCTGAGTGGATAGAGATGTTTGAAAATGATTTATGAAGTATCGTTGCCCTTAATAAATGAGAGATTAGCCTTTATTCAAGCCTTGAATCAATGGTTTGGCAGATGATCTTTCAGAATTTATAACTTCTTATACCCTGTTACAACTTCTAGTCTCCCTAAAATGGGTAAGGAATACTTCATTTTGATTACTACTAAAAAAACAGGGGCAGATTTTGATGAGATCCTGCTTTTACATATAGTCAGTTTTTCGAATTTGTAATAGACTGTTCAATTATGCATGAAAAATTGTGTAATTTTTCTTTGAATGCTGCTTACCCACATCCCTGAGTTTTTATTTCTTGGAAATCTTTTGTCCTTGCAGTGCAATTTGAGGGCTCTTTGGGAAAACTTACTGTCTCTAGTGTGAATAATCCTCGAAAAATGATTGACGCTGTTGTGACATCTCGAAGTGAAGATGATGTAAGTGTCGGAGGAATTATTTGTTTAGTCAAGTCTAGGTCAGTCCCTGATCTTTTGAGGTTACTATGGAATGGAATTCAGCATGTTGAAGTTGTTCATAGTCTAACCTGGAGTTTCTGGTTTTCGACAGATGTGCTGAAAGATTATAGCCTCATCACTCAGAGAGCCAGGCAGGCCCTGGGGTTCTGAACAGGGTGCTCTGGCTCTAAACAGGATCTGCTACTTACTAAGTTCTGTTTGGGTTTTTTGGTCGGTTGGGTTTTTGTTTGTTCTGTGACGCAAGAAAATTTTCATTGAAGCTTTATTTAGAAATATGTGAGGGGAAAGGGGGAAGTACATGTTCAAGAGTGAACATAGACTTCTCCGGAGTGGAAAAGGCAAGCAAAGAAAGTGACAAGCACGAAAGATGTGTATACAAGGGAAAGTGTGGACTTGAAGAGCAAGTCTATTTCCTGTAGCTTTTTTTTTTTCCTTTTTGGGTCATACCCGGCGATGCACGGGGGTTTCTCCTGGCTCTGCACTCAGGAATCAACCCTGACGGTGCTCAGGGGACCATATGGGATGCTGGGAATCAAACCCGGATCAGCCGCGTGCAAGGCAAACGCCCTACCCGCTGTGCTATCGCTCCAGCCCCTCCTGTAGCTTTTAAAATAATAATTTTCTCTGTTTAAATTCTATACTGTGATAATCTGTGATAATCTTTTGTTGGGTTTGGGAGCCATACCCGGTGGTGCTCAGGGCTTACCTGGCTCTGTGCTCAAGGATCATTCCTGGTGGGCTCAGGAGACTGTATGGGGTACTGGGTCAACCATGTGCAAGGAAAACACCTGACCTGCTGTACTATCACTCCAGACCCTTGCATTCTTTAATTGTCTTTTGCCTGTGAATTCAGCCTTTATGGACATTGATCCATCAACTCTGCAACCTTTATCCACATTAGTGTTTTAGAGGCAGGTTTCTCCTCCTTAAATATTGGCATGTAGAATTTCATGTGTACATTTAGTAATTTTTAACAGGTAAGAGTTCACACTGAATATTGGTCTCTCTCTTTTTTTTTTCTTCAAGGAAACAAAAGAAAAACAGGTTCGGGACAAGAGGCGGAAAACCCTTGTCATAATTGAGAAAGTAAGTTTAGGAGTTGCTGTAGAGTTTCAAGTCAGGAACTGTCAAATGTCTTATACAATAAATAGGAAAAGAAGCAATCAAACAGTATCTGGGGTTTTATTTATTTAATTTGTTTATGTAGGAGCACTGCTGTTTATTCAGCCATTGATTAAGCTGCTTGAGTTGGGCATGAACTCCATGGTATCTGGGGTTTTAATTAATAAATATATTTTTTAAGTGGCCATTGTGTACCAGAGCACACTAGAAAGGAATGTCCACCTCCCCCCCTCGCTGACAGCTTCATGAAGAGAAACCGGCAAGTTACAGTTATAAGCTGTCCAGTTAATAGCTGGTGATTGCGGAGCAGGTCACCTTCCTAAGAAAATGAAAATAATTCAGTTCACATGTGTTTATTGAGCTCTCCTGGGTGCTGAGTACTGTGCTGAGTGGTAATGGAAATAAGAGATGAGTAATTATCATCGGTACCAGGTTGTAAGGCCATAGAGCGAGCATAGTGGCTAAAGCCCAGACTCTAGGGTCTGAGGATGAACCTGAGTGGTAGAGGCCTTGCCTACACAAGGCCCTGGACTCTAAGCAGACTCTGGAACCAGACTGCAAACCATGTCTTCCATTTTTGGACAGTATCAGTGTCTTAAGACAAGTTATTTATCCTTTCTGTGCTCTTCTCCTTTCTTCATCTGAAAGGGTAGAATTTAAAACCAGAGTTTTTTTTTTTTTACAGGGCCACTTTCTGTCTTCCATGAACAGAGTACATGCAAATTGCTTAGAACAGTACTTGGCACCACCTAGGGAAATTATCCAAAATGGTAGCATTTTTTATAAATTTGTGACATCACAGTGATGAAGAGAGTTGACAGTTGTTGCTGCTGGAAAATTTGCAGGCAGTGTAATCATTTCACTGTCATTGCATTCCAGCTAAGAATGCGTTGACGTTCTTAGCAGTGCATTCTTAGAATGTCGTTGCATTCTAAGAATGCAGTGTCCCTTTCATTGCAAAAAAAAAAAAAAGAGAGAGAGAGACAAAGAATGGGTCTGAATGGGTTTTTTGTTTGTTTAAGTTCTTTCCTAATGTTTTTTGGACTTTAAGGAGCAACTCCTCCTCTCCACCCCCACCCCCAGTCTTAATATAATGTGTTCCAGTTTTCATCTGGTAATCCTTAGCTGTAGTTATTTCCCTTACTCTACTCGGGTCCTCACTTGACACTGCCTTGCATGCTTTGTCTCCTATTTAGACGTATAGTTTACTCCTTGACGTGGAGGATTATGAAAGGCGTTATCTCCTAAGTCTAGAAGAAGAGCGACCTGCCTTGATAGATGAGAGAAAGCACAAAATCTGTAGCATGTATGACAACTTAAGGGGGAAATTACCTGGACAAGATAGGTAAGAGTTGTGCACCTCAAAAAACAAAAACAACAAAAAAACTTTAGACCGTGAGATCTGCTCAGTTCTTTCGGCTGCGCTCCCTTACTATCTCAGCAAATGCAAAGTCTTCTCTTTGGGTCGAAGAGTGCTATTTTATATCAAACATTTCATAATCCTTTCTAGCCAGAAGAAAAAAAAAGTCTTGCTATCCTGAATTCATTTCTTCAATAAATACATCTTCAGTACTTTCTAGATACTTAGGTACTGGTGCTACAGCTGGTAATTATTATTGTTTTCTGGATTTCAAACCTGTTCATGTTTACCAGCATCTTCAGCCTTATAACCTTTGATATATTTTCTTTCCTTCAAAGATGGATTTTTCTTAGATGGTTCATGTGGAAAAACTTAGTCTTCGTATAAAAATTAAACTCCCTCAGATATCTTTACCTCCATGTACCTCTCATCTCCCCCACCTAGTATCTGGAACAGAGTCTTGCTACTGGTAAACGTTCTGTTAAATGCCAAGTGTTTGCTTGATGAATACAAAAGGAGCGCGTCTTTCTATTTGTTCTTTCAAAAGAGTTGATGATAATCCTAAACATACGGGCAAGGGGGCGTGGGGGGGCATTATGCAGTTAAGCACTTTCCCACCGTACCCTCCTTACTGGAGCTCAGCTCATAGGGAACTGGTTGAATGACTGGATTTATGCAGATTGGAATGTCTGTGACCAGTTTAGGTGTCGTTGATGGGGTGGGAGCTGTGTCTCAAGAGATAGAGCACATGCCCTGTGGGGATGACCTCGGCAATAATAGTAACAACGCTTTCCGCAGCAAAAAGATATTTGAAAAATGCCTTTGTGACTATTTAGTTGTGAAAATTTAGTTGTGATTATTTCAATAAATAAGACACAGTTCAGATCTGTTTGTTGACGTGGGAAAGTGGTACCTAGCTGTTGAGTGAAAGCACTGAGGTAACAAAGCCATATTCTGTGGGCACTTTTTAAAGGAAGGGAAAACATACAAGCAGCCAAAAGGTTATTCAGAATGCTAACATGAATAAAATTCGTGCTCAAAATTACGTTTTTAATGCCCCTTTTGCATCTCTGTTATAGCTATATTAGCCACATTATTTGTGTAGTACCTAAAATTAATACAAGAGCCAGAGAGACAGTACAGCAGATAGGGTGCTGGCCTTGCACACAGCTGGTCAACCTGGGTTCAATGCCCAGCACCACCCCAAAAACCTAATAATGATAATACTGGGAACTAATACATCTAATTTGACGGTTTGACCTTTTTACTTTTTTGCTTTGCTTTGGAACCATACCCTGCTGTGCTCAGGGACCACTACTGGAGGGGTTCGGGGCACCACCTGTGGGTGCTGGGGATCGAACCTGAATCGACCACACCTGTACTGTCTCTCCAGCCTTTGACCATGTTCTTTAGAACAAAATTAGTAAGTTGTGAAACTTCAGAAATTATATGACTTGGTGAGAAGTGTGAGAAGTACATTACACTGTTATGTTGTGTAGATAATTGCAGAATCCATGCAGTGCCATGTAAAGGGGAGAGAAGGAAGATTAGCTCTTGTTGACCTAAGTTAGCATTTTTCTTCCCCAACAGGCCAAGTGATGAACACTTTGTACAGATCATGTGTATCCGAAAAGGGAAGAGAATGGTTGCCCGCATTCTTCCTTTCCTCTCCACAGAACAAGCAGCTGACATTCTCATGACAACAGCCAGAAATCTCCCTTTTCTTATCAAGAAGGATGCACAAGATGAGGTGATCTGCTGTGGGATATCTTACTTCGGGGCCTTCTGAGTTGATAAGCTTTCTGGAATTCCTATTTTGTTCGCTCCTCTCTCATCTGTGTTGCTTTGTTTAAACTTGGACACTATAATTGGATAATATACAATGTTAAATGTTATCTACTCCAGGCCTCTTTTAATCCTGCATTTTGGTGTAACAGACTGTTCCTTAACGTGAGAAAAACAGCACCCTCGTTGAAACGGAAATAGTTGTTAAAGTACTGTGGCCGTCATCAGAAAGACTTGGGAAGCAGATAATTCAGACCTTACCCCATATAAAATGAGTAGAATTTATAGGAGAAAAATCAGGGCTTCTGTTTATATAAAAAGGTCCACAGGCCGCTCTGATCCTCGCTTAAGTTTGCCAACTTCTTGTCTTGGTTACTTTGCTGGAAATAAGGTATAATATACCTTATTATAATAAGAATCTAATCACCTAAGCCACTTATTAGTAATTTTAAATTAGTCTGTTGGGGTGCACAGATGTTGTCAGGGTTCGGGTGCTTGGCTTGTATGAAAGCAACCCCAGCTCAATTCCCACCACTACACGATTCCCCAAGAATAGTTGGGTGTGGCCCCCAAAAGCAAAATGGTGTATTTTTATCATCATCTGATTTTTATGATTTTTGTCATTATCTAATGTTGACTAGAATTGTAAGCGTGATTATCATATTTGTAAGTTAACGTGTTAGAATTGCTCTCTGCTTATGACTGTAATAATACTCGATGAGCAAAGTTTAGAGTAGTTTAAAGTTTAACTAGTTTAAAGGTTACAAATTCAAAACAAGAAATTGTCAGGATTTAGGCCATGATTAGTGTAAGATTTAAAAGAAAGGTGATCTTACAATAGTGGATGATAAGTTGAGTAACAGCCATGTAGTAATTTGCAGAAAATAGACAATGCCAAGATAAGTGGTCTGGCATGATTCATTTGAAAATTTTTCCTTCCAAAGTAGTAAGAATTGAAAAGAACCTTCTTGAAATTGCAGCATCGGTAGAAGTAATATGTGAGAAGTATGAATCTCATCAGAAAAGTGGGAAAATGTTTTAGGAATAAAAAATGGATTGTAGGGCAGTTTAAGGATCTGAGGTTTATTCTAGAAAATGGAAGCTAAGACTTAGAAAATGAACTACGTTATAGCCTATAAGTTGTTATAGGCAATGAACTGGGCATTCACTAATAATCTCAGAAGAAACCATACTTAGTAACATATTTGGGAGAGATTTATTCCATCAGGAAATGCTTATTGAAAACTTATCAGGCAGTGTTTTAGGTTCTAGAAATAATAGCATCTAATTTTTGACAGTAGAAGCTAGAAATTCACAAGTGCATTTTTTTATGAAGCTTACCTGCCAGGGGACAACTTGATTAAATATCTAGAGACTAAAGTATTACTTAAATGTACTAAAGAGTAGTAGATCACATCTATAAATAATCTTTTTCTTGAAGTAATGGCTAGTCTAGGTCTGGAGCATAGTATGTACAGTGAGAATCCTGGAATAAATATCTTCATACAGAAAGTGGAGAGGCTAAAAGGATTACTAGAGTTTTGTGTAGAAAACACATAAATCAGGTTGAAGGGATCTCTGTTGGTCAGAGAAAAATGGAACTGAATTGAATATATCAAATAATTTTTAATTTATAAGTTTATAAGAGGGATGGAATGATAGCACAGCGGGTAGGGCGTTTGCCTTGCACGCTGCTGACCCAGGTTCAATTCCTCTGTCTCTCTCAGAGAGCCCAGCAAACTACCGAGAGTATCCCACCCACACAGCAAAGCCTGGCAAGCTCTCCGTGGCGTATTCGAGATGCCAGAAACAGTAACAAGTCTCACAATGGAGACGTTACTGGTACCCACTCGAGCAAATCGATGAACAACAGGACAGTGCTACAGTGCTACAGTTTATAAGAATATTAGAATACCTCCAGAGTGCTAGGATAACAACTCATAAGTCTGAAAACTGATAAATAAAAGGGAAAGATAAAGCATTCCCCTACCTTTTTATTATAATTAGATATGCATAATAACCTGACAATTGATTATGTAATATTCTTTCTAGAAGAATTTCACTAATGCCCCTAAGATTAGAAAAAATTTTTTTTTTTTTTTTGCTTTTTGAGTCATACCTGGCGATGCACAGGGGTTACTCCTGGCTCTGCACTCAGGAATCACTCCTGGCGGTTGTCAGGGGACCATATGGGATGCTGGGAATCGAACCCGGGTCGGCCGCATGCAAGGCAAACGCCCTACCCACTGTGCTATCACTCCAGCTCCAGAAAATAATTTTATAGTTCCTAAGCAAAAAGCGGTTATCAGGGTGACAAAAAGCTTTACTGGTGGTAAAAGCAGGCAGTGAAATATGGATGGGGCGCTTTAGAGTGTTGGAGCCAGCTGACAGCACCTGCTCTCACACAAATCATTTACTTTTTTGGTTTTGGGGGCCACAACTGGCAGTACTTAGGGTTTACTGGGTGCCGTATGGGATGCTGGGGATCAAACCCCACTTGACTATGTGCAAGGCAAATGGCCTTCCTGCTGTCCTGTTGCTCCGCCTCCTACAAGTCTCTTTGAATCCAACTAAGATAACCAGGTAGGACATACTATTTGACATGGTACAGTATATAACACAACTCTCTCCATGGAGTTTTTGTGTTTTCTTGTCCACTAATGATCTGGGCTGGAGCGATAGCACAGCAGTAAGGCATTTGCCTTGCAAGCCACTGGCCCGACTGAGCCAAGTTCAATTTCTCCACCCCTCTTGGAGAGCCCGGCAAGCTACCGAGAGTATCTCATCCACACGGCAAAGCCTGGCAAGCTACCCGTGATGTATTTGATGTGCCAAACACAGTAACAACAAGTCTCACAATGGAGACGTTACTGGGCCCGCTGGAGCAAATCGATGAACAGTGGGAGGACAGTGCTACAGTGCTAATGAAGAAGAATCCAGTCAAACCCCTAAGGGCAGGAAAGATGAGGATAAGGCACCTGCCTTGCTTGCAGCTGAACTCTGCCACCACCAGGAATGACCCCTGAGTGCAGATCCAGAAGTGGCCTCTGAGCTTCTCTGAAGGTGCCACCCCATATACTCCTGCCAATAAAATGACCTCTAGTTCTAAGTACCAATTTTTGTAGGAAAAAGAAAAATAGTGGAGCTTGTTAAGTGATACAACAGGTAGAATCAGCCGGGTCCAGAAAGTTGGGTTGGTGACTTAAAGCATTTAAACCCACATGCACTAGGCGGAAAGTTCGGGCCCAACCTCAAGACTATCTTGACAATGCTGCTTTGATACTCCCTTTGTGATTCCTGCAAGAAAAACCGGCAAGATTGTTCATGAACTTAAAAACGCACATAAAACCAGCATGAGGCCATAACCTTAAATTCTTGTTAGTGCCACCGCTTTGAGGCAGCCCTGACAGCCCCACTGTCTGAGATCACTGGGGGCAGGGGTAGACGTAGAACAAGAAAGGGAGATAGATGAACAGCAACAAATCTGTTAGCAGGTTTAGAAGCATTACCAGCTAGATCAGATACCAAGCTGTGGGTTTGTTTGATTCTTTTTTTTTGGGGGGGGGGGGTGCAGTGTCGGCTTAGAGTAAGTGATGCCCACTTTATTTTTGTTTTGTTTTGTTTTAATTTTTATTAGTGAAACACCATGAGGTACAGTTGTAGACTTACAAATTTTGTGCTTGGATTTCAGTTATACAATGATCAAGTACCCATCCCTCTACCAGTGCCCATTTTCTACCACCACCGGTCCCAGTATCCCTTCCACCCCCCATCCCCCCATCCCACCCTACCTCTGGCAGGGCATTCCCTTTTGTTCTCTCTCTCCTTTTGGGTGCTGTGGTTTGCAAAAGAGGCATTGAGTGGCAATCATGTTCGGTCTATAGTCTACTTTCAGCATGCCTCTCCCATCCTGGGAGGATCCTCCGAACACCCTTTATTTGGTGCTCCCTTCTCTATCTGAGCTCCCTTTTCCCCTAGCATGTGTGTCTGGCCTCCAAGCCATGGAGTAAAATTCCTGGTACTAATCTCGGCCACTCTTGAGTGTTAGTGTCCTATTTTGTTGGATTTGTTTGATTCTTGGTTAGCTTAATCAGCTGCAAAAGACCTTTCATTTTTTTTACTTTTTTATTTTTTTGAAAGAAAATTACTATAGGAGCCAGAGAGACAGTACAGCGCTTGTCTTGGAGGCAAATAAGACAGGCTCAATCCCGAGCACCATTTATGGTTCCCTAAGCACCATCAGGAGTCATCCCTGAGTGCAGAACCAGAAGTAAGCCCTGAGCACAGCTGGGTGTGGCCACACTCAGAGAGGGGGGCGGGGGTGTGGAGGAGAAGAGGAGGAGAGAGAGTGTGAGTGTATAGGGGTCAAGGCTCTTGCCTTGCATTCAGCCGACCCTGGTTCCATCCCTGGAACCATATGTGATCTCCCAAACAACAGTGCAAGTAGCTCCTGAGTATGGCCCAAAGTAAATATTGGTCGCAGAGTGGTACAGACGGTACGGCATTTGCCCTTGCACATAGCCAACCCTGGTTCAATCTCCAGCATTCCATACAGTCCCCCGAGCACCACCAGGAATAATTTTTGAGTGCAGAGCCAGAAGTTACCTCTGAGCACCACAGGGTATGCCCCCAAATCCAAAAACAAATACAAAGGAAAATTATGAATTTATTGGGTGTGACATTTTAAGGAACTTTGTTTAGAGACACAAAGTATTTATGGAAATATGGATAAGACAATAATTACAATTAGCAAAATTTAATTGAAGTCAGATGATGGGTATGTGGTCAGATGATAAGTATGTGGGCCTCATTCGCTTAATCACTTAATTTCCCATTAGTCGTCAATTTGCTCGAGCAAGCGCCAGTAACGTCTCCATTTGTCCCTGTCGCGTGCTAGTGTAGCCCAATGGCATCTGTTCGCTCTGGGAACATGAAGAGCCTCAAACCTATCATTCATGATCTTGATGAATTTTGTTTGCTTGGGGGTCACACTTAGCAGAACTCGGAGGTCACTTGAGTACGATGTCAGATCAAACCCAGGCCTCCTGCATCAAAGCATGTGCTCCAGCCCATTGAGTCCTCTGCCTCCAAAAACGCTTCATTTTTAAAACTGTTTTATTTAAATTAGTAGATTATAGAATTAGCCTACTCTGTGTCCTTGAAGGCTGTTTAAAGCAATATTGTTAACTTTTCATATCATGGGTACTGTGTAACTGGAAGCACTCTTGATTTACTTTTGTGTTATAACCTAGTTAGCCCTGTCTTTTTTTTTTTTTTTCGGATCACACCTGGCAATGCTCAGGGGTTACTCCTGGCTTTGCCCTCAGGAATCACTCCTGGCAGTGCTCAGGACACCATACAAGACACTGGGAATCGAACCTGGGTCGGCTGCGTGCAAAGCAAACGCCGTACCCACTGTGCTATCACTCCAGCCCCTAGCCTGTCTTTTAACTTTCCACTCTGAGCCTGATGGCAAACAACGAATAAGTGACACACGTAGCCTTGGGTTTAGACCCTAGCCACTGGCTTTATAACTCGGCATTGAGCTTCAGATCACGTATCTTCACTAATGATACACAAAAATTGGGCTATTACTTCCTCATCAAGTTTATATAGAATTTTTAGAAAAGATAGTTACCTGAGAATACTTTCTGATAACTCTGTAATATTCAGAATTTACCTGTCATAGACTATTTCTCACAATATATTGGAACTGCCAGTTGATTCATTTCTTCCCCGTACAACTTTGGATTCCCAAGTCTGTGGCCTGTTTCCTTTTTTCCTTTTTAAACTGTCTGGCACATTGTAGGCACTTTGGTATTTGTAGAATAAAATACTGATGTTTATCGTGAATCTTGCTGTGTATACGAGAAGTGAGTTTGCACCCTCGGTTCACACAAGTCAGGGCATTTCCTGTGCAAACTGAGTTGTATACAAGTTCTCAGTAGATAACCTTAGAATCTACATGAAGGGGACAGTCACGTCCACTAGACTTGTTAGCCTTTGTTAGCTCTTGCCTAGGGTGGCAGAGTGTAGATCTGATCATCTTTCCATCTGTCCCCACTGCTAAAAAGTGACTGTGGTTAAGAGGTGCCATAATGTAACGCTCCTCTTTTTTGTTGTAGGTGCTGCCATGCTTATTGAGTCCCTTCTCTCTCCTCCTGTATCATCTTCCGTCAGTGACTGTCACCAGCCTTCTGCAACAGCTGATGAACCTACCTCAGAGTGCAGCTGCACCAGCACCTTCCAATCCTCACCTCGCTGCTGTGCTCCAGAACAAGGTGCTCATTCCCGTCTAGATCCCTGCCGCCTCTGAATTAGACTTAAGTTATGATGCCTGTGGCAATGAGTAGGAAAGGCTCCTTTTTAGTCCGGAATCACATTCAGTTCTTAGTGACAGAGACTAGTAATAAGAGCGGTTTCATTCAGTAAAATAGAATTTTGTGTGTCCTATAGAATAAGTCTAGCTTATCAGGGGGCCTCATGGTGTTGTCTGGGACCCAGAGTCCTTCCATTGACGTCAAGTATCATTGGCATCGAACACCATGGCGCACGACCTCTCCAGGCTCTTGATGGTTCTAAAAGTCAAGGTTCCATTTGAGGCAAGTGTCTTGCATCAAAAAAAGAGGTGCAGGGGGCTGGAGCAATAGCACAGCAGGCAGGGCGTTTGCCTTGCACGCGGCCAACCCGGTTTTGGTTCCCAGCATCCCATATGGTCCCCTAAGTACCACAAGGGATAATTCCTGAGTGCAGAGCCAGGAGTAACCCCTGTGCATCACCAGGTGTAACCCAAAAGGCAAAAAAAAAGGTGCAGGATCCAAGAGACAGTACAGCAGGTAAGGCACTTGCCTTGAACTCGGCCAACCTGGGTTGCATCCCCAACATCCCATATTGTCCTCTGAGCACACCAAGAGTGATCCCTGAGTGCAGAGCCAGGAGTAAGCTCTGCGCATCACTGGGTGTAGCCCAGAAACAAAGGGACCAGGGGGTATAGATTGTCTTCCTTGTTGTGACCTTTTCTAGAAGTTCTAACAAAACACTTTTAAATCTCAATGACAAGGATTTAATAGTCCTATTAGAAAAGCAGGAAGACATTTTTTCATTCCTGTCATTGTCAGTAAATATGAAACGGAGTGTGAGTAATGAGAAGGATACTTATTAGATTGGTTATTAGCAGTTTCTGTTTAAAGACTATAGTTGAGCCCATTTCATCTTTCACTGTTACCATATATTCAGAGACTCCAGGGAAACAAGCTAGAAGAAAGTACATGAGCTTTCAGACATTCCTTGCCTGCTGCTCTCGAGGTTGATGACCTGGAGATGATTACACTCTGTTGAGCCAGTTTCCCTTTCTATAACATGGAGATGTTGCCACTGACTTCAGAGTTGTTCATTACTTACATAATGCGCAAGAGGCCATACACATTTCTGTAAACAAGTCCTTCTATAATGTTGATGAGAAGTTAAAAAAAAAATAAGGGGCCAGAGCGATAGTGCAGTGGGTAGAGCACTTCCCTTGCACACAGCCAATTCGAACCCCAGCATCCCATATGGTCTTCTTTGCACCACTAGTGGTGATTCCTCTATGCAGAACCAGGAAAAATCCCTGAGCACCGCCAGGGGTAAACCCCAAAAAAGCAAAAACCAGAACAAAACAATTTTAATTCTTCATCAGTGGCCACTTTTGGTGGAGTTCCTCCCATACTGCCCTTGTCATTTTTTCTGAGTACTGCTACTTCCTCCCACATCCTACAGATGAGTACCTGAGGCTCATCAGTGTGACTCGGGGGTCCCACTCAGTGAGTGTAGGTGTACGTGATGAGACCTGTGATGGAAGGACATCCCGTCCAAGATTGGGTCCCTTCATGCACGCTGAGCTATGGAAATAGGTTCCAGTCACCGATGACAACAAGATGAAATAAGCAGTTTGAGGGGAAAAAAATATTCACAATACAAACAGTTGTGTCATGTTAGAAGAATTCTACATTTTTGTTCAGAAGTTTGGTGATGGCTCTTTGCCCAAATGTACATACAACGCATGAGCTTTATTCCAAACAACCTGGAGTAAAATTGGTTTCATTACGTCATTTGCTTCAGAGCCTGTTTCTGAGGACCTGTCTACACTGGTCAGGCCTCACTGTAGTGCCTGGTAGTGAGTAACAGCCAGCTGCTACAGGAGAATGAAAAAGACATCTGAATGCCCCTCTCTCTCTTGCATCTGAAACCTAACAAAGCATGGCCCTGAGGGACAGTTTCTCAAAAGCTGACAATGATGACATCACCAGAGGGGACATAAGTTGGGGGATCTAAGGCCAGAGAGATAGTACAGCAGGAAAGGTGTTTTTCTTGTACTTGGCTGACCTAGGTTCAATCCCCGGCACCCCTCAATAGTCCTCAGAGCCCACCAGGAGTAACCCCTGAGCGCCAGGGGTTAGCCCTGAGCACAGCAGGTTGTGGCCAAAAAAAAAAAAAAAAACCGAACAACCCCCACAAAAAGGGATAATACACGCTTTCTGTGTCATTGGCTCTTTCGGTTTGGTTTTAGGGTTTTTTGGAACACCCTAGTGGTGTTTGTGGGTCACTCAGCCCAGTGTCTCTCTGTCCTTAGCTTTTTCCATTTTTATTTTGAGGAAGGAAAGCAATACCAGACCATGCGATCAGACAAGATATATATGTAGCCCGGTGTGTTTCTGATAATAACATGAAGGTGACTTTCATGAAAAGGCAGGTTTATTCTCTCTGAGGTAAACTTAGAAAGGTAGGGTGGAATTCAGAACCATCCCTCCCTGTCCTTTATGATCTTTTCTAGCTAGGACTTGGACATTTAACCTGAGATTTGTCCCAGTTTGCATTTTCATTGTATGTTTCCCTTGTACACCCACCCCCCCCCCAAGCTGGTGCCAGAGATCACACCCAGGGCCTCACATATGCAAAGCATGTTTTCTACCTCTGAGAATATCACCAACCTCACATGCCCCTTTGACTACGAGTTTCCTGATTTGACTTTATTTACTGGATAAAAAAAATACATTTTTAATCATTTTGATCTCAAAAGGTGCTGCTGAATTTTATTTATTTATTTGGGCTGGAGCCATAGCACAGCAGGTAGGGCGTTTGCCTTGCACGTGGCCAACCTGGGTTCCAATTCCTCTGCCCCTCTCGGAGAGCCCAGCAAGCTACCGAGAGTATTTTGCCCACACTATATGCCGAAAACAGTAACAGCAAGTCTCACAATTTGTTGTGAGATGTTACTGGTGCCCACTAGAGCAAATCAATGAACATGCAGAATAAGGTAAAGGTAAAGGTAAAGGCCCTCCCGTTGATCGTCGATTTGCTCGAGCGGGCCCAGTAACGTCTCCATTGGAGACTTTGTTGTTACTGTGTCTGGCATATCGAATACTCTCGGTAGCTTGCCGGGCTCTCCGAGAGGGGCGGAGGAATCGAACTCGGGTCGGCCATGTTGGCCGCTTGTAAGGCGAACGCCCTACCCGCTGTGCTATCGCTCCAGCCCTCTAAAGAGTAAAGGCCCTCCCGTTGATCATCGATTTGCTCGAGCGGGCCCAGTAACGTCTCCATTGGAGACTTTGTTGTTACTGTGTCTGGCATATCGAATACTCTCGGTAGCTTGCCGGGCTCTCCGAGAGGGGCGGAGGAATCGTACTCGGGTCGGCCATGTTGGCCGCTTGTAAGGCAAACGCCCTACCCGCTGTGCTATCGCTCCAGCTGGCAACATGCAGAATACACTGCATTTATTTTTATTTATTTATTTTGCCTTTTGTTTTTTTTGTTTTTTTTTTTTTTTTTTTGCTTTTTTGGGTCACACCCAGCAATGCACAGAAGTTACTCCTGGCTCTGCGTGCAGAAATTACTCTTAGCAGTGCTCAGGGAACCATGTGGGATGCTGGGGATCGAACCCGGGTTGGCCGCAAATGCCCTCCCCACCGTACTCTCGCTCCAGCTCCTGAATTTTAATAATCGTAGGTCTTCTGAATATATCCATATATTCACTTTTTTTCCCCCTTTTTTGGCTTTTGAGCCACACCCAGGCTCAGGATTTACTCCAGCATGGTGCTCAGGAGCACTGTGGTCCCAGGGATTGGCTGCAGGCCTCCTCCGTGCACGCCATGTACCCCAGCCTTCGTACTCTTTCCCTGGCCACTGTTCTTTTATTTTTCAAACTTACATTAATACCCTTTTTGAGACTTTGTATGTCCTGGGGTTGTCTTTTGGAGGGGGGGGGGGGCCTATGGACTCTATGGGCTAGATGGCTCAGTACTTGGCCCTGAGGATGCAGTGCTGATCAAATTCTGTGGTGCCAGGGACCTCCAGGTAATGCTGGCAGTGCTTGGGAGCCTTCACAGTCGTACCCACCGGTGCGCACTGCGACCGTGCAGTGAGATGCTGGGGATCAAACCAGGACTTGGTCACATGCAAAAAGCATGCCTCCCTAACCTTGCGCTATCTTCCCAGTTAGGTTTTGTTGTTGTTGTTGTTGTTGTTGTTTTAATAATGCACTGTAGCACTGTCCTCCCATTGTTCATCGATTTCCTCGAGTGAGCCCAGTAACATCTCCATTGTGAGACTTTTTACTGTGTTTGGCATATCGAACACGTCACAGGGAGCTTGCCAGGCTTTGTTGTGCGTGCGAGATACTCTCGGTAGCTTGCCAGGCTCTCCGAGAGGGGTTTTAATATAGCCATGTTTAATCAGAGGAAAGGCACACCTGGCAGTGGTTGGGACCATGCAGTTCCAGGAATCAGACTAGGGTCAGCAGCATAGCATGCAAGGCAAGCACTTGAATCGCATACTGTGTCTCCAGCATGTACCACAACCTCCCCCCCACACACATACCTGCATCTTTTTTTTTCTGGGCAGGGTGGAGGGGTCACACCCAGCAATGCTCAAGGGTTACTCCTGGCTCTGCACTCAGAAATTACTCCTGGCGGTGTTCAAGGGACCATATGGACCATATGAATCGAACCTGGGCAAACGCTCTACCCACTGTGCTATCACTCCAGCCCCTGTATCTTTTTTTTTAAGGAAATTTTCTTTCCACACTGGTCCTCTGTGTTTTTCTAGAGGCTTTCATCCCTTTTTTCTTAGTTTAAAACATACTAATCTGGGGTTTTTTGGTTTTGTTTTTTTTTTTGTGGGGGAGGGCATTGTTTGTTTTTTTAAATTTTTTCATGAATTTCACCATCCTATATCAAAATTTATCTTGGTTTGACTTTTTTTTTAATCCACCTCTATTCTGGTAAATAGAAGGAAAACCAAATTTTACAGCAGAGGAGGGGAAAGCCTCTTTCTATCTCATGGTAGAGTGGCAGAACTGAGTCTTTACTACATTGACCAGATAGAAATAAAGCCAGAATCGAAAGACATGATTATATCTTGGCCCCGTTTCACAGAAGAGTAGGGCTGTGGTTATCATTTTGATGTAGCACTATTCCCATCTAATGCCGTCCTCCCCTCAACCACTGGGGGTGCTGGAGAGCTAAATGGATGCTATTCTGAATTTGATTCCCTCTGTCGTCTTTCGTAGTTTGGCCTGTCACTGCTCCTTGTCATCCTGAGCCGTGGGGAAGACCTACAGAGTTCAGAACCTGCTCCAGAATTAACGCAAAACAACCAATGGTCAGTGTGGACTCGACTTCTCACTGCAATTTCTATAGGCAGTCTTTGTGTTCTTTAGGTCACGATGTGATCCTTGTTTTCCTCCCCCCTCAGGACGGAGGTAATGTTCATGGCTACCCGAGAACTTCTGCGGATCCCACAAGCAGCCCTGGCCAAGCCCATCTCCATACCCACAAACCTAGTATCACTCTTTTCTCGCTATGTCGACCGTCAGAAACTGAACTTGCTGGAGACAAAACTGCAGTAAGTTTAAAATAATACACTTCCATATCTCATCAAGTTCATGTTTTAGGTTACAGAGTTATGAACAGGGGTGCTGGAGTGATTTACAGTGAGTAGGGCACTTGCCTGGCATGTGGCCGACCGAGACTCAGTCCCTGGCGTCCCATGTTGTCCCTTGAGTACCCACCAGGAGTGATTCCTGGGTTTTGTCAGGTGTGGCCCAGAAGCAAAAAATAAAAATAAAAAGTTTAATTTATAAACAGATCAGGGGGCAAAAAAACTGAGTTTAGTGGAAGACATCAATGATTTCTATTAATATCAATATCTGCTAGATACAAAACACTCAACTCAGAGCCAGAGAGAGTAGAGCAGATAGAGCAGATGGGACTCCTTCCTCGCGTGCAGCAGAGCTGGCTTCAGTCCCCTGCAGTGCCAGGAGTGATCCCTGAGCGCAGAGCCAAGAGTATAGCCAAGTTCTCCTGGTTCATTGACTGCTAAGCAGAGAGCAGTATCACTATTTCATTATTAAAGAATTCACTGAAGGGCCGGAGTGATAGCACAACAGGTAAGGTGTTTGCCTTGCACGTGGCTGACCCGGATTCGGTCCCCAGCATCCCATATGTTCCCCCAAGCACCGCCAGGAGTAATTCCTGAGTGCAGAGCCAGGAGTCACCCCTGAGCATTGCTGGTTGTGACCCAGAAAGCCAAAAAAGTAAAAGAATTCATTGAAGAATACCATTTCGGTGCTAAAATATATTCATTCATTTATGCAAACAATTTTTTTTTCTTATTTCTACCCCTAGGCTAGTTCAGGGGATCCGATAAAGAGACCTTCAGATGTGTCCCGTACCTCCTTTTGGCTGTCACCTGCACTGCTGCCATCACCAGTGGAGTGTTTTGAATGCGGGAGGGAAGGCCGCTGACTCCCCAGAGCGTCTCATGGGCCTGCTGCCCGTCGGCAGGGGTCTCTCGGTGCCCGGTGTTGCCCCACTGCTCTGAAATTTGGCTGGGTGATACTTCTGCTGGTTTCTTCTTACCTACTGTGTTACAATTCTGCATGTCCTACTTTTACTAAATTCTTCCCAATTTTGCAGAGATTTTTGTTTTTGTTTTTTGTTTTTTTGCCCTAGAGACACAAATATAATCTCTCCCTTTATCCCACCATCACTACTCCAGTTGAGAGTAGATTGTAGCCTGCCAAAGGATTCCTTCCCTCATCCTATTGAAGTCTTATTGTCCCATATTAATATTAATATGACTATAGGAAAGCCAATTAAGTAGAAATACACATATATACATATATGCCCAGGTATATGTATATATACACACACGTTCCTATATATGTTTATGTGGTATTCCGAGGATCCTTTTAAAGAATCAGTTTTAGATTGAAAATTCTTTAGTTGACACATCACTCCTCCGAACGAAACCCAAAACCAGCTGATATATTTTTTTAACTATTTCTAGTCCATCTTGTAATTAATTTGGTGGGTTCTACTTGTTTTAATATTAATACAGGGTATGCAGCACATCTAATAAAATCGAAACTTTTTAATTGGCTGCTGCCCAGCTCTAGACTGAACGTCCTCACACCCCACCCCACCTCCCCACCACCCCCCACTTCCTTTCTGTCCACTTCAGTGGAGACAGCACACGGTTAAGTCTTTTTTCTGGTACAACTACAGTGTATTGAGTCTGTTTCCTTTAGGGCAGACAAGATTGCCCAAGATGACCTTGACTTACAGTCTGCTTCCATGGTGTAGCTTTTGCACACTTACTCTTGTCTTCCTCAGACTACTTCAGTAAGCCATGCTTTTCCTTCCCTCTGCCCCTCACCCCCACCCCACCTCCTCTTTTTTTTTTCTTTTTAATTTTTTGGTGCCATGGATAGAAAACTCCAAGCATAGCCACGGAGGCTCACTTTGCGTGCTTGGCCCATCTGTCTCCACCACACCATGGGCAGAATTACTGTCGCTGCTACTTAATCTCACCCAAGTCCCACTCCCAGGCAAGCCTGGGGCCTGGGTTTGAAGCCCAGCAGGGGCAGCTTGCTCTGATTCTTTCTACTAACCCCTCTTCCAGCAATCAACCAGGATATGGGATTTTGATCCCTAGTGATTACAGCCTTCAAGAAAATGAAATCTGAATTAATTTTATATGACAGTCCTAGAACTTTTTGCTGTTCTCACCTTTTCGAATGTAGTAGAGGGGACAAGTTATATATAAAGAGAATAAACATTTTGCACATACATGTATTGTACAACAGTAAACTCCTCCGTTATAACCAGCTGTCCTTGTTCTCCATCTCCGTTCCTCCCCACTCTGTCACCCCAGGCTCCACCAGCTCTTCCCCAGTGATGTAACCTCGTTTCCCTCTGCCATAATCTACTGACTCTCCACCAGGCGCCTTCCCTACTCTTCCTTCACAACTGATCGAGTGAATACTTGATTATTATTTCTTCCTTTCTGTGCTTTATCTTTTCGTTTGGTTCTAATAAAAATTAAAGTTTCTAAATTTACATTTTTATAGGGTATTGTAAATAAAAACAAATTGTATACTTGAAAAAAAAATGTGTGCCTCCATTTCTACTTTCTTGTTCATTCTGAATTTGACTTTTAACATGCTTCTAGCATATTTCCAGAGACTAGCAAACATCTTGATGATGGGGTTTGCTAACAGTATTATTGCCTAATGCTTTTTGACCTTCCTTTTGTAAGAAGAGAGAGAGATAAAGATCTTTTGTTTTCATAGTTACTTTTCTTTAAAACGGAGGGTGTCAGGGCCAAAGAGCTAGTGAATACAGTGGATAGGGATTGAATCCCTGGAATCCTGTATGGTCCCCCAAGCCCCACCAGAAGTGATGCCTGAGTGCAGAGCCAGGAGTAAGCCCTGCTTGAGCCTCTTGAGTATGGCCCCCAAATGAAAATTTAAAAATAATAAAATCAGAGGGGTTTTCAAGGGCCAAGGAAGTCAGCTCAATGGGTTGGAATATAGATACCTTCCATCTACCTGAATTTGATCTTCAGTGACCACTTGGAGGCCCCCCAGCACTACTGGTATATCTCTGATAACTTAAGCATCACCAGGTGTGGCCCTAGTAGCTAATGGACCTAAGTAATACAGCCTATCTGTACAACTGGGCTAAATATCACTGGCAGTTACCTAAGCTATCATTTTTAAAAGAATTATAAAAATAAATGGGGGGATGGGGCGGGGGAGGCAGAGCAATAGTACAGCGGGTAGGGCAATTCCCTTGCACCAGACAAACTTACCCTTGCGTGAAGCCCAACCTGTGTTGGATCCCTGGCACCCCGGGTGATGCATTCTTGAGCGCAGATGCAGGAGAAAGGCCTGAGCACTGTCAGCTGTGACCCAGAGCACACACCAAAGAAATTTAATGATTAAGATGGTGAGAAAAAATTGTCATAAAATCTGACGTAATGCAGTGAAATAAGATACTCAAGTGTGCTTTGACCTGTGTCAGGTGGCTTTCTTCAGAATTGGACCCTCTCGATGTGTCAAGTAGCAGTGTGAAGGATGATGGTATCCTACCTCTTGTGCCAGCTCTATTTAAATCTGATTATCAGAAATCCAAATTCGCGTGGCAGCTATATTGGCCACACGACATCATATGCTCTTCATAATCGGCGATAGAAAACAAATTATCTAATGATGTCTTTTTGGCAGGTCTGAATGTTGGGGAAAATTCCAAGTAATAATGTTGGGTCTTTTGTCGTAATATTGAATGTGATCAACATAGAGAGAGTAAAGTGGAAATCTGCCACACAGGTGGGAGGTGGGTGGGAGGGGGTTATACTGGGGTTCTTGGTGGTGGAAAATGTGCACTGGTGAAGCGATGGGTGTTTGATTGTTGTATGACTGACCGAGACTTGAACTGAAAGGCTTTGTGACTGTTTTCACAGTGATTCAATAAATTAAAAAAAAAAAAATGAGTTAAGGGGGGGAAATGAGTTAAGGGGCTGGAGCGATAGTACAGCAGGTAGGGTGTTTGCCTTGCACGCGGCCGACCCGAGTTCGATCCCCAGCATCCCATATGGTCACCTGAGCACTGCCAGGAGTAATTCCTGAGTACAAAGCCAGAAGTAACTCCTGAGTGCTGCCACGAGTAATTCCTGAGTGCAAAGCCAAAAGTAACCGGGTGTGACCCAAAAAGAAAAAAAAAAAAGAGTTGAGTGGCTTTTTGAAAGTATGTCTTTCACTTGAGAAATAAGAATCTTAAAATCACCTGATAGCAGTGGCTTTTTGTTGTTATTTTGTACTGGGTGTGGGTGGAATGTAGTTCCTGGATTGAACTCGGCCTTGCAGTACTGAGTATGTGTTTTACTTTCTGAACCATGTTCCTGGTCTGTAGTTGCTTTGGATCTCTGAAGCATCGAGGGGGACACATCCATTGATGCTCAGGGCCTATTCCTGGCTCTGTGTTTAGTGTCACTGTGGTGCTGAGGGGGTTTCATTTGGTTCTGGGCATCAAACCTGGGTCAGCTCAGGCACGGCAAGAACTTACCCCCTGCACACTCTTCAACCCTGTTTTGACCTTTTCCTGTTTTGCATACCTCACACGTGAGTACATTGCAGGTGTCATAATAGCCTCTGGTTGGCTCTTTTATTTTGCAAAGATTACACATAAAACTGGCCCAAAGAGCAGTCCCCACAATTGCACAGGGTCCCTGAGCCACGCCGGGAGTGATCCAGAGCACAGAGCCAGGAGTAAGCGTTGAGCACCACCAGTGTGGCCCAAAGGACGTTTTAAAAATAACATCTCCACGTGCTCCCTATGTTGATTGCCACAAAATGCACACAAGGATGTTTGTCTTGCTCTCTAGGAGGAACCGTTTCCGTCCTGATCCGAAAGCAGGGGGTTGAATGACCTCCCCTGAGACTGCTGAGCCTCGTCTCATACAAGGGCCATTTCCCCCTCGCTCTTCCGTCCTTCTAATTCCAGCAAATTTCATCACCCTGCTGTACATAAGTGAAGGAAAGAGGAAGGTCAAAGGACAAGGGATAACCTTTTGCTCTAGGAAAAGTGAGATGGCAAACGAGGCTCTTCTAGTAAAGAGAAAATGGAGTTTATACTCAAAGCTCATTTCCACTGCTCAACACAGCCCCTGGAATTAACAGGCGTTAAGAATTGTGTGCGGGGGCTGGAGTAATAGCACAGCGGGTAGGGCATTTGCCTTGCACACGGCCAACCCGGGTTCGATTCCCAGCATCCCATATGGTCCCCTGAGCACTGCCAGGGGTAATTCCTGAGTGTAGAGCCAGGAGTAACCCCTGTGCATTGCCCGGTGTGACCCAAAAAGCAAAATAAATCTGATCGCTGTCTTAAATTTTTAAAAAAAGAAAGAATTCTGTGGGCTATGACAATGATAATTGGAAATGATCACTGGACAAGAATTGAGTGCTGAAAGGAGGTAAAATGATAAACATGATACTCAGTAACAGTATTGCAAAACACAGGCCCAAAGGGGGAGACAGAGGAGAAATTTGCCGTATACAGAGGCAGGCTAGGGTGGGGAGTTAGAGGGAAACTTGGGATATCGGTGGTGGGAAATCAGCAAAGGGACAGGTGTTGGAACATTGTATGACTGAAACCCAGTCTTGAAGAATTGTGTGAAGGGTCAGAACAATAGTACAGTGGGTAGGGCACTTGCCTGCAACTAACCCTAACCTAGGGTCCATCCCCAGAACCCTATATGATCCCCATAGCTCCACCAGGAGAGATCCATGGGCACAGAGCCAGAAGCCCTGAGTGTGTGGCCTGAAATGAATGAGTAATGTTCATTTCATTACTACACCATGCCTGTAGTAAACATGCCGGGTTTGCAACCAAATATATTACTGTTTCCCAGGTGTTAAGTTTGGTTTTTTTTTTTCATGTAGGTTAAGGAAACCCCATAAGGTATGTCTTTACCTATGAAAAGGGGGAAGGTTTAATGTTGTCTAGAATTTTCTTATTTTTTTTTTTCTTTCTTGGGTCACACCCGGCCATGCACAGGAGTTACTCCTGGTTCATGCACTCAGGAATCACTCCTGGAGGTACTCGGGGGACCATATGGGATGCTGGGAATCGAACCTGGGTTGGCTGCGTGCAAGGCAAATGCTCTACCCACTGTGCTATTGCTCCAGCCCCTTTATGTTGTCTAGAGCTGCCCCTCTTTAGAACCAGACTTACTCCTTCAGCTGCTGAGCATGCAGTTGGCTGATCGCTCAAAGCTGAGCCTGTCTTCCTCATCTAAGGAACATGCGTCTTAGAGAAGGTCTGAATGCAAAGACTGCTGAGTGCCATGGTATAAACTCCTAGTCATCTTGTTTCGGGGTTGGACCCCTGAGAGATACCAGCCCAACTCTGACCTCCCCAGAGGTGAGGTGGCGCCTCTGTTAGTATGTGCCAGTAAACTTCCCAGATAACCTGATCTAACAGATACATTAATTTCTTCCACTGTTCTTTGAAACCAAAAATTACTGTTTCCACTAAGAACTTTTTCTATTCGTTGTACAAAGTTAGGGTAAAACGAGGGAACCGGGCCCGCCCAGACGAGACCCCACCTGAGTTGCAGCCCATAAACGGCTTCTTCAGCTCCAGAACAGCCATGATCCCAGAGGTACACAAACCAATCTCGGAACCCAGGGGCTTCTGGCAGAAATGCTTCTGGACTGTGGATTAAGCTACGGCCCCATGCCACCCTGGGTGGGAAAGGGCATTGTCCCTTCCATCTTTTCCCCTTGGTGGCAGCATGGTGGCCGCCATCTTTAAGAGCCTGTTGGACAGAGAGCTACAAACGTGCAGTAATGAGAGATGCGGGGCCTCACGGGATAGGGGGTGGAACCGACCCCTCTCCCCGCCCTGACAAGACCCCAAGTTGCCACCCATGAGTGGCTTCTCTGGCTCCAGAACTGCCATGATCCCAGAGGCACACAAACCAATCTCAGAACCCAGCGGCTTTTGGCAGAAATCCCTCCGAACTTAATTACTAAAATATCAAAAATCCAAATCATATGCTGTTCGTTATCAGCAATAGAAAACAAATTATCTAATGATGCCTTTTCAGCAGGTGTGATTGTTGGGGAAAAATTCCAAATAATAATGGTGGGTCTTCTGTTGAAAAATTGAATGTCATCAAAATAGAGAAAGAGTAAAGTGGAAATCATCTGCCACACAGGCAGGGGGAGGGGTGGATGGGGGGTATACTGGGGTTCTTGGTGGTGGAACATGTGCACTGGTGAAGGGATGGGTGTTTGATCATTGTATGACCGAGACTTAACCCTGAAAGCTTTGTAACTGTTCTCATGGTGATTCAATAAATAAATAAATAAATAAAAATAAAAATAAATAAAAGTCAGAGAAACAAACGAACAAACAAACAAACAAAAACAACTAGGGAACCAGGAACTTACTCTGCATTATATTGGCAAGATCTGCACTATTCAACTCTCAACTCGGCAAAAGTTCGAAGAGCCAATCAGGAATAACATGGAGAAAGGTATTTTTAATCACTTTATTCACTGTATCACTGTATCACTGTCATTCTGTTGTTCCTCCATTTACTCGAGCAGGCGCCAGTAATGTCTCTATTCTTTCCCGCCTGAGATTTTAGCAGCCTCTCCTTACTCGTCATTCCCAATGATTGAAGGCTCTTTCAGGGCCAAAAGAATGATACCTGTTATAGTTACTGTCTTTGGCATATCGAATACGCCACAGGGAGCTTGCCAGGCTCTGCCTGTGTGGACAGGATACTCTTGGTAGTATGCCAGGCTCTCCGAGATTATTATTTTGTTGCCTACTATCTGAACCCCATCAAATATGGCGTGGTAATTATGGAAAATGGGTAGGAAGTGTCTTATGATGTGTGGTGTGGCCACGTGGTCCGGAAAGCGGCCTGGAGTGTGGTGGCATTTGGGTAGTGGAGGTTGGCTGCCGGGGCTGTGTCCATTGGGGCGTGAAGAGCTCTCACCCACCCCACTCTGGGGCGCCCCAAGTGAAAACCTGGTCCGGAGTCCACTTGGAGTCTGCTTCTCCCCCTGACTCCTTGGTAGTCTGCTAGTGGGAGAACCTCGACTCCGATCCTTCACTTTCTCCTGTCCCGGAACCCGGCAAGTCCTCATCATGCGTGAATGCATCTCCATCCACATTGACCAGGCTGGTGTCCAGATTGGCAATGCCTGCTGGGAGCTCTACTGCCTGGAACACGGCATCCAGCCCGATGGCCAGATGCCCAGTAACAAGACCATTGGGGGAGGAGACGACTTCTTCAACACCTTCTTCAGTGAAACAGGCACTGACAAGCATGTGCCCAGGGCAGTGTTTGTAGACTTGGAGTCCAGTGATAGATGAAATTCGCACTGGCACCTACCACCAGCTCTTCCACCCTGAGCAGCTCATCACATAAAAAAAAAAAAAAATCCCAAAACTCACTGGCTACAGAAAGTGACTCTAACCTTAAATCCAAACCCTGTCCATCAGCCTTGCAAAAGTGCTAGTGGTGATAAGAATTTTAGGTGGAGGTGACTCAGTTTGACCCCTTAAGCACTTTTCTAAGTAAGGAATATTGTAGGTAAACGCAAAGAACACTCTTCAAAGCAGTTCATCTGACTTTCTCTTTGGAAGACTGACTGGGGCGGTCATAAAATGGAATCAAATTACCATGCTTTTTATCTCTTGGGAATGGAATTTAAGAAAACCATTTTTCCTGAGGGAACATCAAGTCATCATTTGTAATGAATCAAAGTTTGGAAGGCTAACTTTCGCATTGGGAGATCTTCTCAAGGCATACACTTCCAGTTCTAGACTCTAAGTTCTACTGTTACCAGCCGTGGAAACACCAAGGGAAGGCAGTTCAGTACCAAGGGGGTGGTGGTGGGGGAGGGCTTGGGACTTGTCATATAGCATGTGTGACTAAGAGCTGACATCCAGATTACTAGGCTCCAAGTCCCTTTGAGGGGACTCATCCATCCTTTGAGGATGACAATAGTAATTCTTAGCCAATGGGTGAACAGTGGACTACTTTAAAAACTAAAGTGTCCTGGTACTTCAAACTCCATAGTATGAAAAAAATTGCGCTAGGATAAAGCCAGACTAGTTGATGTTTCTCTTCCAGTTTCATCTCCAAATGCCTCCTTCCTTCCCTTATAACTTTCTATTGAAAAACTGAGCCTGTGTGAGAAATTTCCACCCAGATCTTGAAAGCCTTTAAGTTACCCGTCCTAAAGATCTCCAAATCACAACAACAAGCAATGTGCTATGCTGGAGAGTAGACCTGTGACTTCATACCAGAGTACAAGCCAGGATAGCAAAGTAGCCTTCTCTGAGAGGTTCTTTCATTCCAAACAATCTGTTGGGGCTGAAAAACAAATTAAATCTTTTTAAATTTCATAAACATTGTTATACTATTATCCATCCTGTCAAAGAATCTATGTTTTTGGATTGTTCACTGCATCATAAAAAACAAAGCCAAATTTAAGCTGTTAAAAATTTCCTTTATTCACATGGGTTTAAACAGGTCTGCACGGAAATACATAACACTGATGATTATATATCGCACCTTTACTTCCAGTTGCCAAGGCTTAGAAACAAAGCTTCAATAGGTGAGTGTACAAATAGTGGCCATCTAACCAATGGCACTAAAAAAAAGAGATGAGCTACTGAGTGAGCCATGGAAATACATGGAGGAAACTAAAGTGGATATGATGACGTACAAGAAGACAATCTGAAAAGGCTCCCTACTGCTTGCTTCCAACCTAAAACATTCCAAGAAAAGGCATGACTGTCCTCCCGTTGTTCATCAATTTGCTCGAGCGGGCCCAGTAACGTCTCCATTGGAGACTTTGTTGTTACTGTGTTTGGCATACCGAATACATCACGGGTAGCTTGCCAGGCTCTGCCGTACGGGCGAGATACTCTCGGTAGCTTGCCAGACTCTCCGAGGGGGGCGGAGGAATCGAACTCGGGTCGGCCATGTTGGTTGCGTGCAAGGCAAATGCCCTACCGCTGTGCTATCGCTCCAGCCCAAGAAAAGGCATAAATAAATTTATGAAGATGTATGGAATAGAAAGTAACTGCCAGGCATTTAAGGAAAAGAAAGGAGGAATAAACAAAGCACAAAGGACATATGGCAGTAAAACCCTTCTGAATGATACTACAATGGAAGCATGTTATTATATCACTGTAGCGCCCGTTGTTCATCAATTTGCTCCAGCGGGCTCCAGTAACGTCTCCATTGTGAGACTTGTTGTTACTGTTTTTGGCATATTGAATATGCCACGGGAAACTTTCCAGGCTCTGCCGTGCGAGCGGGATACTCTCGGTAGCTTGCTGGGCTCTCTGAGAGGGACGGAAGAATCAAACCCAGGACAGCCGCATGCAAGGTAAACACCCTACCCATTGTGCTGTCGCTATCGCATGTTCTTATATACTTATTAAGTCCATAGAATATGCAGCCCAAAGAGGGAGCCCTAATAATAAACTATAAACTTAGATGGTGATCAATTTAGCAAAGATACCAATGTTTATGGGCTGGAGCAATGGCACAGCAGGTAGGGCATTTGCCTTGCACATGGCCAACCCAGCCGATCCGGGTTCGAGTCCTCTACGCCTCTCGGAGAGCCCAGCAAGCTACCAAGAGTACCTTGCCGGCACGGCAGAGCCTGACAAGCTACCCGTGGCGTATTCGATATGCCAAACACAGTAACAACAAGTCTCACAATGGAGACATTACTGGGCCCACTGGAGTTAATCGATGACAGTGCTACAGTGCTACCAGTGTTTATGGTAGGGGGGCTGTGAAGTTGAGAGGGCAGGTGACATATTGAAATTGTTTCTACTCAGATACTCAGGACTACCTCTTCAAGTTTTGGTTTTTGTTTTGTTTTTTGGGGAGTTTTTTAGTTTGTTTGGTTTTGTTGTTGTTTTTGTTGTTGTTGTTGTTGTTTGCTTTTTGGGTCACACTCAGCGATGCACAGGGCTTACTCTTGGCTCTGCACTCAGCAACTACTCCTGGCAGTGCTCGGGGGAACCATATGGGATGCTGGGAATTGAACTTGGGTTGGCCGCGTGCAATGCAAACACCCTGCCCGATGTGCTATCACTCCAGCCTCACCTCTTCAACTTTATGAAGAACCTGAAACTGCTCTTAAAAGAAACGGCTAGTTGAGAGGGCTGGAGAGATAGTATCAGAGGTTCACTTGCATTGTAGGCAGCTGCGGTGGCCACAACCAGAATAGACGCTGAGTACTGCTGGGTGTGCCTGAGTACTGGTACGCACCGCTCTCCCCCCAAATAAAAAAAGGGTTGGGAAGATGACTCAGAGGGGCCAAGCACCTGTTCTGCATGTGGTAGCACCAGGTTCAATCCCTGGCAGTGCAGCATTGGATTTGCCCATCACACATCTGGCAAAACAGGGTAGAGAAGGGTGATGGATGGCAAGGTGGCATTGGACAGGAAGTTTCTCTCTTACAGGCCAAAGTCTGTTGAGGATCTCTGAGCAGAGAACTCACATAAGAAAAAAATACTGAAATCATGTAAGAAAAAAGGGAGCGATAGCACAGCGGTAGGGGTTTTGCCTTGCACACGGCCAACCCGGGTTCAATTCCTCTGTTCCTCTTGGAGAGCCCGGCAAGCTACCGAGAGTATCTCGCCCGCACGGCAGAGTCTAGCAAGCTACCCATGACGTATTCGATACGCCAAACACAGTAACAATAAAGTCTCCAATGGAGACGTTACTGGGCACGCTCAAGCAAATTGATGAACAACGGGAGGACAATGACAGGACAGTGACATGTAAGGAAAAAAAAATACTATTATAGGAAGATCCTGCTGCTGCTCTATAATGAAAGTTTGGGGGGTTGGTTTGTTGGTTTGGTTTGGTTTTTTTGAACCACAGCCAGTGGTGCTCAGGGTTTATTCTCTGCAGTGCTCAGAGGAACATGCAGTACTGAGGATTAAAGCTAGGTCTCTTGGCTTAGCCCAAAATTTTCACTTCAGGGGCTGGAGTGACAGCACAGTGGGTAGAGCGTTTGCCTTGCAGTCGACCAAACCAGGTTCAATTCCCAACATCCCATATGGTCCCCCGAGCACTGCCAGGAGTAATTCCTGAGTGCAGAGCCAGGAGTAACTCCTGTGCATCCCCAGATGTGACCCACAAAGCAAAATAAATAAATAAGTATTTTTTTTAAAGGCCAGAAAACAAAGTTTTCATTTCATTTTTTTTTTTGGTTGGTAGGGGATCCCTTTGTTTTTGGACCGCACCTAGCAGTGCTCAGGGGCTACTCCCAGATCAGTGCTCCAGGGACCATGCAGTACTAGGAATAGAACCCAGGCCTCCTGCATGCAAAGAAAACCCTGTGACCCTCTGTGAAGATATTTTGAAAAACAGATTAAGGCAAACAGACTAAATAAATCATGCTAAAATCACAAGTACCTAGGAGCCGGAAAGAAGCCCCCAAAGGGTAAGTTCATCCCATACAACTATGGGAGGTCTAGTTTTGATCCCCAGCATTGAAAGGTCCCTGAGCATCTTAAGGAGTGACCCCAGACAAACATAGCTGGCTGTGTCCCCTAAACAAACAAAAACTCATAAAAGCACAAGTGTCTAAGCCAGGATTTTAAAAAATAAAAGAAGTACATATGGAAGTCCCTCAAAAAAATTAAAAATAGAGCTACCATATGTTCAGGCAATCCTACTTCTGGATATATATGAAATTGAATCACCATTTCAAGGATATATAAACCCCCATGCGCACTGGCAACATTATTCACAAAGGTAGAGACATGGAAACATGCTGAGTGTCCATTGATAGATGGATAAAGAAAATGGAATAAAGATTGTTATTGAATAGTGTTAAGCCATGAGAAAAAGGAAATAATTTCATTTGAGACAACACGGACAGATTTCATGAGCATTAGATTCAAGGAAATAAGTGAGAAGGAGAAAGACAAATACTACATAATCTCATGTGTGGAGTCTTTAAGAAGTCTGTGGGAGTCAGAGAGATAGTACAGGGCGCTTGGCTTTGCCCAAGCCAGCTTTGATGGCACTCCAGTTGGTCCCCTGAGCACCACCAGGAATCATCCCTGAGTACAGAGCTAGGAGTATGCCCTGAGCACTGCCGGATATAGCCACAAAACTTAATTAATTAAAGAAATCAAGGACCAGAGAGATAGCTCAATGGGCTGAGTATATGCTTTCAGTGCAAGAGACTTAGATTTGATCAGCACTACAAGAAAGAAAGAAATGGGAAGAGAGTGCCAGAATGATATGCCGTGAATAGAGCACTTGCCTTGCATGTGCCTCACCAGGGTTCAATCCCTGGCACCCATATGGTCCTCTGAGCTCGGCAGGAGCAATTTCTGAGCACTGCTCCGAGTGATACCCACCACTGAAAAAAATGGGAGGAGGAGAGAAGAGGGAGGGAGAGAGGGAGGGAGGAAGGGAGAGAGGGAGGAAGGGAGGGAGAGAGGGAGGGATGGAAAGAGGGAGAGAGGGAGGAAGGGAGAGAGGGAGGAAGGGAGAGAGGGAGGAAGGAAGGAAAAGAGGGAGGGAGGAAGGAAAGGAGGGAGGGAGGAAGGGAGGGAGAGAGAGGGAGGGATGGAGGGAGGGGGGAGGGACAGAGGGGGAGGGAGAGAGGGGGGAAGGAGAGAGGAGGGAGGGAGAGAGGGGGGAGGGAGAGAGGGAGGGAGGGAGGGAGGAAGGAAGGAAGGAAGGAAGGAAGGAAGGAAGGAAGGAAGGAAGGAAGGAAGGAAGGAAGAAAGGGGTCCAGAGAGACAGTGCAGTGGGTAAGGCACTGACCCCAGCAACCCATATGATCTCAGAGTCCCAGCAGGAGTGAGCCGTGAGCACAGAACCAGGAGATAAGGTGTGGTCCCCACCAGTTGTAGTCCAAAAGCAACAAAAGAAAGACAGAGAGAGAAAAGAGGAAAAAAAAGAAGAGACAGAAAAAGAAAGAAATCAAACAGTAGAATGGTGGTTACCAGGGACAGATAGGAACTCAGGAGTGGGAAAAACAGAAAACCATCATCCAAGGCTGAAAACCCCTAACTCCAACATGAGTAAGTTCTAGGAGTCACATGTAGAGCATAGAGTTAATAGCAGTGTGTTATACAGTAAAGTTATGAGAGTGGACCATAACTGTTCTCAATTAAAGAAAAAAAGTGATTATGTAAGGTGATCAAAATATTAATTAACCTTATGGAAGTGATCATTTGCAACATACATGTGTATCAAATCATCACATCATATACCTTAAACCAAATGCTACATTTAATTACATATTTTAAAACGGGTGCATAAAGGATTGGCTAGCTTTTGGCTAAGGACAAGATAGAAGGATGAGGATTAGACTCTATGAGAATACCAACCATTTTTAAGTTTAGTATTTCATACATCAAGGACTGATAGAATGATTACCATGCCCAGTCCTACCAATTCTTTTTCTATTTTGGTTTTTAGGTGTTTTGTGTCACATCTGGCAATGCTCTGAGTTACTCCTGGCTCTGAACTCAGGAATCACTCCTGGCAGTGCTCTGGGGAACATATGGGATGCTGGGGATTGAAACTAGATAGGCCATGTGCAAGGCAAATACCCTCCCAACTGTACTTACGCTCTCACCCTGAGTCCTATCAATCCTATCCTATCCCCAAATATATCTGGATTTTGCCCCCTTCGTGCCATCTGTTAACACCATAGTCCATTTTCCAGTATTTCTTGTCTAAAACAGTATATGAGCATCTTAATTGCTTTCATCGCTTCAGCTTCATAACTATACACTAGCCAGTGATAACAAAACAGACAGACAAAACTCCCCCACTGCTTTCCACTGCATTTAGAATAAAATCCCAAATCCTTACGAGGTCTTGTAAGTCATTTGTATCTGTGCTTTCTCCCTCCACCTTTATCCCACCATCCTTTTTCCCCTCTATTGCAGTTCTCTTCTTCCTGGGGTCTTTCCACAAACATGATTCTCACCAATCTCTTTTCAAATGCTGGCCTATCCAGTCCAGATGACTCAAAGAGAACTCACCTCCTTTTTTGAGGGAGGGGGGGACGGAGGAGGGTCACACCCAGGGATGCTTAGGGGTTACTCCTGGCTTTGCACTCAGAAATTACTCCTGGTGATGCTCGGGGGATCATATAAGGATGTCAAGGATCAAAACTGGAGGCTGGAGCAGTAGCACAGCAGTGGGTAGGGCATTTGCCTTGCACGCGGACGGCCCAGGTTCGATTCCCATCATCCCATATGGTCCCCCGAGCACTGCCAGGAGTGATTCCTGAATGCATGAACCCGGAGTAACTCCTGTGCATTGCCGGGTGTGACCCAAAAAAGCAAAAAAAAAAAAAAAAAAAAAGGATCAAACCGGGTCAGACACATGCAAGGCAAGTGCCCTACCCGCAATCCCACAATACTATTGCTCCGGGCCCCAATTCATCCCCGTTTGAAGCCAATTAGTTTCTTTCATAGCTCTTTGGCTGTTGTCCATCTTCTTATCTGTGTATATATTTACTGTGCATCTTCTCTCTATGCAAATGCTGTACATATGAATTTGTATGTTTCTTTCTTTTCTTTTCTTTTTTTTTTTTTGCTTTTTGGGCCACACCCAGCAATGCTCAGGGGTTACTCTTGGCTCTACATTCAGGAATTACTCCTGGTGGTGCTTGGGGGACCATATGGGATACCAGGGATCGAACCCGGGTTGGCTGTATGCAAGGCAAATGCCCTACCCGCTGTACTGTCACTCCAGCCCCTCATATGTTTCTTAACACCTGGGATCTCAAATATTATTTATGCTCCACAAAAAAACATTGATAGTACAGAGGTAAGGGTGTCTGCCTTATACCTGCGGTCAACCTGGGTTCGATCACCAGCATCCCATATTGTCCCCCAAGCACCGCCAAGAGTAATTCCTGAGTGCAGAGCTAGGAGTAGCCCCTGAGCATCACTAGATGTGACCCCCACCTCAAAAAAGTATGTGTGTTTATACGTTCACTAATCTGTCCCCAACACTTCACCCAATCCTAGAGGACTTTCCTGTTTCTTTCTTTGAACAAATGCTCAATAAATAGGAAGGTGGATGAATATGCTATTCTGGCACTGAAGGAACTGATAATCAAACAAGTACAGATCACACATTGGATGACCACACAATTAAGTGGCAATGTGTTTGGAATTTAAATAACTATAAGGCAAAACAACATCACAGGAAATTCTAGAAGTCCTAAGAAAGGAAGCATTATTTCTAGGCAGGGAAATCAGAGGAAACTGTGAAGGAAGCTTATTGTTCTGGGCACTGAAAAGAGGAAAAACATATGCAAGAAGTACCTGTCCAAGACAATTCAGGGCAAATGTGACAGAAATATTTGTAGCATAGAGTATATGCACTAGAGTAAAACGGGCTGGTTAGAAAGAGAAGGGAGAGCAAATTGTCAAGACTAAGAAATAAACAACAGTAAGTCAGGAGATTAAATTAAAATTTGTCAGAGACACAGTAAAAAGTAGAAATGATATATAATAGGGACTGGAAAGGTAGTACAGGAGTTAAGATCCTTGCCTACATGCAGTCAACTCCAGTTCAATCCCTGGCATTACTAGGAGTGATCCCTGAGCACAGAGCTAGGAGTAAGCCCTGAGCACTGCTAGGGGTGCTCCAAAACCAGAATTTAAAATGATGTCCTATCCTCAACGCACACAGTGGTAGGGCGTTTGCCTTGCACGCAGCCAACATGGCCGACCCGAGTTCAATTCTTCCACCCCTCTCGGAGAGCCCGGTAAGCTACCGAGAGTATCTCGCCTGCACGGCAGAGCCTGGCAAGCTCCCTGTGACGTATTCGATATGCCAAACACAGTAACAACAAAGTCTCCAATGGAGACGTTACTGGGCCCGCTCGAGCAAATCGATGAACAATGGGAGGATAGTGATAGTGATAGTCCTGTCCTCAACTAGCAACATTTTCCTATATCCCTGTATGGATACAAAGATAATATATACATATGTCTATGTACACTTCAAAATATTTTGTTTTTCTTAACTTTTCCTTTGCTATTAGTGGTGGGGTTCACTCCTGAGGGTGTAGAAGGGTGGCTACGAGGGGGTTATTATGGTATTTTACCCCTTGACCACATCCCTGGTCCCGTCTTTCCTGTTTCTTTCTTTGTGTACTTTACTGACCCATGTCAAAGGAAATCATAAACTCATGACTCTTCACTCTGAAATACTTGAACACGTTTCTCCCAAATTTGAAGATGTCTGTCATCATACCTATATCACATAAGCAAATGATATAACAAGCTAATGTCATCTAATACAGGTTCATTTTCAAATTTCCCAAATCGTTTTTTTTAAAGCCTTATGAATTGTTTTCAAAAATAGATTCCAATCAAACATTTGGTTACCTTTTGGGCTAGAGAGATAGTACATGGGTTAAGTCTCTTGCATTGCAACTGAGAGCACAAATTCAATCCCAGGCACCACAAATGGTCCCCAGGGAACTGATCTTGAGTACTTCTGGGTATGACCCTACACCCACTCAAAACTAAAATAAAATAATAAATGCATTCCACAAATTTCTATTTTTTTGAGGGTTGAGGGGGGGCACACCCAGGTGGTGCTCAACCCTTGCAGGGCTCAGGGATCAAATTCAGGTCAAGCACCCTATCCACAGTACTATCTCTCCAGTTCCCAGAATTTAAAAACAAAACATGTTTGTCTCTTGATTTTGTTCATTTGCTTCATTTTTTTTTCATTTGTTTGGCATTTGGGTCGGGGTGTCATTATCAAAGCAGTTCTGACTACTCCTGGCTCAGCACTTAGAGGCCCATGTCGTACCAGGGATCAAAATCACGCAAGGCATGTAGCCAATTAAGCTACCTCTCTGCCACTATTTTTTAAAATTTAGAACCATGACCTCGGGTTCTAAATTTTTTTTAAGTAATAATTCTCCTTAATTTTCATGTCTTCTCAAAACCAGTTGTCTTCTAGAATACCTCACATTCTTGATTTATCTGATTGCTTTTTGGGGGGGTGTCGTTAAACTGGTTCCTCCAGCCCCTGTAAACCAGAGGTCAGATATGAAGGTTTGATTAGATTTGGGTTCAACATTCAGGCAAGGAAATGTCATTATGTGATGGCTTCATGCTGCAGCACATGAGTTACCTCATAAAAATGTGCATTGTCCCAGGGTTAACAACGCTAAGCTGGGTAACTCAGTTACGCAGAGGGGACAGACAGGTTTTCCTATTATCAAAGTCTTTGTTTCTCCTTTGTGATTAGCAAGTCACTGTAGGCAACGTGCTTGGCAACGTTTTTTGCAGCTATTTTTCAGAGGTGTATCAGACCTCTTTATATGCATCCAATCACAACAGCATTCCTGTAGCGTTTTACTCTTATTCAACGGATGTGAAAATAGACTCACAGTGTTTAAAAAAAAAATCCCAACACTGATGATGGAGAGGCAGTACAGCTGGTAAGGTGCTCTGAATGCACACCACCAACCTGGGTTCAATTACAGGCACCTCCAGAAGCCATCGCTGAACTCAGTAAGCCCCAGAGCATAGCCAGGTGTGACTCTAAATAAGTTAAAATTTCTCAGGATTATAGAAAAGGTAGGACTTTTAAAGCATATTTTCCAAAATTCACAAATCTCTATCTCTCTATGTCTCTCTCTCCCTCTCTCTCTCTTTTAAAAAAAAAAACACTTTTTTTTTCTTTTCAACTTTTTTGGGTCACACCCGGCAATGCACAGGGTTACTCCTGGCTCTGCACTCAGGAATTACTCCTGGCGGTGCTCAGGGAACCATATGGGATGCTGGAAATCGAGCCCAGGTTGGCCGTGTGCAAGACAAACGCCACCCACCGTGCTATCGCTCCAGCCCCTGAAAAAAAAAATACATTTTTAAATAAATAGACATCTTTTGAAAAAGGGGGATGGGGGGCGAGGGTACTTTCACTTTCTTGTTACCTGGGAAGCACATAGCCAAGGGAAAAGCAAATCTGTTTAGAAGTATCTAACAACTATTTCTATTGCCGTTTAAAGCTGGAAAGAATGTAACAGATACAGGGATTTCTTTAGAGTATACTTTTTGAATCTTTATAACAATAGTTTACACCATCGAAATGTTAAATGACTTTCTCATACGTACCAAGAAAGCCAACTAAACAACAGCAACTATTTCCCGTGCCCAGCTAAGCATATACGTGTGGGCTCGTGCTCAAGCCAAGGGCCTTGACATCTGGTAGCGACGGGTTGAAAGTACACTCGAAGCGAGGTCCTCGCGAGTCTATTTTCTCCTCCCAGCTAGGTCAGCAACTCCCGGGCCAGAATTAGGAGAAGCATCTGACAGTCTAGAACCAAGAGATAAAAAGGGGTGTGGTGCCAAGTTGAGCAAACCAGGGAAGGAAATGAGGAGGGCCGTGGGTCCAGGAGGGAACTGCGGAAACTATTTCTGGGCCGCCCCGGCAATCCAGGCCTCCGGCTCAGAGACGGCTGCGAACCCGGGGCTCCACGCAGGGACAAACTCTAAGACTGACTCTTACAAAGAGCTGCAAAGATCTTAATCCCGAATAAAGGGTCATGCAAGACTGCGTGTGTCTACACACACACACACACACACACACACACACACACACACACACACACACACACACACACACACACACACATACACACACACACAATCAAAACAAAACAAAACAAATAAAACGATTCGGAGAAGTTGACGGGAACCAACTTCTCCAAAACTGGCAGCAGACGGGCACGCCCCTCCGCGCTCCTTCCCGAGCCTTATTGGTTGTCTTGGTGCCGCCCCGCCCCCGGCTCTCAACGGGTCTCTTTCATTGGTCAACATCGCTTACAGCTTTCACAGACAATTCCCGAATCCAATCATCTCCAACACCCGTCCCGGCGAATGACGTGCCGTCCAACCAATGAGCAGTGAAAACGAGGGTGTCAACGCCGAGACTCTTCCCCGCCTTTTCTCCTCGGCTACTACAGTAAATGGCAGGAGGAGGGCTGAACAGTCGCCACCAACCACCAATCCGTCAGGGCGGAAGAGGGTCGAAGAGAAGAGTGACGGGAGGGGGTGACGTGGCAGTGACGGGGGGGGGGGGGCAGAAACGGAAATAAGTGACGGGCCCACGAGCCAATCGGCGACCAACTCGCCCGGGCCCTCGGCGTTCTCCAGTCCACCCTGCGCGCCGGACCCCTCGAGGCAGAGCCAATGAGCTGCGAGGGGAGCCTGATTGGCTCTCGCCTGCGCCAATCGGCGGCGCGCCTGGGGGACGCGCCCCGCCCCCGGGCTCTCACTGGGCTGTGTGGAATGACAGGCCCGAGAGAAATGCCAATGTCCTAGGGGGTCTTCCGCTAGTGACACTCGGCGGCGCCAATCGACTTTCTTCTTCCCGGCGGCCGAGCCCTCCTCCCCGCGGCGGGCCTGGCGGGGCGGGGACGCTGCGCGGCGGCGGCTGATGCGCTAGCCGTGTGGGACGCTCCGGGCGGCGACGGCGGCTCTCGTAGGCGGTTCCGGTCGTGTATCTCCGGGCGGCGGCGGCGGCGGCGGCTCATGGCGGCGACGGAACTGAGAGGAGTGGTGGGGCCCGGCCCGGCAGCCATGGCCGCCCCGGGCGGCGGCGGCACGGGGCCCCCCGTGCTGGGAGGCGGCGGCGCCGGCGGCCGCGGCGACTCGGGGCCGGGCTCCGGGGCCCCGCCGGGCGGTGTGGCCGCGGCGACGGCGGGCGGCGCGGGCCCGGGCTCCGGGGGAGTGGCGGCGGCCGGCCCGGCCCCGGTGCCGCCGGCTGGGGGCTCGGGCGGCTCGGGCGCCGGGGGGTCGGGCTCGGCTCGAGAGGGCTGGCTCTTCAAGTGGACCAATTACATCAAAGGCTACCAGCGCCGGTGGTTCGTGTTAAGCAACGGGCTCCTGAGCTACTACAGGTAACTGCTTCCGGGGCGCCGTGTGTGTCTCCCCCCCCCCCCAACACCCCCCGCCACCCCCTTCACCCCCCTCCTCGCCGCAGCCCACAGCCCCCGCGCCGTCACCCTCCCCCGGCGGCCCCGCAGCCAAGGTCGCCCCAGGCCTCCCCCTCCCTCCTCCCGCGTGCACTGACAGCTGCTTGCACCTGAGCCCACCCTCACCCGAGGAAAAGCCCACCGCGCTCGCCCCGGGCGCCTGGGCTGGCCAGCCTGCGAGCCGTACCTCTCCCTGGCCACCCCTGGCCTTTTGCAAGGGTGCATTTGTTCCCGGGGAGCCGTCACCACTCTTCTTCCATTGTGTCTTCACCCGCACGGCCGTGCACGACTTAATCATTCTGCATGGAAGGCGCTGTTGTAGGTGCAAAAGGTCCCCCCCCCCATCCCGCTTCCCTCCCCCCACACTCGCACACACCCCACCCCCGCTTGCAGGAACTTCCAGTGAAAGTCCCAAGGCTTCGCGTATCGGTGCCGAGTTTCCAAAATTCAAGGTTATTTCGCGGCTCCCTCCACGTTCAGGCACAAGGACGCGATGCACCGGGCGGCCTCGGTTATCGGGCCCCCGCCTGCCCAGTGCAAGACTCTTTCTTGGGTGTGTTTTGGCTTTCTGGACAGCCCCGACTGGAGGTGTGCACTTCCCGGGCCGCTTGGATCTGGGCTTGCCCCACCCCCTCCGAGGGCAATGGTGATGTGCTTTAGCCAGGATCTCTGGGTAACGAGGTGAAGTTCAAGGCAAGAGAATCCGTGTCTTCGGTCTGCCTTCTGCTCCACAGTGTTTGTTTTGGGATGTTTATTATATGGATTTATGGTGACTCACAGTCTTGCCATAACATAGCATGCCTTTTTGGCTATTAGAGCGAGAGGAGTTAAGATACCGGATTTGGAGATGGGACACAAACTTTCCCTGAGACTGGGGCCCTCGTGTATGTCTTTTTACAGACAGCCACAATCCAGGGGGTCGGCCAGCTACTCATCTGACAGATGAGGAAACTGAGCTTGGGCACCTCCCAGATTTTGAGGAATCAAAATTTGAAACTAACTCTCTTCACTGTAACATAACTTAAAGCCCAGGTTAGTGCTGTAAGGATCAGGCAGACACCCGGGTAACTGCTTTGTGTATTGTTGCACTTCAGTTTCTAACAGTTACTTTGTGTATTTTATACAAAATGTATAAAGAAGGCTCCCTTCAGTGGACTGGACAGTTGGTGAACCAATCTCTTTTATTCAGTGACTCCTCTGATTGGGCCTTTCGAAAATATTAAAGGGAAATGGAAGGCGGAGTTGGAGGTCACTGAAGTAGGAACACTTTCTTATCTGTCCTCTGTGCGTGGGAAAATGCTTTAGCCCATCCTCACTGCCTAAGTGACATTAACTGTTAACAGATGTATGTCATTTGCGTTATTATATTTAGAATTGATTTTGATTAGGAAATTACACAACTGTTTAAAGTTAGATCCCAAACATTTTACCTTGTTCCAAAGTTTTCCTCCTAATCAGGTTCATGGTGGGGGAGGGTGGGTTTGTTTGGTGTGTTTTATTGTAGCCTGGAGATCACACCTGGGAACTCCCACTTGGAAGGGAAGTGCCCACTGAGCGATACCCCTGTCCTTCAAGTTCATACTTCTCTGATGTTACTGACCATCATTCTCATACTGATTCAGATCCTTATTTGACTCATAAGTCACTATCCCCCATTTTCAAGCACTTTCAAATGTTGCGTATCGGGGACCAGGAATGTGACATGATGACAGAGTGTGTACCTCTTAGCATATGAGGCCTGGCTGCTTTCCTCAGTTTGTTTGTTTGTTTTTAACTCTGTATTGACCGAGGGTCTTAATGTATGGTCATTTTTCCTCATCTGTGTTCTTATCAGAGTCACTTTTCAGCTAGCTTATTCTTTATTCAGTGCCTTTTTTGGTCTGTTTGTTTGGGGATCACATTTAGTCATACTCAGGGGCCAGTCCTGGCTCTGCTAGGGAATCACTCCCAGTGATGCTTGGAGAATCATGTGGTTCCTGGGATTGAACCCTGGGGCTTCTACATGCAAAGCATATTCTCCCATCTCCTATCAGTACCCTTCTTGGTTCACTTACATCTTGCTTGGATATTAATAATTTTTTTAAGTACCTGTAACTGATTTTAAGTTCTTCCTTAACAGGAGCTAGTGGTACCTGTCTGACTACAGATAGAGCTTCTGAAACATACCCAACCATATATTGGGAAATATGGCATAGGCCTGTCCTTGCTAACTACAATAGACCCACCCACAAACCAGGCAACAGGATTTAGAGTTATCGCATCTATATACTTCTCAAAATCATTGAAGTGCTTCAGCAGCTATTGGTAGTTTATTCTTACCAACAAGGATCACTAGGTTCTTATTTCCCCAGGTTATTTACGCAAACTACCATTCCTCTTGCTTCTCATGCTCCCCAAACCAGTCATCTACTACATATACCTTTTTACAAAATACTTTTCTGTTTATCTAAGACACCCTATTCCCCAGACCCATCTTCTTACTCTCTCAGTAGGCTTCAGCAAGCTGCTTCCATTGACTTGTCTTATTGTTCCTTTCATGCCCAGTTACCTGGGTGGCCCATGGCAGCTCTCAGACACATCATAAGAGGCCAATGGTATTCTTTTTCTGCTAGCTTCTGGAGATTGAATGACTCTTTCAGCTGGCCTCTCCAAAGAACTCTCTAGTCCAAAAATTCCATCTAATACTGTCATTCCTAAACAATTTATCTTTCATTCTGAAAAAACCACGCCTTCCAACCTTCTGCACTGATGACTAACAACCATAGGTGTTTCTTCCAAGACCCAGTGGCTCTGAGTTCAGGCCTGTTATACCTAGAATTCCTTGCTATCTTTAAACTACTACATTCTGTGATTCGAGAAACTTCCGGTGTTGACAAAGATAGTCTTGGTAGAAGGGATCCCTAGGAAGTGATGAAAAGTTGGGAGAAAGAATGTGGTAGAATGTCCAAGTAGCACCTTTGGAGCAGAAGGCAAGGGAGGGCTCACCTGTGGACCTAACTCAGCCTGCATTATGCATAATGTAACCGAAGCACGGACGTGTGGGGGGTGGGGAGGTAAGGTTAGGAAAAAACAGGGACTCGGGTTACAGTGTGGCAGGTGCAGGGGATGGAAAACAGTGAGACCCCCTCCTGTTCCCTGCTGCTCATTTGTACACTTGAGAAAGAAGAACTAGTCTCATGGACAGACTGAACAATAGCAAATCTGTCTTCCTAAGCGCAGCAGACAGACTTTCTCAAACACACCAGATCTAAGCTTCTAAGGGGTGTGTGTCATTTCTGGCATGCAGGAATTCTGGACGTGCCAGGTGTGTTTGGTTGCTTGGCTCCGGTGAAAGGGAAACTCTGCTTTATCCTTTGGCACTTGGCAAAGGACTTTGACCTCTTTATGTTCCAAGTTGGCCAGCGAAAACTTTGGTCTCAACATGCAGGTCCCTGAGCAGAATCAATGGAGAGTGGGAAAACTGGCACACTTTCTGCGCTGCACTTAATTGTGCTAGACGCTTGATATTTTTATGCGACTCTCTTGTCGCTTGTTGTCACCAAGTAATGCTATAAAGTTCAAAAGTGAGTCTATTAATAGAACTGTCTGTCAGTGGAGGTGGGAAAAATTTTACACCCAGTTCTCCAAGAACAGATCTGCTGAATCTTTTTGCTATTAATAGAATGGCTTAGGAGTTCCCACCAATAGAAGTCAGTGGACCTTAGGAAAACACATGTTCTAGAATTATTACTCTGCTTGATGATTCTTTTATGATTATTTTTTCCCCCACTCCTATAGAAAATTATTCTTATTTCATTACTTGAGCTGTAGTCAGTATTTCATACTCTAAACATCTAAGGGTGCCCGTATTGCTTTATGATTTTGCAAGTGTAAAGTGAGGTTCTTATTTGGTCTGAGTTCCATGTAGGATTGTGAAATGTAAAATGGAACTATTTTTTCCCCCCTTAGGGAATGATATTGTTATATGACATTTTGTTGCATGAGTTTATAAAACAGTTTAAACTTTCCTAAATAAAAGATCATTCCTGACTGCAAAGATACATGAGGGAATTTGGGGGTGGGGGTGGGGAAATGATGGAAATGCTCTGCATCTTGATTATGGAGGTGGTTACACAATTCAAAATTCTTGCTACAGACTTAAAATTGCTGAATTTAGGGGCTGGAAAAATAGCAGCGTGGGTAAGGCACTTGCCTTGAAACCAGCCTGGGTTCAATTCCCCGATGCCACTTATTTCCCCAAAACTCCGCCAAGAGTGGTGCCTGAGCACAGAGCCAAGGAGTAAGCTCTGGACACTACTGGGTGTGGCCCAACAACAACAATAGTAGCAAAGCTGATTTTTTTGGTATGGCATGTACCTCAGCAAAGCCTGTGTTTCAAAAGCGAAGGTTAAGAGGAATAGCAGATATCTGACTCAGGAACAACACTTAAAGGAAAGCCCTGCATTTCTTCAGTTTTAGGGAGCCATTCGAGGAGCACAGGGCCGAGTCATGTGCGCCCACATTTTAGAAAAGTCTCAGGGTGATGCAAATAAGAAGGATATGCCACCTCATCGTTTTTCTTTCTTAACTTGTCTGCTTGGTTATTTCAGGTCAAAGGCGGAAATGAGACATACTTGCCGTGGTACCATCAACCTCGCCACAGCCAACATCACGGTGGAGGACTCCTGTAATTTTATTATTTCCAATGGGGGTGCTCAGACCTACCATCTGAAGGCGAGCTCGGAAGTGGAGCGGCAGCGCTGGGTGACAGCCCTGGAATTGGCCAAGGCCAAGGCTGTGAAGATGCTGGCAGAATCAGGTAGGGAGCGAAGAACATCAAGTCTAGGAAACATTCGGTTTACCCTTTGTTTGTAAGCATAAATTTTATACCTTATTGTCATTATATACATTATAAATCTTAATTATACCTTATACCTTAATGATTAACTATCTCATAGATGTATCAGACTTTTCCAATCATGTAGTGTTTTTCTTGGAGTGGTGGTACTCAACTTGGGTAAAAAAGTTTTTATTGTTGTTGTTGTTGGGGCCATACCCGGCAGGGCTCAGGACTGACTCCTGGCTCTGTGCTCAGGGATCATTCCTGGCAGGGTTTAGGGACCAATGGGTGCTGTGGATTGAACCTCCGCCAGCCGTGTACAGGACAAACACCCTACCTACTGTACTATCGCTCTGGCCCTAAAGTTAATGTTTTAATCCCACTGAGTTTTTTTTTTTTTTTCACTTAATCATAGTCACCTGATGACTTTGGTTCTGCTGTGGTTTTTATTGTCCACACAGCACTTAGGATTTGTTTTTGTTTTATTGCAGAGATAGGGATTGGGCCATATCTGGCCGTGCACAGGTCTTAATCCTGACTCTCTGCTGAGTGGTCATTCCCAGTAGTGCTCATGAGACCATATGTAGTACCTGGGATCCAGCATGGGTCTGCTGCATACAAAGCAATCTCCTTAATCCTAATACTGTCTCTCTACCCTCTGCACCATACTTAATATCTATTAAGTAGTCAAAGGAAAATTCACAGTTTGTCGGGTGTTTTTTTTTTTTTTATAGCAGGTTATATTTTCATTTAGGCACTGCTTCTCTGTCTAGCAGATAGGGGGCAGGTTTTATTTCTTTTGTTTTGATTTTAGTGCTGTTAGCTCCTCCAAAGGAAATGACAAATGACACTGCTGGAAAAGCAATTTGCAGTTACAAAGTGTCAAGACAGAACTGGTAGTGAGAGGTACAACATACCTCCCCACTTAATTCACTCTTGGATAGTCATTTACACAAGTCCTTGAATTGCTTTCCGTGCAGGGTTGCCTTTTGGATTATAGGAATTCATCTTGAAGTTCCTGAGTTCTTCTTCAGGAAGGATAAATTAATGAGTCTATTGATGACCTAGACTTTGTTTACAAAGAACCACTTTAAGGGCCAGCCAGAGTTGGTAGTACAGCTGGTAGACCATTTGCCTTGCACACAGCCAACCCTGATTTGATCCCCTGCATCCTATATGATCCCCCAATCACCACCAGGAGTAATTCCTGAGTGCAGAGTCAGGAGTAAGCCCTGAGCATCTCCTGGTATGACCCAAAAAGAACTATTTTATGCAGGTTCCAGTAATCACCCAACAGTTGATACTGGGTTTGCAGTAATTGCTCAGATTGCATTGGTACTCTTAAACTAATGTTAAAAGGCTCAGTAATTCATTCCCAACCTCAAGTGCATTTAACTTCTCCATCCTGTCCTCCAAGGCATTGGTTTTCATTGAATTTTCAAATTCCTATGCAGAATTACTTGGACAGCTCTTTCAAAATGCATGTTCCTGGGCCTGTCTCACACAAGCTAAATTAGTCTATGGGAACAGGGCCAAAAGTCCTGCACCTTTCAGAATCTCAAAGGCGTGGAACACATGTTTTGTATATCGAAGCACCAGCATTGATCCCTGGCACTACATAGTCCACAAAGCACCTCCAAAAGTAGCTCTTGAACACTGCCAAGTATGATCCCGAAACAAAACAAAACAAAACAAAACAAAAGGAGTTGTGGTGGGAGATTGGATTAAGATGGCCAAAAGGTATAAACCTCTAATTATAAGAAATACAAACTAGGGGCACGGTGGTTATGGAATAATGCTGTGTGTAATTTTTTGAAAATTGCTAAGAGAATAGGTCCTAAAATTATCACCACAAGAAAAAGAAAAAAATGTGGGTTTTTGTTTGTTCTTGTTTTTAGGTATCTATATAAGATGGTGAATATTAACTAGATTTACTGTGGTGATCATTTATATGTATATGTAAATGTGTTTATAAATCAAATCACCATACTGAGTACCGTAAGATTACATGGTGCTCTATGTTAATTATATCCCAATAACTGGGTAAGGGGAAAAAAATGATCAAAATTAAAACTTACTGTTGTGTGCCACTGGGGGCAGGGGGGCGGAATGTTGTGATCCAGGTGGGCTAGACAGGCTGTGGACCACACTACAGAACAGCCTCCTCCTAATACATACCCGCCATCACTCAGAGCACATGGTGTGACAGATGTGAGAGTGGGCATGGTTCTGATTCTCAGCCCTGTACCCAGGCTCAGAGCACCTACCTTTCCTCCCCTCCAGATGAGTCAGGTGATGAAGAGTCGGTCTCACAAACTGATAAGACCGAGCTGCAGAATACGCTCCGGACCCTCTCTAGCAAGGTGGAGGACTTGAGCACATGTAACGACCTAATAGCCAAGCACGGCACAGCCCTGCAGCGCTCCCTCAGTGAGCTGGAGTCGCTGCGGTTGCCCGCAGAGAGCAACGAGAAGATCAAACAGGTCAACGAACGGGCCACACTCTTCAGGATAACGTCTAATGCCATGATCAATGTAAGTGCAGATGCTCTCTGGGTTGCTCTTTGATTCTTTCCTTCTTTGAAATGTCATTCTCCCTCAGACTTGGGAAAGATGCAGTTGCTAGATCACAGACCGTGAGGGTCTCTTTCTACCGCTTCAGGGATTTCATTTACATTGTTTGTTGCATGAGGGCGAACAGGCTGCAAACATGGATTGACTTGCCTGCTCGGCTCGGAGAGTCGGGCGGACAAGACTCCAGCTTGGGAATTGGCTAGGGGTTCAGTGCCCTGGCCCCACTCCTGTACCCAGAAGGGGATCTGATGGTCATGGTAAAGGGCCGTCCCCTCTTTGAGTTGTGATATTATTTCATGATAGCTAACTTGATCTATTGGAACTGAAAGCTCTCCTTGGATCCTTTCCACCATGTGGCTTTGAGCTTTAAATTGAATTTTTATCCTTTCTTTGCTAATACATTCTGGCCTACAATTGTGAAAATGGGTCAAGTACTCAGGAGACCCTTCTAGTAAATCTTTACTCCCTGGTTTGTGGGGTAAGACAAAAAAACCTACTCTGGCACTTTTCTTTCAAAGGAAGAGACCAGCACTCTTGTCTGGGATGACTGTTGTTGGTTTGTGGCACTCTTCAGCTTTGGTGTGAGGTTCTAGGTAAAGTCAAAGTTCTTCTGGCATTTAGTGATATGTTTCAGATAATTGATGATAGGTGTGAACTGAGTACATGGTTTAAATAGTTATATGTTTTCCTTCCCTTGTTGACCGATTCTTACCTGGCATGTTGTTTTTGTCAACTTCTACATAGGAACACCAGTGGGAAGAATTCTTTGTGAGAAAAGGCTTATGTAGGGTTTTCCACCCCTCCACCTCCACCCCGGCCTACTCTCTTTCCCCTGTTTAATTGAATGGGATAAAATTACTTTACTCAGGGAAGATTATTTCCTTGTTTAGAGAGTGATAATCAGACGTCTGCTTAGAACTAGTTCCTGCTTAGATCTAGTTCTGTTCATGTGACTTTTAGAGATCAAAGGCCTTTCCACTGAGGGGAGGGGGGAGTAAGGTTGTGCTGTTGTTGTTGTTTTATTTAAAGTTCTTTAACTAATAGTTGTGATCATCTTTATTTTTATAATATTGTAAAAAGTGTTCGGTGCTTTGCTTGGTGCTCTTATTAACAGTGCACTGATTAACGTAAGGGGCAAAACACTTTATTTTGTCACCTAAGGATTATAGGAAGGAAGATCACATATCACCCAGGGCCATTCTGCAAATCAACCCCAATACTTATGTTTCAAATGCCTACTTTTTTTTTTCCTTTTCTGGTTTTTGGTTTTGGGATAACACCCGGCAAAGCTCAGGGGTTATTCTTGGAATTACCCCTGGCAGTGCTTGGGTGGTGGTGGGGGGACCATATAGATGCTGGGGATCAAACCCAGGTTGGCTGCATGCAAGGCAAGTATCCTGCTTGTTTTACTCTGACCCCTGATGCCTGCTTTTGTGCCATTTCCCCAGATTGTCATACTTTAGTGCTATATTCCGGTTTTTCTGGTTCTTTGTGATTGGAAAAATCTCATAAAACATATAGGTCAGTTAATCAACAATAGTTATTCAAAAATGATACTTTAATTTTTGAGTTTCTCTTCGTCCATTTTCTTTGTTTTGTTTTGGGGTTCTGTCTGGTGGCTCTCAGAGGCTACTTCTAACTCAGGGTTGACCCTGGTGATACTCAGAGGATCACGTGGTGTCAGAAATGGCACCTGGGTCTCTGGCTTAAAAAAGTCGTTGCCCTGTCTTCATATCTGCCTTCTTAGAAATCAGATATATCAGATATACCTCCCTTGCCCCTTCCAGTTTGGGTGGTGCTCAGAAGCTACTCCTGTTGTTGTTCTGGGGACCATATGAGGTCAGGGGTCAAGCCCAGGCCTCCTGCTTGCAAAGCATGCACTTCAGTCCATTGAGTGTATCTCTTCAGTCTTAGGTACACTTCGTAAATATGGCAACTCAAAAGTCTATTGATAGTAAAGATTACCATTGATTCGTAGTAGGTAAATAATAAAAACAGAAACTGTAGTTGAACTATGCTCAATTTTATTCCTTGGGGGCAATTATCCCTCATGTTTTAAGTGTGTGGAATTTGTATTCAAAGGTAGAATCCCTTGAAACTTAGAGGTAAGTTGTTTTCTCTTTCTGTTCTCCTCTGGTGCACTGCTTGTGCACCGTCCGTGGTCAGTTATTGTTTGAAATGTGCATTTTTATTCCTATGTTGTTTCCTTTTTGCCTTTTCAGTGGTGATGGCAAAGCCTTCAAAGTAATACCCATGTTAAAAACTAAGATGCTAGTGTGTCATGTCTCTAAATCAGCAAAGTTAAAGACTATTTTACCCATTTCTTTTATTATTTAGAATATATCTTTATTTCCAGCATGAATCTATCCAGGGAAATAAATTTGATAGTACCAGTGTATCCTTTTCCTAATTCAGTGAATATCTGTTGAGCACCTGTTTTCTAGGGCAGCATTTCTCTACTGAGTGCTATATGACCTCCTATGCACCCCCTAGAAATTTCAAGGGGCCACAGGAGAAAACCACACGGTGAGGGAATGGCACAAGAGGAGGGGGCCCATAGTACAGGGGGTGGGAATAGAAAACAGCATCAGACATGCTTCTTTTGGGCCTGGAGTAATAGTACAGTGGGGAGGGCATTTGCCTTGCACATGGCTGACCCAAGTTCAGTCCCCAGCATCCCATATGGTTCACCTATGCACTTCCAGGAGTTAATATGCCTGAGTGCAGAGAATCCCTGAGCATTGCTGGGTGTGATTTCCCACCCCCCCCAAAAAAAAAGTTAAAAAAGTTAAAAAAGACATGTTCCTCAAAAGTTGAGAAGCACCAATCTAAGGAATACATAACAAATGCAATACTTCAGAAACAAACAAAAAAAATTTTTTTAAGATGATGTCCCTGTGGTCCCCACCTTCAGGAAGTTTACTCTCTAGTGAAGGGAGGAGGTTTATGTGGAGTGTGCTAAGTGCCATGTAGAAATGAGCTGTGTTACACACACTGGCGGTGTTTAGCTCAGACTTGGAGGACTAGAGTAAGGAACACCTCAGAATCTTCCTTTGAAAGAAGCAATATGGAGTTTGGGATACTGAAACTCTGTATTAACAGCTGCTTCAGTTAACTATTTAACCTGGGGTGACCTACTTCCTCTGTGACCTTAATTCCTGTTCCGTATATGATGATGATGATGGTGATGATACCCATAGCTCCCTGCTCACAGGGTTGTTGAAAGGCTTTTATTATAGAAATGATGTAAAGTGCTCAGCGAAATGCTTGACATATAATTGTCTCTCATTACATTTTAGTTATGGCCAGTATTATTAAAAGGAAACAAGGGAAAAGAGTTCATATAGGTAGAGGTGTGGCAACTGGGGTTTCCTCCCGGACTCTCAAAGTCTGATATCTGCTTGCAGTTAACTATTCGTGAGCAGGGGAATAGTTAGAGCTAAGGCTGGAGAGGAAATAAGTGTAAGGGGAGAGGGGATATAAGATGTTGGTTGTTCTACATGGGCTTCGTACTAGTGGATTGGAGGGAAATAAGACCAGTGTTGATTCAGGCTTAACTATAATCACTTACACCTTATTGATTGTTTACTGCGAGCCCGGTATGGTTTTAAGTGTTGTACATGCAAAGCAATAATTCTGTGAAGTAATTACTATTGTTATTCTTTACTTAAAGATGAGGATGATGAAATACAGAAATTAAGTAGCTTGCTTAAAATTTCATAGATAGTGAGTGGGATGGAAATGGAATTTGAGAGCAGCAATCTAACCACCCTGTCTACTCGGTACTGTCTAATAATGGGGAGGAAATGTCCACATTCCAGAAATATAATAAAACAGGATGAGTAGGACCTATGGGAAGGGTGGGGGGTCAGCCTAAGAATAAAGATGCCTCCTGGGTTCTGGTTTGGGTAGGTAGAAGGGCCCTGGAACTGTTTTTAAGATGGGAACACTTCAGGGAGAAGAAGAAAGGAAAGATGGTGAGTTAATTTTGGAACTCACAGGTCTTGAGATTACTTAGTGCCATTGGATAGAGAGTTGAATAACTTCAGTCTGAAGTTACAGGACTAGAATTACCAATTTAGTAGTTATACTTTTATAGATTAGAGTTGAGACCAAACTGGTAAGGTAGCCAAGTGGTAGAGCACTTGCCCTGCATGTGTGAGGCCCTAGGCTTGTCTCTCACTGAAAAAGAGAAACCATAAGAGGATGTATTCTGCTCTATTTTAGTTTGTCTGTAACAGGGCATAGACTTTTAAGTCTATTGAGCAGAGATTTTTCAGGCTTCTATTATGTACAAAACACCCAAGTTAAGATCTTGATTATATGCACCAATAAGCTATAAACTGTGTCTTTAAGTTGTTTATAATCCATCTGGAGAGACAGAAGCTTAGTCACACACTATGTAGATGGTATGAATCAGAAGTATATACAAGGTGATATGGGAATGGAGAGAAGAGACTGGCTACTTTTCAAACTGAGGGGAAAGGGTCACAGAACAAACATTTGCCACAAATCTTCAATATGTGTATATTTATATTTTTTGTTTGTTTGGTTGGTTGACTGGTTGATTTTTTTTTTACCACATCAGGTTGTGCTCAGGGCTTACTCCTGGCAGAGAAAGGAGGGAATTCTAGGCATAACAAATAGAATATGGAGCAGTGGGCAGGCCTGGAAGAGATCTGTGTGTCCAAGAAAACGTAAGCAATTCAGTGTGGCTCCACCATAGAGTGAGTACAGGGATAGACAGGTACAGCTACCTGGAGAGAAGGTGCCCTTCCTGGGAGGCTTCTGTATCCATAGCCCTCCTGGGAGGGGGTCTGTATCCATAGCCCTTCCTGGGAGGGGTCTGTAGCCATAGTCCTTCCTGGGAGGGGTCTGTAGCCATAGTCCTTCCTGGGAGTGGTCTGTAGCCATAGCCCTTCCTGGGAGGGGTCTGTAGTCATAGCCCTTCCTGGGAGGGGAGGTCTGTATTTGTAATTAGTAGTTAGGATTTGGTTCTGTCATTGAGGTGCCAGAGAAGACTGATCTGATCAGATTTACATTTTATCTCAAAATACGCTTTTCCCAATTTGTTTTTAGTTTCCCCTCCCATCTCCCACCTCCCATCGTTGCTGCTATGACATGGTTTGCACATACTGTACTATTCACCAATTATTTTGGTTTGCTTTGTTTTGGGGTCACACCTGGTGGTTCTCGGGATGCATTCCTGATTGTGCTCAGGGGACTATTTGTGGTATGTTTATGGGGGATGGGACCTGAGTCATCTGCATGTGAGACAAGAACCTTACATGCTCCAGCCCCAGCTCACACATATTTAGCTGTGGTGTTTGTCCGGGATTGTGTACCAGGTTCAGTGCTCACACTCTTGGTCTCAGTGTTCACCAGTGTTTGCACTCTTTGAGTTGTGGTGCTTGTGCGTGCTCACTCGGATTCATCCTCTCTGTTGACGCACACAAGACCTGATTATGGTGCTTACAGAGGCACTTACCAGAGGTCACACTTCTTCACCTTTACTGCTCACACATCTTTTTAGTGTGGTTCTTACACAGACCTGGTTGTGATGCAGCAAAAAATTGCTTGCAGGGTGCCATGCTCTGCTGGAGACCTAAACCAAGGGCCTTGCACATGCCAGTCATGCGCTCTACTACCAAAGCCACATCCCTGACCTACCACCCCTATCTTCCCCAAAGATCCCCTTTTTTGATTTATTTTGCAGTGCTGAGATTGCGCCCAGGTCTAATGCTTGCAAAACAGGAGCTTCATCCCTAGTTCCTGAAGATCCCTTTTTTGACTCTTCAGATAGGCATCTGCTTGTTTCAGAGGGAGAGGCTTTGAGCCAAGCAGCTGGCTCTGTGCTCAGGGTTCACTCCTGGCAGTGCTCAGGGGACCATGCAGTGCTGTGAAGCTAATCAGGGTCAGCCGCCTGCAAGGCAAGCACCTTCACATCTGTACCCTCTCTCCAGCCCTGGGTTTCTCATTTTATTTCTTCTTTTTCCAATTTATTTAGGCACTGTGACTTAAAATACTGTTTAACAGTAGAGTTTCAAACAAACTGTTTGATTACTATACCAGCTACCGGAGTGTCAGTTTCCTTTATCAGTATCTCAAGGTTCCTTCCCACCCTACTCACTCCCTTGGCAAACATTTTGAAATTTTTTTATTGAGTCACATGCTTATAAGGCTTGAGTCTTTAATGTTCACAGTCACCTATCCTCACCACCACCAAACCACCCTCTAGGCTTTTGTGATTTTGGGCCACACCCGGTATGGCTCAGGGTTTACTCCTGGTGAGGCTTCGGGCGCTATATATGGAGTGCTGGGGATTGAACCCAGGCTGGCTGCATGCAAGGCACTGTAGTATCTCTCCTGCCCTCCACATTTTCTTTCTTTTTCCTTTGGCTTTTTAGGTCACACCTGGTGATGCTCAGGGGTTACTCCTGGCTCTGCACTCAGGAATTACTCCTGATGGTGCTTGGGGAACCATATGGGATGCTGGGATTGAATCTGGGTCGACCTCGTGCAAGGCCAATGCCCTACCAGCTCTCTTATCTATCGCTTCAGCTCCTCCACAGAGTTTCTTACATTTTCTCCACCTCTCTGTTCTCCTACCCTTTCTCTGTACATGGCTTTCTCGGTTCTATAGTCCAGGTCCAAGATTTGATATCTTCTCTTATCTTGCCTTGTTTCTCTGCTTATAGCAGACGAGTGGATCATCTGGTATTTGCCCTCTTTTATAGAAAACGACCTGATTTCATCTTTCCTTGTGACTGCATAATATTCCGTTGTGTATGTTTCTCACAACTTTCCTCCCGTTCATCTATGGTCAGACATTTGGGTCGTTTTTATATTCTGGCTTTTGTACTGAATGCTGCAGTGAGCCCACATGTGCATGCGCCTTTTCAAGCGAATTCTGTCGAGTTTAGGGGTGGGAGTAGAGGCCAAGAAGTAGAATTGCTCAGCTTCTAATTTTAAGGTCAGTTGTTTGTCTTAGTGACCAAAAAAAAATAAAAATAAAAATAAGACAAATTTAGTTTCTCCATGTTGGGAATAATTTAGTACACATTCTTGGTTCTCAGTATCTGAATTCCTAAACTTTAGGTGACTTTCATTTCAGAATTTATTAGAAGTAGTTATCCTGTGTCCTCCCATCACTTTGGTCCTGCTGAGATTCTTCTTTCGGTGTGGTACATACACCTATACCTTGCGATGTTACTAACGCGACATGGGAGGTATACTCCTCCCCTGACATTTGTTTGCTACCCACGCCTAGAAAAGTAGGAAAGCACCGAAAGCAGTGTTTAATTTTTTTTTTTTTTAATGTGTGTTTGACCTCGTTTGCACCGCAGAACTGGTTGTCCCTGATACTGTGGGATAACAGGGAAAGTGTTTCATTGTCACTTGCTAGTTAAAGTTTCTGGAATAAGGCTGCTTCGAGAGGCCTCGGGGGGATAAGACTACATCAAGAGGCCTGAGGCGGGGAAATCTTGTCTCCTGGCCTTGTTGTGACACAGTCTAACCCTTTCTCCCTCCAGGCCTGCAGAGATTTCCTCATGTTAGCTCAGACCCATAGTAAAAAATGGCAGAAGTCACTCCAGTATGAAAGAGACCAGCGGATCCGACTGGAAGAAACCCTCGAGCAGCTGGCGAAGCAGCATAATCACCTGGAGCGGGCCTTCCGCGGGGCCACCGTGCTGCCTGCGAACACTCCCGGCAGCACTGGTTCTGGTAAAGGTAAAGGACTTAGTTCTTGGAGAGCCTATTCGGACTTGAGAGAGGAGGTTTTCTGCAATTAATAGCGGGACTGCAAATGCTCCAGAATCAATGATTCATGTGAAATGAAATGGGAGCTGTTTATTTCTTCTGGCTTTTCTCCTGCTTTCTACCATTTGTTGCTGTGTTTGCGGTTTGTCTTTAAAAGATCCTGCTGTGCCAGGCTTTGGTAAACACAGCCAAAGTAAATGAATGGGGCTTTTCTCCTTGTAGATCAGTGCTGCTCTGGCAAAGGCGACATGAGTGATGAGGACGATGAGAATGAATTTTTTGATGCTCCTGAGATCATCACCATGCCTGAAAATTTGGGCCACAAGTAAGTTTTTATCCTTGATGCCGGAGGAAAAATGCACATATCTGTTAAGCGGTTAGAAATTTCAGTGGGAGCATCACATTTACCAAGGTTTGGGTTCTTTCAATTAGGTGGAAGACTACTGTTTTCCAAGAACTAGCTCCTCTGGGACGTTTAAATCCATACATATTCTAAGTGTTGTCATTCAGTTTGCCAACAATATGCATGGATAGTATGCTTTATCTTGTGCATTGTAAAGACACCATGAAGACCAGACTATGGCTCTAATGCTCATGTTTCTCACCCATGCAGACGTACTGGCAGCAATATCAGTGGAGCCAGCAGTGACATCAGTCTTGATGACCAGGTACTTTTTATTTGGGTGTACCAGGAATCGGGGACTTGGGGTCTGACTCCCAAGGGCTTTCATCTAAAGCGCTGATTTCTCTTTAGTGTGGGGGAAGGGAAGGCTATAAATACAGGGTTTTCTGTTCTTTGTGGGTGATTGACTGCCTTTGTTTGCATTCCTAGTACAAGCACCAGCTGGAAGAGACCAAGAAGGAAAAAAGAACTAGAATACCATACAAGCCAAACTATAGCCTCAATTTATGGAGCATCATGAAGAACTGCATTGGGAAGGAACTCTCGAAGATCCCCATGCCGGTGAGGTTCTTGCACTCCCACTCGGGCTCCTCCTCCGAGGGACTCTGGGCTCAGTGGGAAGAGGGTTGCTGTGTCAGCTCCTCTCACTTTTGTGGCAGTTTGTGGCATGGTATTTGTTACCCTTCGGGTCGTAACTAAAAGGTAAAAAAGGCCCTCCCGTTGTTCATCGATTTGCTCGAGCAGGCCCAGTAACGTCTCCATTGGAGACTTTGTTGTTACTGTGTTTGGCATATCGAATACGTCACGGGGAGCTTGCTAGGCTCTGCCGTGCGGGCGAGATACTCTCGGTAGCTTGCCGGGCTCTCTGAGAGGGACGGAGGAATCGAACTCGGGTTGGCCATGTTGGCTGCGTGCAAGGCAAACACCCTACCGCTGTGCTATCACTCCAGCCCAGGGTCGTAACTATCCCTTAGAAAATGAACTGTGTAAATTACTGTGCTATGTCTCTGGCCTCCAATAACAGCAAATTCAGATGTGCTAGGGGCATTAAAAGATAAGCATAGCAGATTTTCTGTTTTTCAAGGTGCATTTAAAAGCAGTTTTTATATTTTGGCATTTGGGTCGTACTTCGTGGGGCTCGGGAGCTACTCCCCATTCTGTAATCTGGAGGCTATTCCCAGTGATGCTCGGGAAACCAGGCATCAAGCCAGGGTCTGCCACGTGCAAAGCAAGCACTTTAAACTTTCATTCTATCTTTCTGGCCCAAGAAGCATGTCGTTTTAAAGGGAGGGATACAAACACAGTTCATGGCAACCAAATCAGGACCTTCCTGGTGATGATAGCATCAGGGCTGAACTCTCTGCTCCTAACTCTAGTCACACTGTCTTCTGATCTCTCCACTCTGTCGCCAAAGTCATCTTTTTGTTTGTTTTGTTTTTGGGTCACACCCAGTGATATCAGGGCTGACTCCGGGCTCTGTGCTCAGGAATCACTCCTGAAGGGCTTGGTGATTTCATATGTGGCTCTGGGGATTGAACCTGGGTTGGACCCATGCAAGGCAAGCATCCTACCCACGTACACTAAGTCATTTGTGTAAATCATAAATCACTAAGTCATATACCGAATCTGGCCCTAAATTATTTGTTTTAAACTCACTTGATCATCAGTTTATTGCTTGATCCTATTGTTTTATGGTATCTTCAATAAAATAAAAAGCTTTTGTTTGAGAATGTTGGTGATAAGAAATCTTCATATGATAAAAAGCTGCCATTATTTAAAAATTGGGCTGGGAAGTTAGTACAATGGGTTGCCTTGTATCTAATTAACCTGGGATCATCCCCAGCACACCATATGGTACCTTAAGCCCCTAACACTGATTGCTCTGGTTGCAAATCAAAAAATGAAATTTGTTGAGGTAGGAGCGATAGCACAACAGGTAGGGCATTTGCCTTGCACGCGGCCGACCCAGTTGACCCGAGTTCTATTCCTCCGCCCCTCTCATAGAGCCCGGCAAGCTACTGAGAGTATCTCACCTGCACGGCAAAGCCTGGCAAGCTACCCGTGATGGATTTGATATGCCAAACACGGTAACAAGTAGTCTCACCATGTTACTGGGCCCGCTCGAGCAAAATCGATGAACAATTGGAGGACAGTGACAGTGACAGTTGAGGTGGGAGAGATAGTACAGCGGGTACGGAGCTTGCCTTGCATGCAGTAGACTGGGGTTTGACCCCCATCACTGCATATTGTTTCTCTGAACACTACCAAGTATGATCCCTCAGCACAGAATTAGGAGTAAACCCTGAATACCATAGGGTATAGACTAAAAAAAGTTTTTATTTTTACATTTTTTGGGCTTGGGGGCCACATCCAGTAAAGCTCAGGAGTTAATACTTGTTTTTCACTCAGTAATTACTCCTGACAGTGCAGGGGGACCATATGGGGTGCCGGGGATCGAACCCGGGTTGGCTGCGTGCAAAGCAAGTGCCCTACCTTGCTGTACTATCTCTCTGGCTCCTAGACTAAAAACTTTAAAGCGGCAACAATAACAATTTAGTTAAAATAGTAAAATGAAAAGAGTAGGGGGTTCGGGATATGACTGAAGAGCAGCCCTGTGTTCCATCCCCGGTGCCTTATGGTTCCCCAAGCGTTGTCAGGTGTGATCTTCTCCCCCAAAATAATAATAAAATCAAAACTCCCTCGTTTCCAGACCATGACTGCATCCTTACTACTTTGGGAGTGGTCCGGATTCCCAAGGGAGCTTGATGATGCTTCCCTGTAGACCTGCTCTGCCCACACATAGCCTGTGTTCTAGTCATTGGCATCCACCTTCAAGTATTCAGCGGTGTCTTACTGTCTTTGCTCTGAGGAACATTTGTGGAGACTGATTTTTCTGCCTGAAATGTCATCATTTCACCCACCCTACCACAATTATTTTTGCCATGCGACTTACTTTTTTTATTCAGGATTCAGTTACATTGTCATCTCTTAGAAAACATTTGATCAGGGTGAGAAGTCTCACTCAAATGTTGCAATAAGTTCCCTTGTTTCTGCCTGAGTATTGACAGCTATTTGCTTATTCATTCCAGAAGCATTTTTCTGCCTTGCCTGTTGTACTGTAAATCAATTAGCTATAGGTTTTATTTCTCTAAAGTTTTTTGGGACGTATAATCCAGAGATGCTCAGAGGCTATTCCAAGCTCCATGCTCAAGGATCACTCCCATTGGTACTCAGGGAATTTGTAATGTCAGGGATTGAATACAGGCCTCTAGCATGCAAAGCATAAATCCCAGCCCTTTGAGGTCAGTCACATATAGGGCAAGCATCCTATATTTAATTGTTTCTTTAAATTGAAGAAACTAAGGCCGTGGTTTAGGGCTGAAGAGATAGTATAGGAATCAAGATGCTTGCCTTGTATGTGGCTACCCTAATCCCCTAAGCACTTCTGAGTATACAGTAAGGAATAGCCCCTTAACACCACTAAGTATGGCCCAACACACATACACACACACAAACACACACACACACAACACTAGGGGTGAGTAAACCATGGGCCTAAGACCAGATCTGGCTGCTTTTTTGTATAACCAACAAGCAGACTAGTTTTTTGTTTTCACATTTTATTTCATTCACTTTTTCATTTGTTTTTGGGTTTTGGTGTCATGAAACTTAGATGCTGGTGTCTATAAAGCTTTATTGGCACTCTGTGAGGCCTTCACGCACTTGTCTGGCTGCTCTCATCCTACAGCAGCAGTGTTGTAACTGTGTCAGAGCCATACAGCCCTCAAGATCGGAATATTTGCTATCCAGCCTCCAGAAAATGCAAGCCGTTCTCTGCCTCAGACAGATAGTAGCTCAGCACACTGTCATGTTGAAGTCCAGGAGTCAGTGTTGTGAGGCCGGGACAGGACCCTGTAGTGTCAGGACCATGCTCTTCTGGCCTGTGGCTTTACTGCCGACAGCCTTAATTACTAGATCCAAAGTGGCTGCTTCAGGTGGCCTGTCAGAATGTCTTCCTGGTCAGCAGGAGGGAGGAAAGAGAAGAAAGACATGTTGCACCTTTTATAGTGCCTCCCAGGGCTTGGGATGTGACTCAGTGGTCCAGTGTGCAACTTTCATATGCGAGGCATCGTTTGACTTCTTGAATATGGCCATGGCTAGCTAGAGAGGTGACTGGTTGGTATGGCCTAGTTAAAAATTAGGAATCTTGGGGCTGGAGCAATAGCACAGCAGGTAGGGCATTTGCCTTGCATGCAGCCGACCCGGGTTCAATTCCCAACATCCCATATGTTCCCCTGAGTACTGCCAGGGGTAATTCCTGAGTGCAGAACCAGCAGTAACCCCTGTGCATCGCCAGGTGTGACCCAAAAAGCAAAAAAAAAAAAAAAAAAAAAAAATTAGGATTCTACTGTGTTTGGCATATCGAATACTCTCGGTAGCTTGCCAGGCTCTCCGAGAGGGGCGGAGGAATCGAACTCGGGTCGGCCATGTTGGCTGCTTGTAAGGCGAACGCCCTACCGCTGTGCTATCGCTTATGCCAAACACAGTAACAACAAAGTCTCCAATGGAGACGTTACTGGGCCCGCTCGAGCAAATCGACGATCAACGGGAGGGCCTTTACCTTTACCTTTAGGATTCTACTACTACTTATAAATGGGTCTGGGGAAGGGCTTGCAGCTTCTATCCACAGCCAAGGAATTGGCCTAGAAGTACAGAAAGCATTGCTCTCCCCTGTTGAGTCTTCTGGATCTGAATATAGTTTTCTTTAAAAAATTTTTGCTTTGTTTTGTTTTGGGGCCACACATGGTAGCGCTCAGGGCTTGCTTACTCCTGGATCTTCCCTCAGGGACCTCTCCTGGCAGACTCAGGGGACCAAATGGGGTGCTGGGAATTAACCCCAGGTCAGCTGCATGCCAGTCAAGTACCCTACCCATTGTACTGCCACTGGCCCCCGGAATGTAGATTTTTCCCAACATATACCACCTTCCTCATGAACAGAGTCACCTTACTGCTCTTTATATCCTTGGTGTTTAGCCAGTATCTGGCACGTATATACTGTTCAGCAAGCATAAAAGTGATTCATTAACTAAGTCCTGGAAAATAAATAGCTTTACACCTAAATGTATAGAAAATGTTGACTTCAAGATAAGAAAAAGCTTTTAGCCAGCAGAACTGGAAAAAAAAAAACCATAAAATAATGGGTTCATGGAAGTGAGGGTGGTGGTTGTAAAGAACCCTCCCTTGCCTTGTGCCTTGCTGGAAGCGGTGGGAAGATGGGTTAGAAGCCTAAGAAACATAAGTGATATAAGCTGTTTACAATAGCTTCTGAATCCGGGTGACCCTTCTGACCTCCTCCACTATTAGTTCCTTGTTGACATTACCATTAGGAATGTGCAACCCTCTACCTGTTTGCCTGCAGCACTTGCCCTTACCCTGCTGTGTGCAGTGCCACGGGTAAAGCTGATCCTTGTAGGCGGGGTTTCTCCAGCTTCCCTGGCTGCGGACACCTGGCCAGGCTCCATCAGTGCAAGGCTCCAGGAGGAGTTTGAAACCTGCGTGGCAGGGGGAGAGAAGGAAGAAGATCAAAGGGTACTCACCTCCCCAGATTTTTGCTTCTGCCAACTCCTTCAGCCTCTGACTGCAGTGACGCTGTCTTTGCCCCTCCAGCCTACTAATTGTGGTTTCCGGCTTTCAGAGAAATTTATGTTTCCTGAGGTTATTGGTGTAGGTTTTTAAGAGAGAGAGGGAGAGAGAAAGACAGAGACAGACAGAGATGGCAGGAGGGAGGGAGGGAATATGAATGTGTGTGTGGAGGGAGGGAGGGAATATGAATGTGTGTGTGTGTAATAATAACTTAAGGATGCCCTGATTCTAGCCCCAGGTAATGAGGATATGTTTTATAGTCACCAATGGAAGATTCCACCATCCCCAATTTTCCTCAGAATGTATGAAAATGTTGCTTCCTGTTGACTTAAAATAGAAATGACTCTTTAAAAGAGTCTTATTGAAAAGAAACCAAAACACCAGTACTTTTTGGGTTTGTCAGTCCATGGCCCCACAGTGTGCATTTTTCTTAAACTGCCTGTCTCAGTGCCAGAAAGATGGTTTGGGGAGTGTGGCACTGTTTTAGCTGAGGCAGGGTAGATCCTACTTTCCAGAAGAGCGCTCTAGAGTGCTCTCATTTTGTCTCTGTGGCACTGATTTCATTGGGAACTCTTCACAGAGAAATGTTTACCATATTTCTCAGAAAAACACAGGTTCTGGTGTGTGCTTTTACATATATATTTAGATGTTTAAATGTATAAATGCATAGACACAAGTATCAGATATTAATAATGGTTGTCTTTAGGTGATGGCATGTCAAGTAAAATTTTCCTTTATACTTTTTTTTTCAAAATTTGTTACAGTGAAATTATATTTTATAATTTGGAGTGCAGTATATATTAGGGTAGTTATGGGAGTCAGAGATTGGCAGGCAAGAGATTGGACCAAGGGACTGAGTGATCACCTCCAGGAGTAATTCCTGAGTGCAGAGCCAGGAGCTTTTTTTTTTTCTTTTTGAGTCACACCTGGCAATACACAGGGGTTACTCCTGACTTATGCACTCAGGAATTAAGGAGTAACCCTTGATGTGACGTGAAGTCAGGATAACCCTTGAACATCACCAGGCATGACCCAAACAGCCTAAAATAAAATAAAAAGAGATTGGACCAAATTAAGGAAAAAGAGTTAGGACTACAAGAAAGAAAAATGTTGGTTTTGCTTGTAATTTTAATTGGCTGCTCCTTAGGCCAGCTCTGTTCAATGAAAATATGTTTTTCTTCTCCTTGTGTTCTCTGGACTGGGAACTTAGGCTACTGATATTCAGATTTGTTCGGGTACATTGCTGATTAAATAGGCTTTATGGGCTACTTGGGAAGCTAATCCATTTGTTTAGTCATTTTTTTTTTTAAAGTAGTAAAGCTCTCTTAATTTCCAGGTAATCTAAATAGTCCATTTTAAAGCTAAATCTTTTGTGGGAGCAGAGGAGCAGGGAAAGTGTCTCTTATTCAGTTTCTAGTATTCCTTGAGTAGCATAGAATCTGGTAAACATGGGAGCTTATTGAATATTTTTGGAGTGAATAAATGAAAGAGAAGCATCTCTCAGAAGCACACAGACACACATTTGCTTCATCCAGTGGTTGAGTGTCCTTAGTGGACCCTACATTAGGAAATGAAGAAATACTCACAACCACCACAACAAATACTCCAGGCCGAGAAACACAAGTCTCTTAACCTCATTGAAGAAACCAGATTCTGCCCTTTTAATGGAGAAGTGAATTGAGACTTAGCAATCTTCTGGTTCACGGTAGAAGCAGACATTTAAAATGAAACCTTTTCTGTAATGTAATCTGGTCAGTAATTGCTACTACTTATAATTTACTACTCTTTCTTGAAGAATTTTTGTTTTGTTTTGGGGCCACACCTGGCAATGCTCAGGGTTTATTCCTCTCTCTGCACTCACAAATCACTCCTGATTGGGTCTGGGGGACTATATGTGGTGCTGGTATTGAACTTGGGTCAGTCACGTGCAAGGCAAGAGCCCTATCCACGGTAATATCTCTCGGCCTTCCCCAAGAATATTAAGTATTTAGGGGCTGGAGCAATAGCACAGCAGGTAGGGCGTTTGCCTTGCACGCGGCCAACCTGGGTTCGATTCCCAGCATCCCATATGGTCCCCTGAGCACTTCCAGGGGTAATTCCTGAGTGCAGAGCCAGGAATGACCCCTGTGCATCACTGGGTGTGACCCAAAAAGCAAAAAAAAAAAAAAAAAAGAATATTAAGTATTTAACTTCCTCTCTGGGTATACACAGTGCTAAAATATATTTCCTCTTCTATTCATTCAATACCTGATGATGATTTCCTATGGGTGAGGTATCAGTAGCCCTTGGATATGCAGTTGAGAACAGGAGAGGTATGGTTCCCATCTCAGAGAGCTTACTGTAGCTCTGTAGCACTGTCCTCCCGTTGTTCATCGAGTTGCTTGAGTGGGCCCAGTAATGTCTCCATTGTGAGACTCATTGTTACTGTGTTTGGCATATCAAATACGTCACGGGGAGCTTTCCAGGCTTTGCCATGTGGGTGATACTCTCGGTAGCTTGCCGGGCTCTCTGAGAGGGGCGGAAGAATCGAACCCGGCTTGTCCGGGCTGGCTGCGAGCAAGGCAAACGCCCTACTGCTGTGCTGTCGCTCCAGCCCAGAGAGCTAACATTTAGTGAAATAAAAGAAATGTGTGATTTTTACCATTCACACATATAAACAGTTGACCATGGAGAATGGGATGTTTGCAGATTAGATCTTAGGATTCCACTATTGAGCAAAGACTTTTCTTCCCAGTGCTTTATTGTCTTGACATCTTTTCAGTATCCGTTTCTCAAATGCAAAAAAAAAAAAAGAAAAGAAAAGAAATTTAAGCTTTCTCTTATAGATGTGTGGGAATAGTTTTCATTTCTGTTCTTTTCCCTGACAGGTGAACTTTAATGAACCCTTATCCATGCTTCAGCGCCTTACTGAAGATCTGGAATACCACGAGCTATTAGATCGAGCTGCAAAATGTGAGAACTCTTTAGAACAGCTCTGTTATGTTGCAGCTTTCACCGTGTCCTCTTACTCCACAACCGTCTTCCGTACCAGCAAGCCATTCAACCCACTCCTTGGGGAGACCTTTGAGCTGGACCGATTAGAGGAGAATGGATACCGATCCCTCTGTGAGCAGGTAAAGGAGCTTTGAAGCTGGGCTCCATCTAGTTTCTGGTCCATCTTCCCCAGTGCTCCCATCCCTGCCATCCTACCCGGCCTTCTTTTCCTTCCTCGCGGGACTCGCCACACTGGACGCCCCAGTACCTCCATCTACAGCTGGGGGTGTAACAGTGTCAAGTGTGAGTGTGGGTTGTTTGTCTCAACTGACAGTTGAGGCAGTTTTTTCTTCCTTCTTAATTTGAACCCATGATTTCTTCAAGGTGAGTCATCATCCCCCTGCTGCCGCACACCATGCTGAGTCCAAAAACGGTTGGACGTTGCGTCAGGAGATCAAAATCACCAGCAAATTCAGAGGCAAATACCTCTCCATTATGCCCCTCGGTAAGGCTCCATAATGATAAGAATTAGTGCACCAGGATGAAAGATTTTCTGCTGTGACAGCAGCCGTTGGTTTGGGAGTAAGGAAAGGAGAGATCTGGCTCAGGCACTGAAACTTAACTAGACCTGGGCAGGTCGTTTTACTTCTCAGCTCTTAAATTAGTTGAGGAGGCACAAGACACTTGAAGGACCTATCTAGTCATACTTTCTTTGTCATAGCAGTATTTAATGCATCTTTAAATACCGCTTTAGAATGTAACGTCTAATGTTCATTTTTCAAAACCTTTCCCTTAGTTGATTTCCTCAATTATTCTTGCAGTCAGGCCTCTAATAAATCAGAAGTCTTATATTAGGTTCCTTAGCTACCTTTTCTCTTCTTCTTTGAGAACTCTCTCTCTCTTTCTCTCTCGCTCGCTCGCTCTCTCGCTCGCTCTCTCGTGCTCTCTCTCTCCCTCTCTCCCTCTCTCTCCTCCCCCCCCATCCCCCTCTCTGTCTCTCCCTCTCTCCTTCTCCCTCCCCCAGCAGGTTAGATAACATTAATGCTGCAGGTTAGATAACATTAATGACTGACTTCTGGGTTAGCTGAAACTGTTTTAAAGATCCCAGTGGATTAAAAATTAATTTTGATCAGGACCAGGATGATCATGCCTAGGAATAGAAATATTAATATGCAGTATTAGAAAATCTATACTGGGGGCCCTAGCGATAGTACAGCGGGTAGGGTGTTTACCTTGCATGTGGCAAACCCGAGTTCAATCCCCAGCAACCCAGGAGCATTGCCAGAAGGAATTCCTGAGTGCAGAGCCAGGAATAACCACTGAGCATGACTGGATGTGATCCCCCCCCCCCCCGCCCAAAAAAAAGAAAAAAGAAAGAAAATCTATACAGTAGGGGAACTGAGTTTATTCAAAAAGTCGACTTTATTGTCCCATGTGCTTGAACTAGAGTCAGCCACAGTTGGCCATGTGTGTATAGTGGGTTACAGAAGCACAAAGCACACTGAGAGAAACCAGGGCTTCCTAGAGATAGAGACGACAATACAATAGCTCCCTGAGCTCCTGTAGCCGCTCCATTTCCTGGTTTTAGTCATTCTAGAGGTAAAGTTGCCCTTCTTGGTTATTACAGTGTAGTCTTTTTAATAAATTCCCTTTTTCTTTAAAACACAGTGTATCAAAAAAAACGAAAACAAAAAAACCACAGTGTATCATATAAAGTGCAGACAAAAATTAGCCAAATAAACCCCTAGGGATGTTTGCAAGTTGTTAAAAAAAAAAACAATTATTAACTCTGTCACTCACTTGTTAGTATGTGTAAAGATCCTTAGCTGGAAAAGAGACTAAATGATTTTGCTCTACATCTTTTATTCAAGGAAAATATTTATAAAAGGGCTTCAAAATGCAGCATCTCTGAAACTGGTAATTTCAGAAATGTTAAGAGTAGTAAATATCTAGGCCCCCAGGAGATCTCCATGGATCATACTTAGTTCTAGGGAAGGTTATATACATTTAAAAGATAACAAATTTTGAGCCAGGGGTAACCCCTGTGCATTGTCTAATGTTACCTCAAAAAGCCAAAAAAAAAAACCAAAAAAGATAAACCAAAAAAACAAATTTAACTTAACAGTTCTATGCATTTCTCTGTAATTGGACCTAATCTAGACTTCTTTGAGGGGGAAATAGTTATATGAATAAGATAAAAAGTGATGGATCTAGATTTCTAGAAGCAGAAGGAATAAAGGATATGGAAGATGCTTTGGTTACTGTGCATTGCCATCTTACTTTCCAAAAGTACTTACATAATTGATATTATTGCCAGCAATATATTTTAAGAGGCCATGATTTTTTTTGTTCATTTGTTTTTCATTTGTGGGCTACACCTGGTAATGGTCAGGGCTTACTCCTGGTTCTGTGCTCAGGTGTCACCCTGGTGGTGCTTGGGGGACCATATGGGATGCAGGGAATTGAACCTGGGTCAGCTGTGTGCAAGGCAAGCACTGCCCTACCCACTATACTACCTCTCCAGCCCCTTTTTTAAAAAAAATTTTAAGGAGTATAAATGATCTGTATCTGTTCCCCGAGTCACATTTTTAAGAAGTTGGAAAAAGAAAGATCCCATGTGTCTGGAGATCAAACAGGAAGTTCACATAACAATAAGAAGCAGAATTAAAAGTATCCACTGTCCTCCCGTTGTTTATCGATTTGCACGAGCGGGCCCAGTAACGTCTCCATTGTGAGACATGCTGTTACTGTGTTTGACATATCGAATACGTCATGGGTAGCTTGCCAGGCTTTGCCATGCGGGCGAGATACTCTCAGTAGCTTGCCGGGCTCTCCAAGAGGGGCGGAGGAATTGACCTGGGTCAGTGAGGTCGGCCGCATGCAAGGCAAACGCCCTACTGAATTTCTAAACAGTGGCCATTAGATGACTGTGCTTAATATTTTTGGATCAGTAACTTGGAAGGAAACTCATGTAGTGAAAATTTTTACATTTGCACTGGAAATCAACTTTCAGAGAGTAAGTTATTAAACCAATTTATATCTGTCACTGTCACTGCCCTCCCATTGTTCATCGATTTGCGCTGGCCCAGTAACGTCTCCATTTTGAGACTTGTTACTGTGTTTGGCATATTGAATACGTCACGGGTAGCTTGCCAGGCTTTGCCGTGCGGGCGAGATACTCTCAGTAGCTTGCCAGGCTCTCCAAGAGGGGCGGAGGAATCGAACCCGGCTCGTCTGGGCTGGCTGCGCGCATGGCAAACACCCTACCACTGTGCTATTGCTCCAGCCCCAATTTATATCATTAAAGAAAATTTACAGATAGGAATGTGAATGATAAAACAGTTCTATGCTTGTTTGGAGATGGTGACTAGACTCTGAATGTCCCTGTAAAATACACTAAAGTTTGGGAGAATGCATCCAGAAAGTGCGATAGAAATTTGACAAGTAATGAAAACTCTGCCAGAGGATAAATAAAATTTCTTCTCTTTAGGTTTCAGGGTATTGGAAGTAGGAAGTCTAAAGAAATAACCTTTTTGTGGGGTGGGTAGGGGGAGCTCCAAAGCAGGGAGCCAAGGGACCCCACCCAATTGATTCTGAGCAAATGGCTGTGCTTGGGGGACCTCCAGGGCTTACCCATTAGCATTTAGGGTATAGTGCCAAGGGTCAGATGGGCCAGCTTCATGCAGGCCATGCACCTTAGCCCCTGGTATCGTTCTCCAGCTCCAAGAGATACTTAAATATTTTGAAATTTTGGGATTTTCTACCCTAAACCAGTCAGTTTGAAAATATGAATGAAATAGCCATTCAGCCTGCCCGTGTCTGTGTCAGCCACATTGCTAGATTCCAGGGGCCTTAAACTTGCCTCTGAGTGGCACTGTAGTCAAATGTTCTCTTCATCTATTTTATTAAGTTTTTTTTCAATTTATAGGAATTTTTTTCCTTAAATTTTTATTAGTGAAATATCATGAGGTACAGTTGTAGACTTACAAATTTTTGTGCTTGGGTTTCAGTTATACAATGATTGAATACCCATCCCTCCACCAGTGCCCATTCTCCACCACCACTGATCCCAGTATCCCTCCCACCCCCGCATCCCCCTCATCCCACCCTACCTCTGTATCAGGGCATTCCCTTTTATTATCTCTCTCCTTTTGGGTGCTGTGGTTTGCAAAAGAGGCATTGAGTGGCAATCATGTTAGGTCTATAGTCTACTCTCATCACGCATCTCCCATCCTGAGAAGAACCTCCCAACACCCTTTATTTGTTGCTCCCTTCTCTATCTGAGCTGCCTTTTTTAAGTGTTTTTCTAGGTTGCCATTTTATTTTGCCTTTTTTTTTTTTTTTTTTACTTTTTGGGTCACATCCAGTGATGCTCAGGGGTTACTCCTGGCTCTGCACTCAGTAATTCCTCCTGGAGGTGCTTGGGGAACCATATGGGATACCAGGAATCAAACTCAGGTCAGCTGCATGCAAGGCAAACACCCTACCCACAGTACTATCACTCCGGTCCCTTTGCTTCCTTTCTAATTTCTTGACTGTATTTTTAAAGGTACTTTTGTAGTGGCTTATTTATTTATTTTTGCTTTTGGGTCACACCCAGCAATGATGCTCCGATTACTCCTCGCTCTGCACTCAGGAATTCCTCCTGGCAGTGCTCAGGGACCCTAGGGGATGCAGGGGGTTGGTCTGGGTCAGCCACATGCAAGGTAGCCGCCCTACCTGCTGTACTATGTCTCTGGCCCTGTAGTTATTATCCTATTATAATTAAGTTCTAACAATCTAGTTTGGATTAATACTAACTTAATTTTAATAGCTTTCAAAAACTTTGCTACCTAGTTTTTTTCCCCTCCTTTGTGCTTTTATTGTCATATAAATTACGTATTTATTCATTATAATCCCATCAGCATAGCTTGATAACTTTTGCTTTATGCAGTTAAAAATAATCATGTGTGGGGCTGGAGCAATAGCACAGCGAGTAGGGCATTTGCCTTGCACGCGGCCAACCCAAGTTCGATTCCCAGCATCCCATATGGTCCCCTGAGCACCACCAGGGGTGATTCCTGAGTGCAGAGCCAGGAGTAACCCCTGTGCCTCGCCTGTGCTGGGTGTGACCCAAAAAGCAAAAAAAAATAAATAACAAAAATAAATAAATAATCATGTGGGAGAAAGAGTTGCAAGCAAAGAATACATTTTTACAGTATTTTTCTCAATATGTTTGTTACTGCCTATTCTTTTATTTCAGCCTCAAGGAATTCCCTTTAGTTTTAATTATTATTCTTTAAGATTTCCTGATGGTCAGATCCATACATGAATTTTTTTTTAGGTGTTATTTTTCCTGAGAATGCCTTTTTAAAAAAAAATAATAAGCCCTTTTTTTTTTTTGCTTTTTGGGTCACACCCAGCAATGCAAAAGGGTCACTCCTGGCTGTTCTCAAGGGACCATATGGGATGCTAGGAATCAAACCGGGTTTGGCCACATGCAAGACAAATGCCCTACCCGCTGTGCTATCTCTCCAGCCCCCCTGGGAATGTCTTAAGTTCCTTTGTGATGGATAGTTTTGCTGAATATAAAATATTGGTTTGGCAATCTTTTTTCTGTTAGTACTTTTGTTTGTTTCTCCTTCTTCCTTTCTTTGTTGTTCTGATGACCAGGCGTTTCCACACTTGGCTGTGGTGCTCGCTGAGAGTTGTACACATTCCCTGGACTTCCTCGGGGTTTCACACCTGTGGTTGTAGTGCTCACCAGGGTCCCACACTCCCTAGTCGTGGTGCTTGCCAGAGGTCACCCTCTCTTTTTGTGGAATGAGAATTACCAAGGGCAGTGTTGCCAAGCTGGCAGTGCCCTTGGCATGTGGGCCAGTGCCAGAACTTGAACTCAGGCTCATGCCTGTGAGGCAGGTGTGACCCTGAGCTGTCCCTAAGTGACCTTTCTCGTCTCATTGCATCTGGCATTCCACTGTCTACTGGTCTGCCTGGTTTCTGGCCCTCTTATTGAGGATGCCTCAATAAGATTATTTTTGTTACATTCTCTTACTGCTTTTAAGATTTGCTGCCTTTTTCCTTTCTGTGGTTTGATTATGTTTATTGGTTGGATTCTTTGATTTTGTACTACATAGACTTCATTCAGATATATAGATTACAGTTTGTTTTGTTTCCAATCAAATTTGGAGAATTATTATTTGGCCATTATTTCTTCAACTTAATTTTTTATTCTTCACCTGCTCCAGCTGTTATCACCACCTTACGAAGCTACTTATTAACAGTTGCCACTGATTATATTTCTGATTGTTCCAGAAAAAAAAAAAAGTCCTATGAATGAGAGTTTAGAAGGAACCACAAGATAGGTCAGATATGACAGTTCTTTGGAGATGGGATTTGGGAAGATTCCATACTTGGCAGCTTGCTGTTTTTTCATGGCTTTGAAATCGCAATACTACTGATTTTGAAGGCTTCTACCACGTTGGGGAAAGAGATATGGGAAAAGACCACAAAGTTTGCTTGCTTGCTTTCTCTCTCTCTTTCTTTTCGTTTCTTTCTTTCTTTCTTTCTTTCTTTCTTTCTTTCTTTCTTTCTTTTTCTTTTTTTCTTTCTTTCTTCCTTTTTTCTGTTTTTCTTTCTGTCTTTCTTTCTTCCCCTTCCTCCCTTCCTCCCTTCTTCCCTTCCTTTCTTCCTTTCTGGATGCAGCTCTTTTTTTTCTTGAGCAATTACTGTTGGATTATTGCAAGCCTTTCGTTAATTTCCCGAGTCCTAAAAGGACTAATCATTTTTGCTAGTGCTCAAGTTGGTTTTATTAAGGTGCAGATCTGTGAAAGCCCTTATTCTACTATTCTGGAAGTGACTTATCTTCACTTCCATACATTTTAAATGGTTCAGTTCAAACCTTTAACCTATACCAAGATATTTGAGGGGGTTTGTTTTTTTGGGGGGGAGAGCACACCTGGTTTTGCTCAGAGCATACTCCTGGCTCTGTGCTCAGGGACCCTCCAGGTGGGGATTGGGGGACCATTTGGAGTGCCTGGAATTGAACCCGGGTCATATGCATGCAAGGCAAGCACCTTATCCATTATACTATCTCTCAGTCTCCTATACCAAGTTTCATTTTTTTTGGAAAGTAGAAAGTTTATTGGAAAGTAGAAGAGAAAGGAAAAGGAACTCCCCAAGTGGGGAGAAACTTAAGTTCTACCAAGTTTTCAAAGCATAAATATTATATGTAAAATAAGGTGGCCATAGGGAATTCTTTGCTTTTGAACCCTCCTGTGTGCTATAGAACAACAGGCACATCATCACATCATCAGGATGGATCTAGGGTTGTAGTATGGGACTGTTCAGATGTTCATTCAGATCTTACTCTGAATTTCAGCCATCCCATTTACTAGCTATGCAGACTGCTTAAGGTTTCTAAGCTTAGAGTCTTCATTGGTAAGATGGGGATACAGTTGGCTAAATAATGCCCTTCTCTGATATATTTCCACATTAATCCCTGGGACCTATGTATATGTCACTTTACACAATGAAAGAAACTGTGGGAATGATTATGGATCTTAGAATAGGGCAGTAATACTGAATTTTTTTAAATTATTTTTTGAGTGCAGTATAATCACAGGGTTTTCTATAAGATGGAGGCTGGAGGCTCACTCATTGATAACAGAAGCAAAAGGTTTGATTGAACCACAAGTCATAATGCAGGTGGGGCTGTAGAGGTAGTTCATTTGGTAGGTTGGGCGCTTGCCTTGCTTGTGGCTGACCTGGGTTCAATCCCCAGCATCCCATATGGTCCCCCAAGCACCGCCAGGAATAATTCCTGAGTATAGAGCCAGGAGTAACCCCTGTGCATTGCTGGGTGTGACACCCCCCCCCCCCACCACCACCACCAAAAAAAAAAAGAATGCAGGTAGCCTAGAACAAAAAAGTTCTTGGAGAGAAACTCATATCTTGATTTTAAACTCCTGAACTGTAGGAAAATAAGTTATATAGTTTTGTTACTGTTGTCTTTGCAGTGCTGGGATTTGAACACGGTCTCAAGCATGCAAAGCATTTTCTTTACCAGTGAGCCACATTCTTGGCCCTTTCTGGGCAAAATTGGAAGGCTTCCCAAACATTGTTTAGAGTGCCTGGGGGAGGGGGGCCACCTGTGATACTGGGCCCAGCCATGTGGACCTGAGGCTAGGCCCATTGTTGGGGGCCAGCAGGGCCACATCCAATGATGCTGGGGTCCCTCCAAGGCTGTGTCTGGCAGTGTTCAGGGGGCCGTGGGCTGCTGGGGATCAGACTCACGGTCTTGTGCATGCCAGGAATGTGCTCCAAGTCCTTTGAATTGTCTTCCTGAACCTAGAGTATATAGTTTAAGTCACTAAATTTGTGTTAATTAGTTCCAACAAACAGAACAATAGCATCTGAAGCTGAAGTATCAACAGAAGTTGAATCACTATATTCCAGAAACTTAGGTGAACAAAAGCCTCTTTATCCTTATTTAACTTGTTTACTTGTCTTAAGTAGACAAAAGAATAAACACAAGGGGCCAGAGCGATAGTACAACGGGTAGGATACTTGCCCAGGGTACCCCAGATGGTCCCCCAAGCCTGCCAGGAGTGACCCCTGAGTGCAGAGCCAGGAATACAACCTGAACACTGCCAGGTGTGGCCCCTCACCCCCTGCCCCCAAATAAGTGCATACATAATTTTGTATACAGTTAGTTCACTGAAGAAAATAGTGTGAAGTATACATAAGAGTTAATGGTGGGGCTGAGATGGATCAACAGGTTTGGCCCCCAAATTTGAAAACCCAAAACATATCAGGAGACAGTGGGCAAGGTCTGGAGTCCTGATCATAGCGCTTCCATGCCCGGTGCCCGCCCATGGAACCAGGGCACATCACGCTCCTGATACTTTGATGTTTTTGCTAATCTGGGGTCTACACCAAGCTTTGTTGTCCAGAGCTTTTGTTGGGATTTCCTTATGTGGGTCATAATTGGTTGGCTCATTGATACTTGATTGAAATAAATATCCAAGCCTTCTTTCTTCCCCAGAGGGAAGGGAGTATCATTTCCAGGTGGTTGGGAGGGCCAGCTGATATCAGGTAACTCCGCGTGCCAACTCCAGTTACAGCATGGGTCTCTCTGGCCGGGCCTGCCCTCATCCTGAGTCTTCCCTTAGTAAAAACTCTTCAGGAACCCACCATGTGAACTCGGGTTCCCCACAAATAACAAACAGAGGATTGTCAGTTTGGGCAAGGAGAGGGGAGAATTTAAGAGTTTGAAAGTTTCCTCCCTGGCACAATGAATAAAAACGTGATAAATTCTTTTTCCTTTTTGCATTATCAGGAATTATACCCAGGGGTTCTCATACCTGGGTCTCCCACATCCTTGACCCGACCAATTCTTTACTGCTCAGCATGGCACCACATATCTAGTGAATGGTAGAGACAGGATTGAATCTAGTTTCTTCTGATTTCTAAGTGCCAATTCTATTCACTACTCTGTTTCTTTTGTTTAACTACTGAGACTCTTAAATAGGAGGTTTGCTTGAGGTCCCTAAGTTACTTAAGGTCAGCTTGTTACTAACAGTAGGTCCAGACCCACAACTGACAACCAGTATGTGCTTCTTTCCACATTTTTTTTAAATTGAAGATTAGGATTTTTGCATTGGGATAAGTGCTTCCAAGACTTAAGAAGGTTTTAAATCCACTATTATTTGTAACGTGAAATATCAGTAGAATAGAATATCAGTATTAATAGAAACAACTGCTGTCATTTCTGAGCTAGCATTTCTTTTTGTAATATTTTGTTTAATTTGCCTACCTCTCTCTGCTTCTAGGTAGCATCCACTGTATTTTTCATGCAACTGGGCACCACTACACTTGGAAAAAGGTTACCACTACAGTGCACAACATTATTGTGGGCAAGTTATGGATAGATCAGGTGAGCAAAACATCCTAAAAATGCTTCTGAAGTATTTTTGTCATCTTTAGGACCTGAACTAACGCAGACTATTGTTACTGGTTTATCAGTTTTTCCTAAGGAACTTCTCAAGCAGTCACCCAACCTCCAACTTCCCAGAGTTTCTGCTCCATAAATTATTATTTATTAATGGCTTTGTAATAACGCTTAATAACTTCTCTAGTAGGACTGCATTGGGTACAAGAAGATAATAAAACAAGGCACCTATTCTCCTGTATGCTGGAAGATGGGGGATCTGGGTGGAGGAGGCCCAGTCCCGATCCAAGCAGACTTGGAGATCTAAGCCCCGGGTCCCACACACCTGGGTTCCTCTGCTGGTTCCTTCATGCGTGAGGCTCGTTCGAACGTGTGGAGAGTGGTCTTAAGCATGGCTGTGGCTGGAACCGGAGGTCTTCAGCTGCCAGGGCTCTGCTCGGGGCGGGGAGGGAAACTCAACCCGCCCTCCTCCAAGGGGCTCCGGTGAGGACAGCCAGGCACGGAGGCAAGAGACTCTGCCAGCATGTAGGCCTTACACCCACCAACTGCCCCCAGTGCCGTGTAATCCCATCAATAGCCAAGACACAGAGTCTATAAAACCCAGCTCCTGGAAAAGAACAGCGCAGAGTCCCCTGCCTCCACGCCTGACTGTCCTCACCAAAAGTATCCTGCTGCATGGCAAAGTCTGACAAACTCCCCGTGGCGTATTCAGTATTCCAAAAACCAGTAACAATGATGGGTGTCATTCTCCTGACCCTGAAAGAGCTTCATCTCAGGGCTAGGACGAAGGAGACGTTACTGGTGCCTGCTCGAGGAAATCGATGAATAACAGGATTACAGTGATACAGTGATACCCATTCTCCATCCTTTCAGTGTTCATCAAATACTTATTACTAGACAGAGTGCTAGGTACTAGGGCATACAAAATCGGATGAGCTGTTACTGTATTATTGGAGATAAGCGACATAGTACTTGTAAGTTAAAGAATATATAACAATATACAGAATGTAAGTGAAGTGCTAAGATAATATTTAATTGTCAAATTGCTCTTAAGACATTGGTTATAAGGCCCAAGATATAATTCAAGGGTTAAAGTACTGGCCCAGAATGCAGCTGACCTGGTTAGATCCACTGCCAGGAGTGATCCCCAAGCACAGAGGTAAGCCCTGAACACCTTTGGGTGTCGCACAAAAGCAGGAACAAAGCCAACCAAGCAGCCACCCAGATATTGGTTATGGCAAATTCAGAAAAGAGAAATCTTTGAGAAATGAGGAAAGCCCTCACAGATGTATGGGGATCAAGATAGTTGATTATAGTATGGTTTGGAATTAAGCCAGGAAGGAGGATGTAAGTAATAGAGTGTCAAAAGTTCCCTACACTGATTAAGTACAGAGTGAGGATGCTGATAGCGGTTGATGTAGAAAGATAATTCTACGTGATTATCAGTGTTTATGCTCGAGCTCAAATTTTGCCACCTAACATTTGGTATTGATTCCAAATTGGAATATCAAGGTTGTAGAGAGATCCCACAACTCAGAAGACCTGAACCTGAGTGAGGGAGTACTAGAACATATAGTTAAAATGTCAAGAATTTAAATGTATGACTTGACACATATTTAAGCCATGGAGTCCTTAAGAAATTATTCTATTATTCTTTGTATTTTACAGTCTGGCGAAATTGACATTGTGAACCACAAGACAGGAGATAAGTGCAATCTTAAATTTGTTCCTTATAGTTACTTCTCACGAGATGTAGCAAGAAAGGTAAGAAGTGGAAATTAAAATTTTCTTAAACTGTATATATTTCCTTTAGGAAGCTTATCCTTTGGGATAGATAGATAGATAATTTAGACACGTAAATACCTCTATGTGTATGTATGTGTATGTGTGTCTGTTGTTGTCCCAAAAATGGTGTTTCCAAAATAAATGTAAAGGAGAAAGTCAGCAAGAAAGGGAACTCTGTCACATTACTAAAACAAATCCTTTTCTGAAAAGACAAGATCATAAATGTCCATCTAGGTAAATGTCTAGCAACGAGAAGCTGAAAATAGGAAACACAGAGAAAGAAAGGATTACAGGAAGGAGAGCATGGGTAACTGACCCCGATGGAGTTAGAGAACGGTGTGAATTGTAGCATGAGTTTTGATAGGAGAGTAAAGAGTAAATGGGCTTTCTAGTCTGATTTCTAGGAAGAAGAAAATATGATAATTCTGCGTACCAGCCAGACCCTTTTTCTGCATGTTGTCATCGTACAGGGGCTGGAGCAGTAGAATGACATATAGGACACTTACCTTGCACACAGCCAACCTGGACTCATTCCCCAGCACCCGATATGATCACCCAAGTCCCCACCAAGAGTAATTCTTGAGCACAGAGCCAGGAGTAAGTTCTGAGCACCACTAGATGTGACCCAAAACAAAAATTCCTTGTTCAACAAAATGATAACAAAATTCTCAGTTCATAACACAGTGACTCTAAACCGCTCAGGAAAATACAACAAAATGTTCAGATTCTAGGGGCCGAAGAGACTGTACAAAGATTATTGTACTTGCCTTGCATGAAACCAACCCCAATTTGATCCTCATGCTCAAAAGAGCATATGTGACATGGTGCTCTTGATCACAGAGCCAGGAATAGCCCCTGAGCACTACTCAGTGTTACCCCAAGTCCTATCCTTCCCCCCAAAAGCAAAATATTCATGTCCCTTGGTGTTTGCTATCACAAGGATTTAACTGGTATGTACCCCCAAGGTTTTGGTTTCCAGAACAGTCGGGAAAGCTAACACACAATGAATTCTGTCCTCCAGAATTTTGTTCTTCATCCTTGCAGGTGACAGGGGAAGTGACAGATCCATCAGGAAGAGTTCACTATGCTCTTCTGGGCACATGGGATGAGAAAATGGATTGTTTCAAAGTACAACCAGTCATTGGGGAAAATGGGGGTGATGCTCGACAGAGAGGCCACGAAACAGAAGAAAGGATCATGCTATGGAAAAGGAACCCTTTACCGTGAGTCTCAGTATCCACATCCTACTTTGAGCTGACCGGGGTTCCATTCCCCACGCCCCAGAAAGGCCCCTGAATCTTGCCAAGAGTGATCCCTAGGCATGGCACCAGGAGTAATGCTTGGCACAGCTGGGTATGACCCAAAAGAGGAAAAAAAATATTGAGGCCCTTTGTCTCCTCTCATCATCTAGTCATCAGTAATAAGCCAGGTTATCCTAGTCAGAGGTTTAAAGAAACAGAAATAAGGAATTCTTGTTTAGTAGGCATTTTTATTCTTCCTCATTTCAGCTGAACACAAGTTTGGAAAACTGTCCCGTGGAGTGGCGTGGGGGAGGGGACAGGAGGGCCTCTCCGTTTGCAGAGCAGTCCCGGTGGTGGTCTCTTGGCAGCATTCTTAGTTTTTGCCCCTTAACCCTCTGTAGGATTTGGGCTCCAGCATTCCTCTTACTTCCTCCTCCTTTGCTTTTAGGAAGAATGCCGAGAACATGTACTACTTCTCAGAACTTGCCCTGACTCTCAATGCCTGGGAAGGTGGCACTGCCCCCACAGATAGCCGGTTACGGCCCGATCAGAGACTGATGGAAAATGGGCGCTGGGATGAAGCGAACGCCGAGAAGCAGCGCCTGGAGGAGAAACAAAGACTTTCCAGAAAGAAGAGAGAAGCAGAAGCCATGAAAGCCACGGAGGACGGTAACAGTCCTGCCTTCTCTAACTCCGGGTGTGAAGAGAGTTGTCCGTGTGTCTTCGGTGCTAATTCTGTCTCTCTCCCTCTCTATCTTCAGGCACACCCTATGACCCGTATAAGGCGCTGTGGTTTGAGCGGAAGAAGGACCCAGTCACCAAGGAGTTAACTCATATTTATAGGGGAGGATACTGGGAGAGTAAAGAGAAACAGGACTGGAACTCTTGCCCGGACATTTTCTGAAATGTCAGTAACAAAAAAAAGAAAAGGAAAAAAAGGAGAAGGATCCAAAGGAGAAGAGGACAGAGATGTGCAGGAAAGCTGGCAGTCGTGACTCTCACCGAGGGCTTTCCTCAAGTTTGTCTGTCTTAACCAATCATTTTTTTCCAAATCAATCACCAGAAGCAGACACCAGTGGTGGTGATTGGCTGGTTGCCTTAGCTGATTGAAACTGAAATCGAAATACTAGATGTCTGTGTTTGTAAGGGAGAGGTTTAGTGGCTGAAAGTTCTTGTTATTCCACTTCTGCAGAGTCAAGTATTCTTGGCTCTTCTCTGCCCCCGTTTAAGATGACATCATTCGCCCTCCCCTTGTTGTATCCTGCTCAGCCAAGATCTACGTCAGATTATGATTCAGGGGCATTTTGGTGCTGTTCCGAGCAAGAGCTGATTTTAGCAGTTCCTTTAAAAAGAAACGCGAGAGACTTACCAGCAGATGCATTGTGAATGATTGTGGTGGGGCTTAGGCGTAGCATTATGAAATGAGTTCACAAATGGGATGATTTTAATGGGGGGTCCGCGCGTCGGTGCCCGCGGTGATTGGAACAAGGAACAAGCAACGGGGTCGTTCTGTGAGGTTGGAACATTCAGAATTCTTTTCCTGGAAGTTTCCATCTTCACTTCCATACAACGCTCTCCTGCCATTCTCATGTTTTTGGACAGCAACTGGATGCTACTTTGGTGTTTGGTAGGAGGGTTGCATGATCCTCACAAAAGGGGTTTTTATGGATAACACTAGTCAGGATGTCAAAAAACTACGAGCCACTTTTGCTTTCCCAGTTCTTCTTCACCTCATGACCATTCTCCATCCATCACCTTTCTGACTTCTCTCTCTCCATCTCCTCTCTCCTCTCATCTGTCTCTTTCTCTCCTGTCTCCCTTCCCCCGACTCCTTCCCCTTCACACAGTACCAATTTGGGTCTGTGCCCAGTGTGGAGCAAGACATTGCCTGTCCCATTTTTGATAAACTTCAGAATCTGAGAAGAGTTTATCTGGAATACAAGTTTTCGCCATCTCTCAAGCCCCATGGACTGGAGCCACCCTCTGGAATAATGTGTTAAATATCTGTATATTATATATATGTAGAGAAAAATCTAATTTTTTTTTGTTTGTTTGATTTTCCTTCTTCCCCCTAAGAATCTCGTTTGTTTTTCGTTTTTAAATCCCTTATCTCCCTGGGACTCTCAGACACTTGATTTGGATTGAAGCTTTCTTTATTTTCCACATTTTAGGAGCAGACAGATTGACCCCTGACAACAGGGATGTTATCCATGGTTTGTATCATGGGTCCCCCATTGCTGGCTCAGCTTTGTTCTCCCAGTCACCTGTCTCTTGAAAACAAAAAGTCTGCACCCTTTTCTGCCTTTCCCCCTTCTTTTTTAGGAAGAGTATAGGTTAGAGAGTCAGGAGGATTAAAATCCAGTTTCATTCTGCCTCTGTCCAAATCACAGCATGCACAGCTGACTCCCAAAGGAACCTTCTTCCCAGGATGTGGAGTGGGTAAGAGAACTACTCCCGATGGGCCCTGGCTTCCGTCATTTTGTTTGTTCTGTTTGTTCTGTATTTGTTTCAGTCTTCTTTTTTTTTTTTTTTTTTTTTTTTAAAAACCAACCCCTGTACAACCCACCCGTGGTTGAGGATCACAAATTGAGGTGCCTTCCTTGTACGCTTTTTTGTTAGCATTTTCTGTTTCTGTTCCTTAACTGCTGAGCCTCAGCCAGTGTGGGTCCTCGGGGGAAATAGCATTCCAGAGGAAGCCATCCCTCCAGAGAAATTAGATTTCTACTACGTCAATTAGTACTCTTCCTCCTTCCCCACCATCCTCCCTTCCTGGCTGTGATGAGCACGAGAGGGGCAACCGCTGGGCCGTTTCCTCCTCCGAACCTGATTCCAGCGTAAGCAAGGGATTGTGCCAGGGCCGCTTTCAAAAGGGCCCGTGAAGGTGGCGGCCCAATCTGGGGGTTCAGACAGAGCGGAAATCCCCCAAGAGCATTGACCATCCCTGCTTTATCCCTCCCCGTTCCTCCCTCCACTTGGACTATGTTTCCAACTGATCTCAGTCAGATTCCTGCTAATGGAAGAAGCTTTGAGTCCTTCAGGTGAAATAAAGTCACATGAAAACAAAACAAAACTATATATATTTTTGGTTTTTTTGCCTTATTGTTTTTTTCCAAGAAAACTACTCGATTAAATCATTTTTAAAAAGTCATATTGGTCGTCTGATTCACTTCTGCTCGGTAAGAGGTAGCAGTGGGAGGAAGCAGTCAGCTGACCAGGTGGTGATTTTTCATGGGGGCTAGAGAAGCCGAAAGAAAAAGTGGGCATAGGTTTCCAGATGCTTCCGCTATTTAATAGCATTCCCAAGGGCTTCCGGGCAGGAAACTAGTGTTGGCAGCTCCCATCGCTTCAAAATAGTCTTAATTAATTGTCACTGTCCCACCTCCATAAAGAAGAGGAGTTTCTAATACCGATTCTATTTCAGGTCCACAAATAAAAGTTTTCTTGAACTTAATTTCTCTTACCCATTTAGCTTCTCTGATTTCTAGTTGTTTCATATAGGGATGCAGCGTCTGTATTTTGAAAGAAAAACAAGTGAGTATTGAAGACCTTGGAGGGAAGTAGTGGGGAAAATTCTGGTGAGGTATTCTCTGTAAATACTGGGCAGAGAGAAGATGATGAAGTAACCAAAGCTGAGGAGACGGCGAATGAGAGCAAGCATAGTTCCCGCCCAGCGATGAGCAGCTGGGGCTGTGTGCAGGGTGTGAAGATAGGAAGTCGAACATGGAATTCATTGAGCATATAGTTCATCTGAAGAGACCAATGTTGACAATCGTCATTTCAAAGACAAAAGGCAAGCAATCAATAACACAAAGTCACACCCAGTCACGTAGCAGAATGGTTAGTCACAGTGTTGGAATTCCAGGCTGGGTTTGCTTAACCCCAGGATTTGTGACCTCTACAACCTTGTGTTCTGTGAGAAACTGGGTTGAGTCGTTTCCTCCTGAATTCTATCCAACTGTTCCGAGATCCCCGCTTCTATTTCCAGGGGTTGGTTTATTGGTGGTGGGAGCCATTTTGGAAGGTGTATCCATGAAATTTATCCTCTGGGCTGACTTCCTCTTTCCTCAAGTTTCTCTTGTCTATTCAACTCGATTGTGGTCAGGGAATTGCTTTCCTGGGTCCTGGGAAGGTTCTGTTGTCCTTAGCCTGATTCTCACTGTTGGACTTCATGCATTCTTGTAAGTTAAAAATCATTGACTCGGAAGAAGGCCTGAAGGTCTAGAGCTTGCTGATAAGCCCAGGGTTTGATCCCTGGCACCTCGTGGGCCAAACTGCAGGGGATGGCCTTGTTTAAGAAAATCCACTATAGGGGCCAGAGTGATCTGGGCTGATCTAGGTTCTAGCCCCTGCATCCCACATGGTCCCCCAAGCACAACCAGGAGCAACTTCTGAGCATCTTCAGGTGTATCATGAAAAGAAAAAGAAAGTAAAGAAAATCTTTGTAGTGAACTATATTAGTAGTAGAGCTGTATACTGAATCTTGATTTTTACCGTGATAGCTTGTTTTCTCCATTAGGGGCAGACAGGTACTGAAACATTTTAGTAATCATTCCCCTAATCCTGTAATCTCTTTGTTCATTTATTTCTGGTTTTGGTTTTGGGCCATACCTGGCAGTGCTCAGGACTCTTCTGGCAGAGCTGGGGGATCATATTAGGGTTCTGGGTTTTGAACTCCAGTCGGCCCTGTGCAAGGCCCGCACCTTCTCTACTGTTGCTCTGGCCTTAATCCCTTAATCTTTTAATACACGTCTATAACATAATGGGTTGGGATGCATATCCTGATGGATCTACCTCATATCCAAAATTAGGGCTCAGTGAAATTACCTCTTACTTTGCTTGCCTGCAATTTCCAAAGTCCCACAAAAATGTTCAACCTGTACACAGCAAGGGTTTTCTGTACTTTCAGCAAGAAAAATGAAACCCAGCCTGTAACAAAGTCCTAAAAGGTATAGGAAAACTCTTGGAATTTTTCTTATTGGGGTTTATACTTGATAAACCCCCATTAAGGTTCTTCAAAAGTTATAACAATAGCGATTACTCCTCAAGGTTTAGAAAGCCTTTCCCCGGTATGAAACACTCTCTTCTGGGGGCTGGAGCGATAGCACAGTGGGTAGGGCATTTGCCTTGCACGCAGCCAACATGGCCGACACGGGTTCAATTCCCAGCATCCCATATGGTCCCCCGGGCACCGCCAGAAGTAATTCCCTGAGTACATGAGCCAGGAGTAACCCCTGAGCATCGCTGGGTGTGACCCCCCCAAAAAAAAGCAAAAAAAAAAAAAAAGAAACACTCTCTTCTTAGCCTTCTTTTTGGCAAGCATCCCAACTTCATGACTTTTCTTGCCCAGACTCAAAATGTGCAGTAAGGGCTGAAGCAGATGCTTTGTATGTGAGGGGACCCAGATTCAGGGCCCAGGACCACATAGTCCCCTGAGCATCAAGCTTTGGGGATCTCCCAGCACTGCTGGATGTGGCACCCAAACCAAAAATATTTATATGTTTCCTCAGGCATTCTTTTTTCAGTGGGGGGGTAAGGGGGACACCTGGCTCTGTGCTCACTCCTCATGGTGCTCTGGGCACCATTTAGGATGCCAGGGATGGAACTCCTGTCAGCTGCTGTGTGCAAGGCCAGCGGTATCCATTGACCTGGCTTGGTTCATGTTGATGTCTTGGGAAGGACAGAGGTGGTCAGGGCAGGGAGTTTTTAAGGGTCTGCCTTTGAAGCTGTGGTCAGAGGAAACTCAAGGTCTACTGGCTAGTCCATGGCCCACCAGACTGGATAGCTACAATGGCATGGTGTAGTGTGGCTCAGTGGTGTGATTCTGGTACTGGGGAGAGAGGGGAAGGGCAGGGGGTGGTGATACAGAATTGGGGATTGTACTGGGGTCTTTTCCCTGATTACCTAGCTCCCTAGCTCCATCAGGCATCTTTAAATGCTGAAACTAAGGAGCATAAATTTGGGCTGGAGCTATAGTACAGTGGGTAGGGCGTTTGCCTTGCACGTGGCCGACCCGGATTTGATCCCCAGCATCCCATATGGTCCCCCGAGCACCATCGGTGGGAATTTCTGAGTGCAGAGCCAGGAGTAACCCCTGTTCATCGCCGGGTGTGACCTCAGAAAGAAAAAAAAAGTGCAGACTTGCCTGCAGCAGCCTTGTAGAGGTCTTATATTTTGAATTGAACCACCTGAATTTAGAATTAGTGAAGATTGCTTGGCCCTGAGGAATGGCTGGGAACATCATCATTCATTCATTTATTCATCCAATCATTCCATTGTACTAAAGTCTGTCACAGGGATAGGAAATGACAAGCATAAGCCGCAACAAAAATCACAATCTCGTCTGGTAAATAGTGAGAACGCACCGGAGTGGGACAGCTGGCCATAGCGGGCAAGGAAAGTCATTCATCCTCACCTTGTGTTATCCTGCACAACCAAGATCTATGTCAGATTATGATTCAGGAACATTTTAGTACTGTTCAGAACAGAGCTGATTTTAGAAGTGCCTAAAAGAGGAGATAGAGATGTGTCAGAAAACAACTTCTAGAATAGGAAAATGAATCTGAGCTGAGAGTTGCAGCTTTTAATAGGGACTATGGGAAGAAAATGTAAAAAAAAAATAATGCTGCTTCATCACAAAGATGAAGAGTGAAGTAGAGGAAAGCATACTGCGCATCAGGGTGGATGGATAAACGTCTAGAGTTTAGGTTCAAGTGGGGGACCCAGTTATAGATGCCTTTACCTTATAAAGGAAATTTTTCCTCCCACAGCTAGAGAACCAGTGAGTGTGTGTGTGTGTGTGTGTGTGTGTGTGTGTGTGTGTGTGTGTGTGTGTGTGGTGTTGCCAGGGATAAAGCCTAGGACCTCACACACATACATGAGATGTGCAGTCTACCACTGGGCTGCACCCCTGACCCCCCTGTGAAGGATTTCAAAGCAGATCCATGAGTTCCAGCGTGGAGAGTATTTTACAGGTGGGAAAGTGAGCTAAGAGGCTGGAAAAGTGGAGAGAATGAAGAGAATTGGGGCCATTCCAGAAACATAAAATTGGAACAAACAGCCTTAGGGTGTGATTATGGATGGAGAATGGAAGGCAGAGGAAGGAAATTTTTCTGGTTTATGAATGGTAGCAGGAAGGTGGGCATCAGAGAATGAAGCTTAAAGGGAAAGATGGGCTCATTTGGGGACATAATAAGTTGGAGGTGCTGAGCTGAGAGGTGGAGTAAGTGATGTCAGGCATACACATGACCGAAGGGAGGAGTGTGGGCTGGTGAGAAAGGCTGCACACCGAAATCCCCTCCTTGGGGCTGGGGCACACGTTCTGTGAGGGGAAGCCCTCAGTTCCATCTATGGCATGGTGTGGTAGGCTGAGCGCCTCTGTGTGTGATTCTCAAACAAAAACAAAAAATCACCAGGTCAACTCTTGGGCACTATCTGCGGATACTCTGATTCAACCAGGGGTAAGTGCAGTTATAGATACATGAATGCAAGGGATGCAAAATTATGAAATATGAGGTGGAGGTGGAATAAAATCAGCATATTAGGAGATATTATTAAACCAAAGCTTGTTTTTGAGAATTTGAGAGAAGTCTGAGCCAATTCTATTTTTTTTACAATGTATATATATATATATATATATATATATATATTTTAAAATTAAACATCAAATGGCCTTATAAGACTTTTGGTATGTATATTTTAAATATTTAGGTTTAGGGAGTGATAGTACAGTGGATGGGATTCTTGCCTTGTGTGTGACCCATCGTGGTTTGATCCCCAGCACCCCATATTGTCCCCCAAGCCAACAAAGTGTGATTTCTGAGTGCACAACCAGGAGTAACCCTTGAGTGCTACCTCAAAACCATGGCCTCAAAACCAAAAACCAAATATTTAGATTTAACAATCATTTTTCTTAACTACAGCAAATGACTTTCTGGTTCTCTTCCACATGTTTTATTTACCCAATTTAATCATATCTGAAAATTTCAAAATATTCCTATCCTTTGATCTTGCAAAAAAATCCTGTCTTCTAAAGGGACCGCTAAGCAAATGATGGTTGGAGGGATCGCTCGGGATGGGAGATGTGTGCTGAAAGTAGACTAAGGACCAAACATTGTGGCCTCTCAGTATCTGTATTGAAAACCATAATGTCCAAAAGTAGAGAGAAAGAAGGAAGGTGCCTGCCACAGAGGCAGGGGGTGGGATGATGTGAAAGTAGTGGAAGGGATATTGGGATAATGGTGGTGGAAAATGCGCACTGGTGGAGGGATGGGTGCTCTATCATTGTATGACTGACCTTAATCATGAAAGTTTGTAACTGTGTCTCACATTGATTCAATTTAAAAAATAAAATAAAATAACAAAAAAATCTGTCTTCTCGGGAGAGAAACAAATACAAAAGAATGGTCATTGCAGCATAGTTTTTAATAAAGAAAACTAGAAAAACAAAATGTTCATCATCAGATATTTTATCAAATGCGTTGTGTTATAGCCACACAAACCAATATGCAGTACATGCACCGACTTTTCTTTGGGTTGGGGGCTGAGAATGGGGGGTTAGGGCCACACTGTGTGATGGTCAGTAGCTGTTCCCCAGTTCTGTGCGAAAGAGGACCATGCAGTTCCTCGATCAACCTCCTGGCCTGTTGTCTGTCTCTCCATTCAAAGACACAACCTTAAAGGGATAACAAGATCTACATCATTGGCATGAAAGGAGCCTTTCTTATATATTCTTTTTGTGTGTGTGTGAGGGGGGGGTAGGCCACAGGTGGGGGTCAGGAGTTCCTGGCTCAGGGGTCGCTCTGGGGTTGCTCCTGACAGTGTTCAGGGAACCTAAGCAGCACTTGGGGGACCATGCAAGTATTGGGGGACCAGCCGGAGTTCCTGCATGCAAGGGACTTAATTTCTGCACTCTCTCTCTCTCTGTGCTCTTTTTGGTTTTGTTTTTGGGGGGGGTTGAGGCCACACCTGGCCATGTTGAGGGGTTACTCAGGAATCACTCCTGCTGGTGCTCAGGGGACCATATGGGATGCCGAGGATCGAATCCGGGTCGGCTACATGCAAGGCAAACGCCCTACCTGCTGTACTATCGCTCCGGTCCCCCTTTTGTTTATTTTTTTGGGGGGGGGGAGCTCTTTTTTTTTTTTTACCTAGCATTGTGAGTGGCAGGATTGGAACTTGGGATCATCTCCATGGTTTGGGTGGGAGCTGGCAGGGGTGGGGTGGGGTGGTGTAGTCATTAATTCTGGAAGTACGGGGGGAGCGGATGGTTCCAGAAAGGGAATTTAGGGCCAGGCATGGGCTCCAGCCCTTTGAGCCATCTTCCTGGTCCATGTGGTTTATTTCTAAATGAGAAGAACAAAAAGCTGGAAGGTTGAAAAGGGGGGCAGGAGAGGGTGGGGAACCTGGAGAAAAGTGAAATTATGTATCACTTCTAATTTATGAGCAGACACCATGCTTTATTATTTTTTAAATAGTTTTCCCCTTTATTTTATTTATTTGTTTTGTTTTGGGGTCACAGCTGGCAGTGCTCAGGGGTTACTCCGGGTTCTGTGCTCAGGAGACCAAATGGGAGGCAGGGGGTGGAGCCTGAGTCAGTGCGTGCAAGGCAAGTGCCCTGTCCCCTGTACCCCTGTACTATCACTTCGGCCCTGCTTTATTATTTTATTATTTCTGGAACATTTTTTGAGGTATACCTCCAACTGATACTATTTACTGTTTTTGTTTGTTTTTTTTTTTTTTTGGCCAGGGAGGCTTAGGCACAAAACATACACATACTGTTTATCACAGATATACAGAGAGACCCCCTGCTAAAATAGCTCTATTGGAAAAGCATGAGGGCAAAGATATAAATATCCCAGGTTGGGGCAATGATTTTGGAGGTGGACATTAGCATCCCTAAGACCTGAGTGGTCTTTCTCTCCCAGGTTGAGCTTCCTTGAAAGAAGAATCCTAGGGGCTTGAGCGATAGCACAGCGGGTAGGGAGTTTGCCTTCCACGCGAGCTCGATCGCCGGCATTCCATATGGTTCCCCAGCACGGCCAGACGTGACCCCTGAGCATCCCATATGGTCCCCCAGCACTGCCAGGAGTGACTCCTGAGTGCAGAGCCAGGACTGACCCCTGAGCATAGCTGGGTGTGATCCAAAAAGCCAAAAAAAAAAAAAAAAGAATCCTAGGTTGCCCCATCGTGAGTGGGACAAATCTATCTTTTTCTCAACCCTGGACGAAGACAGGAAGGGAAAGCCTTCAATAGGGTAAGAACGTGCTGCTTGTTTCAAGGTCAGTATCCCTAGAGGGGTTTTAGGGTAGCGTGGGGGGATGCACTCCCCTCACTCCTCTTCTTTGCCCACCCGGATGGTGCAGGAGCATTTGCACTTTATTCTAGGTGGCCCTTGCTCAGCAGGGGGTTGGTTGGTGACCCCCTCACCCCAAGCTGGTTCCAAGTGCTGGCTGTGGCTGGAGTGGGGGCCTACTGGATGTGTAGACCAGCCGCGTCTTACCCTCAGCTAAAGAAAACCTTTTTGGGGTTTTCTTTAGCCGGGTAGGGCGTTTGCCTTGCATACGGCCAACCCGGATTTGATCCCATAAGTTTCCCCAAGCACCGCCAGGAGTGATTCCTGAGTACAGAACCAGAAGTAACCCTGAGCATCGTTGAGCGTGGCCCAAAATGTCCCCCCACCCCCAGATCTCTGAGTCATCCTCGCTGATGGGAATGAAGGTGGAGTAGTGGGTCTGGGTACTTTGGGTCAGATTGTAAATCCAAGGACTAGTGCTATGAGCCAAGCTAAGACAAATAGAGAAATATCGCTGAGACCCTCTTCTGTAGCTTGCCTTCCCCTCCCACCACATTCCGGTGATTTGTACCTCGATACTAACATACTAATATCTAGCTATTGGTTTTTGATCAAAAGGAAGGAAAATCAGGGCCAGAGTGGTAGCACAGAGGATCAGCTTGCCTCGCACACTGCCAACCCAGGTTCGATTCCCAGCACCCCCCATAGGGTCCCTGAACACAGAGCCAGGAGTAATCCCTATGCACTGCTGGGTAGGGCCCCAAACAACAACAAAAACTCAAAACTCAACAAAAGGAAGGAAAAACAACATGGTAGAGTAATAGATTGGGTTATTAGGCTATTTAAATATCACAAGGGAGGTCCTCCCAGGGGAGGGGAAATTTTTGTGCCAGCTTGAATAGGCTTGGTGTGCAATTTAGTGAAAAGCTTGTCCAGATGGGGCTGTTAGAGTACGGTTAGGGTGATCAGGGAAGGAGTAGACTCTGAATAAAGTCCATCACCTTCCATTGTGAGGGTGTGCTAAGCCAACCAAACCCTCAAGCCGTCAGAGCAAAGGCAGATTTCTTGATGGAAAAGGTGAGAAAACTTCCCAGAATATCCAACTAGCTGCCCCGCTGCTGAATTCACACCCAAGACTGACACATGAACTCGTAACCGAATTCCCAGGCTGGAGTCCTGACAGATTTTTGTTTCCAACCCCCATGGGCACTTGAGTCAATTTCTTTTTTTAAAGTAAAATATATGAATATGTATTCCAACTGGGTTAAATACCCATATAAATAGCATCACGTCAATTCTGCATGGGGTTGCCTGTCAAATTGACTTGAATTAAGGGTAGATTCTCCCCTCATACCCCCAAATGATAAAGGTAAGAAAACCAGGACAATGGAGACAATTGGATGAAGGATAGATTTGGACTTTTCTTGGTGACCTTAATGTAGTATATACACATATTGATTTCCAATAGGGAGCACGGAAGACTTATATAATGTTGTACTGAAAAACGACTTTAATAAAATAAACTAGCTAGCTCCCCCCACCCCAGGAAACTTCAAAAGAATTAAGGATGATTATATATTTTAAAAATCCTCAAAAATAATTGAGTGGGGATAAAGTTAAGAGGGAGGAAGGGAATTATTTAAAACTGAGTTGATAATTATTGAGAATGTATTATGGATGTTTAGGAATTCATCATAATGTTCTTTCTTTTGTGCTGGAATTTCATTTATTTTAAGATTTAGGAGAAATATTATATGACAATTTAAATTCTTTCTATTGAGTCTCCTGCCCCGCGCCTGGCTGTCCTCGCCGGGGCCCCTTGTAGGGGAGCGGGTTGAATTTCCCTCCCCGCCCCGACCAGGGCTCCGGCAGCCGAAGACCTCCAGAACCAGCCACCACCATGCTGAGACCACTCTCCGCACACATGAAGGTACCGGCAGGGGAACAAAGGCACGCGGGTCCTGGGGCCGAGATCTCCAAGCCTACTCGAATCGGGGCTGAGCATCCTCCACCCAGATCCTCCAAATTCCAGTAGGCGGGGGTCACACCCACCAACTGGCCCCCTGGCGCCGTGTAATCCCATCAATGGCCAAGACTCAGAGACTATAAAACCCAGCTCCCGGAAGCACGCGCGGCTGCATTCCCGGCCACGCGACATCTTATCATCTCATTCCTACTTTGGACAAACTGGCATGCTACCGAATGTAGCCTGCCCACACGGCAGAGTCTGGCAAACTCCCCGTGGCGTACCCAATATGCCAAATACCAGTAACAATGAAGGGTCTCATTCTCCTAACTCTGAAAGAGCCTTGAATATGGCACTTTAAAAAAAAAAATCTCAGGGCTAGGACGAAGGAGACGTTACTGGGGCCTGCTCGAGGCAATCGACGAATAACAGGATGGTCGTGATTGTGGTCGTGAGGTTTAAAAGACAGTAAAAAGAAAAGTGGCAGCACATAATCTTACTGGGCATTAACTTCTTGCATTAAATATTATTTAACAGACAACATGAAAGATACAATTATGAATAGCTCACAGAATGTGATTAAAAAAATGTTTCTTTCTAGGGGCTGAAGCGATAGCACAACAGGTAGGGCGTTTGCCATGCACGCGGCAGACCCAGGTTCGATTCCCAGCATCCTATATGGTCCCCTGAGCACCGTCAGGGATAATTCCTGAGTGCAGAGCCAGGAGTAACCCCTGTGCATCGCCAGGTGTGACCTCCCCCCCCAAAAAAAGGTTTCTTTCTAGCTGTGTCTACGGTACTTTATCTCCTAAGAAAACCACTGTCACTGTTTTCCTTTTAGTAATGAAAAATTCATAACATTATTTGAAGTAAATCAGGCCCTTCTAAGTAATAGCTGACAAATGATCTGTTATTCGTCGATTGCCTCGAGCAGGCCCCAGTAACGCCTCTTTCATCCTAGCCCTTAGATTATATTCAGGCTCTTTAGGAGAATGAGACCCATCATTGTTACTGGTATTTGGCATATTTGGTACGCCACGGGGAGTTTGCCAGACTCTGCCCTGTGGGCAGACTACATTCGATAGCCTGCAAGTTTGTCCAAAGTAGGAATGAGATAATAAGATGTCATAAAAAGATGTCCTGAAAAGACGTCGTGTGGCCGCAAATGCGGCCGCAGATGCGGTCACGCGGTTCCGGGAGCTGGATTTTATAGTCTCTGAGTCTTGGCCATTGATGGGATTACACGGCGCCAGGGGGCCAGGTGGTGGGTGTGACCCCCGCCTACTGGAATTTGGAAGATCTGGGTGGAGAATGCTCGACTCCAATCCGAGTAGGCTTGGAGATCTCGGCCCCAGAACCCGCGTGGATTTGTCCCTCTGCCAGTACCTTCAGGTGTGCAGAGAATGGTCTCAGTATGGTGGTGACTGGTCCTGGAGGTCTTCGGCTGCCGGAGCCCTGGTCAGGGCGGGGAGGAAAGCTCAACCCGCTCCTATGTTGCAAAAATTCTTTCTGCGCTTCTCCCGTATTTTACTTTCAAAGCAAAAAGTGATCAAATTAAAAGATACAGATCTAGGGGCTGGAGAGATAGTGCTGGGGTTGAGAGACAGTGTGGGTTACTTGCCTTGCATGTGTCTGATCCTGATTTGAATCCCCAGGAGTAATTCCTGAGTGCATGAACCAGGAGTAACTCCTGTGCATCGCCGGGTGTGACCCAAAAAGAAAAAAAAAAAAAGTTTATATCTGAAATAAATTATTTAAGAAAAATACCTAGCGCTCTCTATGCATATATATGCATATAGACATATATATATCAAAGAACAAAATCATGCAATTTACAGCAACATTGATTGAACTAGAGAGTATCTTACTGATGTCTGTCAGAAGGATGTCACATGAAAGAGACAGGTACAGAATGATCTCTCATATGTGGGACTTAAAGATACACAGCAAGGTAGCAACAAATGTCCAAACGCAACACAATGGGAGAACTGATTCACACAATTGAGTTGGGGGTGGCGGGAGCTGGAAAAGTAGGGGTCCTGGGGCCCTTGGAAGAAGGAGGGGGTATCCTGGTGATGGGTGTGGTGTTGGAATTATATGCATGAGAAATCATTATTAACAGCATTGTAAACCACAATCTCAATTTTAAAAAATTTTTAAAAAGAAAAGAAAAATACCTGGCATATAATTTAGAATCATACATCGAAGAGATAAAGTTACCCCAAAAGCTGTAGGAGATGCTAACGAAATTGGTGAGCAAATTCCTTTTAAAAAAGGAAGTCTTGGAAGCTGGAGCGATAGCACAGCGGGTAGGGCATTTGCCTTGCACGTGCTGACCCAGGTTCAATTCCCAGCATCCCATATGGTCCCCTGAGCAACGCCAGGAGTAATTCCTGAGTGCATGAATCAGGAGTAACCTTTGTGCATGGCTGAGTGTAACCCCCCCAATAAATAAATAAGGGAGTCTTGGAGGCTGGAGTGATAGCACAGCGGGTAGGTCATTTGCCTTGCACGTGGCTGACCCAGGTTCAATTCCCAGCATCCCATATGGTCCCCTGAGCCTCGCCAGGAGTAATTTCTGAGTGCAGAGCCAGGAGTAACCCCTGTGCATCGCTGGGTGTGACCTAAAAAGAAAAAGAAGGGGGGGAGTCTCAGGATCAGTCCCTTAGTGCCCCCACCTTGCCCCCCACAAACATTTTATTTAAACATCAAGGTTTTGAAGATTGCTCCTGATGCATGTTACAGGCATTCAATATTCCAACCCAATCCTACCACCACTGTCACCTTCTCTCCACCATTGGAGGAAGATTTTTTAAAAAATCAATTTGTGTGTGTGTCTGTGTGTGTGTGCGCGCGCGCTGGAGCGCAGTATTTCATCCATACAAAGCATGATGTGCGTGATATGCTACGTCCCCTTCTGGAATCCCCCCCCCCCCCCCCACCCAATCATACCTGGTGATGCTCAGGGGTTACTCCTGGCTCCTACTCAGGAATTACTCCTGTTGGTTCCTGGCCAAACATATGGGATGCTGGGGATAATACCCAGGTCAGCTGCGTGAAAGAAAAGCACTTTAGCCTTAGTCGCTGTACTATCTCTCTGGTCTAAGTCTGTTTTCTTAAGAGTAAAATGAGGCTGCCCTGGGGGCCAAAGAGATATGACAGCAGTTATGTATTTGATTCAGTTTCTTGAGGGGATACCAACTTGTTCATGCCTATCACATTCATCCCATGAAGAAACTGCAGAATCCACTTTATCGTGAGAAACATTTTAGGCAAGGTAGATTTTGTGAACTTATTCAAAGTAAGGTTACTTTTTTTTTAATCTTCCAGAAATTGACCTTTTAAATTGTAATTTGTGGAAATTTTTAGCCCGTGGACTAGAAGGTACTTAGCTTCATAAAATGACTCAAAACCAGTAACTCACATTAGACTTTTTCCAGTTCATATAGTATGCTGTTAATTCCCTTCGGGGTATTTTTCAATTCAGTCCATGCATTCTTCAGTTCTGTAACCTTTGGAAATTTCTTATTTAGGGGATTGGTGGGGAGAAGGGGTGGAGGGCCTGTCACAGTCAGTGGTGCTCAAGGGCTAGGAACTTCCATATAATGTCTATTTCTTTTTTTTTTTTTTTAAGTTCTCCTTTGGTGGGATTCTTTGTAACTATGACTTCGGTTACTCAGATTCCTTCTCTGGCTTTTATTGAAGTTTCTCCTAGAAGCTTCCTCTTGTTCTTGCCTCGAACTGTGTGATTCCGGCTCCCCAATTTTAGGACATGTCTTGGATGCGTCTGCGTATTGGAGGAAACTCCCTCCAAGAGTCGGAAGGTTCCCGTAAGGTTTGGCCGACGTCTCAGGTGTCTGGACCTTTTAGGCATCAGCGACCTGATTTATTCTCAGCAAGTCCCGTTGCTGAGGGTTTGTTTGCCAAGACCTGTCCGTGTTGCTAGCCAAAGCCAGGGATTAGTAAACTCAATTTTAGTCTCATTGGGAAAACCCTCAAGCTTTTCAAGACAGATGTTTGGGTCTGTGGGGCAGCACAGACCTGTGGTCCTGATGTTCCCGGGGGACGAAGTGGGTACCTGCAAACGCCCCCTTCTCTCCCCAGAACCAGAAAAACAACAACCTGGGCGCTGGACAAATGAATAAACTCCAGATGGAAGCCTGTGAATTGCAATCAAGGGGAGGTACAAGAACGGGGTCTCCCGCAGGGCGCCTCGCACCTCTCAAGCTCTGGATGTGTGTGCAACCAACCCGAATCCCGTCCTTCTGTCCTACTGCCCTTCGGCTCAAGTTCTAGGACAAGCAAATAGGGTTTTTTTCCACCAGAAGAGAGGTGCGTGTTTCAGCGACGGTGCAGCGCGCTGGGGTTAGTCACCCCCCTTCCTTGATCTCTTTCCAACCGTTGCATAGCCCTGGGAGGCAAGACTCAGGTCAAGCAATCAAGGGGCTTCTCCTAGGTGGACTGTCCGTGCCACCGAGTTTAAGGAGACCCCGGGAAGAGTGTTGGGGGTGGGCACGCCGGGCAGCTTTAATAAGTTTCTGCACGCCCACGGGCTTCAGGGAACAGGAAGAGAGAATTTTTTTTTCCTGCTTGGCTGGCTTTTGCAAGGGAGGAGGCAAATGCCTGGTCGGTTGATGCCCGCCAGCCGCGTGGTGCAACCATTCACCTGTATGGAGAAAGAGCCGCGTCGGCGCCGGGCTCCCCGCCGCCCCTCCTGGCCGCTGGGGGGCGCTGGTGGAAACGCGCGCCCTCCTGCGCCTGCGCCTGCGCCTGCGCCTGCGCCTGCGCCACTGGAAGAAGGAACCTGAAGAGTGGCGTCCGCCAAGCCTCCATCTGCAGAGTGGCTTCCGACTGCCTCTGCCCGGTCCCGCACCCCAGTAGCCAAGGCTCCCCTTCCCGTATCTCTTTGCCAAACTGCTGCTTTTGCACCCGATCCCAGGGCAGGTGAAACCGTGGGAAAGCACCCCCTCTCCCTTCCCCAAAGAGACTCTCAGGTTCCTGCAGCCTTTTGGATTCCTTGGAAGTAATTGCCACTGGTTTTCCAAGTCAGATTTTTTTTTTGGGGGGGGGGGGGCGGGGGGAAGGAATGGGTCTTAGCTATCCAGTTGATATGCCTGATGTAGGGCACAAAGTCCCCCCAGCTTCAGTGAGATGCCCACCGTCCTCTAAGCGGGTCCGCCTCCTGGGCTTCTCCCGCCCCTCTCGGAGGATCCACTTTTACTCATCTTTAAGAAGCAACCCCGCTGCATGGCAGGAGGTTTGGGGGTGTATCTATGGGCGGGGTGACCGTGAGGAGCTTCAGACGCGGGAATCCCACCTCTTAGCGGCCCCCCAGCGGCAGCTTCATGATATACCATGCTCAGAGACCCGAAGCCGGGGTGCGAGCTGGGGGGCGCGTTCTCAGCATCTGGGGGAGCTCTGGCTCGGCTCATTCTAGCTTCTCCCTCCGCGGGGTTTTGCAAATCTCCGAATTCCCATTTACCCAGAGGGCTGTATTTAAAAAGCACCATGATTTACCGACGACATCTGTATTGAAGCAGTCCAGGCGCAGGATTCGTGGGCGGGGACTGGGTTAAGCTGCGCTCCCGGGAGCCCAACGCGGCGCCTGGTTGGCTCGCGACGCAGGCGGAAACACGGTCCTTAGGCCGTTAGAGCCGCCCCTTCTCCCGTGAGCCCGGATAGCTCAGTCGGTAGAGCATCAGACTTTTAATCTGAGGGTCCAGGGTTCAAGTCCCTGTTCGGGCGGATAATCTTTTTTCTACCCCCTTTTTTATACAATGTAGCTACCAAAGGAGAACTAGCATCTAGATATGCAACCGTGAGAATCTTCGAGCACAAGGAGACTTGCAGCCGTCGCTGTGGGCATTCTCGAGGCGGAACTGTTCTGCAGCTGAAGCTTGGCTGCCGCCCCCCCCCCCCCCCCCCCACACACACACTTCTGTGATCAATAGGAAGCTCTTGCGGATTGCTCAGGATGCCCTGGGACACCCCCCTCCCCCCAATTCCACCTCGGGGTGCGCTTTTTGCCACTTCGCCGGGCACGGCTTCCCCAGCTGTCCCCTCCTGTCCTCCGCGCGCTGCAAAGGTAGAGCATCCGAAGCAGAAGACCCTGCCCAAGTGTGACCCCGAGCCCGTGGAGAACACCGAGCTAAGATAGCAGATTCTGGGGGGCGGTGCGGAAGAGGGTATGTACTGAAAAAGACACAAACTGGGGGCGCTGAGGAAAGGGATTGGAGGAGGGACACTGGGGAAGGGATGGGGGTAGAAACATTGTATGCCTGAAACCCAATCATAAGTAACTTTGTAATTTCATGATGTCTAAATGACTTTAAAAAATTTGTATTCAATCACCGTGAGATGCAGTTACAAGGCTTTCATGTTTGAGTTTCATGAAACAATGATAGAACACTCATCCCTCCACCAGTGCACATTCTCCACCACTAATGTCTCCCATCCCCCCATCCCCCCACCCCTTGCCTCTATGGCAGACAATTTCCCCCATACTCTCTACTTTTGGACATTATGGTCAGCAATATAGATACTGAGAAGCTATCACATTTGTTCCTTTATCTACTTTCAGTATACATCTCCCATGCCAAATGATCCCTCCAACAATCGTTGACTTAGTGATCCCTTCTCCATCTCAGCTGCCTTCTCCCCCAGCTCATGAGACAGGCTACCAACTATGGAGCAATCTTCCTAGCCCTTGTCTCTACTGTCCTTGGGTCTCATTTTCATATTATGTTATTTTATATTCCATAAATGAGTGCAGTCATTCTATGTTTGTCCCTCTCTTTCTGACTCAGACTAAATGACTTAAAAAAAAAAAGGAGAGGAGGAGTAGGAGGAAGATGAAGAGGGGGAGGAGGAGAAGGAGGAAGAGTCAGAGTCACTATATTATTAAAAATCAAAGTTAGCCTCACTGACTATAAATTAATAGGAGAAGCATTTGCTCCCTGAGATAGTTGAGGTAAAAATATACAAAGCTGCTAGGGTATGGATTTATCAAGACTAAACAGATTAACTGTGAAGAGAATTTTGCCCGTGAGTTGAAGGAACCAGGATCTGCATCCCTCACTGAGCTAGAGATTGCTTCCCCAGGGAAGAAAGTCAGGCTAAAGATTTTCACCTGCTGAGCATAAATGCCACTCATTCACCTCCCTCTCTTCAAAACAAGGGATTAATACTTTCTAATACTGCCTCCTAAATGTGTGTGGCTGAATGGGAAAACAATGCAGGTTCTGACTCGGTTTTGCCTTCAAAGCAAGATTTTATGCGCTGTAGGCATTTTGTTCCACATAATAATAATGATACCAATTGCTATTAAAGATCGTTCAATCTAGGGGAAAAACAAAAGTTTTGAAACAGGCAAAGAACTAGCTCAAATAAATTAATATGCCGTGGATTATAACCCATGTCCCCAATGGTTTAAGTGGGTTGGGAGAAGCTGAATGGATGGACACCTGTGGTCACTAACCAAGGGAAAAAGGATGGACATTGGTGGGACCAAGTCGAGCTTCTTTCTTTCTTTCTTTCTTTTTTTTTTTTTTGGAAAGAAGAAAATTTTATAAGAAAGTAGAAGCGAAAAGAAAAGACGCTCCCCAAGGGGGGAGCAACTTAATAAAGGACTAAGTTCTGAGCTTCTTTTTTTTTTTTTTTAATTAGTGAAACACCATGAGGTACAGTTGTAGATTTACAAATTTTTGTGCTTGGGTTTCGATTATACAATGATCAAGTACCCATCCCTCCACCAGTGCCCATTTTCCACCACCACTGATCCCAGTTGAGCTTCTTTCTTAAAAGAAGTAAATTGAGAAGTTCCGGTGCATTCTAGGAAAAGAAAAAAGAACGTAGAGGGGGCCGCAGAGATAGTTCAGTGAACTGAGCACGTGTGGATGGAGACTTGAATTAGATCCTTGACACAGCAGGGCTCTCTGACACCGCCAAGAGAGCGAGCGCTGAGCACAGAACAAGGAGTAAGTAGCCTAAAAGCATTTCCTGGTGCAAAGCTAAGCAAAACTAACATGCCAGAACGGTAGCAAACACTGGGATCTTTTCTTCCTTCCAGAAGCTGGATCATTCTGCAGAATGAAGTCTCTGTTCTAGTTTTCTGATGGAAGAACAGAGCATATAACAGGCAGAAGAGGAGACCATGGTTATTTCCTCCTTCCTTTCCTTTAAGTCAATCTTCCCCGTTCCCCAAAGGATGAAACGTGAGACAAACAATGGAAAGCAACTGAAGTCTCTCTCATCGGCTTGATGCTCTGAAGTTAGAGGGTTCGTGGGACAAATGAGTCACTCACTTAAAATGATCCTAACATCATCAGCAGAAATGGGTAGGTAGGGAGCTCATGGGAACTCATGGGAAGGAACGGAATAGGGCCTGGGTATCTTTGCTCTGGGTCCTGGAGAGAGACAACAAGGCAATCTCCAACAAGGCAGTAGCCAGAATTGTCTTGCTTTGGTAGAAGCACTTCTTATTTACTACTTCCAAAATCTCAAAGCTAAAAGGAGTACAATTTGGGCGGTGAAAATAGCGGGAATCAATATATATATATTTTTTTCTTGCTTTCTTTTATTTTTCCTTAGCAGAGCTGAACAACCTTTCCACACTTGCCGAAATAGCTCAGTTGGGAGAGCGTTAGACTGAAGATCTAAAGGTCCCTGGTTCGATCCCGGGTTTCGGCAGGTAGGGTTTTTTTCTTGCTGCGGAACCGTTTCTTCTGCTTGGATATTAGGGAGAATGTGTAGTAGGCGCTTCCTTAGCAAAGTGACTTACACCCGTCAGTCCGACTGGACGAAGGTCTTGGGTTGGATCCCTGGTGTAGCCGGCCCTTGAGGGCTGCAATTTCTTTCCTCTGACTGCAGAGGTTTCCTCTCTCGTGCAAGCGTCACAAAATCTTTTTTTTAAATCTGTGTTTTCCTCTGAACCCTTCGCTGCCAATAAATTACTTTCCGGATAGTACAAGGAAGTTTGTTAATTTGGGGGTGGGTGGGTGGGAGGGTGGGGATAGCCACAGGATAAACCAGAACGTTTTGGAGGATTTTGTTCCTTCAACCTTTGCAGCAGTAACATTCCACGGCACAGAAACCCGAGGTACCCGGGTGCTTTTCGTGTAACAACATTCCAGCAGAATTGTGGTTGATACCTCAAAGCAAATTTATTTCAGAGTTTAAAACATTTCCGCCCGAACAGGGACTTGAACCCTGGACCCTCAGATTAAAAGTCTGATGCTCTACCGACTGAGCTATCCGGGCTCACGAATGGATCGTGTCCTCAAGCCAATCCGGAGTTGACAGTCCATGTGGCTGGCCCCATTCCCATCCTCTCGGGTTAAAATTCCCAGTCTCTTTCGACCCATTTCCTGCAAGGTGAAAACGGCAAAAAAAATCAAGCTTGAACAGGCGTTGGACCAGACTGAGTCTTTACTTCTTATCAACCCGACACTCCCGTTCACAGATAAGACTATAAATTTAAAAAAACTGAGAACAAGTCTGCCTATTTGACCCGGGACCCCTAGAAGAAGCGTCAGCGAGGAATTCCCGGGATTTAGGGTCTCCGAGCAGCAGGATTTCGAATTGTCCTTTTGGTCTTGGAAGAGCCGCGGAGCATTAGTGTGGGTGGGTGCGGGGGGATGAAGACTTGGATGAGGGTCCCCGCGGTGCAGACGGCTGAGGGGGGCACCCCTTTGGAGGTCTTTGGAGGAGCTGCAATGACCCAGTGGCGGAAGCAGAAGCACCCAGAGAATCGTCTGCACGGTGGGACCCCGCCGAGGTCAGAACTGAGGGTCAGCCAGTCTTGCAGGGTGCGGGGGTCCTGCGCCAAGGGAGCTGGGAGCCCGGACTGCGCCCCTGATGCTTTGCAGAGCTCGGAGGAACGTCCCGCGTCCCGCTGCAGAATCTGGACGTTTCCCTGAAGTTTCCCACGGAGAGCTTTGGGCTCCCCCCGCCAGCTGCGAAGCTGGATCGTGTGTATTTTAGGAAGACCCTCTCCATCCTGGCCGCGGTGGGTCAGACCCCTGGGAAGGAAGAGGAGGCGGTGGGGTTACATCCAGGGGAGCCCCCCCTTGGGGTACCGAGTCATAATGCCACTCCGGGTGGCGGTGGCTGAGGGTGGCTGGGACCCCCGAGGTTTGCGTCCTCATTTTCAGGACAAGTGGATGGGGAATTTAGACAGAGCCCAAGAAATAACTCCCTTATGCAAAGCTTAAGGTTATGTTATGCAAAGCAACACCAAGTGCTAAACAAGAAGAATGGGACCTCTGGGGATGTGGGGTGGGAGGGATACTGGGATCCGTGGTGGTGGATAATGGGCACTGGTGGAGGGATGGGCGTTTGATCATTGTACAATTGAAACCCAAGCACAGAAATTTGTAAATCCACAACTGTACCTCATGGTATTTCACTAACAAAAATTAAAAAAAAAAAAGTAAATGATGGAGAATGGACACTGGTGGAGGGATGGGTACTGGATCATTGTATAATTGAAACCCAAACACAAAAATTTGTAAGTCTACAACTGTACCTCATGGTATTTCACTAATAATTTTTTTTTTAAAGAGTTAGAAGAGGTGCAATGATTGTTTTCCTTCGTGTCTAAGTTCGCATATTTGACAACACATTTATTTCAGTTGTGTTCAAGGACGCATTCGCGGCCGCGCGACATCCTATTATGACATCTTTATTATCTCATTCCTACTTTGGACAAACTGGCAGGCTACCGAATGTAGCCTGCCCACACGGCAGAGTCTGGCAAACTCCCCGTGGCGTACCCAATATGCCAAATACCAGTAACAATGATGGGTCTCTTTCTCCTAAAGAGCCTTGAATATAATCTCAGGGCTAGGATGAAGGAGACGTTACTGGGGCCTGCTCGAGGCAATCGACGATTAACAGGATGATTTGTGATTTGTGTGATTTGTGTGATTTGTGTTCAAGGATAGACAACCAGTGTGATCAAAATGGTCACATTTTGTAGACTGGTGACGAAGTGCGTGAGAGAAGGCATTGTGGGGTTTTCATATATTCTCTTTCTTTCTTTCTTTCTCTTCCTTCCTTCCTTCCTTCCTTCCTTCCTTCTTTCATTCTTTCTTTTTTGGTTACATTTAAAAAGTTTTATTAAAGCCCCACGATTTACAAAGTTATTCATAGTTAAGTCTCAGACATACAATATTGCAGCACTCATTGTCAACCTCCTTCCATCAATGTTCCAAGTTCCCTCCCATTCCCCCACCCCTCATCCAGCTTGCCCTTTCTTTCTTTCTTTCTTTCTTTCTTTCATTTTATTTTTTTTTTAAATTTTATTGAATCACCGTGAGATAGTTACAAGCTTTCATGTTTGGGCAGCAGGCCCTCTTGACTGGCCCTTTTCTAAATTTGGTTACTGAAGTTTGGGTCTCTTGATTTCAGGGTTGTTGAGTGTGTGGTTTGGCTTTTTGGCTCTATCATTCCTTAACACCACCTCCCCCTGACTTGGCCCCCTTTGCTTCTTATTGGTTTTTTCTTTCTTTCCTTTCCTTCTCTGCCCTATACTCTGGGACCAATGTTGATGAATTTATTTATTTTAGTTCTTTTTTTTTTTTGTTATTGAAGTAACATGGTTACAATAGTGTTATTGTTAATGCTTTATGATGTTCAAAGCTAAGATGGCAGCTTCAGCACCACCAAAGAGCCCACCCCCACCACCCCCCAAGCCTGCTGGTCACTTGTAATCCATCTCTTCCTTACCCATCACTCTGTCCCCTTTCCCTTGCCCTGTATTACAGGGCTTAAAAAAAATACAAGCGTGAGCTCTTTTTTCAGAACAAAATTAATAAAGATACCAAAAGCTCCATCTGTTCCATTCTCCAGCCAACCGCAGAGGCAGACTCTCTCAACGTTTTTCTGTTCCTCTGTCTTTTTTCCTACAGCATTTGGCAGAGAAACGTTCAGAACAAACTTTTTTTTGTCCCCTCAAAGAGAGTTGACTCTACATCTCACGGTTTTGGAGGGCAGCTGAGGGTACGAAAAGTCACGAACTAGGTACAGTTTTCACAAATAGAAATGTGCACCTGTCAGAGAACACTTTTTTTTCTTTTTTGCGATTTTTATACATTTTATTTTCATAAAGTAGTTCACAGCTGACCTGAGTTCGATTCCTCTGCCCCTCTCAGAGAGCCCGGCAAGCTACCGAGAGTATCTTGCCCACATGGCAAAAGCCTGGCAAGCTAACCGTGATGTATTTGATATGCTGAACACAGTAACAAGTCTCACAATGTTACTGGGCCCGCTCAAGCAAATCAATGAATAACGCGAGGACAGTGACAGTGACAAAGTAGTTCACAATAGTTCATTACAGATAATATTCAAACACCCACCCAACCGGCAAGCATCTTCCCACCACAATAATAAGAGGAAAGTCTGTGAAGGTGTTGTATTTCATTCTGGGGTCATTTAAGTGCATATATAAGAGAATAGAAGCAAGTATGTTAAAACCAAACACATGTGTGCTACTTTAAGTCCATCAGTGGGCTACAGTATAAGAGGTCTTGTGGCCGCAAATGTGGCCGTGTGCTCCAGGAAATACTACATTCCTCTCTTCTGGGAGTTTTATTTTATAGTCTCTGGATCTCAACCATTGATGAGATTACATGGCGCTGGGGGAAGTTTGTGGGTGTGGCTGCCAAGCTACTGGAAAACTGGGAAGCTGTGTGGAGGAGGCCCAGTCCCGATCTGAGCAGGCTTGGAGATCTCAGCCACGGGTCCCGCATACCTGGGTTCCTCTGCCAGTTCCTTCATGAGAGAACACTTTTCAACCAAGAAAGCGGCAGACCTTGAGGAAGCTTGTCCTAGGTGGAGTAAGGGAGCCTTTGACTTACACTTCACTTCTTAAGACAGTGCATTGCTTGTGTCTCAGAAAATTCGGCTTTGCACGCACGAGTAACTGAAGATCTATTTGCTGGCCTCCTGAAACAGAGCAGATCCATAGATCTGCAAAGTCCCAAAAGCGTTATGTCATCAAGGGTTAATCTATATGGCTCTGGTTGGCTTGCTGGCACAGGGTTAGCTGGACACCTTCAGCCTGTTCCCCTTCCTCTCTCTGCAATCTCTACTGCTTCTCCACCCCCTCTCTCTTCTCCCTTTCTAAATTCTTTCAATTTGGGAAGTTCTCGCTGAAGAATAGGGATCAGGATTTGCCCCAGAGATTCTTGATCCTCTCCAAATGGGGTTAGGTACTTGGGACGCTGGGCCCATTGCTGTTGCTGAAACACCACAACTCACATGAAACATTATTTCCACGTGTTTCCGTGGCTAGGACACGTTGGGTTGAGTCTACCCAATGCCCGGTACAAAGAGAGCTCTCAAAAACCATTGTTGAAAATAGGAGACTAAGACCCAAGAGTACCCGAGATAAATACTAGGAGGTTTACTCCGTGACTTGGAGGCCAGCCGCACACTCTAGGGGTAAATCAGCTCAGATAGAGAAGGGAGCACCAAATAAAGGGTGTTGGAAAGATCTGCCCAGGATGGGAGGTGCATGCTGAAAGTAGACTATAGACCGAACATGACTGGAACGCAATTCCTCTTTTGCAAACCACAGCACCCAAAAGGAGAGAGAGAACAAAAGGGAATGCCCTGCCACAGAGGCAGGTTGGGATGGGGGGAGGGGGATGGGAGGGATACTAGGATTCGTGGTGGTGGGAAATGGGCACTGGTGGAAGGATGGGTATTTGATCATTGTATAATTGAAACCCAAGCACAGAAACTTGTAAGTCTACAACTGTACCTCATGGTGTTTCACTAATAAAAATTAAAAACAAAACAAAACATTGTTGAATCCGAGAATGGGTTATTGAGGGGGAGGGAGTGGGGGGAGGGCAAACATCACACAAGACTTTTAGTAGAGGAAGAAGCAGGAATTGATCTCTGAAGTTTTTGTTTGGCAGAGAGAGGGAGAGAACATTTATATCCCAGTGAATGATGCTATACTCAGCTGGAATGTTTTTTCCTGAAAAGATTCTGCTTTGTAGGGCCACAGTTTTACTGCTGAGAGCTATAAATTATTAAATTAATTTGCCTGCTATGATTACTCTCTTTCTTCTGTTACTCTCACATCAGTGCCTCTGGGCAGTCATTTTTGTTGTTGCCTTTGAAAAAAAAAGTTTTAACGTTTTTAGAATTTGAATTATAAGAGAATCTTAAATGTTGATGAGTTTCAGAGTGGCGGTTTCTGCCACACCTTGTGGTTCCCCCACCACATGATACAGTGCCACACAGACTCTTGCCTCAGTTTCCAAAGCATGGCTTCTGAAGTTGTTATATTTCTTTGTGTGCTACAAAAGCATTTGCTTTCAGATTACAATGCCACTGCAAATTTCCCCCTCTGCTTTATGAATGTACTTCATTTGGAGGTAGCTCCGCCCCCTGCAACAGTCTGGCTCAGAACGGGGCTAGAACCCAAGAACTTATAAACTAATTAGGCCTTAGAATCAAGAATCAAGCTCCTTAACTAATTCAGCCACCCTGGAGTGTGAAACACAAATTTAAAAATTTTTTTTTTTTGTTTTCTTGAGTAACAGCGAGGTCCTGAAATTTTGAAAACGTTTAAAAATGGTTGCAAACAATTTTATTGTTCTGATGTAAAGAGCAATATAGAAAAAAAAACAAACGGAACTTTTCGTATATCCTCTCAATTTGATCACCTCGTTACTGTAAACTCCGGAGATCCAGAGTCACATTCTCTTGTGGGAGACTGGAATAATGCATGGAAAAGTGTCATTAACGCTATCGTAAATCTCAGGATCTCAATAAAGACGGTGTAAAAAAAAAAATAGGAGGAAGCCCTACCCCATCCACGCGTGGGGACTTAAAAGGACAAGTAGGATGTACTTTCCTTTTCATAGTTGGGCGAGTACGTTTGTGGATCACAAGCGGTGACTTTCTTTTGTTCTGACCTCCCAGAGCAAAACAAAAGCGACTCTGGTGGGACTCGAACCCACAACCTTTGAATGCCTCCATCTAGTCTAGAAGTCCAATGCGCTATCCATTGCGCCACAGAGCCAAGCGTGCAAAATCCTCTCCAAGCTGCGAACATCAAGGCAGGCTCAGTGTAACTCACGGTTCGGGGACAACCCGGGGCGCATCTTCGAGGCGCCAGTTTGGAGCAAGGGTGAGGGCCGCTGTGCCACGGATCCCCGCTGCTCTTTTGGAAGTTTCAACTGCGAGTCACGGCGGAGCATCAAGTTTCAACCTCCCTCTACGGGAGGGGGAAAAAAGAAAGGAAGAAGAAAATAAAACAAAACTCCAAATCCTAGCCAAAGCCGAAGCGTCGTATACAGCAGTTATTCGAGTTTGGAGCACTCAGCTAGCACGGGGTTCCATAGTGTAGCGGTTATCACGTCTGCTTTACACGCAGAAGGTCCTGGGTTCGAGCCCCAGTGGAACCACGTAGTGGTAACACTTTTGGGGAACATTTTCAACCTCCTTAGGATTACCTTTTCTTTTGCCTCCTGGAACTTGGAGTTTTGCTCCGAAAACCGGGCGCACTTGGCTGTCTCCTGCAGCGCCCGGTTACTCCAGCCGCTCCCCGAATCTTTGGCCGCGCGCTCCAAAGCGCAGGCGCAGATCGGCAGAGGGTGCTGCCCCCGCGTGGTGGGTGTGGGAGGTGCAGGCGGCTCCGGCCCGCTTCGCCCCGCGCTCCACTGCGCCTGCGCCGTCCGGTCGGCTCCAAGCTTAGCGAGAGTCTGCGGGCGAGTGGCCCAGGTTAACGCGCCTTTCGGCTGTTCTTAAAAACTTCTTTTAGCACTCAGTATGGGGATATGCCTCAGTCTGTCCCTCTTGTTTGTGGTTTCATTCCAAGCCCGCAAACCGCACGCTTTATTACACTTAAAAAACTTTAGACTCATTGCAAAATGAATCATACACATTTGGTAAGGGACTCAGTCCCAACTGTTTTACAATATTAATTCCATTTGATAGTAATTTTATCTTTTCTTTTTCCCTTCTTTTATTTTATTGCTTTTATTTTATTTTTGTGGTTAATTTTTTTATTAAAATATTTTTGCAATATCTATATTTTTTAATTGAATCAGTGCGAGATCACAGTTACAAAGTTCTCCAGGATTGGGTTTCAGGTATAAGTGTTTAAATGCCCTCCTTTTACAGTTGTGTATTTCCCACCACCAGTGTCCCCAGTTTCCCTCTCCACCCCATGGCAGTCTTTGTGTCTCTGTCTCTGTCTCTGTCTCCTTTTCAGCATTATGGTTTGCAGTGCTTCCAGTACTTAGTTCCAAGAGATCTTTTTCAACTATTATTGTCATTGTCCTACTGCTCCACATACTTGTGGCAAGCTCCCAACCGTGGGCCAGTTCTCCTTGCCCATTTTTTCTGTCCTTTTATACTAGTCTCATACTATGTTTTTTATATATATACACCACAAATGAGTGCAGTCATTCTTTTTTTAAATTAATTAAAATTTTTTTTGGCGGGGTTGGGTCACACCCGGTTGAACTCAGAGCTTGATTACTTCTGCCTCTGCACTCAGCAATTATTCCTGGTGGAATTTAGGGGACCTTATGGCCATACGGGATTGAACCTGGGTCTGTTGCATGCAGTACAAACTGTCGCGTCAGCTCCTAATTTTTTAACTTTAAAAAAATTAAAAAAAAATGTGATTATATGAAATCAGTCTGAATTCCTGGGTCATTGTTTCCATGTTCCCTCCTACACCCAACCCCCAAGTTTGCCACCTTTTGTTACCTCGTTAGACATGTTTTAAGAATTTAGTGGCTATAGTTTGGATCTCATGTTTTCAAACTTTTTTTTTTTCTTTTCCATCACTCTAGGCAACCCCCATGATGCTCTGAGGTTACTCCTGTTTCCACATTCAGGAATTTTACTCCTTGTGGTGGGGGGAGGGAAGTGGAGGGGGGGGCGGGGAGGGGGCGGGGGCACGCATATGGTATGCCAGGGGTGTATCTGGGTCAGCCTCATGCAAGGCAGAGAGATGCCCTTCCCACTGTACTATTGCTTAGGCCTCCTCCAAGGGGCCATCAACCTTGAACACTGTTAATACCAACATAATCCCTAAAGGCTCTAGCCCATGTTCCTAAAATGGCCCAAGGTCCACTAAGTTGCTCCACCTCTGAGGAAATTGAAGGCTTTTCTTGGCTAGTTGAGTAACCTTGGGCCATAAATAACCAACACTGTGGAATTTTAAACTGGTTACTTAACTGCTCTGTGCCAGTTTTCTGCTCTGTAACACGATGACTAACCACCCTGTTCATATTTCTAGAGATGATTTAGTCAATAACAGTTGGTAAAACGATGTTAATGATCTGTGTTAGCCAACACTGATAAGTGTCATTTATTATTGTTTTGATTTGGCAAGAAGTCTGATGCAATTTGGGTAAAATCAGATGTTTTCCCCTTAGGGCTCCTTTACAAAATACTAAGGTTAAGCGGTGAATGGAAAATTACAGAGGAACCATCAAGGCAAAGGGTTTCTTGCTAAACTGATGTCGCAGGACTCTGGGGATAGGTAAGCCAGAGTGATTCAACCATCAAGGGTCAGGGATGAAGAATTTGATCAGATATCTCTCAAGCAATACGCGTCTCATTTCTCAGATTATAATTGGCACTCAATCAATCATACATGTCAAACTTATTTATTTTCATTTTAGTTTCTTTTACCTTTTCTTTTTTTTTTTTAAATTTTTATTAGTGAAACACCATGAGGTACAGTTGTAGATTTACAAATTTTTGTGCTTGGGTTTTGATTATACAACGATCAAGTACCCATCCCTCCACCAGTGCCCATATTCCACCACCATGGATCCCAGTATCCCTCCCACAACCCATCCCCCCCATCCCACCCTGCCTCTGTGGCAGGGCATTCCCTTTTGTTCTCTCTCTCCTTTTGGGTGTTGTGGTCTGCAAAAGAGGCATTGAGTGGCAATCATGTTAAGTCCATAGTCTACTTTCAACATGCATCTCCCCTCCTGGGAGGATCCTCCAAACACCCTTTATTTGGTGCTCCCTTCTCTATCTGAGCTGCCCTTTCCCCTAGAATGCCCGGCTGGCCTTTTTTTCTTTTTTCTTCTGGTGGGCTTGGGCTCAGTGGGCTGGGTACAAAAAGGCCTAACTGGCTGTATTATTTCCCTAGTTCCCTTTCAGTTTTAGTTTATTTTTTTAATCGATATTATGTTGGGGCCGGAGAGATAGTACAGTTGGTAGGGTGCTTACCTTACACTCTATGTGGTCCTCTGACCTGGCAGGTAATGATCCCTGAGCATAGAACCAGGAGTAAGCCCTGAGCACAATGGGCTGTGCCCTAGAAACTTAAGGAAAAAAAAAAATTGAAATTGTATTTCAGTAAAAGTGATTGCAGCATTAAATTATTTCAAGATTATTTCAGTAATAACTTATTTTAAAGGTGGTTTGACACCTTTACAATATTAATTCTTAATTTCTGGGAAAATAATATCGTTTATTTAAATAATTAATTGGTTTTTTAATTTACATTTTTTTTTGGTTTGGGGCTACACCTGGCAGTGCTCAGAGCTTACTCTTTTTTTTTTAAATTAATTAATTTATTTATTGAATCGCTGTGGGAAAAATTACAAAGCTTTCAAGTTTAGGTCTCAGTCATGCAAATATCAATCACAATTCCCTTTACCAATGCTTATTTTTCACCACGAAGAACCCCAATAAACCCCCCCAAACCCCCCCCCCAATGTCTGTGGGGTAGATGAATTCTAGTTAACACTCTGTCTACTTTGACTAGCTTCATTGTTTTGATAAAAGTTGCACTATTATTATTTAGACTTTACCCCCCCCCCCAAACTCAGCCATGCTGATAAAGTATTGTGAAATGATCTGCTTTCTACAGCTGGGTTCAAGAATTAAATGAACTATCGCAGCTATTGCGGCCGCGCGGTTTTGGATTTCTATTTTATTTATTAACCCTGCAAGTATTTCTACTGAGAGTCAGATAATTAAGAGATTGGTCTCTGTGCTTCTGGGGCCATCTTGCCTGCCTGGAGGGGAAAGGGTGTTGCTCCCTTCCGCCCTCTCCTCTCTGGAAAGAAATTTAATTTTTTAATTTAAATTTTTTAATCTAATTTTATTTTTATGAAGTTGTTCACAAGAGTTCATTCCATTTAATATTTAAACACCAATCCCACCACCATTGCCACCACCCTTCCCACCACCATATTTCAAATGTTTCTACCCCAAATCACAAAACGTGCCCCCCAAAGCAGAACCAAAATCATTAATTTAATTTTGCATTGCTTGCTATGAATGTTTCGCTAAAAATGGCCCAACAAAGTTTTCTTAGAGGAAAGTGTGTGAAGATTGTTGTATTTCATCCCAGAGTCATTAAGCCCTTCTCTCTCAGAGATCACTAACATGTTTGTTAGAGCCAATTAAATGTTGTGTGCTACTCTTGGTACTTAAGTGGTGTAGAGAGTATGAGAGTCTCCAGGAATTCTAAAATTTATAATACGATTATAGAGCAGATTCACTCATGGGTGAGGCCTATGTTGCTTTATTCCAGGAGTTTTATTTCTGAGTCTCTAGATCATGGCCGTTAATGAGATTATATGGTGCCAGGAGCGGTTTGTGGGTGTAACTGTCAAGCTACTGGTAAACTTGGGAAATGGGGGGTGGGGGAAGAGGTCAATCCCCCGCTCTGAGCAAACTTAGAGATTTCAGTCACAGGAATGTTTATGGATTTGATAATAAAGTTACTGTACTTTAATAACCTTCAAAAAATCTTACTATCTTATTGTCTCACTTCTAGACTACCTCCTCCCCAACCAAATCCCTTAGGTTACTATACTTTAACAAAGAGTCAGGGATTGTTACAGACAAAAATGTAAGATCAGAAACTATCAGGTATTTCTTTCAGAGGAGAATATAGCAGAAAACTTTTGTCATCATTGGTTAGGCACACATTTCTTAGCTATGATACACAAAATATCATCCCTAAAATACACAGTGGACGCCTTTGGTTGATGAAAAAGCAAACAAACAAAAAACAACAAAGACCAAAAATCAAAATCAAAAAAATTCTGCTCTCGGTGGTTGGTGTGGTGAGGGAAACTGAGGACGTTGATAGTGGGAAATGTACACTGGTGGAGGAACAGGTGTTGGAACATTTCCTGAAACTCAATCATGAACAGCCTCCTAACTGTGTATCTCATAGCGATTCAATTTAAGAAGAAAACAACCAAACATTCTTTGGGATGGGATAAAAATATTTACAGAAGGTTTGTCTTATGAAAATCACTTGATCACTTGACTTCCCGTTAATCGTCGATTTGCTTGAGCGGGTGCCAGTAACGTCTCCATTTATCCCTGTCGTGTGCTAGTGTAGCCCAATGGCATCTGTTTGTTCTAGGAACACGAAGAGCCTCAAACCGATCGTTCAGGATCTTGATGAAGAAGTCTGACCATCTGGTAGGTGGGCGGCCACATGGTCTTTTGACGTCCTGTGGAATCCATACCACCCTGAACGCGCCCGATCTCTTATGAAAATATTCTGAATTTATTTAAAAAATCCTTATCATGTAATGATAAGAAAACGAACTACTTTTTAAAAACAGGCGTGGAACTGAATAAATCATTCAGCAAAGAAGATATGGAGTAGAAATGTAAAATAAGTGCATAAGTAGATACTGTTGTTACTGTGTTTGGCATTTCGAATATGTCACGGCTAAATATGAGTACTTATCAAGATCATGCACTATGAAACCAGAAAATGCCTTTATCTATCTATCCATGTCATACTATTTTAAAAAAAACCCGTAAATTAATGATACACAGTGCTGGCAAGGTTGAGGAGCACTGGGGACTCCCTTTACATTGCTTGTGGGAATGCATACAATAGAGCCTCACAGACTTCTAGAAAAATCTAGAAATTTCTTATCAAAGTAAACAATCGAAGGTCCAACAATCTTGTTTCCGTGTTTCCCTAAGAGAATGAAAGGACACATTTATGCAGAGATCTATACAGAAACTTATCATAAACTCTAAAACTTGAAATCAACCAAATGTTTTTAATTCTGAGTATATCAGTAAATGGTGGAATGAAATGTGCACTTGAGTAATATTTAGAAAGGAAAAGTAATAGATATCTGAGACATGCAGGAGCATGAAATCAGCTGTAAACAAAAGGATAAATGATCGTATTTTTATCGCTGTCTGTAAAAGGGTAAAACCACAGGCACTGAGGAAAGATTGGTGAATTTATTCTAGAAGCCTGAATAGGATCTGACATAACATCCCAAGAAATCACATAACTAGGACTCTTTCCTTCCTTCGTGTGTGTGTGTGTGTGTGTGTGTGTGTGTGTATCTACTGCATGAAGGCATGAAGAACTCTTTTTTTTTGGTTTTTGGGGTCACACACAACGATGCTCAGGGGTTAGTCCTGGCTCTGTGCTCAGGAATTACTTCTGGCAGTGCGCAGGGAATCAGTAGGATGCCAGGGATTGGACCTGAGTCAGCTGCATGCAAGGCAGTGGCTAAGCCACTGTACTATCTCTCCAGCCCTATGAAGGAACTTTTTGAGATAATGGAAATAGTAAATATTTTGATTTTAATGGTGGTCCTATGTCTTTACTTGTCAAACCTCATTTTCAAATGATATAATTCACTATAGTAGAACTATAAACAAAAAATGCAGAATTTAGATCATACTGCGTGTTCTCAATGACTAACCCAAAATAAACAAATGAATATATTCTTGCCATAGATATCACAGGATGAAGTAAGTAGGCACTGGATTTCTAATGGAAATCAGTAACGTTTTTACTAAAAACTAATTCTGTGAATTGTTTTTATAGTTTTTTTCTATTCGTCTGGGGATAGTTGCTTAAGTCAACTAGATGAGAGGTCAGGCTAAATTACAGAAATATCAAATATCAAGGTGACCTATTCTTAGTAGAGAGGTTTCAACCTCATTAGGTAGAAAGTTGCAGAAAAAATAAGTTTGGTCTTTGCAGCTTTGCTGGGAAATCCAGAGACGATGCCCAGAAAAACAGTGGGTTGAATTCAGGAATGCAAGGCACGTGCCCACCTCTTTGAGCTATCTCTTTCTTTGGTTTTGGGATCACACTTGGTGCCTGGATGCGGTGTTCTTAGACCAGCAGGGGTGGGGGGTGGGGAGTGGGGAGAATCATATGGGATGCTGGGAAATGAACAGGAGTCAGCTGGATGCAAGGTGAACGCCTTAGCCACTGTATTATCGCTCTGGCCCTCTTTTCTTTTCTTTTCTTTTCTTTTCTTTTCTTTTCTTTTCTTTTTTTTTAGTTTATTTATTGAATCACTGTGAGAACAGTTACAAAGCTTTCATGTTTGAGTCTCGGTCATACAATGATCAAACACCCATCCTTCACCATTGCACATTTTCCACCACCAAAAACCCCAATATACCCCCCATCCCACCACTTTTGTGGCGGATAATTTCCACATTACTCTCTCTCTCTACTTTGATTACATTCAATATGTTGACATCAGTTCCACCATTATTATTTGGAATTTTCCCCCAACCAATCAGACCTGCTGAAAAGGCAACATTTGATAATTTGTTTTCTATTGCTGGTAATGAATAGCATATGATGTCACATGGCTGCTCTTGTGATCTTGGAATTCTAAAATTTTAATAATTAGATCTGGAGAGATTTCTGCCAAGAGTTGCTTGGTTCTGAGATTCCTTTGTGTGTCTCTGGGATCATGACCATTAGGGCGCTTAATAAGTAGCCGGGGGGGGGGGTGTGGGATGGGTTGGAATTCATGGGTGGTATCCCAGGGTCCCGTTGGGGAGGAGGACCAGCTCCTCCCCTATCCCATGAGATCTGGTGTGTGTTGTCACTGCTGGCCTGTACCTGGATTTTCCAATGAGCTCTGGAAGATGGTGGCCGCTGGACTTCCCGGGGAATAGGTGGAGGGATGACACATTTTTCCATTGGGGTGACCCAGCGAAGGTGGCCTAATGCAAAGTCTGGCGGCATTTCTGCCAAGAGCCACTCAGTTCCAAGATTCATTTGTGTGTCACTGGGATCATGACCTTTATGGAGCTTAATAAGTAGCCGGGGGACAGGGGAGCTGGGCAGGTTCATGGACTGGCCCTCTTCTTAGGTTTTCTTGCTGAACACTCTTACACTCTTTCTGAGGCCTTGCTGAGGACTCTGCACTTTTGCTGAGCACTCTTGCCGAGACTTTGCTTTCTGAGTACTCTTGCCGAAGCTGCAGAACTTCGGTATTCAGTACACAGTTTCCTTCAGGGGCCGTAGATTGCCCTTAGTGTAGGTCTATGCTCGGAAAAGGTGCTGGACTAGAGGTCAGACATAAGAACTGGAACTGCAGCTTTGGATGCCCAAAGCCCAAGCAATGAGGAAAATAGATCCCTGCCCACATATCAAACAGGCTAACACCCAGGGGCAGCTGAGTCTGGGGGACAGAACCTGACCTTGGAGGGCATTTGGGATGTCCTTGGGAGAATCCTAGTCTGGTTTTGTAACCTTGGAAATCTGGGAATATGTGACAAATAAGCTCATGTCCAGACCCTGCTTTGCAAAATAAAATGCTTGGGGGAATTTTAGCTTCTGTTCTCTCCTGCCAGTTGCCTGTGGATGCCCAACCTCCATCAGATATTCTAGAAAAAAATGGAGCTCTCGCCTTTGTTCTGGGTTCAATTCTGGAGCACAAGTTTAGTTTTCCAGCTTCTCAAGGAATGTTGCTGGGTTTTTCACTGGTTTGTGGTGGAAATTTCTACAAGACAAGCGAAGAGTAAGTACTTCTTAGCCCAACACTTTAAAGACATGCTAATAAACATATTTTATTTCTATCAAGACCACTATGCTTATGTATATATCTGAAATCAAGGGATTATAAAGCAATTGTTTTAAATATATTTGATGAATGCTATGGCTTTTCTGTTCTATTCTAGACTAGTTTGTTTTTGAAAACTGTGTGTTCAGATTGACAATCAATTCATACGCTTTAGAGATTGAAACCCATGGTATCAAAATACTGCTCAGAAGAAACTGTGTCTCTCAAAGTGTGGGAATTGTCAGGTCGAGGGCACGAGACTCACCAGGTGTGCCTGCCAAGACGGTAGATTCTACAACAGAACTACAGAATCTATTGAAGATGGAGCCTGTAGATTTGCATTTTAATTAAACCACTTTGAATTGAGAGCCTCTGATTTGGTGGCAGAGATTTCCAGCTCTGATTAGCGTGAGTCTAAAAGTTGTACCCAGGGGCTGGAGCCATAGTACAGCAGGTAGGGCGTTGCCTTGCACGAGGCTGACCTTGATTCAATCCCTGGCATTCCATTTGGTCCCCCAAGCACTGCCAGGAGTAATTCCTGGGTTCAGAGCCAGGAGCAATCCCTGAGCATCACTGGGTGTGACCTGAGAGCAGAGCCAGGAACAACCCCTAAGCATCGCTGGGTGGGACCCAAAAAAGTAAAATAAAATAAAATAAAATAAAAGTTGTACTCAGGGTGCCTTCAGATCAAGCGTTCAGAAAGCTTCTGGACGCTGTAGTAGTCTGTGTAGTAAATAGCTTACCTACAACGTCATTTTCCACTCCTAAAGAGGCATTTTTTGTTGTTGTTTTGGTGAGAGTAACTAGTGGGATAGGGATTTTGCTGCTTTATTCCTGGGAGGAAAAGTTTCTTTCAAGTCTGCCTAAGAACTATGGTATAGGAATGGCTCCCTCTAGTGGCAAGGGATAGAAACAACTTCCTCTATGGACAATGCTTAGTGCTTTGTGACTGTGTTTGCAGCCGGGAGGTTGACCTTGCTGTGTGTGAGGCCCTGGATTCATTACCTGACACTACAACAAGTAAGAAAAGAGGTCTCTCCAGTGCGGCAGGCACTGAACAACTTAGAGAGTTTTTTAAATAGAACTTTATGTTTTGTTTTGTTTGGGGGCCACACCTAGTAATGCTCAGGAATTGCCCTAAGAAACTGTTCCTTGCTGTGCACAGGGGACTGTATGGGATACTGGGGATTGAACCCTGGGTTGATTGCATGCAAAGCAAGTGTCCTACCTGCTATATATGCTCTCGGCCCCCATAGAACTTTATTTTAAATAGAATTTTTTCTGTCACCAAACAAAATGTTCTGATCTTCGTACAGAAAAGAAGTCCTTTTCCTTTTGTCATAGGAAATGGATTTTTGTATATACTACTTATTGCCAAAGCACATAGTCTTTTAAAAAGCCCCAACAAGCAAATGTAAGGTTTTAAAAGTTCTTTGCTCATCCCATCAAAAAAATGGGTAGACGGGCTGAAGTGATAGCATAGCGGGTAGGGCGTTTGACTTGCACGCGGCCTGACCCCGGTTCGATCCCCAGCATTCCATATGGTCCCCTGAGCACGGCCAGGAGTAGTTTCTGAGTGCATGAACCAGGAGTAACCCCTGAGCATCGCCGGGTGTGACCCAAAAAAGAAAAAAAATTATAAAAAAATGGATAGACATGCTCAAGGCGACTCTCCACCCATGAAGGAAACAGCAGAGGAACCGAAGTATGCGGGACCTGTGGCTGAGATCTCCAAGCCTGCTCGGCTCGGGACTGGGCTTCCTCTACCCAGTTCCCCTGTTCTTCCAGTAGCCACACCCACAAACTACCCCCGGTGCCATGCAATCTTACAAAAGGCCATGATCCAGAGAATATGAAATAAAGCTCCCAGAAGAGAGCGATGTATTTCCTGGAGTACACAACTGCACTGGGGCTGTGCGATCTCTTTACTCTAGCCCACTGATATACCTAAAGTAGCACACATGTGTTTGGTTTTAACATACTTGCTTGTATTCTCTTATATATGCGCTTAAATGGCCCCAGAATGAAATACAACAACCTTCACACAATTCCCTCTTATTGTGGTGAGAAGATGTTTGCTGGCTGGGTGGGTGTTTGAATATTACCTATAATGAACTATTGTGAACTACTTTATGAAAATAAAATGTATAAAAATCGTAAAAAAATGGGTAGAGGAAGACATATCAAACACCTCCCCTGCTCATGCCCCCTTATATAAAACCCCGTAAGAAAAAGACATACAGAAGAGCCATTTGCACTGGTTTTTACTGTGGCCCATGCCCAGCATGGTGTATGGTTCCCTGTGCACTGCCAGGAGTGATCCTTTAAGCACAGAACCAGAAGTGAGTTTTGAGCAAAGCCTGTTGTGTCCCACCACCACTCCCCAAAAGAGAATACATATTGATGGCCAGGAGGAGTATAAAAAAGTGTTCATCATCACATGTTTTCAGGGAAATGTAAATCAAAAGGACAGGGAGATGTAATCTCTCACCACTGAGAATGTGAGAAAAAACATGCGGGAGACCACCAATGTTGTCCTAGCTGTGGTGAAGGGGAACCCTCTTCCACTGTTGGTGGGAATGCTGTCTGCCTCAGCCTCTATAGATAACAGTAGGGAGACTTCTCAAAATGAAAGAATAGAAATCCTATCTTATCCAGCCATCATCTTACTTGGTATCTGCTCTAAGAACCCCAAAACATTAATCAACAAAATATATGAACAGCTATATTCACCACAGAAATAATCATGACATGGAAGCAACCCGAATGACCAACAACAGATGAGTGATAAGGAGGTTGTAATATATATACATAATGGAATATTGCACACTTGTGAGAAAAGATGAAATCCTACAGTTCACTGAAAGTTAGATGGAGCTGTGAGGTTAAGCAAAATAAATTGGAGGGTGATGGATGAATACTGGAGATTCTCAGTCATCTAAGGTATATAAAACAGTGGACTATATAACAACTTGAATAACGACAAATCCTTGGCCCTGAGCACAACTGGGTGCACCTCCCTATCCCTGTAAGTCCCAATCCCACCCAAAAATTAAGAATGGAATAAAGAAAGTGGTGGAAAGTCTTGGGAACTTTGTTAGTGGTAAAGTTGCAGTAACTTTGTGTAACAGAACCACGATTGTTAACAGTATTGCAACCATATTGCTTAAATTGCAACCAAAAAAATGTTGATTTGTCTCATTTATTTATTACCTACCTTACTTTTGTCAATCAATGTTCATGCTTGTTACTCTACTACAGCTCCAGTATAGAAGTGCTATTTCACTTTTTTCACCTTTGCTCTGAATCTCACACCATCCAGCTACCATCTAAGTATGTTTTTATAATAAATTGTTTTTTGGGGATATAGTGATAGCACAGAGCATAGGGCACTTGCCTTGCTCATGGTTGACCAGGGTTTGATCCTTGTGTCCTCAAATGATCCGTTGAACCCAGCCAGGAGTGATCCCTGAGTTAAGAGCCAGGAGTAAATCCTGGGTATGGACCATCCCTTCTCCATCCACCCCCAATAAAAAACAACAAAAAATATTTGAGACAAATGTTTACTTTTTATTTCTACCAAAATGATTTCCAAAATAGAAAAATACTAGTCTTTACTATTTTAAAACAGTTAAAAATTATTCATTCAAGTTTCATATTGTTTAATGCTTCTCCGCATTGTCTCCAGAGGGACCAATCTTTAACAGTGAAACCAAACTGATATTGGTCTTAGTGAAGCTGCAACTGGAAAAATCACTTGTGAGTAATAAGGGGGAACATGCATGGAACCTTGAAGTTGTGTCTTTTGTCTACATTTCCATGAGTATATGAGTCTGGTAATCTGGCATGTTCAGTCTATAGTGGATTCCCTTTTCCCTCTGCTTTTTGGGTGACATCTGGTGATGCTCAGGGTTACTGCTGGCTCTGCACTCAGAAATAACTCCGTGTGGTGCTTGGGGGACCCTATGGGATGCCAGGGATTGAACCAGGCAAACACCCTTCCTGCTGTACTATAGCTCCAGCCTCTACAGTGAATTCCCTGTAGGCTTGATAGGCTTGAAATTTTAGCTTGATAGGAATCCATCAGGATTTCTTTAAGGTTAACCTTTAATGTTTTTTATAGGGTAGGAGCCCAATGGAAAAATCAAGAAAAATTCAGTCAAGAAAAACTAAGTCAAGAAAAATCCCTGAAAACAAACAAACAAACAAATAAAACAAAAAAACAAAAAAAGAGAGAAAAATCCCTGAATCTGTGATAAGCTGTTGGGCCACTGCTCACATGGGTTTTGTAGACCACAGCTGCAATTTGGCGTCAGCAGGCCCATTAATGTAATAAAAAATATGCTGATTGTGGAAAAACAATAAATCTGATACTTGAAGTCTTATTTCAAACTTAACATAAGACCCTGAGTAAACGAGGCTTCTATTTATTTTCTGCTTGAAAAGTACATTTAACTGCTTAATATTTGTCCTGTTGGGGACACCATTTTGGTCTTTGAGAGGAAGTACAATTGTCAGATTAATTTTGTACCCCTATTTACTTTATGGTTATCAGAAAACTGCTTAGGACTGGAGCGACTGACCAACCTCAGTTTGATCCCTGACATCCTGTAGGCTGCAGCGACAGTACATATGGATAGGGTGCTTGCCTTGCAAGAAGTCGACCTGGGTTCGATCCCTGGCATCCCACATGGTCCCCCAAGCACCACCAGGAGTGATTCCTGAGAGCAGAGCCTGGAGCAGCCCCAGAGCAACACTCAGTGTGACCCGAAAAGCAACAACAACATCAACAACAACAAAACAGCAACTCCTCCCCACCACAGAAAACTGGGTTGTCAAGACCCCTTTACTTAAATGAGAAAATAAATGGTATCTAGTAGTTGGAGATGTTTCTTGGCAATATATTTGAGTACAAGTTCAAGCCCTTGGGGAAGACAATAAAAGTAGGCTTTAGTGATGAAGAAGTGGGAGTTGATGCACTAATTTATCTTAGAAGAAGATGTTACTTTTAAGTTTTCTCATGGCTGTCTTTATCTCCTGGTTCCTCAGAGTATAGATCAGGGGATTCAGCAGAGGGGAGATGACAGTGAAGGTGACGGTGATGACCTTATCAGATGGGAGGGCAGTAAATGGTCGGGCATAGACGTAGATGCAGGGTACAAAGTGAAGAGTCACTACAGTGATGTGGGAGGTGCAGGTGGAGAGGGCTTTCCTCCTGCCTTCCCCTGCCTGAGACCTCAGCAACATGAGGATGAACATATAAGACACAAGCAGGAAGACGAACCACAGAATAGCGATCAAACCATTGTTGGAAATCATTAAGATATCAAGAGCAAAGGTGTTGGTACAGGTAAGTTTCAGGATCTGGGGGACATCGCAGTAGAAACCGTCCACAACATTGGGTCCACAGAAGGGGAGGGGGAGCAATAGGGCAATCTGCACAATGGAATGGGCAAAGCCCCCCACCCAGGAGGCCGCAATGAGGGCGAAACATCGCTCCCTGCTCATGATGGTCACATAATGCAAGGGCTTGGAGATGGCCATGTAGCGATCAAGGGCCATCACAGAGAGAGAGAAAACGTCTGCCCCACCAATGAGATGAAAGAAGAATATCTGTGTCATGCAGCCATCGAAGGAGATGGTCTTTCTCCTGGATAGAAGGTCTATGAGGACCTTTGGAGTAGTGATGGAGGAGAAGCAGATGTCCAAGACGGAGAGATTGCGCAGTAAGAAGTACATGGGGGTATGAAGGTGAGACTCACAGGTGACGGTGACCAGGATGAGGAGGTTTCCCAGCAAAGTTGTCATGTATACAAGAGCCAGAAAAAGAAACAAGATCAAGCTCAGTTGTTGGGACTGGGTAATTCCCAGAAATATAAATTCTTTTACCCTGGTGCCATTTCCCAACTCCATTGAGTCATTTTTCCTCTTCCTTGTGGAGCTTGGAAAGAAATAAAGTACTATTTCAGAAACTGTGCGATTTATCACAGTTTCAGGTTCATAGAGTCAGGTGTTAGGCAATATCGAGGCATTATTTCAGGTGTTCTGAGATAAATGCTCTAGGGGCCCCAAATGACATCTTACTGCATAACCACACTCTTATTCTTTCGTTCTGAATAATAGCTATTATAGGAGACGCAAGAAAGTAATCTTTCAACTATCTAAGGTCTATTTACTAAGGTGGCGAGGGATATGTTAAGCGTTCAGAAGTGAACTATTGCTGAGCCAGCCCCAGGTGTGGCCATTGTCTCTACCTCTTTGCTGTGACTCGTGTCCTTTGAGCTGCATGAAGCGTTTTCTCTTAGAGTGGGACCATTGAAATAAAATTAAGAATTCTCACCTGCAGAATGATTCTGAACTGAATTCTAGTAAAACACTCTTTCCATTTTTAAAAAAAAAATTGAATTGCTGTGAGATACAGAGATACAAGGTGGTTCGTGATTGGGTTTCAGTCATACAACTTTCCAAAACCCATCCCTTCACCAGTGAACATTTCCCACTATCGGTTTCCCCAGTTTCTCTCCTCCACCCCCTTCTCTCCACCCGTCCCCTACACCTCTCCCCCAGGCTACCTCTTTTCTTTCCTCCCTTCCTTTCTCTCTCCTCTGTCTGTCTGTCTGTCTGTCTGTCTCTCCCCCCACCCCTGTCTCTCTTCTTCTGGGCATTATGGTTTGCATTACCAGTACTGGTTGTTACCATGTTTGTCCCTTTACCTACTTTCATTACTCAGTTCTTGTCCAGAGTGATCATTTCCAATGATCTTTGTGTTTCAAATTTTGAATCGCTAAATAACAATGTAATAAAATTATGATTTATAGTAATCACAAAACAATCCTATAACAACACAGAAAAGTAGAACCAGTTTTTGTTTTGTCTTGATTTTGTTTGGGGCCACACCAGACAGTGTTCAGGGGTGTTTGCTTGTGTGTATGTGTGTGTGTGTGTGTGTGTGTGTGTGTGTGTGTGTGTAAATCTGAAGTAAAAGCAGGTAGGAGTTCACTCTTCTCAGTCCTCTCAAACAGGTTTTTCCCTTTGCTGACTTGGAATACTGTGAGATTAACTTGGTCTAAGGATCTCCTTCAGTTTCAATATACAGTAATGTGTTTTTTTGCAGTGGATTTTTCTGTTTCAATTTAAAAATAACTTATTATATCAGCTTTTCAAATGATAAACTATTAAAGTTGTTGAGAGGCATTATAGTAATCTGTGTACATAATAACCTGTGGTGAAAATACACTGCTTTTATTAAATCTTTGTTACAGTATGTGTGTTGTACAAATCTTTCAAATTGTTTTAGTTATCAAATATTTTATTTTTCTTGTAACTTCACATTTGTCATAAGAAACACTCACATAGCCTATTCTGAGGAGATCCATTTGGAGCAAATAAACTGGTGAATTCTCTCTTCTTATGAAAATCTAAATTAAAGGCTCCGTTCTGCCCAATACAAAACCAACTCATTTCTGTCTCCCATCTTCTTTTTTCCTATTTATCATCTGTGTTATCACTGAAACCTCAGTCTCAAATAAGCATCTGTGCACATAATAAATTTGATTCATGATATTTATCAATGTGAGCCCTGACATCTTTATCAACCTTTCGTACCCTTATTTTCATAGTCTTATGATAGACACCAGACACCACAGTCCCACACACTTATGCAGAATTACAATTCTTACTTAAAATCTCCACCTTTCAAGGACTCCAACATTTTAAATTATGTTCCCCTCAATAGGACACTCCTGTAGCTTACAAATATTCTGAAAAACACTCTTTTGAAGGCCATTGATTTCATTACCTTGTCTTCTCTCTTAAGGTGAAGAAGACAAACTCAAGAACTGTCTTCTCAATATTCCATGCTGATTCACAATGACCCTTCCTATTTAAAAATACCTTAATCTCAGAACTAGCACGAGAATTACCAGAGGGATATAGATAGATATGTTTGTGGAAACACTGCTGGTGGCGAGTGTTCCAGTGGGAGTAATTAAGAAATTATTCAGGTACATATGATCAGGCACATGCCCTTTTTCTAGATCCTAAGAATTTCTAGCAGTCCCTCATTGAGCAAGCTCTAGTCAGGATTTTCTGAACTTTTCAAGTAGGTTTTGACTTTTGGACTTCTGTGTTGGGCTTTTATGCATTGTCTAATTTTAGCAAAGATACTTCTGTCAGGTTAGCCAGAACTCCCGACAGTTATATCTGATGACATGTCCATATCCAATCAAACTACTCATCCTCTGCTGTCCTCTAGATGATAGCTGGTCATTCTGGCTTGTCTTTATTATTATGATTGAAAAGTTAAAGGGAAACTCCCCAGTTGACAGAAACAGTTTAGGACTAAGTTAAAAGTGAAGGTCTTTTGTGTAGTTCTTTATTTAAAAATTTTTAAAATGTTTTTGCTTTTTTGGGTCACACCCGGTGATGCACAGGGATTACTCGTGGCTCTGCGCTCAGGAATTATTCCCTGCGGTGCTCAGGGACTCACGTGGGATGGTGGGATTGAACCTGAGCCAGTTGCGTGCAAGGCAAGCTAAACCACTGTACTATCTCTCCAGCCTTATGAAGAAACTATTTTTTTTAAAATGTAGGAGTATTGCTATTTATTCAGCCTCTGATTAAGCTGATTGAATTGTGCATGAACTCCACCTTACTTTTTTTCCATTTTTTATAATTTTATTTATTGAATCACCGTGAGAGCAGTTACAAAGCTTTTGGGTCTAAGTCTCGGTCATACAATGAAACACCAGTACATGAAGGAACTTTTTGAGATAATAGAAATAGTAAATATTTTGGTTTTAATGGTGGTCCTATGTCTTTAATTGTCAAATCTCATTTCAAAAATGATATACATCACTATAGAAGAACTATAAACAAAAAAGACAGAATTTAGATCATACTGCATGTTATACATTGAGATGACTAACTCAAAATAAACAAATAAATATATTCTTGCTATAGAAATCACAGGATAAAGTAAGTGGGCACTGGATTTCAGATGGAAATCAGTAACATTTTTACTAAAAGCCAATTCTGTGAATTGTTTTTATAGGCTTTTTTCCTATTCCTCTGGGAATAGTTGCATAAGTCAAGTAGACCAGAGGTTAGGCTAAATCACAGAAATATCAAACTCAAGGTGACTTTTTTGTTTCCTTTATGGGTCACACCCAACAATGCACAGTGGTACTCCTGGCTCATGAACTCAGGAATTATTCCTGGCGGTGCTCGGGGGACCATATGGGATGCTGGGAATCGAACCCAGGTCGGTTGCATGCAAGGCAAATGCCCTACCTGCTGTGTTATGGCTCCAGCTCCGGTGACCTATTCTTAGTAGAGAGGTTAAACCTCATTAGTACGAAAGTTGCAGTAAAAAGAATTTTGGCCTTTGCAGCTTTGCTTGGAAGCCCAGAGACCATGTCCAGAGAAACATGACTACACAGTACAGCGGGTTGAATTCAGGCATGGAACACACATGCCCACCTATCTGAGCTATCTCTCTGGCCTCCTTTTGGACATTCTGTTTTTGTCCTTGGTGCCTGTATTTGAACACAAGGCAGTGAAGAGGTGAAGGACTCACCCTGCAACAGCTTGCTCTTCCCCTTAGTTCTTAGACTTTCTTTTCTTTTTTGGGGGGGGGGTCTTTTGGGGGACCATATGGGATGCTGGGAATTGAATCCAGGTCAACCAGGTGCAAGGCGAATGCCCTACTCACTGTACTATGGCTCTGGACCTATTTTTAGGTTTTCTTGCTGAACATTCTTGCACTCTTGCTGACGCCTTGCTGAGGACTCTGCACTTTTGCTGAGCACTCTTGCCGAGACTTTGCTTTCTGAGTACTTTTGCCGAAGCTGCAGAACTTCAGCATTCAGTACACAGTTTCCTTCAAGGGAAAGTAAAAAAAAAGTAAAGGCCCTCCCGTTGATCATCGATTTGCTCGAGCGGGCCCAGTAACGTCTCCATTGGAGACTTTGTTGTTACTGTGTCTGGCAGTTTCCTTCAAGGGAAACTGAAGGAAATTTCTAGATTGCTCTTAGCATAGGCCTATGCTTAGAAAAGGTGCTGGATTAGAGGTCAGACATAAGAACTGGAACTGCAGCTTTGGATGTCCAAAGCCCAAGCAATGAGGAAAATAGATCCCTGCCCACATATCGAACAGGCTAACACCCAGGGGCAGCTGAGTCTGGGGGACAGAGCCTGACCTCGGAGGGCATTTGGGACGTCCTTGGGAGAATCCTAGTCTGGTTTTGTAACCTTGGAAACCTGGGAATACATGACAAATAAGCTCATGTCCAGAACCTGCTTTGCAAACTAAAATGCTTGGGGGAATTTCAGCTTCTGTTCTCTCCTGCCAGGTGCCTGCCAATGCCCAACCTCCATTACATATTCTAGAAAATGGAGCTCTCGCCTTTGTTCTGGGCCCAATTCTGGAGCACAAGATTAATTGGGTCTGCTAGTGTAATATAACAGTGTTTTTCATCTTCTCAAATAATGTTGCTGGGTTTTTCACTGGTTTGTGGTGGAAATTTCTGCTAGAAACGCGAATAAATACTTCTTAGCCTAGCACTTTAAGCTCATGCTAATAAACATATTTTTTCTACCAAGACCACTGTGCTTATGTATGTATCTGAAATCAAGGGATTATAAAGCAATTGTTTTAAATATATTTGATGAATTTTGTGGCTTTTCTATTTTATTCTAGACTAATGAATCAGACTGATGAATCATATCACATACTTTAGAGATTGAAACCCACGGTATCAAAATATTGCCCAGAAGAAACTGTGTCCTCAAAGTGTGGGAATTGTCAGGTCGAGGGCAGAAGACTCACTGGAGTGCCGCTAAAATGGTAGATTCTACAACAGAACTACCGAATCTATTGGGGATGGAGCCTGTAGCTTTGCATTTTAATTAAAGCACTTTGCATTGGGAGTGGCTGATTTGGTGGCAGATTTCCAGCTCTGATTAGCGTGAGTCTAAAAGTTGTACCCAGAGGCCTGGGCGATAGTACAGCGGGTAGGGCCTTCGCCTTGCATGAGGCTAACCTGGGTTCCATCCAGGGCATCCCATTTGGTCCCCAAAGCACTGCCTGGAATAATACCTGGGTTCAGAGCCAGGAGCAACCCCTGAGAATTGCTGGGTGTGACCCAAAAAGCAAAATAAAATAAAATAAAATAAAAGTTGTACCCAGGGTTGTCTTCAGGTCAATATTCAGGAAGCTTCTGGAAGCTGTAATAGTCTGTATAATAAATAGCTTATCTACAAAGTCATTTTCCACTCCTAAATAAAGAGGTAATTTTGTTGTTGTTTTGGTGAGAGTAACTAATGGGATAGGGATTTTGCTCCTTTATTTCTGGGGGGAAAAGTTTCTTTCAAGTCTGCCTAACAACTATGGTATATATAGGAATGACTCCCTCTAGCGGTAAGGGATCAAAACAACTTCCTCTATGAACAATGCTTAGTGCTTTTTATTTTTTTTTCAATTTTTTATTTTAATGAATCACCGTGAGATACACTTATAGACTTTCTTTTCTTTTTTTCTTTCTTTCTTTTTATTCACTGTCACTGTGACTGTCCTCCCGTTGTTCATCAATTTGCTTGAGCGGGCCCAGTAACATCTCCATTGGAGACTTTGTTGTTACTGTGTTTGGCATATCGAATACGTCACGGGGAGCTTGCCAGGCTCAGCTGTGAGGGCGAGATACTCTCGGTAGCTTGCTGAGCTCTCCGAGAGGGGCGGAGGAATCGAACTCGGGTCGGCCATGTTGGCTGCGTGCAAGGCAAACGCCCTACCACTGTGCTATCGCTCCAGCCCTTTTTATTCAAAAAAATAAACATTTATTTATTGAATCACTGAGAGAACAGTTACAAAGCTTCAGGTTTAAGTCTCGGTCATACAATGATCAAACACACATCCCTTCACCAGTGCATATTTTCCACCACCAAGAACCCCAATATACCCCCCATACCTCCTCCTGCTTGTGAGGCAGATGATTTCCACTGAACTCTCTCTGTACTTTGATTACATTCATTATTTCGACAAAAGATGCACCATTATTATTTGGAATTTTCCCCTAACAATCAGATCTGCTGAAAAGGCATGAAATAATTTGTTTTCTATTGCTGGTTATGGAAGAACATACGATGTCATGTGGCCTCCATAGTGGCCAAGTGATTTTTGGATTGCTGATATTTTACTAATTAAGTCTGGAGGGATTTCTGTCAAAAGCTGCATAGTTCCAAGATTGGCTTGTGTACTTGGCCATGCCAGAGAGCGGCTTGTGGAGGGCAACTTGTGGTCTTGGCAGGGCGGGAAGGTTGCGCCGGTTCTGCGCACCCCATCCTATGAGGCCACAGTTGCTGTCACCGCCAGCTCATACCTAGCTGTCCAGAAGATTCTGAGGAGGCGGCTACTGTGCCGCTGGGTGTGTGTGTGTGGGGAAGTTGGAAGGGACAGGCACCCTTTCCCTCCCAGAATGGAGGGCACGATGCCGTAGCTTACTGCATAATCCATTCACATTTCTGCCAAAAGCTGCTGGGTTTCGAATTAGGTCCGTGTGCCTCTAGGGCCATGACCATGGTCTCCGCAGAGAGGGAAGGACATCGATTAGTGCTTTTTGACTGTGTTTGCAGCCTGGAGGTTAAGCATTCCACCTTGCTGTGTGTGAGGCCCTGGGTTCATTTCCTGACAATACAAAAAGTAGGAAAAGAGAACTCTCCAGTGTGGAAGATACTGAACAACTTATCGAGTTTTTTAAATAGAATTTTATTTTAAATAGAACTTTATGTTTTGTTTTGTTTTGGAGTTACACCTGGTTATGCTCAGGAGTTGTCCTCAGAAATTTCTTCTGGCTGTGCACAGGAAACTGTATGGGACACTGGGGTATGAATCCTGGATTGACCACTTGCAAGGCAAGTGTCCTCCCTGCTGTATACTCTCTTTGCCTCCATAGAACTTTATTTTAAATAGAGTTTGTCCTGTCACCAAACAAAATGTTGTGATCTTTGTACAGAAAAGAAATCCTTTTCCTTTAGTCATAGGAAATGGATTTTTGTATATACTACTTATTGCCAAAGCACTTTGTCTTTTATAAAGCTTCACTAAGCAAATGTAAATAAGGTAAAGGTAAAGGCCCTCCTGTTGATCGTCGATTTGCTCGAGCGGGCCCAGTAACGTCTCCATTGGAGACTTTGTTGTTACTGTGTCTGGCATATTGAATGCTCTCGGTAGCTTGCCGGGCTCTCCGAGAGGGGCGGAGGAATCGAACTCGGGTCAGCCATGTTGGCCGCTTGTAAGGCGAACGCCCTACCCGCTGTGCTATCAAATGTAAGGTTTTAAAAAAATCTTTGCTCATCCCATCGAAAAAATGGGTAGACATGCTGAAGGTAACTATCCACATGCTCGGATGAGCTCCACTCATGAAGAAACTGGCAGGGGAATCCAGGTATGCAGGACCCATGACTGAAATCTCCAAGCCCGCTTGGATTGGGACTGGGCCTCCTCTACCCAGCTCCCCAGTTTTCCAGTAATCTGGCAGTCACATCCACAAACTACCCCCGATGCCAAGTAATCTCATCAATGGCCATGATCCAAGAGACTATAAAATAAAGCTCCCAGAAGAGAACGATATAGTTCCTGGAGTACAAGATCGCATTTGGGGCCACGAGACCTCTTATTTCCTAGCCCACTGATTTACCTAAAGTAGCACACATGTGTTTGGTTTTTAACAAACTTGCTTGTATTCTCTTATATATGTGCTTAAATGGCCCCAGAATGAAATACGACACCTTCACGAACTTCTCTCTTATTATTGTGGGGGAAGATGCTCACTGGTTGGGTGGGTGTTTGAATATTATTTGTAATGAACTATTGTGAACTACTTTATGAAAATAAAATGTATAAAATCGTAAAAAATGGGTAGAGGAGATGAGCACTTTTTAAAAGAAGACACATCAAACACCTCCCCTGCTCCTGCCCCCTTATATAAAACCCCGTAAGAAAAAGACATACAGAAGAGCCATTTGCACTGGCTTTTACTGTGGTCCATGCCCAGCATGGTGTATGATTCCCTGTGCACTACCAGGAGTGATCCTTTAAGCACAGAACCAGAAGTGAGTTTTGAGCAAAGCCCATTGTGTCCCACCACCACTCCCCAAAAGAGAATACATATTGGATGGCCAGCAGGAGTATAAAAAAGTGTTCATCATTATATGTTTTTAGGAAAATGTAAATCAAAAGTACAGGGAGATGTCCCCTATCATTACTGAGAATGTGAGAAAAAAGAAGGGCTGGAGACCATCAGTGTTGTCCTATCTGTGGTGAAGGGGAACCCTCTTCCACTGTTGGTGGGAATGCTGTCTGCCTCAGCCTTATAGAAAACAGTAAGGAGACTTTTCAAAATGAAAGAATAGAAAACCCATCTGATACAGCCATCGTCTTACTTGGCATCTGCTCCAAGAACCCCAAAATATTAATTCAACAAAACATATGCACAGCTATATTCACCACAGTAATAATCAAGACATGGTAGTAACCCAAATGTCCAACTAAAAAATAGTGGATAAAGATGTTGTGCTAAGTATACATAGTGGAATATTACACACTGTGAGAAAAGATGAAATCCTGCAGTTCACTGCTAGTTGGATGAAGCTGTGAGATTAAGCAAAATAAATTGGAGGGTGATGAATGAATACTGGAGCTTCTCAGTCTTCTAAGGTATACAGAGAAACAAAACAGTGAATAATGACAAATCCTTGGCCCTGAGCACAGCTAGGTATGCCTCTGTATCCCTGTAAGACCCAACCCCACAAAAAAATTAAGAGTGCAATAGAGTAGTGCAGAGTCTTTGGGAACTACTACAACTGTTCTAACAGAATTACAATGGTAGTTTTACCACTACTACTATTGTTATAGCAGAACTACAATTGTGAATAGTACTCTAACCATAATGCCTAAATTGCAAACAAAAATAAAAGTTGATTTGTCTCATCTGTATGTTACCTTCCTTACTTTTTTTTTTTTTTTGCTTTTTTGGGTCACACCTGGCAATGCACATGGGTTGCTCCTGGCTCTGCACTCAGGAATTACCTCTGGCGGTGCCCAGGGGACCATCCCTGGAGACTATCCCAGGGGACCATATGGGATGCTGGGAATTGAACCCGGGTTGGCCACATGCAAGACAAATGCCTTACCCACTGTGCTATTGCTCTAGCCCCCACTACCTTACTTTTGTCAATCAATAGTTATGCCTGTTACCCCACTATTACTCAGTATGGAAGTGGTATTTCACTTTTTCACCTCTGTTCTGAACCTCATACCATCCAACTACCATCTAAGTATATTTTTATAATAAAATTTTTTTGGGGGATATAGTGATAGCACAGAGCATGGGGCACTTGCCTTGCCATAGTTAACCAGGTTTTGATCCTTGTCTCCTCAAATGATCCATTGAACCCCGCCAGGAGTGATCCCTTAGTTAAGAGCCAGGAGTAAATCCTGGGTATGGACCATCCCTTCTCCCTCCACCTCCAATAAAGAAGCAACAAAGAATATTTGAAACAAATGTTTACTCTTTATTTCTACCATGCTTTCCCAAAGAGAAAAATATTAGGCTTTACTATTTTCAAACAGTTAAAAAATTATTCATTCATATTTCTACTTTGGACAAACTGGCAGGCTACCGAATGTAGCCTGCCCACACTGCAGAGTCTGGCAAACTCCCCGTGGCGTTCCCAATATGCCAAATACCAGTAACAATGATGGGTCTCATTCTCCTAAAGAGCCTTGAATATAATCTCAGGGCTAGGATGAAGGAGACTTTACTGGGGCCTGCTCAAGGCAATCGACGATTAACAGGATGATTTGTGATTTGTGATTGATTTCATCACTGTGCTACTGGAGTGATAGCACAGCGGTAGGGCGTTTGCCTTGCACGCAGCCAACATGGCCGACCCGAGTTCGATTCCTCCGCCCCTCTCGGACAGCCCGGCAAGCTACCGAGAGTATCTCGCCTGCACAGCAGAGCCTGGCAAGCTACCCGTGATGTTTTCGATATGCCAGACACAGTAACAACAAAGTCTCCAATGGAGATGTTACTGGGCCCGCTCGAGCAAATCGATGAACAACGGGAGGACAGTGACAGTGACAGTGACAGATTTCATATTGTTTCATGCCTTGCCTCATTGTCTCCAGAGGGACCAATCTTTAATGGTAAAGCCAAACTCAGATTGGTCTTAGTGAAGCTGCAAACTGGGAAAATCACTTGTTGAATAATAAGAGGGAACATGCATGGAACCTTGAAGTTGTGTCTTTGTCTACATTTCCATGAGTATGTGAGTCTGGTAATCTGGCATGTTCAATCTATAGTGGATTCCGCCCCCCCCCGATTTTTTTTCTTTTTGGGTCACACCCAACAACACACAGGGGTTACTCCTGGCTCTGCATTCAGGAATTACTCCTGGTGGTGCTCAGGGGACCATATGGGATGCTGGGAATTGAACCCGGGCTGGCCACATGCAAGGTGAACGCCCTACCTGCTGTGCTATTGCTCCAGCCTCTCCCCCCTGCTTTTTGGGTGACATCTGGCGATGCTCAGGGTTACTGCTGGCTCTGCACTCAGAAATAACTCCTTATGGTGCTTGGGGGACCCCATGGGATGCCAGGGATGGATCCCAGGTAGACTGTGTGCAAGGCAAACACCCTTCCTGCTGTACTAAAGCTCCAGCCCCTACATTGAATTCCCTATAGGCACTTTAGCCTGATAGGAATCCAGCAGGATTTCTTTAAGGTTAACCTTTAATGTTCTCTATAGGGTAGGAGCTCAGTGGAGTTTAACGAAGTCAAGAAAGATCACTGAGTGTGTGATAAGCTAAAGATACTGCCAGGGCACTGCTTACGTGGGTTTTCTAGACCATAGCTGCAGTTTGGCAGCGGCAGGCCCATTAATGTAATAACAAATTTGCTGATTGTGGAAAAACAATAAGTCTGAAACTTGAAGTCTTATTTCTAGACTTAACATAAGACCCCGAGTAAGTGAGACGTCATTTATTTTCTGCTTGAAAAGTACATTTAGATGCTTCTTTTGTCGAAATAATGAATGTAATCAATGTAGAGAAGAGTTAAGTAGAAATCATCTGCCTTACAGGCATTTGGAGGGGTGGGAGGGGGGTATACTGGGGTTCTTGGCGGTGAAAAATAAGTACTGGTGAAGGGAAAGGTGTTTGATCATTGTATGACCGAGACTTAAACCTGAAAGCTTAGTAACTTTTCCCACAGTGATTCAATAAATAAACATAAAAAGAAATAAAATAAAATAAAAAAAATGTACATTTAGATGCTTAATGTTTGTCCTCTTGCATACACCATTTTGGTCTTTGAGCGGAAGTACAGTTGTCAGGTTACTTTTGTACCCCTGTTTTATTCATGGTTATCAGAAAACTGGGTTAGGGCTGGAGCGACCAACTAACCTGGGTTTTATCCTTGGCATCCTGTAGGCTGGAGTGAAAGTACAGTGGGTAGGGTGTTTGCCTTGCAAGAAGTCCACCTGGGTTTGATCCCTGGCATCCCTTATGGTCCCCCAAGCACCACCAGGAGTGATTCCTGAGTTCAGAGCCTGGAGTGGCCCCAGAGCAACACTCGGTGTGATACAAACAGTAAAAACAACAACAAACACCACCCCCTCCCCTACACAGAAAACTGGGTTGTCAGTGACCCCTTCACTTAAATGAGAAAATAAATTGCATCTAGTAGAGTTGTTTATTGACAATATATTTGAGTATAAGTCTGAAGCCTGGGGAAAATAATGAAAGCAGTTGTTTATAATGAAGAAGTTGGGGTTGTTACTCTTATTCATTTTAGAACACAGCGGTAGGGCGTTTGGGTCACATAATGCACGCAGCCGACCTGACCTACTGGGATTCAATTCCTCTGCCCCTCTTGGAGAGCCCCGCAAGCTACTGAGAGTATCTTGCCCGCACTGCAAAGCCTGACAAGCTACCCATGACGTATTCGATATGCCAAACACAGTAACAACAAGTCTCACAATGGAGACATTACTGTGCCCGCTTGAGCAAACCAACGAACAACCGGAGGACAGTGACAGTGGCAATTCATTTTAGAAGAAGGCCCTAGATTTTTTTTTTTTTTGCTTTTTGGCTCATACCTGGCTATGCACAGGGGTTATTCCTAGCTCATGCCCTCAGGAATCACTCCTGCAGGGCTCAGGCAAACATAGGAGATGCTGGGAATAGAACTGGGTCAGTCTTGTGCAAGGCAAATGCTCTTCCTTCTGTGCTATCGCTCCAGGCCCAAGAAGGCACTACTTTTAAGTTTTCTCATGGCTGTCTTCATCTCCTGATTCCTCAGAGTATAGATCAAGGGATTTAGAAGAGGGGAGATGACAGTGAAGGTGACAGTGATGACCTTATCAGAGGGGAGGGCAGTGAAGGGCCGGGCATAGACATAGATGCAGGGTACAAAGTGCAGAGTCACTACAATAATGTGGGAGGTGCAGGTGGAGAGGGCTTTCTTTCTGCCTTCCCCTGCCTGAGACCTCAGCAACATGAGGATGAACATATAAGACACTAGCAGGAAGACAAACCACAGGACAACAATCAAGCCATTGTTGGAAATCATTAAGATCTCAAGAGCAAAGGTATTAGTGCAGGCAAGTTTCAGGATCTGGGGGACATCGCAGTAGAAACCGTCCACAACATTGGGTCCACAGAAGGGGAGGGGGACTAACAGGGAAATCTGCACAATGGAATGGACAAAGCCCCCCACCCAGGAGGCCGCAATGAGGGCGAAACATCGCTCCCTGCTCATGATGGTCACATAATGCAAGGGCTTGGAGATGGCCATGTAGCGATCAAGGGCCATCACAGAGAGAGAGAAAATATCTGCCCCACCAAGGAGATGGAAGAAGAATATCTGTGTCATGCAGTTTGCGTAGGAGATGGTCTTTCTCTTTGACAGGAGGTCCACCAAGACCTTGGGAGCAGTGATGGAGGAGAAGCAGATGTCAAGGATGGCGAGATTGCGGAGCAGGAAGTACATGGGGGTGTGAAGGCGAGACTCACAGGTGACGGTGACCAGGATGAGGAGGTTTCCCAGCAGAGTTGTCATGTATACAAGAGCCAGAAAAAGAAACAAGATCAAGCTCAGATCTTGGGACTGGGTAATTCCCAGAAATATAAATTCTTTTACTCTGGTGCCATTTCCCAACTCCATTGAGTCATTTTTCCTCTTCCTTGTGGAGCTTGGAAAGAAATCAAGTGCTGTTTCAGAGAGCATTTATCACAGTTTCAGGCTCATAGAGTCAGGTATTAGGCAATAGCGAGGCATTATTTCAGGTGTTCTGAGATTAATGCTCTATGGGTCCCAAATGACTTCTTACTGCATAACCACACCCTTATTCTTTCATTCTGAATAATAACTAGGATAGGAAATGCAGGAAAGTAATCTTTCAACTATCTAAAGTGTATTTACTAAGGTGGCGAGGCACATGTTAAGTGTTCAGAAGTGAACTATTGCTGAGTCAGCCCAGGGTGTGCTTCATTGCTGTGACTGGTGTCCTTTGAGCTGTGTGAAGCGTTTTCTCTTAAGGATGGGACCATTGAAATAAATTAAGAATTCTCACCTGCAGAAAGGTTCTGAACTGAATTGTAGCACCAGTGCACATTTCCCACTACCAGTGTTCTCAGTTTCCCACCTGCCACTCTCTTCACCAGTTCCCTACATCTCTCCCCCATCCTGCCTCTATGGCAGGTACCTCTCTGTCTCTGACTCTGTCTCTGTCTCTGTCTCTGTCTCTCTCTGTCTCTCTTCTGGGCATTGTGGTTTGCATTAACAGTACTGGTTGTTATCATGTTTGTCCCTTTACCTACTTTCATTACTCAGTTCTTGTCCAGAGTGATCATTTTCAACTATCATTGTCTTTCAAATTTTGAATCACTAAGTAAAATTGTAATAAAATTATGATTTATAGTAATCACAAAACAACCCTATAACAACACAGAAAAATAGAACCAGTTTTTGTTTTGTCTTGATTTTGTTTTGGGCCACGCCAGACAGTGTTCAGGGGTGTGTGCTTGTGTGTATGTGTGTGTGTGTGTGTGTGTTTGTAAGTATGTGTAAATCCTAAGTAAATGTAGGTAGGAGTTCAGGCTCCTCCGTCCTCCCCAACAGGTTATTCCTTTTGCTGACTTGGAATACTGGGAGATTAACTTGGTCTAAGGGTCTTCCTTAGTTTCAAGATACAGTAAAGTGGTTTTTCTGCAGTGAATTTTTCTGTTCCAATTTTAAAATAATTCATTGTACCAGATTTTCAAATCGTAATCTGTGAAAGTTGTTGAGAGGCATTATAATAATCTGTGTACATAATAACCTATACATAATAGCCTATGGTGAAAATATGTTGCTTTTGTTAAATCTTAGTCACATTATGTGTGTTGTACATGGGTTTTTTTTGTTTGTTTGTTTTTGCTTCACACCCAGCAATGCACAGGGGCTACTCCTGGCTCATGCACTCAGGAATTACTCCTGGCGGTGCTTGGGGGACCATATGGGATGTTGGGAATCAAACCCGGGTTGGCCGCATGCAAGGCAAACACCTTACCCGCTGTGCTATCGCTCCAGCCCGTGTTGTACAAGTCTTTCAACTTTTTTAGCTATTAAATGTTTTATTTTTCTCGTAACTTCACATTTGTCATAAGAAACACTCACATAGCCTATTCTGAGGAGATCCATTTAGAGGAAATAAATTGGTGAATTCTCTCTTCTTATGAAAATCTAAAATAAAAGGCTGCATTCTGCCCAATACAAAACTAACTCATGTCTGTTTCCTGTATTCTTTGTTCCTATTTATTATCTGTATTATCACTGAAACCTCAGTCTCAAATAAGCATCTGTGCACATAATAAATTTGATTTATGATATTTTTGAACGTGAGCCCACATCTTTATCAATCTTTCATACACTTAATTTTCTGAGTCCTATGACAGACACCAGACACCACAGTCCCACACTCATGCAGAATTACAATTCTTACTTAAAATCTCCACCTTTCAAGGACTCGAACATTTTAAATAATGTTCCTATCAATAGGACACTCCTGTAGCTTACAAATATTCTGAAAAACACTCTTTTGAAGGTCATTGATTTCATTACCTTGTCTTCTCTTTTAAGGTGAAGAAGACAAACTCAAGAACTGTCTTCTCAATATTCCATGCTGATTCACAATGACCCTTCCTATTTAAAAATACCTTAATCTCAGAACTAGCACGAGAATTACCAGAGGGATATAGATAGATATGTTTGTGGAAACACTGCTGGTGGCGAGTGTTTCAGTGGGAGTAATTAAGAAATTATTCAGGCACATATGATCAGGAACACGCCCTTCCTAGCATTCTCATTGAGTAAGCTCTAGTCAGGATCTTCTGAACTTTTCAAGTAGTTTTTGACTTTTGGACTTCTGTGTTTATGCATTGTCTAATTTTAGCAAAGTTAGTTCTGTCAGGTGAGCCAGAACTCCCCAACAGTTATATCTGTTGACATGTCCATATCCAATCAAACTACTCATCCTCTGCTGTCCTCCAGATGATAGCAGGTCATACTTGCTTGTCTTTATTATTATTATTGAAAAGTTAAAGGGAAAGAAACTCTCCAGTTGACAGAAACAGTTTAGGACTAAGTTAAAAGTGAAGGTCTTTTGTGTAGTTATTTATTTTTTAAATTTTTAAAATGTTTTTGCTTTTTTGGGTCACACCCAGCGCTGCACAGGAATTACTTCTGGCTCTGCACTCAGTAATTATTCCTGGCGGTGCTCAGGGACTCATGTGAGATGGCTGGGATTGAACCTGAGTCAGTAGCGTGCAAGACAAGAAATAGTAAATATGTTGATTTTAATCGTGGTCCTATGTCTTTACTTGTCAAATTTTAAAATGATATCATTCACTATAGAAGAACTATAAATGAAAAAAGACAGAATTTACATCATACTGCATGTTCTCAATGACTAACCCCAAATAAACAAATCAATATTTTCTTGCTATAGAAATCACAGGATGAAGTAATTGGGCATTGGATTTCAGATGTAAATAAGTAACATCTTTACTAAAAGCCAATTCTGTGAATTGTTTTTATAGGCTTTTTTCCCTATTCCTCTGGGGATAGTTGCATACGTCAAATAGACCAGAGGTCAGGCTAAATCTCAGAAATATTTAGGTGACCTATTCTTAGTAGAGAGGTTTCTACCACATTAGGGTGAAAGTTGCAGAAAAAATAATTTTGGCTTTGCTTGGAAACCCAGAGACCACTCCTAGAGAAACTTGACTACACAGTACAGTGGATTGAATTCTGGCATGCATGGCAGGTGCCCAACTCTTCGCGTTACTCCTTTGGCCTCCTTTTGGACACTCTGTTTATGTCTCTGGTCCCAGGATTTGAACACAAGGCAGTGAATATGTGAAGGACTCACCCCGCAAGAGCCTGCTCTTCCGTTTAGTTCTTAGGCTTTCTTTTCTTTTTTGTTTTTTGGTGGGGGGTTTCGGGAGACTACTTGGGATGCTGGGAATTGAACCGGGGTCAGCCAGGCACAAGGCAAATGCCCTACCCTCTGTAATATCGCTCTGGCCCTCTTTTTAGACTTCCCCCTCCTTTTTTACAGTTACAAAGCTTTCATGTTTGAGCTTCGGTCCTACAATCATCAAACACCCATCCCTTCACCAGTGCACGTTTTCCACCACCAAAATGCCCAGTATTCCCTCCACCCACCCCTTTTCCAACTCGTTCCTTGCCTGTGTGGCAGACAATTTCCCCCATACTCTCTCTCTATTTTGGTTACATTCAAAATTTGACGCCAGTCTCACCACCACTCAAACCTGCTGAAAAGGCAATGCGAGATGATTTGTTTTGTATTGCTTGTTATGGATAGAATATAATGTCCAAGAAATTCTGTATTGTTCTCTTCTGGGAACTTTAGTTTATAGTCTATATAGTCTTTAGTTTATAGTCTCTGGGTCATTTCTACTATGGTTCATCCCCTCTTGGGTGAGGCTTGTCCGAGTGCGTGGAGAGTAGCTTTGCTCATGACTGTGGCTGGGTTCTGGAGGTTTTCGGCTGTCAGGGTTCTGCTTAGGGCAAGGAGGGAAACTCAACCCACCCCCCTCCAAGGTGCCCCAGTGAAGACAGCCTGGCACGGGGCCAAGGCATTCTGCAGCGCTCTCTTCTGGGAGCTTTAGTTTATAGTCTCTGGGTCTTAGCCATTGATGAGAGTACATGGCAGTGCCAGGGGAAGTTTGTGGGTATGACTGCCAAGATACAGGAAAACTGGGGATCTGGGTGGAGGAGGCCCAGTCCCAATCCAAGCAGGTTTGGAGGTCTCAGTCACGGGTTCCCTCATATATGGTTTTTCCTGCCGGTCTGCTATCTGGTGAGGTTCACCCCATCTTGGTGAGGCTTGTCCGAGCATGTGGAGAGTGGCCTTGAGCATGGAGGCAGTTGGGTTCTGGAGGTTTTTGGCTGCTGGGGTTCTGTTTGGATCAGGGAAGGAGACTCAATCGCCCCCTTCCAAGGCGCCTCAATGGAGACAGTCTGGTGCGGGGTCAGAACACTCAACGGTGCTCTCTTCCGGGAGCTTTAGTTTATAGTTTCTGGGTCTTGGCCTTTGATGAGATTACATGGCATTGAGGGTAGTTTGTGGGTGTGACTGCCAAGCTACTAGAAAATTGGGAATGTTGGGGAAGGAGGCCCAGTCCTGATCCAAGTGAACCTGGAGCTCTCGGTCAAGGATTCCTGCCTACCTCTGAGCTACAAGCCCTAACTGCATCTTTTGATCTCAATCGAGATTAATGGGTCTCTGAAATAAGGCCAATAAATAAGCTTATCTATCTGAGCTGGAGGTTTTTTGTGGGTGTGTCTCCCACATACCTAACTTTTGGCCATTTAATTTCTTGGTAAACTTGGCCCCAAGTTGTTGGGGTCTGGCCAAAGTAACAGCAGCAATTTGGGGGTATCTGAAAGTCTGAAGGCACCAGCAGGCTTCTGATGCACTCGTCCTACAGGTTTACTTGCTGGTGGCACCATACCCCCTCTTTTTAGACTTTCTTGCTGAGCTCTCTTGCGCTCTTGCTGAGGTCTTGCTGAGGACTCTGCACTTTAGCTGAGTACTCTTGCCGAGACCGTGCTTTCTGAGCACTCTTGGTTTTATGCACAAGGGCTGCAGAACTTTAGGATTCAGTACACAGTTTCTTTCAGGGGCCGTAGAATGCCCCGAGTATAGGTGTATGCTCAGAAAAAGTGTGGGATCAGAGGTCAGACATAAGAACTGGAACTGCAGCTTTGGGCATCCCAAAGCTCAAGTGATGAGGAAAATAGATCCCTGCCCACATATCAAACAGGCTAACACCTACGGGCAGCTGAGACTGGGTGACAGAACCTGACCTTGGAGGGCATTTGGGATGTCCTTGGGAGAATCCTAGACTGGCTTTGTAACCCTGGGAACCTGGGAATACATGGCAAATAAACTTATGTTCTTGAGGTGGTCTAGACCCTGCTTTGCACAATAACATACTTGGGAATCTCTGCTTCTGTTCTCTCTTGTCAGCTGCCTGCGATATTCAGGCAGATATTCAGAATATCTAGATATTCAGATATTCTAGAAAACAGAGCTCTCCCCTTTTTTCTGGGCTAGTTCCGGAGCACAAGTTTAATTGGGTCCACTAGTGTAATCAACCAGTGTTTTCCAGCTTCTCAAGGAATGTTGCTGGGTTTTTCACTGGCTTGTGGTGGAAATTTCTGCAAGACAAGCAAAGAGTAAGCACTTCTTAGTCCAGCACTTTAAGCACATGCTAATAAACATGTTTTTTTTCTATCAAGACCACTATGCTTATGTATGCATCTGAAATCAATGGATTATAAAGCAATTGTTTTAAATATATTTGATGAATGCTGTGGCTTTTCTATTCTATTCTAGACTAGCTCATTTTTTCCAAAGTGTTTGATCAGACTGATGAATCACATCACATGCTTTAGAGATTGAGACCCATAGTATCAAAATATTGCCCAGAAGAAACTGTCTCTCGAAGTGTGGAAAGTGTCAGGTCGAGGGCACGGAACTCACCAGGGGTTCCGCTAAAATGATAGATTGTACAACAGAACTACGAAATCTATTAGAGATGGAGCCTGTAACTTTGCATTTTTATTAAAGCAGTTTGCATTGGGAGCTGCTGATTTGGTGGCAGAGATTTCCAGCTCTGATTAGCCTGAGACTAAAAGTTGTACCCAGTGGACCTTCAGGTCAGTGTTCAGGAAGCTTCTGGACGCTGTGATAGTCTGTGTAATAAATAGCTTATCTACAACGTCATTTTCCACTCCAGTTTTTGTTGTTGTTTAGGTTAGAGTAACTAATGGGATAGGAATTTTTGCTGCTTCATTTTTTATTTATTTATTTATTTATTTATTTATTTTTATGTAGGAGTACTGCTATTTTTTCAGCCACTGATTAGCTGATTGAATTGTGCATGAACTCCACCTTACTTTTTTTTCATTTTTTATAATTTTATTTATTGAATCACCGTGAGAGCAGTTACAAAGCTTTCGAGTCTAAGTCTCGCTGCTGCTTTATTTTTTGGGGGAAAAGTTTCTTTCAAGTCTGCCTAAGAACTATGGTATTGGAATTGCTCCCTCTAGTGGCACTGTAGCGCTGTAGCACTATCCTCCCGTTCATTGATTTGCTGGAGCCGGCCCAGCAACGTCTCCATTGTGAGACTTGTTGTTACGGTGTTTGGCATATAGAATATGTCCCGGGGAGCTTGCCAGGCTCTGCCCTGTGGGAGAGAGCCTCAGTGGCAAGGGATCAAAACAACTTGTGTTTGCAGCCTGGAGGTAGAGCATTCACCTTGCTATGTGTGAGACCCTGGGTTCATTACCTGACACTACAACAAGTAGGAAAAGAGGTCTCTCCAGTGTGGGAGACACTGAAGAACTTATCAAAATTTTAAATAGAATTTTATTTTAAATAGAACTTTATGTTTGGTTTTATTTTCGGGTCACACCTAGTGATGCTCAGGAATTGCCCTCTGAAAATGCTCCTGGTTGTGCACAGGTAACTGTGTGGGCTGCTGTGGATTGAACACGGGTTGACTGCGTGCAAGGCAAGTGTCCTCCCTCGGCCCCCATAGAACTTTATTTTTAAATAAAATTTGTTCTTTCACTAAACAAAATGTTCTGATCTTCGTACAGAAAAGAAATCCTTTTCCTTTTGTCATAGGAAATGGAGTTTTGTATATACTACTTATCTCCAAAGCACTTAGTCTTTTAGAAAGCCCCAAAAAGCAATGAGATTTCAAAAGATCTTTGCTCATCCCAACAAAAAGTGGGTAGACTAGATGAACACTTTCTTAAAGAAGACATATCAAACACCTCCCCTGCTTCTGCCCCCTAATATAACACCCCCCCCAAAAAAAAGACATGCAGAGGAGCCATTTGCACTAGTTTTCATTGTGGTCCATACCATGCACTGTGTATGATTCCCCGTGCACAGCCAGGAGTGATCCTTTAAGCACAGAACCAGAAGTGAGTTTTGAGCAAAGCCAGTTGTGCCTCACTACCACTCCCCAAAAGAGAATACATATTGGATGGCCAGTCGGAGTATGACAATAGTGTTCATCATCACATGTTTTCAGGGAAATGTAAATCAAAAGGACAGGGAGATGTAATCTCTCAGCACTGAGAATGTGAGAAAAAGCAGGCGGGAGACCACCAATGTTGTCCTACCTGTGGTGAAAGGGAACCCTCTTCCACTGCTGTTGGGAATGCTGTCTGCCTCCGCCTCTGTGGAAAACAGTAGGGAGACTTCTCTCAAAATGAAAGAACAGAAATCCCATCTGATCCAGTCATCATCATACTTGGCATCTGCTCCAAGAACCCCAAAACATTAATTCAACAAATCATATGCATAGCTATATTCACCACAGTAATAATCATGACATGGTAGCAACCCAAATATCCAACAGCAGATGAGGGGATAAAGAGGTTATGGTATATCTACATAATGGGATATTGCACACTTGTGAGAGAAGATGAAATCCTGCAGTTCACTGCAAGTTGAATGGAGCTGTGAGGTTAAGCAAAATAAATTGGAAGATGATGGATGAATACTGGAGGTCCTCAGTCATCTAAGGTATATAGAGAACATAACAGTGGATTACACATATCAGGTTGAATAATGAGAAATCCTTGGGCCCTGAGCAGAGCTGGTTGTGCCTTCCTAGCCCTGTAAGTCTCAACACCAAAAAAAAAATTAAGAGTGGAATAAAGAATAGTGGAGAGTCTTGAGAACTTTGTTAGTGGTAAAGTTGCAGTAACTTTGTATAACTGAACCACAGTTGTTAACAGTACTGCAACCATATTGCCTAAATTGCAAACAAAAAAGGTGATTTGTCTCATTTATTTATTACCTACCTTACTTTTGTCAATCAATACTTACGCTTGTTACCCCACTACAACTCCAGTATAGAAGTGGTATTTCACTTTTTCATCTCTGCTCTGAACCTCATACCATCCAGATACCATTGAAGTGTATTTGTATGATAAATTTTTGGGGGGAATATGGTGATAACACAGAGCATAGGGCACTTGCCTTGCTCATAGTGACCAGGGTCTGATCCTTGTGTCTTCAAATGATCCGTTGAACCCAGCCAGGAGTGATCCATGAGTTAAGAGCCAGGAGTAAATCCTGGGTGTGTACCATCCTTTCTCTCCTCCCCCCCAATAAAAAACAACAAAAAATATTCGAGACAAATATTTACTCTTTACTTCTACCATGCTTTCCCAAACAGAAAAATACTAGTATTTACTATTTTCAAACAGTTAAAAACTTATCCATTCAAGTTCCATATTCTTCAACGCCTGTCCTTATTGTCTCCAGAGGGACCGTGGCAAATCCTTAATGGTGACGCCTTCTCCAGATGGAATCCCGGTGACCATGAGCTTCTACAAGCATGGCTCTGGCATGGGGGTACGAGGACAATTTTTTCTGAACTGCAATGGAGCCACTCCGGCTCCCAAGAAACTCCTGATTCCAGAAGTCATGCCCACAACTCTCCCCCAAGTGCCATATTACAGCACACAGCAGCCAAGAAGAAAACCAGCTGGAGGGCCCCATAGCTCCCGGAGAATGCTCCGGGCCCCAAACAGAGCCGATATCCCCGGGAGGTCCCAGATGAGGTCGGTGCTGTCTCCCCATCTTCTCCAGATGGAATCCCGGTGACATTTCCTGATATGCAAAGTGATCAATGGAAGGTAAATCATCCAGCATTTCTCCCTGAGAATCAGGCTTGAATGGTGGTGGAAAAATCTGAGCAAAAGAAATACGTCTAGACTGTGTATTTAACTATGGTGCTATGCCGCTCTGGGAGGGGGAGGGTGTTTGCCCCTCCGCCTGTCCCACTCTGCGGTGGTGACATGGTGGCCTGCACTTTTTAATGAACAGCCAGGTATGTGACTGCATTGACGAGGCACATGGAGCTTCGTGAGATGGGGCGTGGAATCGGCCCTGCTCCCCGCCATGACAATGCTCTGCCTTGCCACCTTCAAACGCCTCCTCCGGCTTCTGATCGACCATGAACCCAGAGGCACACATACCAATCTCGGAACCCAGGGACTTCTGGCAGTAATCCCTCTAGGTTTATTACTAAAATATTAGAAATCCAAATTCACGTGGCTGCTATTGTGGCCACACAGCATCATATGCTCTTCATAATCAACATTAGAAAACAAATTTTTTTTTTTACAATTTTTTGTGCTTTGGTTTCAATTATACAATGATCAGATACCCATCCCTCCACCAGTGCCCATTTTCCACCACCATGGATAATATCCCTCCCACCCCCATCTCCCCATCCCCCCTGTCTCTGTGGCAGGGCAATCCCCTGTGTTCTCTCTCTCCTTTTGGGTGTTGTGGTCTGCAAAAGAGGCATTGAGTGGCAAACATGTTCAGTCCATAGTCTACTTTCGACATGCATCTCCCCTCCTGGGAGGATCCTCCAAACACCCTTTATTTGGTGCTCCCTTCTCTATCTGAACTGCCCTTTCCTCTAGGATACCCGGCTGGCCTCTAAGTTATGGAGTAATCCTCCTGGTGCTGATCTCAGCTATTCTTGGGTATTAATCTCATACTTTGTTACTTTATATCCCCCAGATGAATGCAATCTTTCTATGTCTATCCCTGGAGAAAACAAATTTTCTAATTATGTCTTTGTGGCAGGTATGAATGTTGGGGAAAATTCCAAATAACAGTGGTGGGTCTTTTGTCGTAATATATATATATATATATATATATATATATATATATAGAGAGAGAGAGAGAGAGAGAGAGAGAGAGTAAAGTGGAAATCTGCCACACAGGTGGGGGCTGGGTGGAAGGTGGGTATACTGGGGTTCTTGGTGGTGGAAAATGTGCACTGGTGAAGGGACAGGTGTTTGATCATTGTATGACCAACTGAGACTTGAATTGAAAGGCTTTGTTACTGTTCTCACGGTGATTCAACAAATAAATAAAAAATTAAAAAAAAATCCTTAATGGTGAAGCCAAACTGAGATTAGCCTTAGTGAAACTGCAATTGGAAAAATCTCTTGTTGAATAATAAGAGTGAACTGGGTAATGCATGGAATCTTGGAGTTGTGTCTTTGTCTACAATTCCAAGAGTATGTGAATCCGGCAATCTGGCATGTTCAGTCTATAGTAGATTCCCTTTGCCCCCCTGCTTTTTGATTGACACCTGGCAATGCTCAGGGTTATTCCTGGCTCTGCACTCAGAAATAACTCCTGGTGGTGCTTGGGGGGTCCTATAGGATGCTGGGGATCAAACCTAGGTCGACTGCATGCAAGGAAAACACTCTACCCACTGTACTATAGCTCCAGCCCTATAATGAATTCCCTGTAGGCACATTTAGCTTGATAGGAAACCATCAGGGTTTCTTTAAGGTTAACCTTTAATGTTCTCTATAGGGTAGGAGCCCATATGGAGTTTAACTAAGTTAAGAAAATCACCGATGGGGGTATGGTGCTGCCAGCAAGTCAATCTGTACCTGTGAGGCGAGTGCATCAGCAGCCTGAGACTTGAATTGAAGACTTTAGACTTTAGACTTCCAGATACCCCAAAATTGCTGCTGTGCCTTTGGCCAGACGTCAAGAACTTGGGGCAAAGTTTACCAAGAAATTAAACGGCCAAAAGTCACGTGTGTGGGAAACACACCCACTAACCACCTCCGGCTCTGCTATATAATTGGAGGCATGGCCTTTCTGGCTCCTGATAGAACTGCTTAATCGCCATGATCCCAGAGACTCAGAAATGAATCTCAGAACCCAACGACTTTTGGCAGAAATGTGTCCTGTTCCTGTAGTAGGTTACCGGCGCTGGGCCACTCCAGGTGGGAATAGGTTTCTTGCCTTGGCCTGTTTCCCCTGGTGGCCCGGTGACCATCATTCTCTAGAGACAGTCAGGTTTGGACCCGCAGTGACGAGACACATGGGGCCTCACGGGATGGGGGTGGAGCCAGCCCTTTCCTCCCCACCCCAACGAGACCTCAAGTTGCCGCCCACAAACGGCTTCTCTGGCTCCTGATCAAGCTGCTTAATGGCCTGATCCCAGAGACTCAGGAACAAATCTTGAATCCCAGCAGCTTTTGGCAGAAATATGTCCGGACTCTGCAGTAGGTTACTGTCACTGGGCCACCCCACGGGGGAAAGGGTGCTGTCCCTCCACCTGCTCCCCCTTGGCTGCTCAGCCGAAATCCTCCAGAGCCCACTAGACAGTCAGGTTTGGATCCGCAGTGACGAAAGACGCGGGGCCTCATGGGATGGGGCTGGAGCTGGCCCTTTCCTCTCCATCCCAATGAGACCTCGAGTCGCTGCCTATGAACGGCTTCTCTGGCTCCTGATCAAGCTGTTTAACGGCCATGATCCCAGAGACTCAGGAGAAAATCTCAGAACCCAGCAGGTTTTGGCAGAAATCCCTCCAGATTTAAGTGTTAAAATTTCTGAATTTCAAAATCGCACAGCCACTACTGCAGCCACGCGACATTGTATGTTATTCATAACCAGCAATAGAAAACAAATTGTCTACTGTTGCCTTTTCAGCAGATCTGAATGTTGGGGTAAAATCTCAAATAGTAATGGTGGGTCTGGTGTCAAAATATTGAATGTGATCAAAGTAGAGAGAGAGTAATGTGGACATTATCTGCCCCACAGGTAGGGGGAGGGTGTGGGTTGGGGGCATACTGGGGTTGTTGGGGGTAGAGAATGGGCATTGGTGAAGATACAGGTGTTTCACTGTATGAACGAGACTTAGACCCGAAAGCTTTGTAACTGCTCTCACGGTGATTCAATAAATAAAATTATAAAAAGTGGAAAAAAAAAGAAAATCACTGAATCTGTGATAAGCTAAAGATACTGCAGGAGCACTGCTCACATGAGTTTTCTAGACCACAGCTGCAGTTTGACAGCGGTAGATCCATTAATGTAATAAAACATATGTTGATTGTGGAAAAACAATAAATCTGATACTTGAAGTTTTATTTCTATTCTTAAGATGCCGAGTAAATTAGGCTTCTATTTATTTTCTGCTTGAAAAAATACATTTAGGGGCTGAGCGATAGTGGGTAAGGCGTTTGCCTGCACGCATCTGACCCAGTTTCAGTTTCCAGCACCCTATATGGTTCCCCGGGCACCACCAGGAGTAATTCCTGAGTGCATGAGCCAGGAGTAACCCCTGTGCATCACCAGATGTGACCCAAAAAGCAAAAAAAAAATACATTTAGCTGCTTAATGTTTGTCCTCTTGGACACACCATTTTAGCCTTTGAGAGAAGTAGAGCTGTCAGGTTAATTTTGTACCCTTATTTACTTCGTAGGGCTGGAGCGATAGCACAGCGGGTAGGGCGTCTGCCTTGCACGCAGCCAACATGGCCGACCCGAGTTCGATTCCTCCGCCCCTCTTGGAGAGCCCGGCAAGCTACCGAGAGTAGTCGATATGCCAGACACAGTAACACCAAAGTCTCCAATGGAGACGTTACTGGGCCCGCTCGAGCAAATCAACGATCAACGGGAGGGCCTTTACCTTTACCTTTACCTTTATTTACTTCATGGTTATCAGAAAACTGAGTTAGGGCTGGAGCAACTGTAGGATGTTAAGGCTGGAGTGACAGTACAGTGGGTAGAGTGTTTGCCTTGCAAGAAACTAACCTGGGTTTGATCCCTGGCATCCGTTTTGGTAACCCAAGCACCACCAGGAGTGATTCCTGTCTGCAGAGCCTGGAGTAACCGCAGAATAACACTGGGTGTGACCTAAAAAGCAACAAAAACAAAAATCCACCAACCCCCTTCCCCCCACAGAAAACTGGGTCTCAGTGACCCCTTCATTTAAATGAGAAAATAAATGTTATCTAGTAGTTGGAATTATTCCTTGGCAATATATTTGGGTATAAGTCTGAAGCCCTGAAGAAGATAATAAAAGTAGTCATTAGTGATGTAGAAGAGCTTGGGGGTTGTTACTCTAATTTATCTTAGAAGAAGGCATTACTTTTAAGTCTTCTCATGGCTGTCTTTATCTCTTGGTTCCTCAGAGTATAGATCAGGGGGTTCAGCAGAGGGGAGATGACAGTGAAAGTGATGAAGATGACCTTATCAGAGGGGAGGGCAGTGAAGGGTCGGGCATAGACGTCGATGCAGGGTACAAAGTGCAGAGTCACTACAGTGATGTGGGAGGTGCAGGTGGAGAGGGCTTTCCTCCCGCCTTCCCCTGCCTGAGACCTCAGCAACATGAGGATGAACATATAAGACACTAGCAGGAAGATGAACCACAGGACAGATAGCAAGCCATTGTTGGAAATCATTAAGAGTTCAAGACGAAAGGTGTTAGTGCAGGCAAGTTTCAGGATCTGGGGGACATCACAGTAGAAACTGTCCACAACATTGGGTCCACAGAAGGGGAGGGGGAGTAACAGGGAAATCTGCACAATGGAATGGACAAAGCCCCCCACCAAGGAGGCCGCAATGAGGATGAAACATCGCTCCCTGCTCATGATGGTCACATAATGCAAGGGCTTGGAGATGGCCATGTAGCGATCAAGGGCCATCACAGAGAGAGAGAAAACGTCTGCCCCACCAAGGAGATGGAAGAAGAATATCTGTGTCATGCAGTTTGCGTAGGAGATGGTCTTTCTCTTCGACAGGAGGTCCACCAAGACCTTGGGAGCAGTGATGGAGGAGAAGCAGATGTCAAGGATGGCAAGATTGCGGAGCAGGAAGTACATGGGGGTGTGAAGGCGAGACTCACAGGTGACGGTGACCAGGATGAGGAGGTTTCCCAGCAAAGTTGTCACGTATACAAGAGCCAGAAAAAGAAACAAGATCAAGCTCAGATCTTGGGACTGGGTAATTCCCAGAAATATAAATTCTTTTACCCTGGTGCCATTTCCCAACTCCATTGAGTCATTTTTCTTCTTCCTTGTGGAGCTTGCAAAGAAATAAAGCGCTATTTCAGAGAGCGTTTATCACAGTTTCAGACCCGTAGAGTCAGGAATTAGGTAATATCTGAGGCATTATTTCAGGTTCTGAGGTTAATGCTCTAGGGGCCTCGAATGATACTTTACTGCATAACTACACTCTTATTCTTTCGTTCTGAATAATAACTATCAAAGGAAATGCAGGAAAGTAATCTTTCAACTATCTAAGGTCTATTTACTAAGGTGGTGAGGGATGTGTTAAGTGTTCAGAAGTGAATTATTGCTGAACCAGGTCCCAGGTGTGGCCATTGTCTGTGCCTCTTTGCTGTGACTCATGTCCTTTGAGCTGCGTGAGGCGTTTTCTCTTAGAGTGAGATCATTGAAATAAATTAAGAATTCTCACCTGCAGAATAGTTCTGAATAATTCTAATAAAACACTCTTCAAATTTTTTTAAATTGAATTACTCTGAGATACAGAGATATAGGGCTGGAGCGATAGCACAGCATAGCGGGTAGGGCGTTTGCCTTGCACGCAGCCAACATGGCTGACCCGAGTTCGATTCCTCCACCCCTCTCGGAGAGCCTGGCAAGCTACTGAGAGTATCTCGCCCGCATGGCAAAGCCTGGCAAACTACCTGTGCCGTATTCGATATGCCAAAAACAATAACAACAGGTCTCACAATTTGTTGTGAGATGTTACTGGTGCCCGCTCGAGCAAATCAATGAATAACGGGAGGACAGTGACAGAGATACAAGGTGGTTCGTGATTGGGTTTCAGTCATACGATGTTCCAATACCCGTTCCTTCATCAGCTCACATTTCCCACTACCAGTGTTCTCAGTTTCCCTCCTGCCACCCTCTTCACAAGTCCCCTACATCTCTCCCCCAGCCTGCCTCTATGGCAGGTACCTCTCTGTCTTGTCTCTGTCTCTGTCTCTGTCTCTGTCTCTCTCTCTCTCTCTCTCTCTCTCTTTCTTCTGGGCACTGTGGTTTTCATTAACAAGTACTGGTTGTTATCATGTTTGTCCCTTTACCTACTTCCATTACTCAGTTCTTGTCCAGAGTGATCATTTACAACTATCATTGTCTTTCAAATTTTGAATCACTAAATAACAATGTAATAAAATGATGATTTATAGTAATCACAAAACAATCCTATAACAACACAAAAGTAGAACCAGTTTTTGTTTTGTCTTGATTTTGTTTGGGGCCTAACCAAACAGTGTTAGGGGTATGCATGCGTGTGTGTGTGTGTGTGTGTGTGTGTGTGTGTGTGTGTGTGTTTGTAAACCCTAAGTAAAAGCAGGTAGGAAATAGTTCACTCTCCTCAGAGGGTAATTCACTCTCCTCAGTCCCCTCAAACAGGTTATTCCCTTTGCTCACTTGGAATACTTGGTCTAAGTGTCTCCCTCAGTTTAAAGATAAAGTGTTTTTTCCTCAGTGGATTTTTCTGTTTCAATTTAAAAATAATTCATTATATCCGTTTTTCAAACGATAAACTATGAAAGTTCTTGAGAGTTATAGTAGTCTGTGTACATAATAACCTATGGTGAAAATACATTGCTTTTGTTAAATCTTAGTAACAGCATGTATGTTGTATAAGTCTTTCAACTTTTTTTAGGTATCAAATACTTTATTTTTCTCAGAACTTCACATTTCTCATAAGAAACATCTATATAGCCTAGTCTGGGAAGATCCATTTAGAGAAAATAAACTGAATTCTCTCTTCTTACGAAAATCTAAAACAAAAGACTGTCTTCTGCTCAAGACAAAACCAACTCATTTCTGTCTCTCGTCTTCTTTGTTTCTTTTCTTGTCTGTGGTAGCACTGAAACTTCAATCTCAAATGAAGCATCTGTGTACATAATAAATTTGATTCATGATATTTAACAACGTTAGCTCTGACATCTTTATCAACCTTTCGTACCCTTATTTTCTGAGTCTTATGACAGACACCAGATGCCACAGTCTCACACACTCATGCAGAATTATACTTCTTATTTAAAATCTCCACCTTCCTCAAGGACTCCAACATTTTAAATAATGTTCCCATCAATAGGACACTCCTGTAGCTTACAAATATTTTGCAAAATACTCTTTTGAAGGTCAGTGATTTCTTTACCTTGTATTCTCTCTTAATGTGAAGAAGACAGACTCAAGAACGATCTTCTTAATATTCCATGCTGATTCACAATGACCCTTCCTATTTAAAAATACCTTGATCTCAGAACTAGCATGAGAATTACCAGAGGGAAAAAGATAGATATGTTTGTGGAAACACTGCTGGTGGTGAGTGTTTCAGTGGGAGTAATTAAGAAATTATTCAGGCACATATGATCAGGAACACGCCTTTCCTAGCATTCTCATTGAGTAAGCTCTAGTCAGGATCTTCTGAACTTTTCAAGTAGTTTTTGACTTTTGGACTTCTGTGTTGGGCTTCTTCTATTCATTGTCTAATTTTGGCAAAGATACTATTGCCTTAGCTAGAACTCCCCAACAGTTAATATCTGATGTCATGTCCATATCCAATTAAACTACTCATCCTCTGCTGTCCTCTAGATGATAGCTGGTCATCCTGGCTTGTGTTTATTATTATTATTTAAAAGTAGAAACGTTTATTGGAGAATTAAAGGGAAAGAAACTCTCCAGTGGATAGAAACATAGTTTAGAACTAAGTTAAAAGTGAAGGTCTTTTATGTAGGTCTTTATCTTTGAAGGCTGGGTTCGTTAAATGTTTACAGAAAATGAAATGTTTATTGAAAATAGGTGGTCTGTCTAGCTTTAGGTCCTTTGGATGATACATTTGACCATGAACCTTCCCTATTATACATTATCTCTTATTTTATTTTTTATTTTCATTTTAACTGGGTTACCATGAGATACACAGTGACAAAGCTGTTTCATGATCGGGTTTCATCATACAATGATCCCTCTGCCAGTGTCCATTTCCTGCCACCAAGGACCCGAGTTTCCCTCCTCCTGCCACTTCCCCTACCCCCACCCCCAAGCTATCTCTTTAATTTTGGTAAGCATAATATCTGGGGCAGAATCTATCGTTTGGGGAATTATTATCTTCTCATGTATCAGAAAAAGCCCAGGAATTCAAAGGGGTGTTAAAAATGTAGGATGGAGACAATAAAAAAATGAGACTTCTCACTGCGGCTGGCAAGGAGAAACAGACTTCCTCTTTCATTCCCCCTCTCAAAGATATAACCCTGATTGAAATCCGAGGAAGAGACATTGAGTCATTTTGGCTACTCCCTGTTGATTAAGGGTTTCTAACAGGGACCCAGTGAAGTCAGGGAATCTTAGGAATGGAATTGTTCAGAGGCCCGCTGTCCTGTGACTAAATCAACTGCATCCTGGCTTGTCTTTAGTAAGAATTCTATTAGGTCAATTCTAATAGAATCCTCATAGTCCCAGGGTATATTTATTTTTTGGGGGTAAACCTAACAAAGGATGTGAAAGACCCATATGCTGAAAATTATAAGACAACGTGTAAAGAAACAGATGAGGGGATGTAGCGGGTAGTACAGTGGGTAGGGCATTTGCCTTGCACACGGCCGACCTGGGGTTCGATTCCCAGCATCCCATATGATTCCCAAGTACCAGCAGGAGTAATTCCTGAGTGCAAAGGCAGTAACCCCTGTGCATCGTGGGGTGTGACCCAAAAAGCAAAAACAACAACAAACAAAAAAAACTCCCAAAAACCAAAACAAAAAAAAGATGAACACACACAAAAAAATGGAAAGACAAAAAATATCCCATGTTTATAGTTGGGAAGATTCAATATTATTCAAATGATTATCTTGTCTAAAATAATCTATAGATTCAGCATAATCTTGATCAGAATGACAGAGTCATTTTTCAAGGAAATACAACAAATAGTTCTAAACTTCTTAAAAATTACACTTAGCATGAGGATCATGAAGTACTGGGGATGAAATCTGGTTCTTCAATATGCAAAGCATCTGTTCTCCAGTCCACATAATTATCATGTTTATATGAAACCTTTTCCACTTCGTAGAAGCCTGTGTTCTCCCTTAAACAAGTGTTTCTCTCTTAATCTTCCCTCACATCAGAAATATTTCTAAGATTTTCTAAGTAAATTTCATTCTACAAAAAGTATTTAAAAAAAAGACATTTTTTTGCTTAACTTTCTGCCAGTTTTCCTTTGTGATACTTTTGTCTCAAATTAAAGATTCCTTTTGTTTGTGTCATCTTCTCTGTTTATTTATATATGAGCAAGTCACAGCATGTGACAGCTAATATTAAAATATTTTGGGACTGCAGCAGCTTGTGGCAGAAATGTGAATGGACTATGAGTTAAACTATAGTGCCATGTCCCCCTGGGAGGGAAAGAGTGTCTATCTCTTCCACCTTCCCTCCCCACCCACCCCCCCCACCCCCGCCCCAGCAGCATGCTGACTGCCGCCTCAGAGCTTGTTGGAAAGCCAGGTATGAGTCTGTGATGATGGGACATGGGAAGTCTCATGGGAAGGATGGCTAATCGGCTCGTCCTTCATGTCCAACCGAGGACACGAGTTGCCCCCACGAATGGCTCTTCGGTACCGCCATGGCACCAGACACACAGAAACCAATCTGGTAATTATCTGGCTCTTGGCAGAAATCCCTCCAGATTTAATTAGTAAAATATCAGAAATCCAAAATCGCATGGCTGCTATTGCGGCCGTGCAACATCGTATGGTTTTTCATAACCACTAATAGAAAACAAATTATTTCACAATGCCTTTTCAGCAGTTCTGATTGTTGGGGGGGTGGGAATTCCAAGCAATAATGGTGTATCTTTTGTCGAAATAATGAATGTAATCAAAATAGAGGGAGAGTTAAATAAAAATCGTCTGCCTCACAGGCATTGGGAGGGGTGTGAGGGGGGCTATATTGGGGTTCTTGGTGATAAGAAATAATTACTGGTGAGGGGAGGGGTGTTTACCAAGACTTAAACCTGAAAGCTTTGTAACTTTTCTCATGGTGATTCAATAAATAAATTAGAAAAACATTTTAGGGGAGCAATGGTAGAACAGGTAGGACTCTTTTTTTTTTTTTTGCTCTTTGGGTCAGACCCAGCAAAGTTCAGGAATTACTCCTGGGGGTACTTGGGGGACCATATGGGATGTCAGGGATTGAACCAGGGTCGGCCGTGTGCAAGGCAAATGCCCTACCCGCTGTACTATCACTCCGGCCCCGCAGGTAGGATTCTTGCCTTGCATGAGGCAAGCCTGGGTTCGATTTCTGGCACTTCATATCATCCCTAAAACCCTTCCAGGAGTGGTCTCTGAGCACAGAGCCAAGAATAAACCCTGAGTGCTGCTGGGTGTGGCTCCAAAAATATTTAAAAAATTATTTGCTCATACCCAGTGATGCTCAGGAGTCAGTTCTGGTTCTGCATTTGGGAATTACTCCCGGTGGTGTCTGAAGGGTACATATAGGATACAGGGAATTGAACCTGGGTTGGATGCATGCAAGGCAAGTGTCTTACCTGCTGTGCTAAAATGAGAAAATTTTAAGTTTTATTTGCATCTTTATGTAAGTCATACAAGGCTATTCCCTTTCAGAACGTGTGAGTCTTTTCTTCAGTCTCTTCATGGATGACTTCATCTCCTGGTTCCTCAGGGTGTAGATCAGAGGGTTCAGAACAGGAATGATGATAGTAAAAGTGACTGAGACAGCTCTGTCCATGGGGAGGGCAGTGAAGGGCCGGGCATAGACGTAGATGCAGGGCACGAAGTGCAGGGTGACCACGGTGATGTGGGAGGTGCAGGTGGAGAGGGCTTTCTTTCTGCCCTCCCCAGTGTGAGACCTCAGCATCATTAATATCACCGTGTAGGATGCAAGAAGAAGGACAAACCACAAGGTAGTGATGAGGCCATTGTTGGAAATCATCAGGAGTTCAAGAACAAAGGTGTCAGTACAGGCAAGTTTCAGGACCTGGGGGACGTCGCAGTAGAAACCATCAACAACATTGGGTCCGCAGAAGGGGAGGGGGAGTAACAGGGCAATCTGCACAATGGAGTGAGCAAAGCCCCCCACCCAGGAGGCTACAATGAGGGCAGTGCACCGCCCCCTACTCATGATGGTCACATAATGCAAGGGCTTGGAGATGGCCATGTAGCGATCAAAGGCCATCACAGAGAGAGAGAAGATATCTGCTCCACCGAGGAAATGAAAGAAAAAGATCTGCGTGATGCAGCCATCGAAGGAGATGGTCTTTCTCCTGGAGAGAAGGTCTATGAGGACCTTTGGAGTAGTGATGGAGGAGAAGCAGATGTCCAAGACGGAGAGATTGCGCAGCAGGAAGTACATGGGTGTGTGAAGACGGGACTCACAGGTGACGGCCACCATGATGGCTATATTGGCTAACACAGTCGTTGCATAAACTAGAGATAAGAAGAAAAATAAGAGCAAACTTAGCTCTTGAGACTGAGTAAGTCCACAAAAAGTAAATTCAGACACCCTGGTATGATTTTTCAGGGCCATTGGATAGATCTTCATCTATGTTTAAGCTTTGAAAAAAATAAAATGGCATTATGAGGCAAAGGAAGCAAGAAAAAGGATTATCTCTTAGACAGACATTAAACATTCATAAATATGAATTTTTTGTTATATAGTTTATTTTCTATGCACCTTGAGTCACCTAAGGAAATAATTCAGTTGGACTATTTCAGCAATTTCATTAGTGCAAATTGTGGGGTGGGCTGGGTTTTTAATTTGTTAGGGTCTTTCTTTGTATTCCATTAAACCCCACTTTGGGAGAAGAATCCATGGCAAGAGCTGCGGGTTTCTTCATCCTCTGTGAATCAGAGATACTCTAAATTTTTTATTTTGGAGGGTGTGTGAGCCACACCCAACAATGCTCATGGATTACTCCTGGCTCTATGCTCAGGGGTCACTCCTGATGGTGCTCAAGGGACTATATAGGATGCCAGGGATGGAACCTAGGTTTGCTGCTGGCAAGCGTTCTACTGACTGTACTGTTGCTCTGTCCCCTGGAATGCTCTAATTTTTGTTATTTTTCTTTCTATAGCTTAAAACTCCACGAAATAAATCAACCTTTAAGTGCCTTTCAACAACAACATGACAGAGGTAAAACTGAGCAATAAAATAAAAATGATTGTGCACTAAGATGCAAAAAAATTTCCTAACACCCTTTATAGTTAGGAAGCCTTTTTTCATTTCTTTTATAATTTTTTTTTTGGTATTTTTCTTCATCTATGTATAGCTTTGAAAAAAAATTAAATGGCACTATGAAGTCACACCCAGCTGTGCTCAGGGCTTGCTCTTGGCTCTGCACACAGGGATCATTCCTGGTGGGCATTGGGGAACCAACCCAGGCTGGCTACATGCAAGGCAAGAACCCTACCTGCTGCATTATCTTTCTTGTTCTTTTAAAATTTTATTTTAGAGAAGGGCAGAGTCTCTTGCCTCCATGCCTGGCTGTCCTCACTGGGGCCCCTTGGAGGAGGGTGGGTTTAGTGTCCCTCCCCACTCCGAGCAGAGCCCCGGCAGCCGAAGACCTCTGGTTCCAGCCACAGCTATGCTTAAGACCACTCTCCACACATTAGGATGAGCCAAACAGGCAGAGGAACCCAGGTGTGTGGGACCTGGGGCGTAGATCTCCAAGCCTGCTCAGATTGGGACTGGGCCTCCTCCACCCAGATCCCCCATCTTCTAGTATGTAGGCATTACACCTACCAACTGCCCCTGCCTTGTAATCCCATCAATGGCCAAGACCCAGAGACTATAAAACCTAGCTTATCTTATTATCTAGTTCTTACTCTGGAGAACCTGCCAGGCTACCAAAAGTATCCTGCCCACAAGGCAGAGTCTGGCAAACTCCCCATGGCATATTCAATATGCCAAAAATCAGTAACAATGATGGGTCTCATCTCCTGACCCTGAAAGAGCCTCAAATGTGGCACTTTCTAAAATCTCAAGGCTAGGATGAAGGAGACGTTACTGGTGCCTGCTCAAGGAAATCAATGAACAACAGGATGATAGTGATATAGTGATCTTAGAGAAGACACACTGGCAATGATCAAAGTTGACTCCTGGCTCTGTGCTCAGGATCAATTCTGGCAATGCTTGGGATACTGTATGTGATGTCAGGGATCAAACCCAGCTTGGCTGTATACAAGTCAATCACCCTACCTGCTGTACTATCTCTCTAGCCCTGAGGGAAGGCCTTTTAGCAGTCTCACTTCAATAATACTGAAACAGCTCAGTATACCCAGGTAAGCTTTTCAAGGTCCACTCAGGGACTGGAGCGATAGCACAGCGGGTAGGGTGTTTGCCTTGCATGCGGCTGACCCGGGTTCAATTCCCAGCATCCCCTATGATTCCCCGAGCACTGCCAGGAGTAATTCCTAAGTACAGAACCAGGAGTAACCCCTGTGCATCGCCAGGTATGACCCAAAAAGCAAAAAAAAAAAACCCCCAAAAACAACACTCCCCCTTGTTTTTAAACAGAAAATCTTTACACTATAGTACACTGTACGAATTTATAAATTCATAATTTCATATATTCTAGGAAAATTGTGTAGAGATTTTATTAGAATTTTTCTTTCCACAGTGAAGATTGCCATTCTCAACTTTCTTTCTCCATCTTATTTTTAACTTTGTTTTTCTATTGCATGCTAGAGATTACAGTCTTCTCTATATTTTGGTTTTATTTCATACGCAGAATTTGAGTCTAATACAAAAAAGATGACAGACATGGTGATGAAAAGGATTTTGTTCAGAAAAATAACAAAGATCTAGGCATGCATAGACAGAGTACTTAAAAGAGAAGGCCCCAATAATTATGCAGGCAGTAAATACAAATTTTCTTCTGCACTTTGTGGTAAAACATTAGCAATTTCTTGAGCTGAGGATTCATGCTTCAGAGTGAAAAATCCATACAGGACAGAAGATATGGTTGCTCCTTAACTCTGGAGACCTGGAAAGGCCTGATTGGGGAGGGAGAAGGCTAATTTAGAGAACTAATTTAGAGAATTTTAAATTAGCATTATTTTGCCATTTGTGTCAGGCATAAGCCACTTTTTGTAATGTCGGGATCAGTTCAGGCAATATAGAGCTCCTGAATGGTTCTGTGACATGTAGAGCTGGTGATGAAGTCAGAATTTGACTTTCAGCCCTGTGCATTTTCTATGTCATTTGGATAGTTTCTGAGAAGACTTAGGATGGTGGCAGAAGGACAAAATGACCTCAGTCTCAGCCTCTGAGGAGTTATCTGGTAGATGGTTCTTAGATCAGTGCCCAGTGGATATCTTTGTGTAAAGACAAATTCTGGGGAGGTGGGTGCCAAGAGAGACTATGTGAACCAAAAAATATTCCCAACCACACTTGTTGGATAACATTGGGTTGTCCTTGTTCCTTCTGCAGAGAACTTAGGTTTATCAAGCCACTCCCACGACAGCATACACAATTCCATCAAGCACTAATAATCCTATGTTGCTTTTCTCCTTCCTTTAGGTCATTTGTAGGGCTCAGTCATGTCCTTTTTCTGTATAGACACAGGAAGACAGTTGATGCTATGCTTCTGTAACATGAAAGTTAAGTGACTCCAAAATAATATTTACCCCTGGGCATCTATATTTACTTACACTTCAGTTGCCCTTAGTTCTCAGCATTCCCAAAAGCAGGGTCCCGATGAAGGGACTGGATAGACCCAGGGAAAGCTGTAAGCTACTCTGGCATCAGGAAGGGACAGACTAAGCACCATAAGTATAATAAGTTAGGAGCACAGTCGTGGAACAAACTCTGTCATGACCCAAAAAGAAATAACTGAATAAGGATCCTGCCTGGGTTGGGAAAGATTAACCTGGGACCTCAGTACTGTGGTCCGGGATATATAGTGAGATATCCCCAGGAAGAGCCAACCTTTAAGCTTAATATATCTCTTACTGTGTTCATACAAAATGATAGAAATATTTTAAGTAGTAAATTTACTAGGATTTTTTAAAAGGATTTCTAGCTGAGAAAGGGAGAAAGTAGTACATCCTAGATGGAATTCCGCCCTTGAGCAGATCTTCTAGTAATCTGGAGTGCTGAACCCTCAGATGAGATTTTGTGCTGGAGTTAATCTTCACTGCTCTGAAGAAGTGGCTTTACCTCTGTTTGTTGTTATGACAATGTTTAACCCCACCTATGTGTATCCCACCCTTTATGATTGCTGTATAACTATGCTGTAAGGAAAGAAGAGACTTGGGACTTTGAGGACTTTTAGGATTTAGAGAGAAGATGATAATAAGGAAGAGGATATAATGAAGTAGAGGACTTTGAGATCTATGAGGAGACTAGGATGATGGAATTATGATGACTGGGACTACACCAAACTACAACTATGATCAGACTATGCTGGGAAGGAGAGAGAAATAAACTGACTACCGACCATCCTGGGGCCCTGCTTCTCTGTTACCCTGGTCCTTCAACTGTCCGCCGCTGTGGACCATCTAGGGGAACGTTTCTTGGCCACTGAATGCTTGAATCCCACATAGGTGCCCACGTCTTTTTCTTTGAAACTCACACACATTAACTTTCAATTTGCCTCTAGAGAATTTATCAATGTGCCTTATTTTCCAAGTTTATTCATTTCCACAGCATGTACTGAAAGTTGACATGCTTTGAAGACTGAACATCTCTCATTGCAAAGACCCTGAGTATTGTGTGAAACATTTAAGAATTACATCTCCTTTATTTCTTTCATTTTATCGCCTTTTCTTCAACCCTTATTAAACCTTAACTTACCCTTAAAGTGTTTCAGGAGTTTCCTAAGTAGTCACTTGTCCAGTACAGTTTTTTTTTAATTTCTAATTCATAATTGCTGGTATTTTAGGAGCATCTTTTGATCATAAATGGAACCCTTTATCCAAAAGCATTTTTAATAATAATGATAAATCCAAGAGGATTTAGCATCTCAGTCCTTTACACAGTATCTAAAACTTTTCTCTATTTTGGATGTGTGTGTGTGTGTGTGTGTGTGTGTATTGTTGTATTTCACCGTTAAGCCCTTTTTTTTTATTGGTAACACTCAGAGATGCACAGGGATTACTACTGGCTCTGTGCTCAGGAATTACCCTGGCGGTGCTTGGGGGAACATACTGGGAATCGAACCTGGGTTGGCTGAGTGCAAGGCAAATGCCCTACCTGCTGTGCCCCATTAATACTCCAGCCCCTATTAAGCTCTTCTATGGGATTACTAACATGTTGTTGAAAGTTGAGACTTGTGTGCTTGTATATGTGTGTGCATTATATACATGTATGTATATATATGCATATGCATATATATTTTGATGTTATGGGGCGTTGTTCTTTGACCCTCTGTTTCAAGCATTTAAACCAGAAACAAATTCTTGCTGGTCCAATCTTGGGATCTGTTTTTCTGTTGCTCTCTCTCCCCTCTGTTCTCACCACTCCCAGACTCTCCCAAGTTACATCAAACATTACATTTTCAACATGCCTGTCTAGAAGCTTTTCTTCTGTGAATATTTTTCTGAGACCCCTCTCTGCCCCCCCCATGTTAATTTCTCTCCTGAGTCTCAGTTTGTTTCAGCCAATTTCTCCTTGATTCATTAGTATAATTTCTCTATTACATTCCAAGTTCACCCTATATTTCCAGTACTTTAGCTATCAATATCACCAAAGTTTATCTGCGGGGGGGGGGGGATTACAATAAATGATTGTGCTTAGTACATGGTTTTGGGTTTTGGACCACACCCAGTGGCACTCTGTGGCTATTCCTAGCACTGTGCTAGGGCTGTGGTCACCATAACCACATGTAAGGCAGGTGACTTATCATCTGTACTATCTCTTAGACCCCTTAATAAATTTTTTTCAATGAATGATTCAAATTGATATAAGCACGTAGACAGGGAAAGGCCCTTGGCAATAAAACTTAAGTCAACAGAACTTCTGGGAGGAAAATTCTAAGACTGTGGATACAGAAAACAGACTTGATAAGACCTTCACCAGACCCTGAGGAGGTTGGACCCCATGAAGTTCCTCAAATCCTCGGACCTCTCCCTTAATCTGATTAAAATGTGATCCAGCCCCGAGAAGACTCCAGAACTTCCAGATCAAGACAACTGGAGAAGAGCCTATAAAAGACACTTTGAACAAAGGAAGGGTGCACATATGCTGCCCAAGCCTGTGTGCTGCTTGTGCCCTCATGGCCGAGCACATGTGGTGCCTGAGCACATGTGTCACCCACATCTCCCCTCTTGAGATGTGTATGCTTTCCTATCTAATGCTGGGATGTGTGTAGGGGCGCTCCCTCCACCCTTGGAGAAGCCTGAATTCTCTCTTGAGCAATTACTCTGTCTCTCTAACTTTTCATTCTCTCCCACTTTCTCTGCCTCCTTCCCTTCAAAAAATGCTCCAAATAAAATCTGTTTTACTTCACTGTTTGTCTACTCCTGAAATTCTTTTCTGTGAGCGAGACAAGAACCCAGTAACCCTGGGTCCTGGGTGAGATAACTCTGGAGAAAATGACTATCTTTCTCCTCCCAACTCATGTGAGCCACCCGTGGGGTCCACCAGCATCAAAATCAAACCATCCCACATGATTTAGAAGCATTGGCACTAGAGTGTATTGAATCTATTGACTCCTAAGAAACTTTTGTTAATAACCATGATTGACCTTAGGTGCCAGATAGATTTGCTTTCTGATTCAGGTAACAAAATATCTCTCTCATCCTGAGCAAGTCATATTGACATTCTGTGTCCCAATTTCTTTTTTTTTTAAATTTTTATTAGTGAAACACCATGAGGTACAGTTGTAGACTTACAAATTTTTGTGCTTGGATCTCGGTCATACCACGATCAAATACCCATCCCTCCACCAGTGCCCATTTTCCACCACCAGGATAATATCCCTCCCCCCCATCCCCCCCATCCCCCCCTGCCACTGTGGCAGGGCATTTCCTTTTATTTTCTCTCTCCTTTTGGGTGTTGTGATCAGCAAAAGAGGCATTGAGTGGCAAACATGTTTAGTCCAGTCTACTTTCAACCTGCATCTCCCCTCCTGGGAGGATCCTCCAAACACCCTCCATTTGGTGCTCCCTTCTCTATCTGAACTGTCCTTTCCCCTAGAATACCCGGCTGGCCTCTGTGTCCCAATTTCTTAACAGTAAATATTGGGTCAGGCTAGTGTCATACAGAGTGGGCAATGCTGAGAGACCTGGAGAAGGGCACACTGGACTCTTGCCTCTTTCTCTTTTGTTACCTAGAACAAGTTCTTTATATTCCTTTCCTTTCTTTCTTGTAAATTGGGAGCAAAATACTTACTTCACTAGGCAAGATTATTAAGTGTTAGGATAAAAATAAGTTTATAAAGGATTGAGCACATAGTGGGCAGAGAATTTACTTAATTTCTTTTCCTTTCCCCTGAAAATTGCATCTACCTTGCCATTCATGAAGAGCTATTTATGAAGATATTCATAGAATATGAAATGATATGCAAGGGTCAGAGTGATAATAAAGTGGGTAGGGCATTTTCCTAGCACATAGCCAACCAGGGTTTGATCCTTGGCATCCCGTATAATCTCCCAAGCACTGCCAGGAGTAATTCCTGAGTGCAGAACCAGGAGTAACTCCTGAGCATTGCCGGGTGTGACCCAAAAGAAAAAAAAATTACAATATGTACAATAGAGGGATAGCTTTTTTAGAGCCAAGTTACGTTTTTTATTGCAATAAACTAATATGGGGCTGGAGCAATAGCACAGCAGGTAGGGCATTTGCCTTGCATGCGGCTAACTTGGCCGACCCTAGTTCAATTCCTCTGTCCCTCTCGGAGAGCCTGGCAAGCAACCGAGAGTATCTCGCCCACATGGCAAAGCCTGGCAAGCTATCCGTGACATATTTGATATGCTAAACACAGTAACAACAAGTCTCACAATGGAGATGTTACTGGGCCCGCTCAAGTAAATCGATGAACAATGGGAGGACAGTGCTACAGTGCTAAACGTTATGAATTAACCAAGGTAACCAGGGACTTCAACATTAGGTCAATGGGTTTTGAAGTAGGGTTGGCTCAAGATTGAAGGTAGAAGAGTCATGAGCAATGAATTCCAGAGCAAACAGAGAAGATGATGCTCTTTTTAAAAACTCTGTGATTTTAAGAGAAATTGGAGTTAAAAAATCATGAGTTTAGGGGCTGGAGAGGTAGCACAGCAGGTAAGGCGTTTGCCTTGCACGCAAACAACCCGGGTTTGATTCCCAGCATCCCATATGGTCCACTGAGCACCGCCAGGAGTAACTCCTGAGTGCAGAGCCAGGAGTAACCCCTGTGCATTGCCAGGTGTGACCCAAAAAGCAAAAACAAAACAAAACAAAACAAAAACATGAGTTTAAAAAATTGAGTACTAATTTTTAAAAAGTTTTTGGGTCACACCTGGAGATGCTCAGGGGTTACTCCTGGCTCTATACTCAGGAATTACTCCAGGTGGGATCAGGAGACCATATGGAATGCCAGGGATCGAATCCAGGCTGGATTCTATTTCTCCAGCTCTAAGTACCCATTTTCATGGGAAATTATAATCCCTTATGTCAAACTCTAAACTGGATCAAAATTACACTTAGATTCAGATTTATTATCCCACCAAGTATAGCTGTTTTTCTTTTATCAAGCTGATATCATTTGACTCCCTCTTAACTAATTTTTCTGCTTTCTTAGTGTTTAACATTTGCTTCATGTTTTTTATTACTAAAGTTCTCTACCATTTCTGCAATACCTTCTATACTGAGTATATTTTTAATAGTCTATTCATGTAAAATCACAATATATTGCATGCTTTGACAGTTCAGTATACTTACCCAAGTTCTTCAGCATCCAATAAAGAAGCTAAGCCATCTGACTGAGTAGCTGACCCCCCAGCTTAAATGATGCTACAGAGATATTGTGTTGTATGGTGAGGCTCTTCTGAAGGTCAGAGTTCAATGTCTTCTCTTAATCTTCATGTTGGAAAGGACAGAGTCAGAGACTCATGTCATTATGGCTTTGCTGCTTGTCCCAAAAAAGTCCCTCAGGTCCAAGCCTGATATAAGAATTAGCAAAGGGAATTTTATGGTACGTGAGCATGGAAATAGAATGGACATGATTCTAATAATGTTGGAGTTCCAGAGGGAGTTATTAAAGTTTCAAGTCATTATGGTAAGCATGAAAGTCTGCACACACACGTGCTTGTAGACATGTATGTTCACACACATAGGGAAATAGACACCACTATAATTCTCAAAGTTTTGCAATCCTTTAGAAGATATAAATCTGTCTATTCTGTGAGTGTTTTTGAGAAATGTCAACAGAAATCTGTAATGTTCTATGACCACTTAATGCCAATAAGAGCAAGATATTTGTGGTAGCAAAAACAGGTCCCTCCAAGTCTTCGATATAACTATGATAAGCACCACTTAAAAAAACATCAGCCTGGAAAGATAGTACAGAAGTTAATGAGCTTACTTTGCTTACCTCGGTTCAATCTCCAGTACTGCGTATGGTCCCCCAAGTACTGCTAGGAGTGATGTCTCTACACAGAGTGAACAGTAAACCCAGTTCACTTCTAAGTGTGATACCCAAAGAAAAATGTAAACAAAACAACACTTTCAGTGTATATCAAGATATTCAGTATACCTTTGGATTAAATTTTTTTGTGGGTAAACAATTAAGAAAAATATATTATAAATTCTTGGGGCAAATACATTTTTTTGTTCATTTATCATTGGTTAAGAAACCATAGAATTCCACAGGCAAAGGAGTTTGAGAAACACTGGCCTATGATTATGAACCTTGCACCATCTCTCTGAGTTACCTACTGAGTGCTTTGTGCCCAAATATTCACTGTATCACTGTATCACTGTCATCCTATTGTTCATCGATTTGCTCGAGTAGGTGCCAGTAACGTATCCATTTGTCCCAGTCCTGAGATTTTAGCAGTCTCTCCTTATTCCTCCTTCCCAAAGCTGCGGTATTGGAGGCTCTTTCAGGGTCAGGGGAATGAAGTCCATTATAGTTACTGTTTTTGGCATATCGAATATTTCACGGGTAGCTTGCCAGGCACTGCTGTGTGGGCGGGATACTCTTGGTAGCTTGCCAAGCTCTTCAAGAGGGACAGAGGCTTTTTGGGGGACAATAGAGGTCACAATAGTTCATTACAAATAATATGCAAACACCCACCCAACCCGCGAGCATCTTCCCACCTCAATAAGAGGGAAGTGTGTGAACCTTGTACTATCTCTCTGAGTCAGGTTGTTGTATTTCATTCTGGGGACATTAGCACTGAATAGCACTGTCCACCCATTGTTCATCAATTTGCTCGAGCGGGCCCAGTAATGTCTCCATTGTGAGACTCGTTGTTACCGTGTTCGGCATATCGAATACGCTACGGGTATCTTGCTAGGCTTTGCCAGGCTTAGTATTTTACACCTCTCTTTTGAATTTTTTTTTACCGGTGAGATACTCTCGGTAGCTTGCCGGGCTCTCCAAGAGGGGCGGAGGAATCGCAGAGGAATCTAACCTGGTTCGGCTGGCCAGCAAACGCCCTACCACTGTGCTATCGTTCCAGCCCCTGGGGCCATTAAAGGCTGTATATAAGAGAATACAAGCAAGTATGTTAAAACCAAACACATGGTGCTGCTTTAGGTACATCAGTGGGTACATCAGCCCACTGAAGTACCTAAAGCCCAAATATTATAATCTTATAATATAAATTAGTATATATTGTATCACTGGAGCGGTAGCACAGCTGGTAGGGGATTTGCCTTGCACATGGCTGACCCTGGTTTGATTCCTCCGTCCCTCTTGGAGAGCCTGGCAAGCTACCGAGAGTATCCTGCCCGCTCAGCACAGCCTGGCAAGCTCCCCATGGCATATTCTATATGCCAAAAACAGTAACAACAAGTCTCACAATGGAGACGTTACTGGTGCCCGCTCGAGCAAATTGGTGAACAATGGGAGGACAGTGCCACAGTGCCATATATTGTATATATATTAATATATAATTGCAATCTTAAACAAGTTGTTACCTGGGTTGCAATTTTCTGAGCATTTTTACACCTCTCTTTTGAATTTTTTTTAATGCCTTGGAAATTAGGGGGAATTTGAGTTGATTGTAGAAAGCACAATGATTTATTTTCTTTCTGCCTATATGCAATATTTCTTTTGGGGGAGAAGTGGATTACAGCATAGAGCCAGGAGCTATTTCTAAATGACACTGCATATGATGTGTTTTTTTTCTCTTTTGGTACACAAAATAAGTCTTGGGTGTGTGAAAAGTTATTTCTCAGTTAATTGAAAAAAATACAAACTTGTCTTGAATTATTTATGCTTAATAGATATGCTTAATTGGAAAGGTCGGACTACAGTGAATCTCACAAAGACAATGTTTATGAGAAACAGTCTCATTCCTGATGTTCCATTTGCTCTCAACGGAACGAACATCTCTGAACATCTCTGAACATCTCTGCAACAGTCATGTGTATCTAGGTCGAGAAGTCGACATGATGAATGACCTGGCACCTGAGTTGCTCAGGAGGAAGAGAGTGGCTTGGAACGCCTTCAAGAGCGTCAAAGAAATAGCTAAGAGGACAAAGAACCTCCAGCTCTGGGCACATGTCTTCGATTCCTCTGTTCTTCCTGCATTAACATATGCCTCAGAGACCTGGGCCCTATGAAAACAGGATGAGAACGCTATTCGGGTCTTCCAAAGAGGAATCAAAAGAGCTATGCTTGGAGTATCATGCCTCACTCAAATGAGAGAAAGAATCCGGAGTTCCAACTTCCGTCGACGATCAAGAATCAGGGATGCTGTCTCATTTGCCAAGGCATCAAAAATCAGATGGGCTGGACACATAATGAGATTTGGAGACGACTGCTGGACTAGAGCCATTACTGACTGAATTCCACAGGATGTCAAAAGACTGCATGGCTGCCCACCTACGAGATGGTCAGACTTCTTTGTCAAGACCCTGAATGATCGGTTTGAGGCTCTTCGTGTTTCTAGAACGAACAGACGCCATTGGGCTACAGTAGCATGGGACAGGGACGAATGGAGACATTACTGGCGCCCACTCGAGCAAATCGATGAGTAACGGAATATCAAGTGACCAAGTGATCTATGCTTACACAAACAAAAACTACAGTTTTACTCTGATTCTAAAAGTCCCGGAGTGGAACAGAATGAGTTAACAGAGGAAAGGTAGATTCGGGTTATCATATAGGAAATTGGTCGTGGTATTGTGCAGATTACATTAAAATTGTACAAGAATTTTAACATTTAATTTTATTTATTCATTTTTGTTTTCAGCACCAAAAATTGAACCTAGGGCCTCATACATATTTGTGTTCTATTGCTTAGCAAAATTCTTAGACATTGTACAGTTACTTTTGAGATTAATTTAGTGAGAAAAGTCTTTAGAACAATTTTGATGATAGGATATATTTGGTTCATGAATATATTTTTCCATGATTGTATCTGGCTTCACACAACTGAATATAGTCCCTTGAGCTAAATGGTGAAATATACTAAAGATATATTTAGTATATTTAATATTCTAAAGACCTAGATTCAGGCCTGAAAGATAGTTTAGTGTGTAGGGTATTGGCCTTGCAGTGACCGACTCAGTTTGATAACTAGCACCCCATATGGTCCCTGGAGGACTTTCAGTTGTGATCCCTGAGTGCAGAGTCAGGAGTAAACCCTAAACATAGCCAGGTGTGACCTCAAACAAAACAAGACAAAACAAAAAATATTCTAGACTCAAATGATTAAAATTCAGGAGAGATTTGTACAATTTTACTGGAAATAATAGAGGCATTCCAGAGAGTGTGTAGAAAATACATTTATATTCTACATTTGTGCATATTAGAAATAGAGGCATATGTACTAGGAAACATTGACTCTATACCTGATTAATACCAGAAGTGAGTCTAACAACTACCTCCCGGTCAACATTTACCACCTTTGACTCTCAGGACAATCTTGTGAGATGTCCATATGACAGGTATTAAAACTAAAAGGAGATACACTTGTATGAGATTACAGATAATATCAACATAGCATTTAGGTAATTCATTTCAATCTTATGTCCCATATGTCTCTCAGTTTCCCACCAGTCCAAGAACTCCTGTTAATCAGTCTCATCACTTTCATTTCTTTTCTTTGTAGGCCACCCTAGGTCGTTCTCAGGGGATCATGCAGTGTTAGGGATAGAACTGCAGACTCTTGCATACCAGCACTTCCTCCAGCCCCTCAAGCTATTTTCCAAGCCCTCAGCTCTTCCTTTTGTTCCAATAGTCTCTGGAGTGGAGCTGATGACCATGAGAACCTATAAATTCGATGGTGGTGAAAAGATCTAGTTGTCCTTTACCATTAGGCTAGCAAGTGCAAACAAATCAGATCAGAGCTCCAGCTCACCCCAGTTTACTGTTCTCAGAGGGCCCAAGCTTCCTGTGTATTCGCTTCATGGCTGACTTCATCTCTTTATTCCTCAGGGTGTAGATCATGGGGTTCAGCATGGGCGTGATGACTGTGTTATTAATGGATACGGCTGTATCCATGGGCAGTGTAGTAAAGGGCCGGCAGTAGATATACACGCAAGGCACGAAGTGAAGCGTCACCACCAGGATGTGGGAGGTGCATGTCGACAGAGCCTTCTTCCGGCCCTCCCCGGAATGCGACCTCAGCATTATGAGGATGACAGTATAGGACCCTAAGAGCAGGAGGAACCATAGCAGGGTCACCAGCCCATTGTTAGAAATCATGAGAAGCTCCAGAGTAGAGGTGTTGGTACAGGCCAGTTTGATAACTTGGGGTACATCGCAGTAGAAGGCATCCAAGAGGTTGGGACCGCAGAATGGGAGGGGCAACATCAGAATTATTTGGACAATGGAATGCAAGCCTCCACCCACCCAGGAAGCCACCACCAAGCCTAACCACACCTCTCGTCTCATGATTGTCACATAGTGCAAGGGCCTGGAGATGGCCAGATATCTGTCAAAGGCCATGACGGAGAGGAAGAAAATATCTGCCCCACCGGCAAAGTGGAAAAAGAAAATCTGTGCCATGCAGCCATTGTAAGAGATGGACTTCCTCTGTGATAAAAGATCCCCCAGGAACTTGGGAACGGTGATGGATGAAAACACAATGTCCAGAACTGATTTGTTCCGCAGGAGAAAGTACATGGGAGTGTGGAGGTGGGTCTCACAGGTGATGGTCACCACAATGAGGGCATTGCCCAGCAGAGTTGTGATATACACAGCAAGGAAGACCACAAACAAGAAAAACTCCAATTCCCGGAAGCGAGTGAGTTCAACGAAGACAAATTCCTTCACATGGCTGTGGTTGCTCTGACCCATGACGGGTCCCAACCGCTTCCAGGTCTACCGGTCTACCTTGGGAGGAGAGACGCTGGAGTTAGGACTATGGTGCTATGGGCTGGCAACCTCACTTGTCTGCTTTTGTTTGGTTTTTATTTTTGGGCCACACCTGGAGGTGCTCAGGATTTACTCCTGGCTCTGTGCTCAGGGATCACTTCTGGTAGAGCTCAGGGGACTATAGGGGATGCTGAGGATTAAAATCAGGTCAGCTGCATGCTAGGCAAGCGCCCTCCCCACTTGTACCATTCCTCCAGCCCCACTTGTCTGCTTTTGAGGAGGCTGTCTCAAACATTTAGATCCTCACAACTCTTTGGAAAAATCAGGCTAGTGGCTTCCTTTTGTGATCTGAAAAAAAAAATCATCCTGATGATTCTTGTTTCATATTGTAACTTCTCTGGGGTGTTGGGAAAGATTGCCACACTCCCATGCTTGTAGCCTGCTTAGAGGAAGATAGAAGCACTACAACATGAGTTTCCTTCTGTCCTAGGAGAGCCATTTCAGAGGATGCAAAACTTTATCATCTACTAAAGGTTTGCATCTGCAACATCTCCTCATCTTTTGATTTTCATGGTAATGTTGTGGAGTCAATAACAGTGGTTGTGGTTAATTCTGGGTCAGATAGGACAAACCAAATCTTAGAGTTATGAGATTTGCCTCCATTTACATATTTGCAACGTCAACAATTAGCAAATCAATGATTCAAACCCAAGTTACTTTTCTGACTCGACAGACTCCTCTTTTTTTTTTTTTAAATAATGTAGTGATAAGGTAGGGCTGGAGCAATAGCACAGCACGTAGGGCGTTTGCTTGCATGGGGCTGACCTGGCCGACCCGAGTTCGATTCCTCCGCACCTCTCGGAGAGCCCGGCAAGCTACCAAGAGTATCTCGCCCACATGGCAAAGCCTGGCAAGCTACCTGTGACATATTCAATATGCCAAACACAGTAACAACTAAATCTCACAATGGAGACATGACTGGACCCGCTCAAACAAATCGATGAACAACGGGAGTACAGTGCTACAGTGCTACAGGAATACTGCTATTTGTTCAGCCATTCATTAAGCTAGTTGAATTGGACATGAACTCTAGATTACTTTTTTTTTAAAAAATTGTATCATCGTGTGAGATAGAGTTGACAAAGCTTTCATGTTTGAGATTCAGCCATACAATGATCGGACACCCATCCCTCCACCAGTGCACACTTTCCATCATCCATATCCCAGTCCTCACCCTGCTGGTATGATAGACAATTTCCCCAATACTCTTGCTCTAATTTTGGGCATGATATGTTGCTCAAAATTTCCCACTGCCATTCAAGCCTACCCGCCAGGGGCAGACGCTAGATAATTTATTTTCCATTGCTCATTTTGAATATCATAAGAGCTCACATGGCCGTGATTGTAAATGTAAATTTCTAGATTGTAAATGATTGGGTTCCAGAGACATCTCTGTATGGCACTAATCCATTTTGGGATTAAATTGGGGCCAGATTCTTCTCTGATTTTCTGTTAAGACCCTTGAAGTCTTTTTTATTTATTTTTTTTAACCTCTGAGTTTACTCTTGACAAGACCTGGAACCACTAGGGCTACTCCTGGGGATGCTTGGAGTGGGGGACAAGGGTTTGGGGTGCTGGGGATAAAACTCTGGGAATCTCACATGCCAGAAGTGTATTCTACTACTGGAGCCACATCCTCGGCCCTAAGCCATCTTCTTAACTTGCCCTCAGCTGGGACCGTCCACTTCTTTCTTTGATGAATAGGGCACTATTAGCAGTTTTACTAGTCTTAGCAAAAATTAGTTTAGCAAGAAGTTCCTACCCTGATATCTGATCTCTTCCCCACCTGTGGCATCTAGCTCCTTTACATCTAATTTAAGAGAAAATTATATATAGAGAAAAATGCTATTAGAGCTAGTTAAGAACTCCTCTGTCCTGATCTATATACTCTGACTAATATTTTATCTACTGCTCACTCAACTCATGGCTTATAAATACCACTTGTGTCGGAGTTGAAAACAGTCTTTCTTTGCCATCATGCCAGTCTTAATCCTTACTGTAACCTTCTAGAGTATAATCTGTCCTGTCATATTTTTTGTTTGTTTGTTTGGTTTAGGGGTCACAGGGAGCTGTGATCAGGGCTTACTTCTACCTCTGAGCTCAGGAGTCATTCCTGGTGGTGCTCAGGGAACCAAGGATGAACCTGGGTCAGCTGTGTGCAAGGCAAACATTTTCCCTGCTGTACTATCTCTCCTGCCCCTGTCATGTCATTTTGTTCTTTTCTTTTCTTCTTCTTCTTTTTTTTTTTTTTGCTTTTTGGGTCACGCCCAGTGATGCTCAGGGGTTACTCCTGGCTTTTGCACTCAGGAATTACTCCTGGCTGTGCTTGGGGGACCATATGGGATGCTGGGGATTGAACCCAGGTCAACTGCATGCAAGGCAAACGCCCCACCCTCTGTACTATCACTCTGACCCCCTTGCCATTTCTTTCTTTCTTTCTTTCTTTCTTTCTTTCTTTCTTTCTTTCTTTCTTTCTTTCTTTCTTATTGTTTCGTCTCACTGTTTTTAAGAATCCAGGGAATAATTGTTCTTTAACTGTCTCAAAAGTTTTTCTACCATGCCAATTTACAGAAAGACTGGAGTTTATATCAGAATTATGATGGGTAAATAAACAAACAAATAATTATTTGAGTAGCCTGGCTATTTATTCCTCATCTAGTCTCTTAAAGGGTTTAATGGGTTGGGTTTGTTGCTCAGTGGTAGACCAGTTGCATGTGTAAAGCTCTAAGTTTGATTCCTCACACTGCTAAAATAAAGAGAAAAAGAAAGAAAGGAAGAAAAGAATAAATACTTTATCACTACCCCTTCCTGCACTTTGAGAAATTTATACTTCACTTGTGCCTTCTTTGTACTTGCAGAGTCTAAAGCTGCAATCTTATAGTTAATCTACCAAAGTGCCGTACCCACTGTGCTATTTGGCCCTGCTTTGTCTCTCCTGTACTTAAAAACATACATATTGTTTAATTTCCTAGTCTTTATTTTTTAAGTGTAATCTCATAAAATTCTTATTACATTAAAAAATTGTTGTTTACCTTTCTACTCTACGTCTTTTGACTGATGTAAAATCTCCCTAATCTTTTGTTGAAATGTGAAGAGTAAATACATTTGTTAGTAAGACAGAGACCGGTTTGCAGAGGTGCTACTGAGAGTATCCCGCCTGTATGGCAGAGCCTGGCAAACTCCCCGTGGTGTATTCGATATGTCAAAAACAGTAACAACAAGTCTCACAATGGAGAAGTTACTGGTGCCCGCTCGAGCAAATTGATGAATAACAGGAGGACTGTGCTGTGCTGCAGGAGTTTTGCAATAGAGGAGAATATTGCACTTCTCCAAAGAGTTTTAGACTTGACCAAAAAAAAAATAAAATTTTTACTTCAGAAACTTTGAAAATAAGGAAAACCCCAAAATAAGCAACAAACTTGGTAAATTTAATATAAAAAAATGCAAAATGTAAATAGACTATGCTTGTGATGTCTAAAGGGTTCTTATCATCTAGTAAGAAGCCTGAAGACAGCATTCCAGATTGCAAAGCAAATGCTCTCAAGAGCACAGAATTATTTCCAATGCAAAATCAAGAATATGCATTCTGTTGCTTGGAAACAATGAGAAAAGATATGATAGTAAATAAAAAATATAAAGAAGTAGGCAGACAGTTTTAAAACAAAATTGGTTCATAATTATAAAGATAGTTGGCCAGGCAACATATAAAAATCATCAATCACAATATCAATTAAGGAAATACACATTAAAATTGTACTGAGTTATTACTTTTCTAGGATATAGGCCAGTAGTGAAAGATACATTATGTATATTATTCAAAGAGTGACATCAGGAAAAAGATATCTTCACTTATTCACTTATAGACAATAATAAAGATCTTATACTTAATTATTATTGAGTATAAGACAAAACTCACAATGTGCAAATTTAGAAATCAGGAATCTTTACAAATTCTATTTTAGAAATTTATACAAAGGACTTAATAAGCTAAACAACCAATGTCACATATACAAAGAAAGTTCTTAAGGTTTAGTAAGAAGAAATTAGAAGCTAAGTCTGATTTAAAAATGATTTCAACAGTTTTTGCATAAAATTGAACAATTTGGTATTTGGAACAATTTGTTATTTGGAGGCATTCAAGCTGACAATGTAGAACTTTACATGTAGACTGACAATAAATACTCCCTTTAAGCAAAAGTTTGAACAATAAATATATCATACAGTGTTGTTATGGGAAAAATTATATCCTTGGAAGAAATCTGGAAAGATGTATATTGCAATAGTGGTATCTATTATCTGTGAGAAATTGGATTTTAGAAAATATGTCTTAAAATTATTTAAGACATGTACTGTGTCTTAACATTATTTAAGACATGTATTATGTATTGTGTCCAGTTTATAAAAATGTTTTAAAATAGTTTCTAATCTTGAAAGTCAAAAAACAGACATACTTTTTATTTGTTTGTTTTACAATTTGAAATAGAAGTTTTACTCCATGGTTTGTAAACTCTGACATGCCTCTTTTATTTTTCTTTCCTCTTTAAAATTGTCCTAATAAATGTGACTTAGGGAAGAAATGTGGGTGGGGAAGACAGTTCTAACTTCTTTTGGTATATTATGGCTCTATGAGGCATTTGCCAGAAGCATTGGCCAGAGGCACGCAGTGGAGAACCTGGGGGCAGCCAAATCAGAGTTTGGAAACTAAGGTAGAACTGTTCTGTTGTTGTTGAATCACTGCGAGATAGTTACAAAGCTTTCATGTTTGAGTTTCAGTCATACAACGATTGAACACTCATCCCTCCACCAGTGCACATTTTCCACCACCAATGTCCCCAGTATTCCCCCCACCCACCATCCCTACCCCTGCCTCTATGGCAGACAATTTTCTTCTTTCTCTCTACTTTTGGGCATTATGGTTTACAATACAGATACTGAGAGGATATCACGTTTGGTCCTTTACCAACTTTCAGCACACTTCTCCGATCCAGAACGATCCCTCCAACCATCATTGACTTAGTGATCCCTTCTCTATTCCAGCTGCCTTTCCCCCAGCACATGAGGCAGGCTGTCAATCATGGAACAATATTCCTGGCTAAGGTAGAACTCTTGACTTCTAGTTTGCATTACATGATTCCCCTTGCTTTTCAGATCAATCACCTTCAAAGTTCTAGACTACCAAGCAAACTACCAAGCCAGGGTGGAATGAGAGCCTTTCTAGTTTGTAATCCCAGGGTTTTATTATGGCACCTAATGACCGTTTGCTTGAAAGCATGACCTTTAGACTATTCCAAGTTTAAAATGTTGACTCTTTTCCTTTGAGCATTTTAGCCTCTGAACATTTTAGCTGTTAAGAAACCTTTTCCACGGAAAAGGGCATCAGAAAGCTTGTTGTTCAGTTGGATTTTTCTTATGATGCTTTTTTTTTTTTTAGGAATTACTCCTGGTGTTGCTCATATAGGATGTAGGGGATTGAACCCAGGTTGACCCCATGCAAGGCAAGACCCTACCCACTGTCCTATTGCTCCAGCCTCATAACCTCTCATTTTTACTGCCTATTGTCTTCTGCTTCTATCCAAATGTAATCTCCTTCAAGATAGTTACTTACAGACTTTGTATCTCCCTCTTTCTACTTTGCACATATCAATTATTCAAAATTATTTTGCATCAGCGAATGAACAAATGGATAGTCAATATCTGATATGGAGTAGCTGTTTGAACAGTACTTATTCATTATACCATCTCTAGTCTCTTCTTAAACTTCCTGGTGTCCTTAAATTCATTCTTGTTTCTATATGTTGGCTAAGTGACAATTCATATGAGAATCCCTTGTAAATGACAAAGTGTTATGTAAACATAAAGAATTAATATCATTGTAAAACGAGTGTCATATAATTATTTCTCTCCCTGTAACTCAATTTCTAAAATGCCTTTATGACTTGGTTGTAAAATGATACTTTCCAGTTTTTGAAAAATGATTGATGTATAACCACTGTATGAGTTGAATGTACATTCATGCATGGTACTTTCATTTACATTTGTTGTAAAACTACGACCATATTCACAATAGCCTTAGTTAAGACTCATCTCTCATACAGGTACAATCGAAACAAATAAAGGAAAAAAGCAGGAAAAAATTTCTTTTGATAAGAATTCTCAAATTATACATTAATTATATTAATAACATTTAGATACATTATTCAGCTTGTGTTAGCTATGTTTATTACACCACTAGTACTTATTTGTGTTATAATTGAAAGTTTAAGCTAGTTTTTATCAGAAAGGGAGTGTGCCAGACTTATACCCCTACACTTTGTAGGTGCCCAATGAATGTTTATAAATTGAGTTTAATATTAAAATTTGACCTAATTTGAAGTAGAATATTTTACATAAGGAAGAGAATGTCTCCATCAATCCAAGACTTTCAGTTTACTCTAACTGACAGATGCTTAGAGAATTGCACTTGGATATTTTACTTTTCAGGGACTGTATCAAAGTCATTATATTATCAAAATCATTATATTATCAAAGTCATAAAATTCTAAGTGTGTTAGCCTAAAGTTGACTCCAAGTGTGTCTTTCAATACCTCCACCTACCTTTGCTTACAAAGGTGAGTCTGTCGGGTTCCCCATCTTCACTTCCGGGTCCCCTTTGAACCCAAACACAATATATGCTTCTCTCTCAGACAATGAGTTGAAAGTCTGATATAGTAATCAGCATAGGGAATAGTGTTAGATAGTTGTTGGAAACGTAATTTCAATGGAGAAGTTGGCGGTTGTAGATGCAATGGGAGTTATTAAAAAGTTAATAGGCAGCATGAATATATTTTGGGATTTTCCATTTATCTTTCTGTGATTGCTTTTTAGTTTAATTACACTGTGGTCTATGCATATGTTTTGTATGATTTGTGAAAGTGTGCCCTCTGGCACAGAGTGATCTTGTTGAACTTTCTACATGAGTTTGAGAAGAATGTGCATTCTTAATGTTGTTGGATGAAATGCACTATAAAATCAATTAGATCCAGTTGATTACTGATATTATTTAATTCAGATTATACTTTTTACTCAATACTTACATATTGGATTTCTCAGTGAGAGATATTCAAGTTACCACTGATCACACTGGCTTGTCTATTTCTCTTCTATTTCTACTAGTTTCTTCCTCCCATACTCCATCCTAACACTTTGTTAAGTGTTAGAACACAATTGTTAACTCTCAGAGAATTGATCATTTTATTGTTACATTACTTAGCTACCGAGAGTATCCTGCCCACATGGCAGAGCCTGGCAAACTCCCCATGACATATTCAATATGCCAAACACAGTAATAAGTCTCACAATGAAGACGTTACGGGGCCCGCTCGAGCAAATTGATGAACAACGGGTGGACAGTGCTACAGTGCTACTTAGACTTGCTTCTTAAAATTGAAAATATAATTCATTTTAGGATTACACAAAATAAACTGACATTTTTTTTTTCTTTTCGCTTTTTGCATCACACCTGATGATGCACAGGGGTTACTCCTGGCTCATGTACTCAGGAATCACTCCTTGGTGGTGCTTGGGGAAGCATATGAGATGCTGCGAATCGAACTCGGGTTGGCCATGTGCAAGTCAAATGCCCAACCCGCTGTACTATCGCTCCAGCCCCGAGTTGACAATTTTATATGAAACAAAATAAGCATTACATCGAGTCATTTTTCTATCTATTCTTAGCATTTTTTCAAATTTGCATAAAAATTTTTTTTTAATTTTTTTTAATTTATTTATTGAATCACTGTGGGAAAGGTTACAAAGCTTTCAGGTTTATGTCTCAGTCATGCAAATATCAAACACATTTCCCTTTACCAATACTTATTTTTTACCATGAAGAACCCCAATAAAACCCCACCCCTCACCCCTCCCCGTCCCTGTGAGGCAGATGAATTCTAGTTAACACTCTATCTGCTTTGATTAGATTCATTGTTTCAATAAAAGATTCACCACTATTATTTAGAGTTTACCCCCCCCCCCCCAAATCAGACATGCTGAAAAAGCATTGTGAAGTGATTTGCTTTCTACGGCTGGGTTCAAGAATTAAATGTTGGTTTTGGGTTTCTGCTCTTTTACCTATTGACCCTGGAAGTATTTCTACTGAAAGTCAGATAGTTAAGAAATTGGTTTCTGTGTTCTGGAGTCGTGGCCGTGCTGGAGAGCCGCTCGCGGCGGGCAACCGGTGGCCTCGGTAGGGCGTGAAGGGCGGAGCGAAACGCCCCCCGACCCATGAGGTTCTAGTCGCCCCCACACTCGCGGCTCATACCTGCTGTCCACAAGGCTCCCATGTGGCCGCCATCTTTCTTTCCAGAGAGGAGAGGGTGAATGGGGCAACACCCTTTCCCCTCCGGCAGACTTGATGGCCTGGATCAATGCATAGTCCGTTCACTTTTCTGCTCCAAGCTGCTGGGTTCTGCATTAAGTCCTTGTGCTTCTGGGGCCGTGGCCGTGCTGGAGAGCCGCTCGCGGGGGGCAACTGGTGACCTCGGTAGGGCGTGAAGGACGGACCAGAAAGCCCCCCTTCCCATGAGGTTTTAGTCGCCCCCACACCCCCGGCTCATACCTGCTGTCCACAAGGCTCCCATGTGGCCGCCATCTTTCTTTCCAGAGGGAGGAGGGTGGAAGGGAGCAACACCCTTTCCCCTCTGGGCAGAAATGATTGCCTGGATTAACGCATAGTCCTTTCACTTTTCTGCTCCAAGCTGCTGGGTTCTGCATTAGGTCGTTGTGCTTCTGGGGCTGTGGCCGTGCTGGAGAGCCGCTCGTGGGGGCAACTGGTGGCCTCGGTAGGGCGTGAAGGGCGGAGCGAAACGCCCCCCGACCCATGAGGTTTTAGTCGCCCCCACTCCCCCGGCTCATACCTGCTGTCCACAAGGCTCCCATGTGGCCGCCATCTTTCTTTCCAGAGAGGAGAGGGCGAATGGGGCAACACCCTTTCCCCTCCGGCAGACTTGATGGCCTGGATCAATGCATAGTCCGTTCACTTTTCTGCTCCAAGCTGCTGGGTTCTGCATTAAGTCCTTGTGCTTCTGGGGCCGTGGCTGTGCTGGAGAGCCGCTCGTGGGGGGCAACTGGTGACCTCGGTAGGGCGTGAAGGACGGACCAGAACGCCCCCCTTCCCATGAGGTTTTAGTCGCCCCCACACTCCCGGCTCATACCTGCTGTCCACAAGGCTCCCATGTGGCCGCCATCTTTCTTTCCAGAGAGGAGAGGGCGAAAAATTTGCATAAAATATCTTGTCTAGGGGCTTCATGTTATAAACTAAGTCTTTGTAGCTTAAATATTTCATATTTGGGTATTTGTACCTTTTGATTCTCTTCATTCTTTGGTTTTCAAACTTTTGTTAGCATTCGGTACTGCTTTTTTTTTTTTTTTTGTCTTTTTGAGTCACACCTGGGAGCGCAGGGATTACTCCTGGCTCTGCACTCAGGAATTATTCCTGGTGGTGCTCAGGGGACCATATGGGATGCCGGGGATCGATCCCAGGTCAGTCACATGCAAGGCAAAAACGCCTTCCCCGCTATACTATACTCCGACCCAGTATTGCCTTATAAAGCATATCTTTTTAAGAGAAAAAAATTTTTCCACATTATTTTCATTTCTTTGAATGTTATGAAAGTTGAATTGTTATTAAAGTACAATAGTTTTCCTTTTGATTGATTTAGCCCTGGGTTAAGAATTATATATAATTCCAGGGGTATAATTTTATATACCCCTTTCAATATGTCCAATCCTTACTATATCCATTGCCAAAGTTCTAGTCCTTCTACAGAAATGAGCCCTATACTTCTTCCCATCCCTCCTCTCCCCATTTCCCTCTGGTACCTATCATAGTTTTTAAAAAGTCTAGGAGTTAGTTTTTGCTGTTTTTCTTTTTTCCGGCTCATTTGCTTTAGTAACTAATATTAAATATATTAGTAAAACCATTTGATAATAACTTTCTTTTCCCTACTTTTTTTAGTATAATCACCTCAGACTCTAACCATTTTGTCCCCAAAGACATGAATAAAGAAACTATGGCTATATATGCTCAGTGGAATAGTACTCTGATAGGATAAAATTGTACCATTTGGGGCACGCTTTTTTTTTTTTTAATCTTGGGCACACCCAACAATATTCAGGGTTACTCCTGGCTCTGTACTCGGAAATTACTCCTCATGATGCTCGAGAGACCCTAATGGGATGCTGGTGATTGAACCTCCATATTGGCTATGGGCAAGGCAAATGTCATACCTGTTGTATTCTCTTCACTCAATATTTTAATTTTTAAAGCGCATTAATTCACTTACTTGGAATGTGTTTTATTTTGTTCATTTCACATTTTTGAAGTCACCTGAATATATTTTGAATCTAGGAGAAGATAATTAAGTGAAATCATTTGACCTCTGCTCAAAAACATTAAATGTGTTTTAGAAAATGTTTCTATAAGCTGTTGTTAATATTTCACAAAATCACCCTATATTTGACTGAAGTTAAGATAGGCTCTAATTTTTAAGAAGAAGGAGTTAAATTTAAGAGATGAAAACTTTCTGAGAGGGAGAAAGCTAATGTCCACAGGGCATTTTATTCTGAAAACAGGATACTTGTGATACAATGATATCTTCCTTCTTTGTCTGTGATTAAAAAGGCTGAAGAGAGTTTGGAGGAGATGTATTTGTTTTTATGTTAGAGCCAGAGATTTATTTCTTAGATTAGGAAAGTTGGTGCTTTGATATCCAAAGAAGAAATAAACTCATAAAATATAGAAATATGGCAACATGCCTTTCACTGTGATTAATCATTTTTTGCATGGGTTTAAATAAGTTACATCTAGATACAGCAACAATGGAAAACAACTGATGATTTTTGAATAGGGTTTTTTATTTGTATCAATGTCTGGTGTCTGTTTTTCTTTTCAATGATTTATAGTGGTATACTTATGGTAATCAGTATTGCCAGTTTTTAAGATTGATATTGATAGTTTAATTAAAATGTCTTAAAAATTTAAAGAGGCTCTTGGATTCCTGAATGTATATGATGTATGTGATGTAGATCTGATCACAATCAATCAATCACAACCATCCTGTTATTCGTCAATTGCCTCAAGCAGGCCCCAGTAACGTCTCCTTCATCCTAGCCCTGAGATTTTTTTAAAAAAAAGTGCCATATTCAAGGCTCTTTCAGAGCCAGGAGAATGAGACCCTTCATTGTTACTGGTATTTGGCATATTGGGTACGTCATGGGGAGTTGGCCAGACTCTGCCGTGTGGGCAGGTTACATTCGGTAGTCTGCCAGTTTTTCCAAAGTAGGACTGAGATGATATTTACGGCCGCATGCTTCTGGGAGCTGAGTTTTATAGTCTCTGAGTCTTGGCCGTTGATGGGATTACACGGTGCCAGGGGGCCAGTTGGTGGGTGTGACCCCCGCCTACTGGAATTTGGAGGATCTGGGTGGAGGATGCTCAGCCCTGATCCGATCTGAGGTGGCTTGGAGATCTGACAAGAAACTGAAAAAGCCAGGACAACTGGGACAGATTATTTTTCCCTCTCGCTGTGCTTATCTATTCTCTTCCAGGTATGAAGGAAAAATTCTATTTGCATGAATGATTAGACTAAGTTTGCATATTTGAATATTCTTTAGACCAGATATCAATGGGAAAATAAATGTGATGGGAAGGGGACAGAAACACAAAGGGTTGGGAGAGACTAGCAGAAAAGGTTGTATTGGGCATGACAGCTCCATGGTAAGTGCCTTCCATAAAGGAGTAATAGCATGAGCATCTGGCATATATCTTCCTGATCTAAAGGCACATGATACTCCATGAGAGTCAGCAAGTGCTAATCTATTCAGGTGAAGAAAAACTTCACAAGAGCAATTTGCTTAGATAAGAGAAAGCAGGAAGAACTCAGAGAGTGGGGATCAAAAGGGAGAATGAACTGTGAAATGTAACCAGGAGCCAGATATAGAAGAAGTAAGGTAAAGGTAAAGGTAAAGGCCCTCCCGTTGATCATCGATTTGCTCGAGCGGGCCCAGTAACGTCTCCATTGGAGACTTTGTTGTTACTGTGTCTGGCATATCGAATACTCTCGGTAGCTTGCCAGGCTCTCCGATAGAAGTAGTAGAGCTAAAATCTAGGAGACACTTAATGAAGAAGTTCAGGTGATGGATGGTACTTTTGGATAAAAAATGTTGAAACGCCTACATAAATGAGATAAAGAAAAAAAGGGTAATGTCCTTCAATATGTGCTTAGCAAATGATTTAGTTATGATTGTGGGAATCCGAAGGGGGAAATTGTGGAGACAGAATTTATGGTGAGGGAGTAGACATCTTGTTCTTGCAATTTACCTCAACTATACGTAATATATTTCTCTGGGTCTTGCTGTATGTCATAAATAAAAGTTAGATACTTGTTCAACTTTAGGAATCTTGGTTGTTGCATGAGGAAGGCAACATTTGAGAAAAGCATGAATTCTGAAGTCTGGAGAACTTGGATCTAAATCAGAGTCCTGCCCTTATTACCTTCATAAACAGTCAATTTTCTTCACTCTTACCTTTCTTCTTCATTTGTAACAGAGACAGGGCTATGTGCCTCCCAGCACTATTAATTAATTTAATAACTTTTGTATCTGATGCATATTAGTACCCAATCAAAGGAGGTTGTATAAATCTTTAAGACAGCAGCCATGGGACAGACATAGAAAGATTGCACTCATCTGTGGAATATAAAGTAAGAGAATTGGGAAACCAACACCCAAGAATAGCAGAGATAAGAACCAGGAGGTTTGCTCCATGGCTTGGAAGCTGGCCTCACATGCTGGTGGAAGAGGCAGCTCAGATAGAGATGGGAACACCAAGTAAAGGGTGTTTGGAGGGCCCACTCGGAATGGGAGGTGTGTGCCAAAAGGAGACTATAGACTGAACATGATGGCCATTCAATACTTGCATTGCAGACCACAACACTCTAAAGGAGAGAGAGAGAGTAAAAGGGAATGCACCTGCCATGGGTGGTGGGGGGGGAAGAATGTGGGGATGGGAGGGACACTGGGAACATTGGTAGTGGAGAATGGGCACTGGTGGAGGGATAGGTACTTGATAATTGTATGACTGAAACATAAGCACGAAAGTTTGTAAGTCTACAACAGTACCTCATGGTGATTCATTAAAAAATGAAAAAAAAAGACAGCAGCCACTTTGTAACAGTAGGAGATAAGGAAAATAATGAATACATTCTCTCTAACAATGACCACCATGAGAAAATTCATCAGTTGACTAAGGATGCAAGACAGGTAGGAAGACACAGAAGAAATGGTTGGTCAAGTCAAGGGAGTTGTTATTGTGCTATTTGGGAGAAAAAAAGCTATCCTAGGAAGTTATTAAAAAGTAATCTCTTATTTCTTCTGAGTTCCTGTCAATAGACAAGCAACCATAAGGGATGGTGGCAGTTGAAACCTGTATTTTCAAATATGCACACAAAAAAGTCTCCCTTGCTTAAACTCAAGGTAGAGGTAGATGCCACGGGTGATTTAAGTCTCTGGAAGTTTGGAGAACTAGGCTTTCAGTGACAAACTAAGAGAACACTTTCTTCTTCTCTAGCACCTTCCGTAAGGCATCTTTGATCTCTTTGTTCCTCAAACTGTAAATAAGAGGGTTCAACATGGGGATCACCAGTGAATAGAATACAGAGACCACTTTGTCCCTGCCAAAAGAGTAGCTGGAGCTGGGTCTCAGGTACATGAAAAGGGCTGTCCCAAACAAGAGTGTCACCACCATCAGGTGGGAGGCACATGTGTTGAAGGCTTTCCTTCGGCCCTCCACTGAGCGGATCTTCAAGACAGCAGACACAATGTAAGTGTAGGAGACAAGGAGGATGACAAATGAGGTCCCTCCAACAATGACCACCACGAGAAAGTTCACCACCTGACTGACGAAGATGTCAGAGCAAGCCAGTGCCAGGACTGGAGGGAGGTCACAGAAGAAATGGTTGATGATGTTGGGTCCACAGAAGTCAAGTCGAAATATGGAGCTGGCCTGGATCAGGGAACTTAAGAAACCACCAACATATGCCCCAACCACCATGCGTGTACAGAGGCCTGGGGACATGATGACAGTGTAGAGCAGGGGGCTGGAGATGGCGGCATAGCGGTCATATGCCATAGCAGTGAGCAGGAAGCACTCAGTGAGACCCATGCCGACAAAGAAGAAGAACTGAGCAGCACAGCCCAAGAATGAGATAGTCTTCTGCTTCTGGAAGAAGTCCGTAAGCATCTTGGGTGCCACGGTAGAAGAGTAACAGATGTCAATAAAGGACAAGTTGCTGAGGAAAAAGTACATGGGTGTGTGCAGACGAGTGTCGCCTCTGATCAGAAAGATGAGGGCCAGGTTCCAGGCCACAGTCACCAGATAGATGCTGAGAAAGGTCACAAAGAGGATGATCTGGATTTCTGGGTGGTCTGCAAATCCCAAGAGGATAAACATGGTTACTGAGGAGCTGTTTCGGGCCTTCTCTGTGGACATGTTCCTCATGAACCACAAGGACAAGATGCAGACCTGGAATGATAACAGTAACACACATTAGAGGAGGTGCCTGAAAGGAGGGCGGAGTATTATTATGGGGTACAGCTGTTTGCAAAGATCCCCTCTTGTCCTCTCAGAGGCAAGTGGAGCCACTGTTGTATTATCATTATTATTTATTTTATTTATTTATGTATTTATTTTTTTGCTTTTTGGATCACACCCAGTGATGCACAGGCATTATTTCTGGCTCTGCACTCAGGAATTACTCCCGGAGATACTCAGGGGACCATATGAGATATTGGGAATCGAACCTCAGTCAGTCACGTGCAAGGCAAACATCCTACCCGCTGTGCTATCACTCCAGCCCCTGTTATTATTTATTTTTGGGCCACAACTGGTGGTGCTCAGGGCTGATTCCTGGCTCTGCCAGGGATCACTCTTGGAGGATCATATAAGTTGTCAGAGTTTGAACCCCAGTTGGCCATGTGCAAGGCACGTGTCCTACCCTCTGTACTCTGTACAGCCCCAGAGCAATTCTTTTAAATGCATGTTTTATTTAATGTGATTATAATATAGTTGATTTGAGCTTATATTTTGAATTTAGACTCTTTGTGGCCAACACTTCCTTTATCACTTACTATCTATGTCACTGTGGGCCTGGTATCTAACAATTCTGGGCTTTCATTTCCTTAACTTTATTTTTTAATTTATTTTTGTCTGGTTTTTTTGGTCACACCTGGCTATACTCCTGGCTCTGAACTCTGAACTCCTACCCAAGCATACTACCTACTGTACTATCTCTCTGATCCAATTCCGTTCTTTTTAAAAGTCTGGCAAGACTCACATCACATATTTGTTTAAAGAATTTAGTTTATAAATTTCCTGACACACAAGAAGTCCCAAGTGAAAATTATCTCCAGAATAGTTTTGTGTGTTTCAGGTGAGCATATCATGTCCTGAGTTAACTATTTGTCTAAACTCTTTCAAGTTTTAATACTACAGTGGAGAAACCAAATAGAGGAATAAGGTTCAGTTATGCAGGTGTGAAAGAATCAGTAAGATAATTTTCAAGATATGTCGTCAATCTAAAGTATTAGATCAGAAGTTGCCGCCCATGAACAGCTTCTCTGCTCCTGAGTGGCCGTGATCCCAGAGGCACACAAACCAATCTCGGAGCCCAGCAGTTTCTGGCAGAAATGCTTCTGGACTGTGAACTAAGCTACGGTCCTGTGCTGCCTCGGGAGGGAAAAGGTGCTTGTCCCTCCTCTTTTTCCCCCTTGGCGGCAGCATGGTGACCACCATCTTTTAGAGCCTATTGGACAGAGTTATGAGCTTGCAGTGATGGGGTGCATGGGGCCTCTTGGGATGGGGAGGCAGAACCAGCCTTTCCCTCCACCTGGACGAAACCCTGAGTTGCCACCCATGAATGGCTCCTCTGCTCCTGAATGGCCATGATCCCAGAGTCACACAACCAATCTTGGAACCCAGCATCTTCTGGAAGAAATTCCTCTGGACTTAATTACTAAAATACCAGAAGTCCAAAAGCACATGGCCACAACATCAAGTGCTCCTCATTATCAGCAATAGAAATCAAATTATCTAATGATGCCTTTTCATCAAATCTGATTGTTGGGGAAAAATTCCAAATAATAATAGTGGGTCTTCTGTTCAAAAATTAAATGTAATCAAAGTAAAGAGAGAGTAAAGTGAAAATCATCTTCCATACAGGCAGGGGGAAGGGTGAGATGGGGGGTCTACTAGGGTTCTTGGTGGTGGAACATGTGCACTGGTGAAGGGATGGGTGTTTGATCATTGTATGACCAAGTCTTAAATCTGAAAGCTTTGTAACTGTTCTCACGGTGATCCAATTAAAAGAAAAGAAAAGAAAAGAAAAGGTTTCTCCATAAAAAAGTGTTAGATCACATGTGCATAGAAGGGCTAGCTGCCAACTATTCAGTCTGAATATACTAATGTAGTTCTAATCTCACATTTATCTTCAGTTCTAGCTCTCTAAGCTATTTAATTTTTAGGCACTGGATTTAGACTTCTTGGATTTAATTTGCTGCTTAATTTTCAAAAATCTGGGCAATGAATTTAGACTGCTTGGACTAAATTTGGGCTGGAGCAATAGCACAGCGGGTAGGGCATTTGCCTGGCACGTGCTGACCCGAGTTCAATTCCTCCACCCTTCTCAGAGAGTCCAGCAAGCTACTGAGAGTATCTCACCCGCACGGCAAAGACTGGCAAGCTACCCATGACGTATTTGATATGCCAAAAACAGTAACAGCAAGTCTCACAATCTGTTGTCAGACGTTACTGGTGTTGATGAACAATAGGAGGGCAGTGCAGTGCAGTGCAGTGCAGGATTAAATTTGGACTAAATTTCCAGCATTAGTTAAAAGATCTATGATCCTGGATGAGTGACTTGAATTCTATATGTTTCTCTGTAAAAGCAGAGATAGTAATAATACTTAACTGATCTCTATTCCTATCACCTATTTTCTTTCTCTCCTCTCATCTAGAGCCTTCATCTCTAATCTCTTTTAGAAATTCTTTTTTTTTAAAAAAATTTTTATTAGTGAAACACCATGAGTTACAGTTGTAGACTTACAAATTTTTGTGCTTCGGTTTCAGTTATACAATGATCGAGTGCCCATCCCTCCACCAGTGCACATTCTCCACCACCAATGATCCCAGTATCCTTCCCACTCCCCCATCCCTCCATCCCACCCCGCCTCTATGGCAGGACACTCCCTTTTGTTCTCTCTCGGAATTCTTGGTTTTCAGTAATTACTCTGTAAGTGTTCATTGCCCTTTAAGTCAAAACTACAAAGTATCCTCAATCAAATAATTAGAATTTTTAGTGTTTGAAACAATTGTCAAGATCAAGGACTAGATTCCATCCAATCTATATCGCTATGATTTTATTTTTAGACTTCCCCCTTTATACACATGTCAGTGTGCATGTGTGCATGTGTGTGTGTGTATGTGTATGTGTGTGTGTGTGAGTGTGTGTGTGTGTGTGTCTAGGGGTCAGGTCACACCCAGCTGTGCTCATGGCTTACTCCTGACTTTGAACTCAGAGATAATTCCTGGCTGGATCTGGAACACTGCATGCAGTGCCTGTGATTGAACCAGGATTGACCATGTGCAAAGCAAATACCTTATCACCAATGCTACCCTCTGGTCCAATAGAGAAATTTCTAACACCTCTTCCATCCTCTACATTGTCTCCAATCTACATAAATCAGAACATAGCCTATGGTGCTAGCAAGGTTTTGAAGCTGAGGTTTTTAAAGATAAAGAAGTCACCAGAATAAGTGAAGTCAGAGGATTGGTGGCTTACATTGAATGATTTTAGAAGCTACGGTATATAAGCATCATACCCAGGAGTGTTCAGAATTTTCTCCTGACTATATCTAGGAAATCACTTATTCTCTTTCTTTTCTTTTTTAAAAAAATTTTAATCACCCTGAGATACAGTTACAAAGCTTTCATGGTTGAGTTTCAGTTGTGCAATGATCAAACATCCATCCCTCCACCAGTGCACATTTTCTACCACCAAGGTCCCTAGTATCCCTCCCGCCATCCCCACCCCATCCTACCTCCTGCTTCTGTGGCAATCACCTTCCTTCTTACTCTTGCTCTACTTTTGGGCAGCAGGGATCACTTCTGATCACGGTAAGGACCCATATGCGGTGCCAAGAATTGAACCAGAATCAACCACCTGCAAGGCAGGAGTCTTAAACTCGGTACTGTCTCTCTGGTCCTGGAGCAGATTTTGATTCCTCTTCATTTCTTAACTCAAACAGTTTAGAAATCAATGAAATTACATTAGATACTTTCAATGCTATATACCTCTCGATATACAGTGAATCTCATAAATTTTATATTTTCAAGTAAGTAAGCTATTTTGTTAACTTTTCAGTTTTGATTTTGGGGTTACATCCAGTGATGTTCAGGGGTTATTCCTGGCTCTGAACTCAGGGATCATTCCTGGAAGTCTTGGGGGATCATATTGGGTGCTGGGGATCAAACTTGGGTTGGCCATGTGAAATGCTCTATACCCTCTGTACTATTGCTCTGGGGTCTCTATTTTTCTAATTTAAAAGAAAACCATGTGAAAAAATGGGCCAGAGCGGTAGTACAGTGATAAGTTGCTTGCTCTGCACACAGCTGACCTAGGTTCAATACTGGCACCACATATGGTCTCCCAAGCTCTACCAGGAGTGATCCCTGAGTCCAGAGCCAGGAGAAAGCCCTGAACACTGCCAGCCCCCAAACAAAAACACACAAAAAATAAAAAAATTGAGAACTTAAAGTGATTCAATCAATATATAATTGTGAAATACTCAACTCTAAAATCATGTGCAATTCCTGATCAATTTGAATAAAACTTTGAAAATGAAAAATATGAAATTTTATTTTATGGAATAGCAGCTCTTAACATTTTGGTGTATGCTTTTTATATGTATGTTAGTGTATACATGTGTGAGTGTTTGTATTATAGTACAAAAATCCTCTATAACTAAAACAAATAATTTAAGTTATACCAAATCATTAACTTCACAGATTGGGAATTAGTAATAACTCAAAGTCTTTTGAGGGGAGGGTTTTTGGTTCACGGTTCATTCAGCTGTTCTCAGGAGTTGTTCTCGGCTCTGTACCCAGGAGTGATTCCTCACGATGCTTGGTGGAGCATAAGTGGGTCTGGGGATTTGAACCAGAGTTGCCTCATGCAAGATAAGGGCTTACTTTCTGTATTATCTCTTTGGCCCCACCATTTCTCAAATTACCCTAAAAGATTCTTGCTCAATTTATAAGACCTTTTTCGTTTCAATATCATCAGTTTGTCATAAGTTAATTCATAAATGTCTGTAGTCAAGATCTCACTAAGCATCTTAACTTTCTTCTTGGAACTTGCACAGAGATACCCTTGAAATGAGGCTCTCCACTTCTTAGCTCCGGCTTAGCTTAGCTCTGAGCCCTCCAAATTTGAACAGTGGAGAGAATCACCACATCATCACTAGCTCAGAGTTTCAGACAATCTCTAACATTACTTCAAATCTAGTTAGCCAGAGTTCAGCTAATGTGCCCTTTCATATTAACGTAATGCAGTCTTCCCAGAATCAGAAGAGAATTCTTTTACTTTGAAAGCAAAGGACTCATGAGAGTATTTGACGTAACTTACTGCAGATATAGAGCTACATGAAGATACTGAGAATTAGAAAATACAATTCTACTGTACTTCTCACCCATTCTGTGTGATAGCATGAAATTTGTGATGGGATTCATGCTCATCTGGGGCACTTATGTTAATAAAAATGGGAGTTAGATAAGGGGGTTTTGTGTGTGTGTTATGTGGGGTTGGACGGTTGGCCCCACAGCTGGTAGTAATTGAGGGTTACTCACTGCTCTGGGGGCTGATATTGGTTATGCTTGGGAGATAATATCAAATAAGAGATTGAATCCGGGACTGCCACATGTGAAACATACTCTCCAGCTCTTTGGGGAATCTTCCTGGTCTGAGGATAAGGTAGTTTAGGAATCTAGGTAGACTTAAGGACAAGCTTGGTTCTTTTTTTGTTTTTGTGCCACACCCAGCAGTGCTCATGGGTTACTCTTGGATCTAGGCTCAGAGATCACTCCTAGAAGTGCTCAGGGAACCATATTGGATATCACAGATTGAACCCAGGTTGGCCACATGCAAGGCAAATGCCCTACCTGCTGTGCTCTCTCCAGCCTGGCTTGGTTCTAATGATGAATTTGCCACTTATCTGATGCATGTTAATTAACGCTGTTTAGTTTTTCTGAGTTTCATTTTCTACATTTATAAAACCAAGACATATAAAATTGAGTATGTTATAAAGTTGTTTGAGGATTGCTTATAACCATGCACAAAATGTTCTTTGGCCCAGAGATAAGATATTTGCTTAATAAATTAGGACTGTAAAAAATACTTGAAGATGTTTTATACACATTGGTGGAGAGTTGCTGATCTTGGTGGTAGGTTTGGAGTAGAAGAGTGAACGCCTGAAACTATGTTATTAAAAACGTTGTAAATAATTGTGCTTTAAAAAGTTATTTCTTTATAGAACTAAATATTATTTTGGGAATACTTAACTGGTTGGAGTGTGTTTATTTACAGAAATAAGGAGTTCACTGAAGGACCACATACATTTGTAAGAAGTGTTTAGGAAGAGGCTGGAGAGTTAGTACAGCAGCAGGTAGGGTGCTTGCCTTGCATGCAGCTGACCCATATTCTACCCTGGCACCTCAGATGGTCCCTTGAGACTGCCAGGAGTGGTGATCCCTGAGCACAGAGCCAGAAGTAAGCCCTGAGCACTCTCAGGTGTGGCCAAAACCCAAGAACCAACCACCACCACCACCAAAAAGAAGTGATAAGTAGTAAGGTTGGAGAATTTAATGTTCTTGATGAACATTAAAAAATTAACAAACATTTTAAAAAAAGCATCTGAAGTATGAATAATTAAATCATCTGAAATATGCTCATGAAGAGAGGCTTCTTCCATTGAGAGAGAAATTTTCAATCTTTCAACAAACCTGGGAGGTTGTTAGGGCTGAGTCTGGTCTCCTTTCCTACACCTATGATATAGGTGTGATCAACCCCAAGTTTACTCTGAAGAGTTAATGAAGGATATTTGAGAGGCACAAGCAACCTCATGAGATGAACTGATTCTGGAACTGCAACTTTGCGAACAGCAGCCTTCAAAAGCAGGGCGAGGCTATAACAATACAGTGATATTTATTAATCACCAAGCACAATATCTTTGGCATTAAAACACCTGCAGAGTTAATTTGTGGCTTACCTAGTTTAAGGGTAAAATAAAGTAAAATCACAAAGAAGATCTCAGCCCAATTATGGAGGCTTTTTTTTGTGTGTGTGTTTTCCGCCCATTCGTCCTAATCATTACATCATGACTCTTCCTCCTTTCACCTTTCAGGAACCCCGTGTCTTCAACATATCTTTCTCCTAAGTCTGTCTTTTATCTAAATGGTTAAATGATGGATAAAACTTAGAGTATCTCAACATCAAGTAAAAATTTATGGCACCAAGACGTTAATACAAGAGTTGAGATATGGGTGGTAAGAATTAGGGAGAAAGTACAGCAGGTATGTCTTGCTTTTCTTGCAGTTCAGAGCCCTAAGTACCACTGGGTGTGACCCCATACAAACAACACCCTTCCTCCAAAGAAAAACTCAACAAAACTAAGATTTTTGTGATGAGATTCAAGTTATTAGTTAGAAAAGAAAAGGAGTTTTTTTTTTTATAGCACAGGGTTTGCTGCAGTATTTGGAAAATCTGCTATGTAAAGTTGCAGTACCTACAGCTCTTCCAAATTCCTTTTTAGATTACTTCCCATATGGGGAGTTGGGGTTACGGGAATAGCACGTCCTACAGAAATTTCACTCCTTAATTCTCTTCCCCGTTGCAAGGTCTCAAACCTCATTCAGAAATTTCCTCCAAAGAGCAGTAAAGCGTAACCAGATTGAATTTTGGGAAACCCATATAAAATTGAGTAGTTCACTGAAGTAAAACTAGAAGCTGAAGTCCTTAGTCATCTGCATAGACTTGTGGTCTAGGGTGCTCTACAAAGTGAGACTGAATCTGGGCATAATAACAACAACAAAAAAAAGGATTCATGATTGTACTTACCCTGCACCTAGCGATCTGTTTTTCCTTTGCCTGGTACCTGTCTAGACTTCTTCCTTGGAAGGTATATAATCAGGTTTTAGCAACTACTTCCCAAACCCAAAGGGCTAACGAATTTACAGAGCAAACTTGAGACTGTTTTGCTCCTCCAAGTTCCAAGTATTCCCTTGCTGCACAGAATGTGTCCGAGGGCAGAAAAGTATAGGGACAATCTATCACAGAGAAGAGGAAGGCTGTAATATTTAAGAAACTCTTCTGATATTCTAATCACATTGGGATCATTTTGAAAGTATTTCAAGACCGGGAGGAGAGTGAATTTGACATCCTTGGAGATGTTTCATTACATTTGCCCTTGAGGGTCTTTTTTTAAACTAAGAAGGAATGTATCACCCAAACTTTACATATTTGTCATTAATTGATCTCTGGGGTGCTATGAAGAATATACCCTTTATGTATATGCTCTAAAGACAATGCTTATTAGACTCCATCCCAGTGGCTAGCTTTTCCAGTCCCCCTAGGTTTATCAAGATCTTTCTGGTAGTACATGAACAAACTTGGGCTAGCAATGGAACATGTACACTGGAGAATACCTACACTGTACAAGAAATTAAGATTTCTTATATGTACTATAACAACAATGGTAACAGTATGACATAATATATTAAGTATAAAACAACAAATATACATCTTACATATATACATATATGTGCAATTTTCCTACTCGTCATAGAATCTCTTTGGCTTTAAGTATTTTAAATGACTGGAAACAGTCTTGTTGAGCATCCATTGTGGGAATTGTAAAAGTAATTCATCCATTTCAAATTCTTCCACTGTATTAAGTACTTTATATCTGTTAGCTCACGAAATCCCCCAAAATTCCCCTCAAGGAGGAGGAAACTGTTGGAATTTGGAGAAACTAAGTAAGAGGTTCAAAATTTTACAGTTCGTAAAGAGTTGGTCCAATATTCAAACCCATAACTCTGTGCCCCCAAACCTTGCATTTGAGTTGTGGTTATATGCATCGAAACTCAATTGCACTAAATATGTTGATATGATTAATTATGTGCGTTGATTAGTGAATTTGTTATCTTTCCTTAGAAAACTATCTTGCTCTAGGAGAGAGACATTAGATACAGGGATTTTATCCTTAAAATTGTTTTACTTATTTTGATACAGCATAATAAAGTTCTAATGCAGGACATTGTTAAGGAGGGCCACATACAAATAAAAATAATTTGAGGCCAGACACTCAATAAAAGAAGAGCCATTAGTTCATGTGTTTGGAGACTGAGTGAAAAAAATAAAAGATTTGACTTAATTGTTTATTAAAGTAAGACTATTTGAGTCTTTTTTTAAAATGTAGGAGTACTGCTATTTATTCAGTCATTGATTAAGCTGATTGAATTGGGCATGAACTCCACATTACATTTGTTTTTTAATTGAATCACTGAGGTACAGTTACAAAGCTTTCATGGTCGAGATTCAGCTGTATAATGATCGAACACCCATTCCTCCATTAGTGCACACTTTTCAACATCAGTGTCCCCAGTATATCCACCCCCATCTCAGTCTTCACCCTGCCTTCATGGCAGGCAATTTCCCCAGTACTCTCTCTCTACTTTTGGGCATTGTGTTTTGCTTGAATTTTCCCGCCATCATTCAAGCCTGCCCGCCAGGGACAGATGCTAAATCATTTATTGTCAATTGCTCATTTTGAATATCATGGGTACTGTGACCACGTGCTTCTGCAATCCTAGATTATAAATGGTTGGGTTCCAGAGATATTTCTGTAGGGTACTAATCCATTCTGGGATTCAATTGGCATCTCTGGACCAGGGCTGTTGGTGTGCTAAGATGGTGTGATAGCCAGGCCCATGAGCAGGCAGGGAGCCGGGGAGGGACAGCCAGGTGCCTCTGCCACCATGCAGAATGGAGATTTAGTCCTGGAAACCGCATACCTGGATGTTGTTTGTAGAAACTCTTGGTCACTGGGATTCCATCTGGAGTAGGCAGGGAGAGTGCACCTGCTCCATCTGGGGTAGCCCCCTGATACTGACTCAGTTTGGGGCCCAGAAAGACCTCCGGCTCTGTGGTGTCTTCCATGACTCACTGCTGTGTCTCTGGCTTTTGGTCTCTGTTGAGATTTATTTATGGGTCTCTGAAGCAAGGCCAGTAATAGAGTTTACAGAGTGGTGCTGGAGTTGGCTTGTGGAGGTAACAGCCAGTGCTTCCATGTATATTGGGAAGTGTGGGGAGGTAGCCCACCCCAACTCCATGAAAGCCTGGAGATTTCAGTCACAAAACCCACATACCCGAATTTTCAGCCGATTATATCTCTGGTGAGGTCTGTCCTGAGATGGTGGAGTCAGGCCAGTGGTATGGAGGCAATTTTGGATTGTGGAAGCAAGAGGCTGCTGGGAGCTCTGCCTGGGCAGGCACAGGCCAACCTGGCCCCCTCCAATTCACCCCAGTCTGTTCAGCCATGTAAGGGTCCAAGATTAACTATAGCTTTTGATCTCTCTTGAAATTTATCTATGGGTCTCTGAAATAAGGCCAATAAATGAGCTTGTATAACTGAGCCAAAAGTGGTTTGTGTGCATGGCTCCCACATACCTAACTTTTCTCCATTTAACGTCTTGGTAAACTTGGTCCCAAGTTGTTGGGGTCCGTTCAAAGGCACAGTGGCAATTTTGGGGTTTCAGGAAGTCTGAAGGCACCATCAGACTATTGATGCACTAGCCTCAAAGGTACAAGTTGGCCTATTGGCGGCACCAAACACCCTACTTGAGCTTTTAAAGTAGCTACTGTAAGTAGTAAAAGACCCCCTCCCCCTCCCTTTTTTTTTTTAACTTCGTGGCTAAACAGAGAGAAAAAGTTATTTAAATTAGACAAAGAAAGAAATAAGAGTGAGAACATTGAGGTGAATCAGAGGAGTAGAATTCAAAGAAAAATATGGATAAGGAAAAATAATTGATTCATTCATTTCATAATTTATTATTAATGCATGTTACTTTTTTGTGAGGAGGGGGATCACAAATCTTAATCTTGGTTCTGAGCTCAAGAATCACTTCTGATAGGACTCAAGGGTGCTGGGGCAAGTTGGCTGCTTGCAGGGCCAATACCTTACCAGCCTTATTATTTCTCTGCCTCATAGAAGCAAATTTTCTATTAAATCTTTAATCTATTTTGAATTTACCTTTGCGTCTGGTGAAAGATAAGGGCACAGTTTAATTTCTTTGCATGTAGCTTTTCAGTTTTCTCTGAACCATTTGTTGAAGAGGTTGTCCTTTCTCCATTTTCAAATTTAGTTGTCATAAACTAATTTGTTTAAACATTTGGACTTTTAGTTAATGTCTCCACTACCCAGCCGCCACCACACTTCAGGACGCTTTCCGGATGCTCAGGCTGAGACTCACGCACAAGTGAAACCCCACAGAACCAGGTAAGCGGAACTCTGTGCCCTTGGACTCCAGACTCAACGGGACCTGGAAACAGAGATTCTCTGCCTGCTTCCACCAAACTCCAGCGTCCAAGGGCTTAAAACCAGAAGCCGCACCCTACCCTTCCTGTCTGCTTCCACCAACAGCTGGTGACCCAGGGATTTCACACAGAAGACACACTCTACCGATACCAGAGAAATACCTCATCAGCAGACCTCCACTACCTTCACTACCTCCACTACCCAGCTGCCACCACACTCCAGGACACTTTCTGGACCTCGCAGCCACTTTAGAACACTTAATACCCATCTTCCAAGATTATCAAACTATATTTGATAGGGTTCAAATATGGTTTGAACCATGGGAACACCTGCAAGGCGATTAGAGCCCCCCCTAAGAGCCTCTATCGCTCTCAGAGAGCCTGGCAAGCTACCGAAAATATCCGGCCCACACGACAGAGTCTGGCAAGCTACCCATGGCTTATTGATATACCAAAACCAGTAAATACAATGGTCTCATTCCTCTGACCCTGAAAGAGCCACCAATATGGCAGTGTTAACAAGGATGAATAAGGAGAGGCTGATAAAATCTCAAGGCTGAAGTAGGCTGCCAAAATGAAGAAGGACAAAATGACTGTCTGTACTTTCAATGCATGTATGCTGGCATTGGATGCATCCATTGAGGACCTGATCGTACAAGCGCAAAAGATCAAGTACAACATCATTGGTCTGACAGAGACGAGCAGACATCAATCACATCACACCGTTTTATTTTTCTTCTTATATTTATTGAATCGCTGTGGGAAAAGTTACAAAGCTTTCAGGTTTAAGTCTCGGTCATACAATGATCAAACACCTTTCCCTTCACCAGTATTCATTTTTCACCACCAAGGACCCCAATATACCCCCCTCCCACCCCTCCAAATGCCTGTGAGGCAGATGATTTCTACTTAACTCTTCTCTACATTGATTACATTCATTATTTCGACAAAAGATGCACCATTATTGTTTAGAACCCCCTCCCCCCAACAATCAGAATTGCTGAAAAGACATTGTGAAATACTTCGTTTTCTATAGCTGGTATGAGAATCATATAATGTCATATAATGATTTTGGATTTCTGCAAAGAGCCAGATAATTATGAGATTGGTTTCTGTGCGTCTGGTGTTATGGTTGAGCCACTCATGGGTGGCAACTCGTGACCTTGGTAGGGCGTGAAGGACGAGCCGGTACCGCCCTCCTTCCCATGAGACTGCAGTTGCCCCATCACTGCTGGCTCATACTTGGCTTTCCTATAAGCTCTGAGGTGGTGGCCACCTTGCTGCTGGGGGGGAAAAGGCAGAATGGAGCAACACCCTTCCCTCTCAGGGAGGCATGGAGCCGTAGTTTAATGCATGGTCCATTCACTTTTCTGCCACAAGCTGCTGGGCTCTGGATTAAGGTCTTTTTCCTCTGGAGCCATGGCCATGCCAGAGAGCTGCTCGTGGGGGGCAACAAGGACCTCGGTAGGGTGTGAAGGATGAGCCGGTACCACCTTCCTTCCCATGAGACTGCAGTTGCCCCACCATCGCCAGCTCATACCTGACTTTCCAATAAGCTCTGAGGCGGTGGCCACCTTGTATGCAGTCCAGATGAATTTCTGCCAAAAGCCGCTGGGTTTCAAGATTTGTTTCTGAGTCTCTGGGATCATGGCTGTTATTCTGCTTGATCAGAAGCCAGAGAGGCCATTCGTGGGTGGCGACGCAGGGTCTCGTTGGGGTGGAGAGGAAAGGGTCAGCTCCACCCCCCATCCCAAGAGGCCCCGCCTGTCTCGTCACTGTGGGCCCAAACCTGACTGTCCAATGGTCTCTGGAAGATGGCAGCCACTGAGCCGCCAACGGGGAGCAGGGAGAGGGACAACATCCTTTCTCCCCTGGGGTGGTCAGGTGCCAGTAACCCATTGCGGGAATCCAACACGTCTCTGCCAAAAGCCACTGGGTTCTGGGATTTGTCTCTGAGTCTCTGGGATCATGGCTATTAAGCAGTTCGATCAGGAACCAGAGAGGCCTTGATTCCAATTATATAGCTGAGCCGGAGGTGGTTTGTGGGTGTCTCCCATATACCTAATTTTTGGCCATTTACTTTCTTGGTAAACTTTGCCTCAAGTCTTTGGGGTCTGGCCAAAGGCACAGCAGCAACTTTGGGGTATATGAAAGTCTGACGGTGCTCTCAGGCTGCTGATGCACTCGCCTCACAGGTACAGATTGACCTGCTGGCTGCACCATACCCCCATGATGCCGTTTTTGATACTGGAGAAGAAATGTTCCTTGGAACATGCGAAAAAGAGGTGTCGGTGGTGTTGGTGTCCTTGTCAACACGAACTTGGCCATGAGCATTGATTCATTTGAATGCCTAACAACCCAAATCGGACGATTACACTTGAATAGATGTGGCTCACTGCCAGCAGTTTCTATCTTCATTGTGTTTGCACCAACATCCAATTATAATGAAGGAGAAATTGAGAAGCTCTACATGGAGCTGGAGAAGTTCTATAAAGAAGACCACACCTTCTACAAGATCATTGTCAGTGATTTTAATGCCAGGATAGGACTGAGAAGATCAAAGAACTCCACATTGGGTCCCATGGCCTAGAATGGAATGAACAAGGTGAGAGACTATCTGAGTTCATCATGTCAACCAAGACCATCCACGGTAACTCACAGTTCCAGAAGGCCGTATCTAAATGTTGGACATGGGAGTTTCCCAGTGTTCCACAACCTAATTGACCACATCATATTCAATTGATGGTTTTGCCTGACTGATGTTGCTGTTGTCCAAAAATTCCAAATGGGACAGACCACCATCTCCTTCGTGCAAAATTCTGCTTCACAGAGTGGGGAGAAAGGGCTGCAAAGTGTAAGAAGATAACTCCCAGAACGATCACCAACTGGGAGCTCTTTGGCACTATTGTGGCAGCATGGGAAGATGCCGTCGTTGACAACACTGACGAGGAATACAATCGGCTGCTTCAGCACCTCCATGATTGTGTGAGGAACACCGAGAGAGAGAGATAGCCCAAAAAGACGCCTGTCTTCAAAAACTCTTGAGCTCATTCGCCAACGTGGCTTGGCGCAAGCCTCAGGCAACCGCATGCGAATGTCTGAGCTCGTAAAGCAGTGCAGAGAAGCGATAAAGGAAGACCTCAAAGAGACAAGAGCAGCAGTGCTGGCAGATGCGGCAGAAGCTGGGAAAAGCATTCACAAAGCCTGCCTGTCCTTCGCCAACTACAAGACCAAGATGACTTCCCTCCGATGTCCTGATGGATCTATCACATCTTCCAGACGGGCAATGGAGACGATTATCCATGACTTATACACGAATCTCTTCAATAACCACGGCCACCTGCCCATATACCAAATTCCTCAGGATGGATATGTCATTCCCAACAGCTGAATTTCACAAAGACAATGTTTATGAGAAAAAGTCTCTTTCCTGACGTTCCATTTGCTCTCAATGGAATGAACATCTGAATGCAATAGTTATGTGTACCTAGGTCGAGAAGTCAACATGACGAATGACCTGGCACCTGAGTTGTGCAGGAGGAAGAGAGCGGCTTGGAATGCCTTCAAGAGTACTGAAGAAATAGCTAAGAGGATGAAGAACCTCTGGCTTTGGGCACATCTCTTTGATTCCACTGTTCTTCCTTCATTAACATACACCTCAGAGACCTGGCCCTATGCAAACAGGATGAGAATGCTATTCAGGTGTTCCAAAGAGGAGTCGAAAGAGCTATGCTTGGAGTATCACGCTTCACTCAAATGAGAGAAAGAATCCAGAGTTCCAACCTCCGTCGATGTTCAAGAATCAGAGACGCTGTCTCGTTTGCCAAAGCGTCAAAAATCAGATGGGCTGGACAGGCAATGCGATTTGGAGACGACCACTGGACTAGAGCCATTACTGACTGGATTCCACAGGACGTCAAAAGATTGTGTGACTGCCCACCTACGAGATGGTCAGACTTCTTCGTCAAGACCCTTAACGATCAGTTTGAGGCTCTTTGTGTTGCTAGAATGAGCAGATGCCATTGGTCTACATTAGCACGCGACAGGGATGAATGGAGACATTACTGCTGCCCGCTTGAGCAAATCAATGAGTAACGGGATGTCAAGTTATCAAGTGATCAAGTGATCAAGTTAATGTCTTGACTTCCTTGATAGTAATGGATATTGGATATATTCAAGTTCTTTTTCCTCTTTGGTCTTGGGAAGTTGTCAGACTAAAAATTTATGCACTTTTGGGGCTGGAGTGATAGCACAGCGGGTAGGGCATTTGCCTTGCATGCGACCCATCCGGGTTCGATTTCTAGCATTCCATATGGTACCCCAAGCACCACCAGGAGTAATTCCTGAGTACAGAACCAGCAGTAACCCCTGAGCATTGCTGGGTGTGACCCAAAAAGCAAAAAAAAATTTATGCACTTTTTTCTAGGTTGACTAATTTAGGGATAACATTGTTCATAGCAATCACATATGCTCTTTTGTATGTTTAACGTTTCTGTTGTAATTTCTCCCCTTTCATTTTTTTTTAATGTAAGAGTACTGTTATTTATTCAGCCACTGATTAGCTGATTGAATTGGGCATGAACTCCACCTTACTTTTTTTTCATAATTTAATTAATTAATTAATTAATCTTCTTATATTTATTTATTGAATCACTGTGGGAAAAGTTACTAAGCTTTGAGGTTTAAGTCTCAGTCAAATGATCAAACACCTCTCCCTTCACCAGTACTCATTTTCCACCACCAAGAACCCCAATATACCCCCCCCCCAACCTCTCCCAATGCCTGTGAGGCAGATGATTTCCACTTAGCTCTTCTCTACATTGATTACGTTCATTATTTTGACAAAAGGTGCATCATTATTGTTTAGAATTTCCCCCCAACAATCAGAATTTCTGAAAAGGCATTGTGAAATACTTTGTTTCTATAGCTGGTTATGAGAATCATATAATCTCGCGTGGCTGCAATAGGGGCCTCGTGATTTTGGATTTCTGCAAAGAGCCAGATAATTATGAGATTGATTTCTGTGCGTCTGGTTTTAAGGCTCTGCTGGAGAGCCGCTTGTGGGGAGCAACTTGTGACCTCGGTAGGGCATGAAGGACAAGCCGGTACCGTCCCCCTTCCCATGAGCTGCAGTTACCCCGTCACCGCCGGCTCATACCTGGATTTCTAATAAGCTCTGAGGCGGCAGCCACCTTGCTGCTGGGGGGCGGAAAAAGGCGGAAGGGAGCAACACCCTTTCCTTCCCTGGGAGGCATGGTACCATAGTTTAACACACGGTCCATTCACTTTTCTGCTGCAAGCTGCTGGGCTCTGGAGTAAGTCTTTTTGCTTTTGGAGCCATTTGGTGAGGCCCCACGTGTCTTGTCACTGCAGGCCCAAACCTGACTGTCCAGTGTCCTCTGGAGGGTGGTGGTCATTGGGCCACCAAAGGGAACAGGCCAAGGCACGAAACCTATTCCCACCTGGAGTGGCCCAGAGCCAGTAACCTACTGCAGGAAAAGGATGCATTTCTGTCAAAAGCCTTTGGGTTCCGAGATTCGTTTCTGAGTCTCTGGGATCATGGCCCTTAAGCATGGGATCATGGCCCTTAAGCAGTTGGATCAGGAACCAGATATATAGCTGATCCCTTTCATTCTTGATCCAATTTTTCAGGATTTTTTTCCTCTTTATTCCCTTTAGATTCTAGCTCGAGATATGTTAATCTTATGTATTCTTTTTAAAAAATCAGCTCTTGGCTTTCCAATAAGCTCTGAGGGTGCAGCAACCTTACTGCCGGTGGGAAAAAGGCGGAAGGGATCAATACCCTTTCCCTCCCGGGGAGGCATGGTGCCGTAGTTTAATTACGATAGACCTTTCATTGATCTATTGTATTGTGTTTAAGTATTAATTATTTTTTATTAAATCACTATGAGATACACAGTTACAAAGCTGTTCATGGTTCGGTTCCAGTTATACAATGTTTGAACACCCGTCCCTCCTCCAGTGTATATTTCTCCCCACCAATGCCCCCAGTTTCTTTCCCACCATCCCCCCTCTGCCTCCCCTCCCACCACTCAGCCTGCCTCTATGACAGGCACTTTTCTTCTTTCTCTCTCTCCTTTTGTGTGCTATGATTTGCAATATAGGTACTGAGAGGTTATCATATTTGTTCCTTTACCTACTTTCAGCATGCAGTTCTTAGCCAGAGTGATCATATAATTGATTTATATTAAACTTTTACTTTCCTCCTTATTCTTATTTTTTGGGGATCTCTTTATTGTTCTTTTTCTAATTTCTTGAGATATGAGTTTAAGTTATTGATTTGAATCAGTTCTTGTTTTCTGATGAATACCTGCATTGCTAGAAAATTCTTTTTTAGGGGAGAAGTACAAATACTGAACGTTCTCATTTAGTTGTATATAGAGTAACAAGACAAGGGACTGGAAGTCACCAAATACAGGCAAATCCTTGGACTTCAATTACAGAAATGTGAATGCCAAGAATAGAGGGGAAATGGTGTGGAGGGCAGGAGGCAGAGGAGGCTGACTAATGGTAATATAGGGGCAAAGGCCAGTGGCCTTGAACACTTTGGTGGTGTTGAAGTGAGGTAACTGCATATATTGAAATCATGAAAGCCAACACTATTTATAAATATCTGACCAAAACAATAATAATTAAAATTAGAAATTGAGTTTGCTAAGGAAGCAGGGTGCAGGGCTGCTTAGGCCAGTGGTAGAGGGACACTGACCCTGGGAGCTTGGGAATCTTAGGACATTTGTAGAGGGACACTAAGGAATTCTAGGACATTGTAGAGGGACACTGATCCTGGTGTTGGTTTCAGAGTTTGGAACATATATGAGAGGTTATAGACAGTTTGTTATTACTAACAACATGGTAATCACAGTATCTAAGAAAAATGTTACAAATATTCCTCTTAATATCGCTTTTATTTTGGTCCATCACTTCTGGTAGTTCATATCTTTATTTTCATTTATATCCAAGAACACTTTATTTCTTTTTGAATTTCCTCTTGAGACAATGATGTGTAGCTCATTAGGAGTTTGAGTCTTCCCCAATTTTTTTGTTTCTGGTTAATTTCTCTGATCAAAGCATTCTGGTCTGACAGGACACCTACTATGAATGACATTATCTTGATTTTTAGGTGTACTTGTTTTGTGACCCTGCATATGGTCTATCCTACAGAATGATTTGTGTGCACTGGAGAAGGTTTTGGGGGCTGGAGGACATGGTAAACATGTACTAAGCTCAAATTTTCCATTTTTTCATTTAGTGACACTGTTTCAGTATTAGTCCTATGACTGATCTATATAATGGCTTAGGGTAATACTGAAATCTACTACCTTTGTGCTCATATTGATATTTCCCTTCAGGTCTGTTAGAAGTTTTGTTCTGTATCTTAATGTGCCCTGATTTGTTATCATATCTGTTGATGAGTGCTAACTCTTCTGGATAAGGCATATCTTGACTATTAAATAGTGACCATCTTTCCCTTGCATTTCTTTTTTCAGTTTGAAGTCTATCTCTCTTTCTAAATACAAGTATATCTCACCGTCCCAGTCTTCTTTATTTATCTTATGTTTATCTTGATGGTTCAAGTGTGCCATTTCTAAGCAGCAGAAGGTCAAGTTTAATTTCCATTCCATCCAACTGCTCTGTGTCTTTTGATTGGTGAGGTTAGGCCATTGACACTAAATGAAAATTTGAAAGAAAGGTGTTACAGTCTGTGGCCTCTGTGGCGTGGGTTCTGAATATTAGTGTGATGTCTATTTCTTTGATCTTTCATTCACCTTCTACAAGAGTTCATTCAGTGTATCTGTAAGCTCTGTTTTAGTGTCCATGAACTTTTTTAAATGCTAATTGTCCATGAAATTATTTTTTATTTATTGTCTTTGTTTTTTGGGCTATACTGTGCAGTGCTCAGGGATAACTCCTAGAAGTGCTTAGGAAACCATATTCTTTTTAAAATTTTTAAAATAATTTTGTTGCGTCACTGTGAGACAATACTTACAAAGCTGTTCATGATCAGATTTCAGTCATACAATGATCCAACATAGGCAACCATATACCCTGCTGGAGATTAAACTGGGCTCAGCCTCATACAAGGAAAGCATCTTAAACCATGTGCTCCCTCTCTGACTCTGTCAGTGAAATTTTGTGTCATTCCTTTGAACTTGAATGATAGCCTACCAGATAAAATACTCTTGTTTGGGTGCCTATTTCATTCACTCATCACTTGACTTCCTGTTAGTCATCGATTTGCTCGAGCAGGCGCCAGTAACTTCTCCATTTGTCCCTGTTGCGTGCTAGTGTAGCCCAATGGCGTCTGTTCGTTTTAGGAACACAGAGCCTCCAAACGATCGTTCAGGATCTTGACGAAGAAGTCTGACCATCTGGTAGGTGGGCAGTCATGCGATCTTTTGATGTCCTATGGAATCCAGTCTGTAACGGCTCTAGTCCAGCTGTCATCTCCAAATCTCATTGCGTGTCCAGCCCATCTGATTTTTGACGCCTTGGCAAACGAGACAGCATCCCTGATTCTTGATTGTCGACAGAGGTGGGAACTCCGGATTCTTTCTCTCATTTGAGTGAAACGTGATACTCCAAGCATAGCTCTTTTTCTTCCTCTTTGGGAGGCCGGAATAGCATTCTCATCCTGTTTGCGTAGGGCCCAGGTGTATGTTAATGCAGGAAGAACAGTGGAATCGAAGAGATGTGCCCGGAGCCGGAGGTTCTTCATCCTCTTAGCTATTTCTTTGACGGTCTTGAAGGCATTCCAAGCCACTCTCTTCCTCCTGCACAACTCAGGTGTCAGGTCATTCATCATGTTGACTTCTCGACCTAGGTACACATAACTGTTGCATTCGGAGATGGTCGTTCCGTTGAGAGTGAATGGAGCATCAGGAACGAGGCTGTTTCTCATAAACATTGTCTTCATGAGATTCAGCTGAATGTTTTATAGCATTCCATCATACCATTTAGGGTTCATTTGAGAAATATGAATTTTAAAAAAATTTTTTTTTAATAGTTAAACACCATGAGGTACAGTTGTAGACTTACAAATTTTTGTGCTTGGGTTTCAGTTATACAATGATCGAGTAGCCATCCCTTGATCAGTGCCCATTCTCCACCACCAATGATCGCAGTATCCCTCCCACCTCCTTCCCCCCCCCCCCCAACCCCACCCCCGCCTCTGTGCAGGGCATTCCCTTTTGTTCTGGCTCTCCTTTTGGGTGCTGTGGTTTGCAAAAGAGGCATTGAGTGGCAATCATGTTCAGTCTAGAGTCTACTTTCAGCATGCATCTCCCATCCTGGGAGGATCCTCCCAACACCCTTTACTTGGTGTTCCCTTCTCTATCTGAGATGCCTTTTCCCCTAGCATGTGCAGCTGGCCTCCAAGCCATGGAGTGAACCTCCTCAGCTTATCTCAGCTATTCTTGGGTGTTAGTCTCCTATTTTGTTACTTTATATTCCCCGGATGAATGCAATCTTTCTATGTCTATCCCCCTCTTTCTGACTCAGAGAAATCTGAATTTTAAGGACTCCTCTTTGTAGATTATATTTTGTTTTGCTCTTGTTGCTCCCTAGATTAGTCAGCTAACTTTGGGTTTTGCCATTTAAATGACACTGTGTTTTAATGTTTTTTCCCCTTTGGGTTTATTCTGTTTGGAAGTTTTTACATGAAGGAGAATGAGTCACAATAAAAAGAGAGAAAAGATGGTCATGGTCCTGGTAATAAATTTCATAATGATAGTTGACATTCTTTAAGTGGTTTCCATGCATTAAGAACTGTGCTACTGACTGAGCGAGTGAAAACAGAGATAGACAAATGGGACTATCTTAAACTAAGAAACTTCTGCACCTCAAATGAAACAATGACCAAAATACAAAGAGAGTCTATAGAATGGGAAAGGATATTCACCGAATACACATCCTACAAGGGGTTGATATCAAGGATATATAAAGTACTGGTTGAACTCCACAAGAAGAAAACATCCAACCCCATAAAAAATGGGGCAACAAAATGAACAGAAACTTTCTCAAAGAGGAAATCCGAATGGCAAAAAGGCACGTGAGAAAATGGTCTACATTATTAATCATGAGGGAGATGCAGATCAAAGCCACAATGACATACGATCTCACTCCTCAGAGACTGGCCCACATCCAAAAGAACAAAAGCAACTGGTGCTGGCTCGGATGTGGAGAGAAAGGGACCCTCTTTCACTGCGGGTGGGAATGCCGACTGGTTCAGCACTTTTGGAAAACAGTATGGACGCTTTTCCAAAAATTAGAAATTGAGCTCCCATTTGACCCAGCAATACCACTCCTGGGAATATACCCCAGAGAGGCAAAAAAGTATAGTCGAAGTGACATCTACACTCATTTATTCATTGCAGCATAGCCAGAATCTGGAAAAAACCTGAATGCCCGAGAACAGATGACTGGTTAAAAAACTTTGGTACATCTACACAATGGAGTACTATGTAGCCTTTAGAAAAGATGAAGTCATGAAATTTACATACAAGTGGTACTACATGGAAAGTATCATGCTAAGCAAAATGAGTCAGAAAGAGAGGGATAGACATAGAAAGATTGCATTCATCCAGGGAACATAAAGTAACAAAATAGGAGACTAACATCCACGAATAGCCGAGATTAGTACCAGGAGGTTTACTCCATGGCTTGGAGGCCAGCCACACATGCTAGGGGAAAAGGCAGCTCAGATGGAGAAGGGAACACCAAGTAAAGGGTGTTGGGAGGATCCTCCCAGGATGGGAGATACATGCTGAAAGTGGACTCTAGACAGAACATGATTGCCACTCAATGCCTCTTTTGCAAACCACAGCACCCAAAAGGAGAGCCAGAACAAAAGGGAATGCCCTGCCACAGAGGCGGAGTGGGATGGGGGAGATGGGGGGTGGGAGGAATACTGGGATCCATGGTGGTAGAAAATGGGTACTGGTGGAGGGATTGGTATTTGATCATTGTATAATTGAAACCCAAGCACAAAAATTTGTAAGTCTACAACTGTACCTCATGGTGTTTCACTAATGAAAATTAAGAAAAAAAAAGAACTGTGCTAAAACTTTATTAGTCCCATCTCATTTATTATCAGAGCAATCTTTCTGAGGTAGGTAACACATCAATTTTACAAGTGAGGAAATTTATATCTGAAAGATTTAAAACGTTTTTATCAAATAAATAAGAAGGTCCAGAATTTGAACCCATATCTCTTTTGGAAATGGTTTTTATGTACTATATTACAGTGCAAGTCTTGGTCTCTTTGTGTACTGTTCATGTTCAACCTAGGACTTCTCAAGACAAAAGATTCCTCCCAATGCAAAAGGAAATTTTCTTGGACGCTGTCCAGGGAAAACTCAAGGGAGAAAGGACAAGGAACTGTAAATAAGATTCCTTTTTCCATTACCTCTGAGAACAATTAGTGCATAGAAAGTTTGACTATAATAATTGTTGGGCTTATAGCTTGGATCTGGGCGTCAGTGACAGTAGGTATCCCTGCCTGTTAAAACAATGATCTCCCAAAGGCCAATTTTATATTGAAGAAGCAAGGATTCCAGAAACAGGTGTTACTATAAACAGGTGCAAAAGACCAAATTATAATGATCTGATTAAAAAAACTAGCATAGAGCAGTAGAAAATTCAATGAAGTTTGGTACAAAGATTTATAGACAAAGCAACCAGTATCTCCTCTCCTGTATCATTCGATCTTAGGATATGTCTGCCTAAAGTAATTCAGTAAGTCTGATTTCTTTGCTGTAACTTCATTCAACAAATGACAAGTATAAACTAACAACCAGTTTCATATTTTATCTGTAGAAGCATGAAACCATTGTTTACTCTCAAGACTACTAGGAGGTTTAAAAGAGGTAATACAAATCAAATTCTTAGGACAGAACTCTGTACTCAATAAGCACTAGATATGTCTTTAAATTATATATTACAAATTGTTGAAGTTGTGGTAAGTCAAACTCTGCTAAACTCTCTGAAGAGGCTTGGAAATAATTGAATTCATTGGAATATTTACTGTAACTTTATCCTAGACCTAGTGAATATTAGGAATCAGAACAGACAAAGCTGCCTGCTTACTTTAAGGTTTTTACACTGTGGTAGTGAATTTAAGTTAGATAAGAACATCAAACTCATCCCAATTTCTTTTTTATGTGTGGAGGAGTTTTATTAGGTTGATATCACGGTGAAGAGCAGTGTCAGGTTTTGGTCACTCAGTGATTGGTAAGGAAATTAAAATGTTTAGAAAGCATTAAGCTAGTAGCAGAATTTATTTTAAAAATCTTCATTGATGTAGAGATTAAATATACTTAAAGCATAACAACTTGACATTTTAATATTTCAGAGCATATGTTCTGAAAAGGCTTCTACAGTGAGATAAATAATTTATCTTGTGTGTGTTAAGATTTATATAAATAAATTTATATAAATTTATAGATTTATTTAAGTAACCTCGTGTGTGTGTTAAGATTTAACTTACAATATATCCTCTTAGAAAGCTTTAAGTATAGCACACAATAATGTCCAATATCATTTCATGTTATGAGACATGCAGAGATAAGCTTACACAACCAAACATTTGTACATTTTGATTAAGATATTTTATGCCCAGTTCCTGGTAGCCACTATTTTTGCTACTGGATTTTATGAGTTTGACTTTTTTCAGAATCCATATGTGTGTGTGTGTGTGTGTGTGTGTGTGCGTGTGTGTGTGGTGTGTGTGTGTGTGTGTATGAGATAATGTCATATGTAACTTTTTCTGTTGACTTTTTAAATTTAATATCATTTTTTCTAGATTTATTCGCATTGTCACAAATGACAGAATTTCCTTAATTTTTCTAGCTGAATATTTCACCGATGGATGCTTAGTTGCTTCCATGACATGGCTTTTGTGAATAATGCTGCAAAGAACAGGGAATGCAGAAATTTGTTCTGAATAATTTCCTTTGGATATAATCCCAGATATGCGATTGCTAGACCATATAGTAATTCTATTTTTAATCTTTTGATAACCTCTATACTGATTTTTATAAATATTATACCTATTTATACTCCTATCAACTGTTTCATTTCATTAACACCATCACCAACATACTGTCTTTTCTTTTCTTTCTTTTTTGTGGGGTGTGGGGGGGGCATTTCCAGTTGTGCTTTAGGCTTACTCCTGGCAGTGCTCGGGATCATTTGAGGTGCTGTGAATAGAACTGGGATCAACTGTGTTCAAGGTAAGTGCCTGAACCCCTCTAATTTTTTTCTCTTTTCTTTTCTTTTCTTTTCTTTTCTTTTCTTTTCTTTTCTTTTCTTTTCTTTTCTTTACTTTCTTTTCTTTTCCCTCCACTCCCCTCTCTGCTCCTTCCCTTCCCTTCCCTTCCCTTCCCTTCCCTTCCCTTCCCTTCCCTTCCCTTCCCTTCCCTTCCCTTCCCTTCCCTTCCCTTCCCTTCCCTTTGTGAGGGGGCGGGGTTTTGGACCACACCTAGATGTACTCAGGGCTTATTCCTGGCTCTGCACTCAGGGATCCACTCCTGGTAGTAGTCGGGGACAATATGGGGTGCTGGAGCTCAAACTTGGGTCAGTTGCTAGCAAGAAAAAACTGTATCTGTTGCATTATTGATCCTGCTCTTGTTTTCTTGAAATCAGCCACCCCAAAGAGTACAAGATGGTGGTTTTGATTTGCATTTCCTTGATTAGTGATGACGACCTCTTTATGTACAGCAGTTTTTACTTTTATCTATTTTTATTTTTTTTTGAGCCACATATGATGGTGCTCAGGGTTTACTCCTACCTCTGTGTTCATCCCTTTTGGCTGGGTTGAAGGAACCAAAATGGGATCAAACTTGGGTTGACCACGTGCAAGTTATGCTCCCTATCCACTGTACTATCTCTTCAACCTCCTACAGAAGTTCTTATATGATGATGCTGGAGAAACAAAATAAGATTGTTACAATTGTTTAGAAATATGCATTGATGATAAAATTCTATATACAATTCTATATAAATGATAAAATTCCAGCAAACTTCATTATACTTGGTATTTCCAAGGCTTTTTCACATGTTAACATTCCTTGCCTTGGTATTGCATCACTACCAATCTTTTTTTTTCTTCTTTTTGGGTCTCACCCGGCGATGCTCAGCGTTTAGTCCTAGCTCTGCACTCAGGAATCACTCCTGGCAGTGCTCGGGGGACCACATCGGATGCTGGTAACCGAACCCAGGTCGGTCCGTGTGCAAGGCAAACGCCCTACCTGCTGTGCTATTGCTCCAGCCCCACTAATCTTTTTTCTTAAGAATTAGTTAAATAATAGTGCAATATTATTACATAGTACTTGCTGTGTTGCTACATCATGCCTACCACCAAAATGCCTGGATCCCTTCACCATTGTCCCAAGTTTCTCATTTAAATGTAGACAAAATTCACATCTGTTGATACAATTCTGGAGTTGAAGTTGACTAGTTTACAAAGCCCCGATATTAAAACTAATGTCTGAAAGAAATTAATTTTTTAATTCCAGTTGTCATTGTTATAGTGGTCCCTTCTCTAGTCCAACTACCCTCTTCCCCTTCCCCCACTTGTGCCAAGCTTCCAACCATGGGAAAATCCTCCTGTACAAGAATTGAGTGCTGAATGTAGATAAAGGGATATACATGATAACCTTATAGTACCTGTATCATAAACCATAATGACAAAAATGAGAAACAGAGAGAGAGAGTGTGTGTGTGTGTGTGTGGAAGGAGGGAAATTTTGGGACATTGGTGTCGGGAAGTGTACACTGGTGAAGAGACAGGTGTTGGAACATTGTATGATTGAAACCCTATCATTGTAACTGTTTATTCCAAGGCGATTTATTAAAGAAAATTCAAAAGTCAATTTTTATTGTGAAAATTATTGTATGTCACTATGGGGGGGATAAGCCCTTATTTATGGTTTTATTAAGCTGTTTGTTTCTGGTTGAGCTTTCTGTATTGTTTTTGTTTGTTGAATTTACTTGCTTCTATGTTACTTTCCCATTGAAATTGGTGTCCTTGTACTAGAATTTCAGTATTGAGAAATTTAGATGTGTTGCATGGCTGAGTATGAGGCTCGTGGTCCAGAGACTTCAGGATCTATAATCTGGGTCAATAAGTCTTTCTATGAACTTTAACTCTTGACTTGCATCTCCTTGGAGATTTAGTTGTGAGTAGACTAGATCTTTTGTAGAGAAGGGCTGGTAGATGAGTTAACATCCAACTTATCTTTCTTCACGTAAAATGTAGAAAAGATTGTCTCATGTCTTCAAAATGATAATTTGGTTTGACTGATGACATCAAAGTTGCCTCTTAAATATAGTTCAACATTTAATGAATTTTCCTCTTCCTCCTGCTTTTATTGTTTGGACAACACTAGTTTTTCCTTCATGTGACTCACAGCTCACCCAGTTTCAAAAGAAATTGTATGTTGCTTTCTTTTTTTTTTCTATGGAAGCATATTCAGAGCTCTTCAATTACATAATGGTGAAGTTTATGTTGGGCTGGAGCAATAGCACAGCAGTAGGGCATTTGCCTTGCGCACAGTCAGCCCGGGCGAGCCGGGTTCAATTCCTCCTCCCCTCTCGGAAAGCCACAGATAGTATCTCTGCTGCGCCACAAAGCCCAGCGAACTAACACAGTAACAACAAATCTCAAAATGGAGACATTACTGGGCCTGCTCAAGCAAATCCTTGAACAACGGGACAACAGTGTTTTTTGTTTGAAGTTTACGTTAATTCAAATTTTGAAATTTTAAAGTTTTTATATAGTGACATAAAATTATAAAAACATGCACATATATGTAAATAATATAGGTATATTAATACTGTATATATGTATTTTCATAGTTTTTTCTTAGTTTTACTATCAAGAAAATGGATTTTTATATTATGGGATGAATTTTTCCCCTCAACAGAGTATATCAAATACTATTGCCTCCTGTATTTATTTTGGTATTTCTATGCTAATGAATATAAAACACGTGACATTACTAATCCTGTTATTAATATGAGTCTTATTCTTAAGTCAGAAAGTCTGGAAATTCGTTAGTGAAGCCCACAGGAACCTTGGCATCCATCTAATTCAGCTTTTTAACTTTCAGAATTGAGAAAATAAGGCTCTACAGAGGTGAAATGCAGAAGAGGTGAAGGGGCTTTTCCTTAAAATGAATTAATAAAACTCAGGTTCCCCAATTTGCATTTTATGCCCTAGGATGATTCCTTTTTAGTTTACTATATATGTACATATACAATATACAGACTTCCAAAGGTTATGTGGGTTCATGTTCGCTGAGAAGACGGTCCTTAAGTCTTCTTCAAGACTTGGACTTAAGCTCAGTGTTGACTTGACACATGAAGTAGCTGTCTACTCATAGTAAACAAAGTACCTGAGCACAAAACATTATCTCCTTCACGCAGGAAGCAGGCCTATGGCTCTAGGAAGGAACCACACAGCTGTGACAAAATTTATCCTCCTGGGATTTTCAGATCATCCTCAAATGAAGATTTTCCTTTTTGTGTTATTTCTGGGCATGTACCTGCTGACGGTAACCTGGAATCTGAGCCTCATCGTCCTCATCAGGCTGGACTCACACTTGCACACACCCATGTACTTCTTCCTGAGTAACCTGTCCTTCCTAGACATCTGCTCTGTCTCCACCACAACCCCTAAGATGCTCTCTAATATCATCACGCAGCAGAAAACAATCTCCTTTATTGGCTGTGCCACGCAGTACTTTGTCTTCTGTGGAATGGAGCTGACTGAGTGTTTACTTTTGGCAGCTATGGCCTATGACCGGTATGTGGCCATCTGCAACCCACTGCTCTACACGGCCCTCTTGTCGCCCACGCTCTGCTTGAAGATGGTGATTGGAGCCTACATGGGTGGGTTCCTTAGTTGTTTCATCGAAACATCCTCCGTGTTTCAGCATGATTTTTGTGGGCCTAACGTGATCAACCACTTCTTCTGTGATCTTCCTCCTGTCCTGGTTCTCTCGTGCAATGACACCTTCATCAGTCAGGTGGTGAACTTCCTTGTGGGCGTTGCTGTAGGAGTGATATCTGTCCTGGTGATCCTCATCTCTTACGGATACATCGTGGCTGCTGTCCTGAGGATCAAATCTGCGGATGGCAGGAGCAAGGCCTTCAGTACCTGTGCCTCTCACCTCACTGCGGTGACACTCTTCTATGGTTCTGGTCTCTTCATGTACATGCGACCTACTTCCAGCTACTCCCCAAACAGGGATAAGGTGGTATCCATATTCTATGGTCTGGTTATTCCTATGGTGAATCCTGTCGTCTATAGTCTTAGAAATAAGGAGATTAAAAATGCCATGAGGAAAATATTGGAAAAGAACTGTGCTTTCTCAAGGACTTTGTGTTTCTGACCCTGGGCAGATAATAACATGCAACCAGCTGTGATCTGGGTTCATTGTGCACACTTTCATGTTGTTTTGAGCTAGTTGACCTATGCAGTGATTTGTACAGATCAAATTTTATTATTTTACTTTTTCTAATATTTTCCTAGCCACTGTACCTATTGTTTGTTTGGCAACTATTTGTTTGCTCAACAGAAACTTTTAGGATGAGTAACATTGAATATATTAAGGTACTAAAAGATTTTTGTGTGTGTGCCTGCTTGTTTTGTTTTTTTGGGTCACATCTGGCAATGTTTAGGGAATACTCCTGACTGTGCTCTACTTAGGAATTACCCTTGGCAGTATTGAGGAGGGAAGTGGGGAGACCATATGGGATGCCGGGTCAAATCCAGATTGGCCAGTTCAAGGCAATTGCCTTCCCATTGCACTATTGTTTTGCCCCCCTCTTCTAATGTTCTTAAATGCTTTCTTCTGGAAGATAATAATCACCAGAGTGACATTATCTTTCACTTCTTTTTATATTTGAGACTCATGCCATAGCAAATCACTAATTTATGGGAGACTAGAACTATTTGGATGTTAATTCAAGAAATAGAAAACTTTCGAATAGATCCTTAATGACTGACCAATGGGACAACCTCATGGAAAACTCAGTCAACTGTTCAAAAAGCAGTCACTAAAATAGGAGCCAGAGTGATAGTAGAGCAGGTAGGCAATCTGCCTGCATGTGGCCGACCCAGTTTCATTTCCCTGGCATCCCATTTGACCCACTCAGGAGTGATCCCTGAATAGAGATCCAGGAGCAACCCCTGAGCATTTCTGGGTGTGACTCCAAAACAAATAAACAAAAAAGCAGTCATTAGCTCTTTTAAAAATGCCCTTAAGTCCACAGGAAACTAATCTGCATCCAGATTCCTTCCTTCCTTCCTTCCTTCCTTCCTTCCTTCCTTCCTTCCTTCCTTCCTTCCTTCCTTCCTTCCTTCCTTCCTCCCTCCCTCCCTCCCTCCCTCCCTCCCTCCCTCCCTCCCTTCCTTCCTTCCTTCCTTCCTTCCTTCCCGTCCCTCCCTTCCCTCCTTCAAGTCACCTACTTGGAAGAAAAGTGCCCTACCTGCTGTACTTCCTCTCAGCAGCAGCACCCTCCACCCCCCACCCCCACTCCACTGCCAGGCACTAAAAGTTTCTTAGGAAACTAAAGAAGAATGCATCTTTTTTGGGGGGGGAGGGGTAATGAATTTCATTGTTTTCATCAAATTTGTGGGGAGTTCTAAAGACAATTACATAAGATAGTGGAGGGATTTTTTTTCCTTTTTTTTTTTAAATTCACCTTTTCTTTAAAGTTCGTGTGTGTGTGTGTGTGTGTGTGTGTGTGTGTGTGTGTGTGTGTGTGTTCTTTTTTGGGCCAAACATGGAGATACATAGGAAATACAATAAATTAACTTGTATAGCTGAGCTGGAAGTGGTTTGTGGGCATGGCTCCCACATACCTAACTTCTGGCCATTTAATTTCTCAGGAAACTTGGTCTCATGTTGTTGGGGTCTGGCTAGAGAGGCACAGTGGCAATTTTGGAGTACGTGGGACCTTGAAGGCACCATCAGACTGCTCCTTATGATACAGACTGACCTGCTGGTGGCCCTGTATCCCCGAATATCAGTTCTTAAACATTTAATTACTGTCTTCCAGAGAAAAATCATCCTAGATTTTTCTGGAGTCATTTCAAATTTTATTTTTCCAATTATTATCTGTCACTGTCACAGTCAGCATGTTGATAGGTGAATTACTTGAGTGGGTGCCAGTAACGTCTCTATTCCTCCCAGCTCTGAGATTTTAGCAGACTCTTCTTACTCGTCTTTTCCCATTGATTGGAGGCTCTTTCAGGGTTAGGGGAATGAGACCTGTTGTCGTTACTGTATTTGGAATATTGAATACATCACGATGAGATTGCCAGGCTCTGCCCGTGCTGGCAAGATACTCTTGGTAGCTTGCTGGGCTTTCCGAGAGGCATATATTTATATATTTTTCTCTATGATTTGTTCCCTACTGTCTGAACCCTATCAGATATGGTGTAGTAATAGTGGAAAATGGGTAGGAAGTGTCCAGAAAACGGCCTGGAGCATGGCAGTGGTTGGGTAGTGGAGGTTGATTGCTAGGGCTAGGTCTCTTGGGGTGGGGAGGGCTCTCACCCGCCCCACGGCCTAATGCAGAGTCCCAATTATTGTATATTTGTAAAATCTGGAATGTTAAAGAGGAAACGACTTTTTTTTGGTAACATACAGTGGTGCTCAGAGCTTACATTCTTGGCCCTGAGCAAAGGGTTCAGTCCTGGTTGTCTTGAGAACTATTTGTGGTGTGGTGGATTGAACCCAGTTGGCTGCATGAAAGTCAAGTACCTGCTATACTATCTCTCCAGCCCAAAGAAGACATTCCTTTTAAGAAATTAACCCTTTTTGTACACTATAGATAAAGTACCAACTTAATGCTCTTTATCTCCAGAGAGACTGTGATATTATCCCCCAAGTTATTTTACAATTAAGATTGGTGAATATTCATGAAAGGCATAAATTAACTCTATGTGATAGTCAAGGCTTTGTTTAGTCAACTGCATGTCTAAAAATAAAAATGAAATTTTTGTTGACACATAAAGCATTATCCAATCCTTTTGAAATAAATATTCAAAACATTATCATAAAGAAGTAAGTCAAAGAAATAAGTCACAGCTCTGTGACTATTCTCTGGGGAACCTCTGATGAACAAGATCTGTACTTTACTCTTTCTTTAGTTTATCTAGGGATTTATCTTGTGACAAATCTTGAATTTACTCATCCTAATTAGAATAAATTTCCCATTACACACTTACATATTTATTTCTTAGTTTCCTTTTTTTTTTTTTTTGGTTCACACCTGGCTCTGTGCTCAGGGATTACTCCTGGTGCTTTCAAGGATATGCAGTGGTGGGTGCCAAGGATTGAACCCTGGTCAGCTGAGTGTAAGGCAAGCCCCTACTCATTGTACCATTCCTTCGGCCTTCTTAGTTCCCTTTTATAGAAACATACATTCTTTTTCAGAGCAGTAATGACCAGTATTTTTTTTTTTTTTGCTCAATAAACCTTTTCACATTTTTCAGCAACATTAAATTTAAATAGTAAAGACAGTACACCCAATTAATTAGGACACAACTCAAAGTTTACTTTAAATAATTTGGGGGGTGGGAGGGTGGAAAAGACATGACATTTGTACTGAAGAGAACCATTTTTATAGTCCAGGAGTCTCTTTATTTTTAAACAAACACTTCTCATGCCATGAATTCATAGGGAATGGGCTCTAGCAGCTCAGGCTCCTTTCCATTTGTTCTTTTTTTTTTTTTTAATTTTTATTAGTGAGACACCATGAGGTACAGTTGTAGACTTACAAATTTTTGTGCTTGGGTTTCAATTATACAATGATCAAATACCCATCCCTCCACCAGTGCCCATTTCCCACCACCACGGATCCCAGTATCCCTCCCACCCCCCATCCCCCCATCCTACCCTGCCTCTGTGGCAGGAAATTCCCTTTTGTTCTCTCTCTCCTATTGGGTGTTGTGGTTTGCAAAAGAGGCAATGAGTGGCAATCATGTTTGGTCTATAGTCTATTTTCAGCATGCTTCTCCCATCCTGGGAGGATCCTCCTAACACCCTTTATTTGGTGCTCCCTTCTCTATCTGAGCTCCCTTTTCCCCTAGCAAGTGTGGCTGGCCACCAAGCCATGGAGAAAAGTTCCTGGTACCAATCCCGGCAACTTTCCATTGGTTCTTACAAAGTGTGCTTCTCTGGGTGGAGCAGGCTGGCGCTTCAGTTGAACCCAAGTTCATTTTTCTTTGGCTTTCTTTTTTTGGTTTTTTGTTTTATTAGTGAAACACCATGAGGTACAATTGTAGACTTACAAGTTGTGCTTGGGTTTCAGTTATACAGTGATTGAGTACCCGTCCCTCCACCAGTGCCCATTCTCCACCCCCACCAATCCCAGTATCCCTCCCACCCCCTCGTCCCCCATCCCACCCTGCCTCTGTGGCAGGGCACTACCTTTTGTTCTATCTCTCCTTTTGGGTGCTGTGGTCTGCAGAAGAGACATTGGGTGGAATCATGTTCTGTCTATAGACTGCTTTCAGCATGCATCTCCCATCCTGGGTGGATCTTCCCAGCACTCTTTATTTGGAGAGGGAGCATCAAATAAAGGGTGCTTCCCTTTTTTTTTTTTTGATCATTTTCCTTCACCCGTTTCAGGAAGCTGTCTCAACTTTTAGAGTGCTTAATATGCTCAATGTGGACATTAATTCTCTTGGCAAGAATCTTGGTTGTTAACAACAATGCCAACAGCATGCTGGGTAACATTGTAGACTCTTCATGTTTTGCCTTAACATTTGTGGGGTATTCCTTTTTGGGAAGTGCCCATTCCCTTTATGTCTATGATATCACCTTTCTTGTATATACGCATGTATGTGGCCAAAGGAACAACTTCATGTTCTCTAAAAGATCTGGAGAACATCTAGCGGATGCCCTTCCGCTTTCCTTTTGTGTTGGTCATTTTTGCGATTTACTGGGCACTGGCTGTTGTGCTTGACCAGTAATTTTCAAAGTTAAAAACCAATTTTGCTATTTAGGGCCAGAGTGATAGTATAGTGGGTTGGATACTGACTTTTCACTCAGCCAACCTGGGTCTGATCCCTGGCATCTGAGTGGTTCCTTGAGACTTGCCTGTAGTAATCCCTGAAGGCAGAGTCAGAAGTAAGACTGAGCACTGCCATGTATGGCCCCCAACACACACACACGTGATTGTAGAATTTACAAAGTAAATTACAAACCACAATTCCCCAAAGGGGTGGGGAGAGAGAGAGAGAGAGAGAGAGAGAGAGAGAGAGAGAGAGAGAGAGAGAGAGAGAGAGAGAGGAAATACACGTGATATAGAGGCTGGGGGCGTAGGGGGTGGGGATGATGGAAGGGAAACTAGGGACACTGCTGCTAGGAATTGTACACTTAGTGGAGGGATGGATGTTGGTACACCATATGAAAAAAACTAATTATGAACAGCTTTTTAAATGTCTATCCTACAGCGATTCAATAAAAACATTTAAAAAAAGAATTTACAAACTAAGCATTGATGAAGCACGTTAGGATTTATACAGTATTATATAGTTCATAGTTACATTATGTACATTTCATTATTTCTGTAATCATGTGAAGGAGGCAGTTGGCAAATTATGCTGCTGTTACAGAATATTTATAATATTGGGATCCTCTTGAATTTCATGTTCTGTGATATGATGGAACTAAAATGGTGCTTTAGGGACCAGAAACATGTTCTCCTCAAGTTAAGCCATGACACTCAAGTGTCATATATTTTTTGGATCTTAAGAATGTGCTCATCCTCCCAGGAGGGGAGATGCATGTTGAAAGTAGACTATGGCCTGAACATGTTTGCCACTCAATGCCTCTTTTGCAGACCACAACACCCAAAAGGAGAGAGAGAACAAAAGGGAATGCCATGCCACAGAGGCAGGGTGGGATGGGTGGGATAGGGGTGGGAGGGATATTATCCATGGTGGTGGAAAATGGGCACTGGTGGAGGGATGGGTATTTGATCATTGTATAGTCGAAACCCAAGCACAAAGAATTGTGAATCTGCAGCTGTACTTCATGGTGTTTCACTAATTAAAAAAAAAAAGAATGTGCTCAATTTAGTGAAGTCAGTCAGAAAAGGAGGTACAGATGCAACCAGATACAAAAAATGGCCAAAGGCAAGGGACCTTTAGATATAGTCTATGCAATCGAGTTTAAGGGTATGTGACAAGACGGCAGGATGGGAGAAATCCGTGAGAGAATGGAAAATGGAAGAAGACCCTCTGGTGGGGGTTGGGTGGGTGTGGTGTTGGAATGATGTATCTATGAAACAGTCATTAACAGTAGTGTAAATCTCAGAACCAAATTAAAATAAGGAAATATATTCAACTTAAAGGATTTTATTATAATTTTTATCAAGGTAAATATTGCTACCATTCATGGACTGAATTAAACTATATAATAAACTAAATGTTCCATTTCACTCCTTCCTCTTAGAACCAAAATTGGTGATAGTAGGTCAAAGTTTCAACAGAACTTTGTCTAAAATATCTCAGTATCTTGGCAACTGTAGGATTATGTAAACCCATTAAAAACTGATCACTTAATCACTTAACTTCCCGTTAGTCGTTGATTTGCTCGAGCGGGTGCCAGTAACGTCTCCATTTGTCCCTGTCGCGTGCTAGTGTAGCCCAATGGCATCTGTTCTCTCTGGGAACATGAAGAGCCTCAAACCGATCGTTCATGATCTTGACGAAGAAGTCTGACCATCTGGTAGGTGGGCGGCCAGGCGGTCTTTTGACATCCCCTGGAATCCAGTCAGTAACAGCTCTAGTCCAGCGGTCGTCTTTAAATCTCATTATGTGACCAGCCCATCTGATTTTTGACACCTTGGCAAATGAGGCAAATGTTAACCCGTTAAAAACAAAAGGAATAAAAGGAAAGTTTGTGGATATTGTAAAGTAAAATTAAATTAAAGATCACACATTTTGTTGAAATGGGTTCTGTTGTATGAACTTTCGGTTAGGTGGTCTGAGGCGCTAAGTCAAGGAACGCAAGAGAAATTATTTTTCACAGAGGATTATGGGACTCGCTCAAATCTTGCTCAAGAGCAGCCTTCTCAGCCTCCTTTTATTTGCTGTCTTATTGTAAATCCGTCCAAAGAAATTCAGCAGAGCAGGAAGAATCAAAACAAGAAACAGAGGTATAGGATGAGCATGTATCTAAGTATGCATTGTTTTGCCCTATTTATGAGGCAAACAGTTACATTATCTAGGAAGGTCAGTTGCAATTTCCTGAAAAGAAAGCATGGCTGAGCACTAGGTTCCATAGGTCAGAATTTCCTCACATCTGGGGTCTGTGGTAAACAGGAAAAGATAGTTACATCTAAAGGTTAGCTACGTCTGAGATATGGGAGAAGGGGAAGCTGCTTCTTTGTACCAGGGAACTTGCTGGCCGTAGAGGTTCAGTTTGGCCTTCTCCAGATCAATCAGACTCGCAAACTTAGGCTAGTCCACTTAGTGCAAATTGGAATCCTGGTTCTGCTTTCTGCTTGCAGGCCAGTATCCAAGAACTCATCCTCATGATCTGGTTGGGCACCAACAGGGCTCTAAATCAGAACATATAAACTGTACACAAGTGCAGTTAAAAGTCATTCTGAGTACTTTGTACTCTGAGATCCTGAGATCCTTAAAGGAATTACCTATTTTCTTTCTTTCTTTGTGACATAGCTAGTTCTATTAACCCATTCTTGTAGGTGAAATACAGAGACTGAGAAATAAATTTGTTCATGGATTTACAGCAAGCATGTGGAAGAGCCAGAACACAACTCAAATGATCTGAACCAATAGGAACTGCACCCATAGCTATGGGCTCATAGTAATTTTTCTTTATCGTGATTTTTCTTAAAGATTTTTCGTGATCGTGATGCAGAGTAAAAAATTCTCCTGGTCTGCCTAGAGTAGAGCTTGTTCATGGATTCAGCTCAGAAAGCTGAGAAATTGTGTATATGTGTATATGTGAAATAAGAGTGCATTATAAGCAGGGAAATGGTTACATGTTTAATTTATTGTAATTGAGTCAATTTATCAGGTAGTCGAATCATAGAGAGAAAATTATGTAGCTCCTCTCGCTTCAGAGTCCTCACCTGAATATACTTGGATTACATTATACTTACATTTTTCCTAAGTGCTTTTAAGTCCTGATGACTCTACAATTTGTTCAAAACCAAAGTACCACTATGAGAGGATTATGGATCCAGAAGGGACATGGAAATTCGAGCAGAAATTAGTGTCACAGAAACTCCATGATGACCTGACTCTAGAGAGAAAATTTCTTTAGAGTTGTCACCCCCTAATTTTTTTTCTCCTCACACTATTTCTCTTAAGAATATATTAAAACGGGCTGGAGCGATAGTAGAGCAGGTAGAGTGTTTGACTTGCTTGAGGCCAACCCAGGTTCAATTCCCAGCATCCCATATGTTCCTTGAGCACTGCCAGGAGTAATTCCTGAGTGCAGAGCCAGGAGTAAACTCCTATGCATTGCTGGGTGTGATTCCCCCCCCAAAAAAGATAATTAAAATGGTTTTGGTTGAGGACACAGCTCATACTGTGAGCGTGTTTCATGACCTCGATTGCCTCGAGCAGGCTCCAGTAACGTCTCTTTCATCCTAGCCCTGAGATTATATTCAAGGCTCTTTAGGAGAATGAGACCCATCATTGTTACTGGTATTTGGCATATTTGGTGCGCCACGGGGAGTTTGCCAGACTCTGCCCTGCTACATTCGATAGCCTGCAAGTTTGTCCAAAGTAGGACCATGACCAACAGCTTCCATTTGGGAGATCACAAGGTCTAAGCTTAAGATTTCCTTATTTCTGGCTTTTTGGGTCACATCTGGCAATGCTCATAGTTTACTCCTGACTCTGCACTCAGGATCCTGGTTGTGCTCAGGGATCCATATGGGACAATGGGGTTTGAATCTGGGTCGACTACTTGCAAGGCAAACACCTTACCCTCTGTACTGTGTCTGGTCCCTGGTGAGGATTTTTTTTTTGTGAAAAGAAATACTCCATTTCTGCCTTTGCCAGGAACTCTGTCTTGGTAAGAGGATGAGAGTAAGAGAGAAGAGCAGCTTCTCTGTGCTCTAATGTGATTTTTCCAGTAGGACCTGTGTGAAGAGTTGATCATCTTCAGACTCTCCCTTCTGGCAACACCTCTCTCTTTCATTTCGATACCATCCAATAGCTCTCTTTCACACAAACTATTCCTGGACAGACTCCAATGAAAAAAGAAAATAAGAACAGATAGTTATCTCTTCATGTTTTCCTAATCCCACATCCATTAACCAACCTTCTAATTTTTATATAAGACACTAGTCTTTTTTGAAGACCTTTAACCTGGAAACTTCTGATGACTGAGAATACAATAAAATTATGTACAAGTGCAAATGATTGTGGTTTTCTGGATAGAAGATTTAGACTTCCTGATTTGCAAAAGTATCAGAGTCCCTGGGAACATCAAAACTCAGAGTCCTAGACAATCTGAGTCATAGTAGCTCTGATGACAGGGAGAAATGGTCTACCTCTGCATGTCCAGAAGCAAAATGGCTCTATTCATCTTTGCCATATTTAACTTCTAAGTATCTTTTCTAGAACTATTAAATTTATTTAGCCATGTCTGCAGCCAAGATTTTTCTTGGTATGTAACTATTTTCCTGATTCCATTTTATTACTCTGTCTTTCCCAGGTTCATGAATATAAAGGCACAACATTGTCTGTCTTCCCTGATAATAGATAAACAAAGCATTAGTTCTCAAGGAAATGCTAACTTTTAACTATAAAATATTTTTTACTTACTGTTCTTTGGTCCTTGAAAAATTGGTTTCCAGGCTGTGAGTTCCCTAATCTGTTGGCTGTTCATGAAGCTTTGTATAGTTCCTTCAGATATACACGATTACACGATAATCTAGTTAGAGTATTCTTGGTGAGGTGTTCATTTTGTTGAGTTTTTGTACTATAACCTTCCATATTCTTTGAGATTATAGAGTCCTATTTCATGGATCTGCTGTATATCCTATGGGCTTGCTTTGTATGTAAGTTCCTTTCTTGGTGCCTGTAATTCTCAACTCAGAGAAATTAAAAATTTTTTTAAAATTAAAAAATTATTTATTGATTTTTGGGGTCACACCCAGCGATGCTCAGGGATTACTCCTGGCTCTGCACACAAAATTACTCCAGGTGGTCCTCAGGGAACCATATGGGATGTCAGGGATCAAGCTTAGGTTGGCAAGGTACAAGGCAAACAGCCTACTCACTTAACTATCGCTCTGGCCCCTCAAGGAAATTCTTATTTATGATTTTCTTAAATATTTTTTCATTATATTGGCTTTTCTGTTCTTCAGAAACTCTGATGATTGTTATATTGTTCTCCTTGAACTGATTCCATAGTTCTCCAGTATGCTGTTCATTTCTTTTCAGACTATTTTCCACTTTCTGCTGCTTGCTTAATGATTTTCTCTTTCCCATCTTCAATCTTTTGAAGCTCCTCAATCTTTTCTTCAATTTTTATTTATTTTTTAAATTTTTAAAATTAAAAGTTTTCTTCATGCACCCAACCCACCAGCAGCCTGTATCTATGGCAGGTACCTCTCTTCTATTTCACTCTATCATTTTAGACATTATGGTTAGCAATACGGAACTGAAAGGTTATCATTTGTATCCCTTTACCTGCTTTCAACACTCAGTTTTTGTCCAGAGTGATCATTTCTTACTAGTATTTTCATAATGGACCTTCCTGTATCTTAACCAAGCTCCATATTGCATACCACTGACCAGTCCTCCTGGCCTGTTTTCCCTTGTTTTGGATATTAGTTTCATATTTTTTTTGTCTCCCACAAATGAATGCACTCATTCTATATCTGTCTCTCTCCTTCTGACTCATTTCACTCAGCATGATACTCTCATTTATAGACAAATCCATTTATAGACAAATCCATTTATCCATTTATAGACAAATTTAATGACCTTATTTTCCCTAACAGCTGTGTAGTATTTAATTGTGTTGTTCTACCATAGTTTCTTTATCCATACGTCTGTTCTCAGGCACTCAGGTTGTTTTCAGATTCTGGGTATTGTGAATAGTGCTGCAATCAACAGAGAGGTGCAGACGGTGTTTCTGCTGTGTGCTTTTGAACCCCCAGAGTATATTTCCAGAAGTCTCATACTTTCTTAAATTTTGCTGATGGTGTGTGCAATTGCTTCTTTGAGCTAATTAAAATCCTCAAAGTGATGTGACTGAGAGTTTACAGAACTTTTTAAATTTTAGTAACACAATAGTGATGAAATTTAGATTCCACATGTAAACATATATAAGTACGACATTAAGGGAGAGCAGGGAAATTATTTGTTATTTTTAAGTTTATTGTTATTGAAGCAACATTGGCTTATGAAAGCATGGGTATGCAACACCATCATACCATAACTACCACCAAAGTGCCAATATCTTTCCCCAAAATCCATTAAAAGCTTCTTAACTAAATACTTATCTTGTGCTCTAGAATTTCTTAAGATGGCCTCAACTCTCCCTGTCAACTTCCTAGACAGCCTCATCCACATCTCCTTTAATTCTACGTGCTCTTCCATTCCTCCCAGATGAGGTTGACCTTTCAATCGACATCCTGGACATTTATTCAATCGGAAGCAAATTTCCCTCCGTTACTGCTGAGACCTAGTGACCTCCACACCAAGCACCTTATGCCATCATCTTATCAAGGCACCACCACATCTCTTGAATCACCTGTCTGTAATACACAGTCACATGAGCTACAGGGAGCTACTACACAGATTCATTCTCAGCACAAAAGGAGCACAAAAAACACAATGGGAAGATGTGCAAAGCCCCACAAAGCCCAATGAGTAAAAATTATAATACATAAAGTTCTTCAGTACCAAACAATTCTGTAAATTCTCAGTCATACCACATTGAGGATGTTTAATGAGCTAAAATAACCAATGGCACATATCATGGATTATCTTTCATGTTCTTTTGGTGGGGGAAGGAATACACCTGGCTGTGCTTACAAATTACTTCTGACTCTGCGCTCAGGGATCACTTCTGGTGGTGTTTAGGGGATCATGTGGTACCAAGGATCAAACCTGGGTTGGCAGTATTCAAGAAAAGAATCTTACAAACTGTACCATCTCTCTGATCCTCTTTTATATTCTCATTACCATCATCACTTTGGGAAAATGTCTATTTACTTCTTCTGCTTATTTTTAAATTGGTGTTCCAGGCTTTTCTTATGTTTTAGTTGTATGGCTTCTTTATATGTTGTATCCAAACATATGCAGATAAAGTTGGACATTATAAAACCCCAAAAGATGAACTCAAAACGTATGAAAGACTTAAATATATGCCTTGATATCATAAACCTCTAGATGAAAAATATAGAAAGAGAAACCATTGAAATTCAATTTGGGATAAATTGTTTGTCCACGTTACTAAAATATCTGGAGAAATAAAAGTAAAAATCATCTAGTGGTACAAAATTTATTCTGCATAGTAAAAGAAATAATGAAAGGTCAGCTTATTAAACTGGAAAATATTTATTAACCACTTCTAAGTTAATGGGTTAATGGACAAAATATATATGCAATCCGTGAGCACAGCCAGGTGTATTTCTTCTTCACCAAAAAACCGTGAAAGATAATTCATGTCACTAATCATTAGACAAGTTAAAATCAAAACCAAATGTAATATCATTTTATATTTGCTAGAATGCCTATTTTCTAGAAGAGGAGAGATGATAAATATTGGATAAAATGGGATTCTTATCTACTTGTAAAGAACAAAAGTTGTGTGAACATAATTTTGTTTATGTGAACATAAATTAGTTCATCTACGATGAGAAATTTATTGAGTTTCCTTTCAATATTAAAAATTGAGCTACAGATCAAGACCACAATGAGATACCATTTCACACCAGAGAGACCGGCCCACATCCAAAAGAACAAAAGTAACCAGTGCTGGCGCGGATATGGCGAGAAAGGGACCCTCCTTCACTGCTGGTGGGAATGCTGACTGGTTCAGGCCTTTTGGAAAACAGTATGGATGACTCTCAAAAAATTAGAACTTGAGCTCCAATTTGACCCAGCAATACCACTCCTGGGAATATATCCCAGAGAGGCAAAAAACGTATAGTCAAAGTGACATCTGCACTTGTTTGTTCATTGCAGCTCTCTTTACAATAGCCAGAATCTGGAAAAAAACCTGAGTGCCCAAGAACAGATGACTGGTTAAAGAAACTTTGGTACATCTACACAATGGAGTACTATGTAGCTGTTAGAAAAGACGAAGTCACGAAATTTACATACAAGAGGTACTACATGGAAAGTATCATGTTAAGTAAAATGACTCAGAAAGAGAGGGACAGACATAGAAAGATTGCATTCATCTGGGAAATATAAAGTAACAAAATAAGAGACTAACACCCAAGAATGGCTGAGATTAGTACCAGAAATTTTGCTCCATGGCTTGGAGGCCAGCCACACGTGCTAGGGGAAAAGGGAGCTCCGATAGAGAAGGGAGCACCAAATAAAGGGTGTTGGGAGGATCTTCCCAGGATGGGAGAAGCATGCTGAAAGTAGACTATAAACCAAACATGATTGCCACTCAGTGCCTCTTTTGAGAACCACAACACCCAAAAGGAGAGAGAGAACGAAAGGGAATGCCCTGCCACAGAGGCAGGGTGGGGTGGGGGGGTTGGGGGTTGGGAGGGATACTGGGATCCGTGGTGGTGGGAAATGGGCACTGGTAGAGGGATGGGTATTTGATCATTGTATAATTGAAACCCAAGCACAAAAATTTCTAAGTCTACAACTGTACCTCATGGTGTCTCACTAATAAAAATATAAAAATAAAAAAATGAAAAAAAATTGAGCTACTGTATAATTTGTAAATAGCACAACGTCTTAGTAATCTCATATACAAGGGCTTAAGGACTCCATGGTGAGAAACAACAATCTTCACTAACTTTTTTCTAACGAAATGTTTGATTATTCTTTTAGAAAATTATTTTTAGTAAGCAATATAAAATAAATTATTGAGAGCTTGCTATGAGTGCAGGCTCAAGGGGTGGTTAGGAAAATTGGAAATAATGGTGGTGGGATTGGTATTGGAATATTGAATGTAACTAAACTAATAACTTAATAAAGTTGTTAAAAATGTAGACCCAGTTAAGTTTCAGTCAATGGATGAAAGAATAATGAGAGCATGTTCTATGCCTATGTGAAAAATGCATATGTATAATAATGTATACATACAGGTGTTATTTATGAATATATAAAATGCACATTAGAGAATAAGATATTATTTAATAATAACAGCTAAGAAAATTCTGCTGGCCTTTCCCCGCTGAACCTGACACCCTCCAGCGGGGGACACCTGCCGCAGCTTCGTGAGACTGTCCATCACCTAATCAACCCCTCCCCTCCAGGTGGGTAGGGGGACCCGGAGCCAGGACCGCTGCTCCTCCCCCCAGCCCTGTGCCTTTTCCTGCGGAACCGGACACCCTCCAGGGGGTACACCTGCTGCAGCTCAGCTGGACTCCCCATCATCCCTCCTCCATTCCAGGATCCTGGGTGGGAGTGACCCTGGGACGGGCTGGGGGCGTGGCCACTACGTAGTTGGCGTGGCCTCCCAGAAGTGGGCGTGGCCGCAGTTATACTTCCCAATCCAAGCACTCAGGACTTTCATTCCACACTTTTTTGTCTAATACTGACCAAAAATTTCTGACCACCTCTACTACAATACAACAACATCCCACTTGCCTACTCCATTTCTAACAAAAGACCAGTATAAAATAAGCTGCACAAGCTCAATACTAAGAAGCACCTCCTCCAAAGCTTCACTCAATGTCGGTTATAAAACAAAGAACAATGCCTGATTGAGAAGAAGGTAGAACTCTAGAAAGGGAGGAGGGTGGCTACCATCGACCAACCTTAACCAAAATCCTTTCCCATGATAAGAGGGAACAGTACCGTGATTTCAGGGTTCTACCTATAAGGAACCAAAACAACATGAAGAAACAGCGCAAATCTCCACTACAAGGAGAATAGGAAGAAAAGAATCCCGAATCCTCAACTGAGGTTGTCCACAATTATGCTCTCCTTGATAAAGAATTCTGGGATGAAATGCAGAGAGTGTTCAAGGATCTACTCAAAGAATCAATGGAAGAGATATACAGAAAACTAAAAGAAGAAATGGAAGAAACAAAAGAACAGATAGTCGAGAAAATACAGGAAGAAATGAGAGCAGAAATAAAAAATCTACAAAAAGAAGTGTCACAAATAAAGGATTCAGTAGATGAAATTAAAAAGTCAGTAAGAGCCCTTAGCAATAGGATAAGTGCAGCTGAAGAGAGGATCAGCGAACTTGAAGATGAGCAACAGAAATCCCATAGGGAACAACAAGCAATAGGAAAAGACCTCAAAATGGCTCTAAGGAGAATCAGAGACCTAGGGGATGATGCCAAGAGGAACAACATTAGAATCATTGGAGTACCAGAAGGACAGGGAGACAACCCCAATGAAAAAGCCACAGCCAAAGAAATCATTGCTGAAAATTTCCCAGAGTTAAGGAAGGCAGACATCCAGATCCAAGGAGCCAGAAGGGTACCAGCTAAAAGAGACCCCAGAAAAAACACTCTAAGGCATATCATAGTCAGAACGATGGATGCAGTGGACAGAGACACAATATTACAAGCAGCAAGGTCAAAGAAGGAAATTACATACAAAGGAGAACCCCTTAGATTCACAGCAGACATATCAGAGGAAACCCTCCAAGCCTGAAGGCAATGGTGGGATATAGTGAAAAACCTCTCTGAAATGAACGCCTCACCAAGAATACTCTACCCAGCTAAACTCTCACTTAAATTCGATGGAACGATACACCACTTTGTAGATAAACAACAGCTCAGGAACTTCATAGACGCAAAACCAAATATAAAAGAAGGACTAAAGGGGCTCCTGTAAGATAAGAAGGAAAACATGCATAAACGCAACCAACTCCTACAGAAAGATGGCACAAAACTCCATGACAATAATCTCCCTGTCTAAATGCACCTACCAAGAGACACAGAGTGGCAAAATGGATCCAGAAACTGAAACCAACTTTCTGCTGTCTACAAGAAACCCATCTGGACAATCAGAGCAAACACAGACTCAAAGTTAAAGGATGGAAAACAATCCTGCAAGCAAACAGCTCCCTCAAAAAAGCTGGGGTGGCCATACTACTATCCGACAACATTAATTTCAGGCTGAAAAAGATTAGAAGGGACAGCGAAGGCCATTTTCTCTTCATCAAGGGATACGTACAACAGGAAAAAACCACACTCTTCAATGTATACGCACCTAATGAAGGAACAGCAAGATACTTGAAACAACTGCTAACAGATTTTAAGGAGGATATTGCTAGCAACACAATAGTAGTTGGAGACTTCAACATCGCCATATCACCTCTGGATAGATCAACAAGAACCAAACTCAGCAAGGAAACATTGGCTTTGAATAAAGAAATAGAAGAGAAAGGACTTATAGACCTATACAGGGCTTTACACCCCAAAAAGAAAGAATACATATTCTTCTCCAGTGCGCACGGAACATTTTCCAAAATAGACCATGTGTTAGGCCACAAAACATACCTCAATAGAATCAGGAAGATAGAAATAGTATCAACAATCTTTTCAGACCACGATGCACTGAGGATAGAAGTGAATCACACACAGACATGGAGAACCATATCAAACACCTGGAAACTAAAAAACTCATTGCTGAACAACAAGTGGGTCAGGAAGGAAGTCAAGAATGAAATCAAAAGGTACCTGAAAACAAATGAGAATGAAGACACGAGCTACCAGAATTTATGGGATGCAGCTAAAGCCGCATTAAGTGGACAATTTATAGTCCTGCAAGCATATCTAAGGACAGAAGACAGGATGCACATAAGCAACTTGACTTCACAGCTCAAGACCTTAGAAAAGGATCAGCAGAAGGAGCCCAAATCGGGCAGAAGGAAAGAGATCATAAAACTTAAAGCAGAAATGAATGACATGGAAACCAAAGAAACAATCTGAAAGATCAATGAAACCAAGAGCTGGTTCTTCGAGAAAATAAACAAGATAGATATACCATTAGCAGCACTCACAAAGAACCAGAGAAAGAGAGAGAACCCTAATAAGCCGAATCAGAAATAAGAATAAGATATCAAAAAGGAAACTAAAGAAATTCAAAAGATCATCAGAGACTACTTTGAAAGTTTGTATGCCACGAAACAAGAGAACCTAGAAGAAATGGATAAATTCCTGGATTCCAATAATCTCCCAAAGCTGAGTCAAGAAGATATAGAATACCTGAATAGACCTATTAACATTAAGGAAATTGAAACTGTAATCAAAAGTCTTCCCAAAAACAAAAGCCCATGTCCAGATGGATTCACTAGTGAATTTTTCCAAACATTTAAAGAGGACCTACTGCCAGTCCTTCTCAAGCTTTTCCAGGAAATTGAAAAAAACAGAAACTCTCCCAAACAGTCTCTATGAAACCCATATCTTTCTAATACCAAAAGGAAACAAAGACACCACACACACACAAAAGAAAACTACAGGGCGATATCCCTGTTGAACACGGATGCGAAGATTCTGAGCTAAATACTAGCAAATAGAATTCAACAACTCATCAAAAAGATCATACAGCATGACCAAGTGGGATTCATCCCGGGGATGCAAGGATGGTTTACCATTCGGAATTCAATCAACATAATCCATCATATCAACAAAAGAAAAATAAAAAGCATATGATCATATCAATAGATGCAGAGAAAGCATTTGACAAGATCCAGCACCCGTTTATGATGAAAACCCTTGCCAAAATGGGGATAGAGGGGACTTTCCTGAAAATAGTTAAAGCCATCTACCACAAGCCTACATAGTACTGGAAATACTAGCAAAAGCGATTAGGCAAGAAAAAGAGGTAAGGGCATCCAAATAGGAAAGGAAGAGATCAAGCTATCACTATTCGCAGATGTTATGATACTATACTTAGAGAACCCTAAAACCTCTACCAAGAAACTCCTCGAAACGATAGACTTGTATAGTAAAGTTGCAAGCTATAAAATAAATACCCAAAAGTCCATGGCTTTCTTATACGCAAATAGTGAGAGAGAAGAAAATGACATGAAGAAAACAATCCCGTTCACAATTCTACCCCAGAAAATCAACTACCTAGGAATTAGCTTAACTAAGGAAGTAAAGGACCTGTAGAAAGAAAACTACAAAACACTGCTTCAGGAAATAAAAGAGGACGTGAGGAAATGGAAAAATATTCCCTGTTCATGGATCGGGAGAATTAACATTGTCAAAATGGCAGTACTTACCAAAGCACTGTACAAATTCAATGCGATCCCTATAAGGATACCCATGACATTCTTCAAGGAAATGGAGCAAACAATCCTGAAATATATATGGAACAATAAGTCCTCACGAATAGCTAAAGCAATTAGTGGGAAAAAGAATATGGGAGGAATTAACCTCCCGAACCTCAAACTCTACTACAAAGCAGTAATAATGAAAACAGCATGGTACTGGAACAAAGGCAGAGCTGCAGACCAATGGAACAGGGTTGAATATACTGACATCTCCCGTCAAACATATGATCATCTAATCTTTGATAAAGGAGCAAGAAATGCGAATTGGAGTAAGGAAAGCCTTTTTAACAAATGGTGCTGGCAAAACTGGATGGCTATGTACAAAAAATGGGCTCAGATCTCTGCCTAACACCATGTACAAAAGTAAGATCAAAATGGATCAAAGACCTCAAAATCAGACCGGAATCCATAAGGAACATTGAAGACAAAATTGGCAAAACCCTCCATGACATTGAAGTTAATGGTATCTTCAAAGATGTCACACCACTGGAAAAGCAAGTGAAAACAAAGATAGACAAATGGGACTATCTTAAACTAAGAAGCTTCTGCACCTCAAAAGAAACAGTGACCAAAATACAAAGACAGTCTACAGAATGGGAAAGGATATTCACAGAATACACATCCGACAAGGGGTTGATATCAAGGATATACAAAGTACTGGTTGATCTCCACAGGAAGAAAACATCCAACCCCATCAAAAAGTGGGGCAAAGAAATGAACAGAAACTTTCTCAAAGAAGAAATCTGAATGGCTAAAAGGCACATGAGAAAATACTCTACATCATTAATCATCAGGGAGATGAAGATCAAAACCACAATGAGATACCATTTCACCCCACAGAGACTGGCCCACATCAAAGAGAACAAAAGCAACCTGTATTGGTGTGGATGTGAGGAGAAAGGGACCCTCCACTGCTGGTAGGAATGCCGACTGGTTCAACCCTTTTGGAAAACAGTATGGATGATTCTCAAAAAATTAGAAATTGAGCTCCCGTTTGATCCAGCAATACCACTCCTGGGAATATATCCTAGAGAGGCAAAAAAGTATAGTCGAAGTGACATCTGCAATTGTCTGTTCATTGCAGCACTCTTTACAATAGCCAGAATCTGGAAAAAACCTGAGTGCCCGAGAACAGATGACTGGTTAAAGGAACTTTGGTACATTTACACAATGGACTACTATGTAGCTGTTAGAAAAGATGAAGTCATGAAATTTACATGCAAGTGGTACTACATGGAAAGTATCATGTTAAGCGAAATGAGTCAGAAAGAGCGGGATAGACACAGAAAGATTGCATTCATCTGGGGAACATAAAGCAACAAAATGGGAGAATAACACCCAGGAGTGGCTGAGATTAGTACTAGGAATTTTGCTCCATGACTTGGAGGGCAGCCACACATGCTAGGGGAAAAGGAAGCTCAGATAGAGAAGAGAGCACCAAATAAAGGGTGTTGTAAGGATCCTCTCAGGGTGCGAGAAGCATGTTGAAAGTAGACTATAGACTAACCATTATTGCCACTCAATGCCTCTCTTGCAAAACACAGGACCCAAAAGAAGAGAGAGAGAACAAGGGGGAATGCCCTGCCACAGAGGCAGGGTGGGATAGGGGGGACGGGGGTGGGAGGGATGCTGGGACCTGTGGTGGTGGAGGTTGGGCACTGGTGGAGGGATGGGTACTTGATCATTGTATAACTGAAACCCAAGCACAGAAATTTTTAAGTCTATAACTGTACCTCATGGTGTTTTACTAATAAAAAAAAGAAAAGTAAGAGAGGGACAGACATAGAAAGATTGCATTCATCTGGGTAACATAAAGTAACAAAATAAGAGACTAATACCCAAGACGGCTTCACCGACATGGCAGCACTGAGAAGGATGAGAAAGGAGAGGCCAACAAAATCTCAAGGCCGACCTAGGCTGCCACAACGAAGGAAGACAAAAATGATCGTCTATACTTTCAATGCACGTACGCTAGCATCAGATGCATCCATCGAGGACCTGATGGTACAAGCGCGAATGATCAAGTACGACATCATTGGTCTGACCGAGACAAGAAGGCACGAATCTCACCATGCCGTTTTCGACACTGGAGAAGAATTGTTCCTTGGAACATGTGATAAAAGAGGTGTTGGAGGCGTCGGTGTCCTTGTCAACACAAACTTGGCCAAGAGCATTGATTCGTTCGAATGCCTAACAACCCGAATCGGACGTTTACATTTGAATAGATGTGGCTCACTGCCTGCAGTTTCTATCTTCGTTGTCTATGCACCAACATCTCATTATGATGAAAGAGAAAACGAGAAGTTCTACATGGAGCTAGAGAAGTTCTATAAAGAAGACCACACCTTCTACAAGATCATTGTGGGCGATTTTAATGCCAAGATAGGACCGAGAAGATCAGCTGAAGAACTTCACATCGGGACCCATGGCCTAGAATGGAACGAACAGGGTGAGAGACTGTCTGAGTTCATCATGTCGACCAAGACCATTCATGGTAACTCACAGTTCCAGAAGGCAGAATCTAAACGATGGACATGGGAGTCTCCCGGTGGACGATTCCACAACGAAATAGACCACATCATATTCAATCGACGGTTTTGCCTGACTGATGTCGCTGTTGTCCCAAAATTTCGAACGGGATCGGACCACCGTCTCCTTTGTGCAAAATTCTACTTCACAGAGCGGGGAGAAAGGGCTGCAAAGTTCAAAAAGAGAACTCCCAGAATGACCACCAACTGGGAACTCTTTGGTACTATTGCGGCAACATGGGAAGATGCCATTGTTGACAACATTGACGAGGAATACGATCGACTGGTTCAGCACCTCCATGAATGTGCGAGGAACGCCAAGAGAGAGATAGCCACAAAAAATTGCCTATCTTCGAAAACTCTTGAGCTAATTCGCCAGCGTGGTTTGGCGCATGCCTCAGGAAACCGCAAACTAACGTCCGAGCTCGCAAAGCAGTGCAGAGATGCGATCAAGGAAGACCTCAAAGAGAGAAGAGCAGAAGTACTGGTAGATGCGGCAGAAGCCGGGAAAAGTACTCGTAACGCCCGCCTGTCTTTCACCAACTATAAGACCAAGATGACTGCCCTCCGACGTCCTGATGGATCCATCACATCCTCCAGAACGGCAATGGAGAAGATTATCCATGACTTCTACTCAAATCTCTTCGATAGCCATGTCCACTTGCCGACATACCAAATTCCACAGGATGGATATGTCATTCCCAACGTTCTCCCTTCCGAAATCCGACACGCCATTTCGTCGGTAAAGAAGCAAACAGCACCCGGCCCAGACAAGGTCAGACCTGAACACCTGAAGAACCTGCCGTCAGTACTCATCAATACACTGGCTCGGCTCTTCACTCGCTACCTGTCTGAATGCAAGGTTCCGTCCCAATGGAAAACCAGCAGGACTGTACTACTGTTCAAGAAGGGAGACATCCATGACATTGGCAACTATCGCCCGATCTGCCTATTGTCTGTCATCTACAAGTTGTTCACTCGAGTCATCCTAAATAGGATTGGCAGAACACTAGATGAAGGACAACCATGCGAGCAAGCAGGGTTCCGCAAAGGATTCAGCACCATCGACCATATCCACACAATAACCAAGCTCATTGAGGTTTCTCGGGAGTTCAAGATGCCGCTCTGTTTAACGTTCATTGATTTAAAGAAGGCCTTTGATTCTGTTGAGACGGAAGCGGTCATTGAAGCCCTAGCCAATCAGGGCATTCAAGCCCAATACATCAGGATCCTCCGTGAGCTGTATTGCGGATTCACTACCAGGATCTCACCATTCTACAAAGAAGTGATCGTTGATGTCAAGAGAGGGGTGCGGCAGGGTGATACCATTTCACCGAAACTCTTCAGTGCCACCCTCGAGAACATCATGCGACGACTGGAATGGGAAGGAATGGGAGTGAAGATAGATGGTCGGCAGCTACACCACCTCTGCTTTGCTGATGACATTGTTTTAATAACACCAAACATCAGCCAAGCGGCACAAATGCTGGCCGACTTTGACCGTGAGTGTGGAAAGGTAGGACTACAGCTGAATCTTACGAAGACAATGTTTATGAGAAACAGCCTTGTTCCTGACGCCCCATTCGCTCTCAATGGATCGACCATCTCCGAATGCAACAGCTATGTGTACCTAGGTTGAGAGGTCAACATGACAAATGACCTGGCACCCGAGCTGCGCAGGAGGAAGAGAGCAGCTTGGAACGCCTTCAAGAACGTCGAAGAAATAGCTAAGAGGACGAAGAACCTCCGGCTCCGAGCACATCTCTTTGATTCCACTGTTCTTCCTGCATTAACATATGCCTCAGAGACCCGGACCCTACGCAAACAAGATGAGAACGCTATTCAGGTCTCCCAAAGAAGAATAGAAAGAGCTATGCTTGGAATATCACGTTTCACTCAAATGAGAGAAAGAATCTGGAGTTCTGACATCCGTCGACGATCAAGGATCAGGGACGCTGTCTCATTTGCCAAGGTGTCGAAAATCAGATGGGCTGGTCACGTAATGAGATTTAAAGACGACCGTTGGACCAGAGCTGTTACTGACTGGATTCCACGGGATGTCAAAAGATCACGTGGCCGCCCACCTACCAGATGGTCAGATTTCTTCGTCAAGATCATGAACGATCGGTCTGAGGCCCTTCATGTTCCCGGAGCGAACAGATGCCATTGGGCTACACTAGCACGCGACAGGGACAAATGGAGACGTTACTGGCGCCCGCTCGAGCAAATCGACGACTAACGGGAAGTTAAGTGCTTAAGTGAAGTGATTAATACCCAAGAACAGCTGTGATAAATACCAGGTTGTTCACTCCATGGCTTAGAGGCCAGCTGCACTCTCTAGGGGTAAAGGCAGCTCAGGTAGAGAAGGGAGCACAAAATAAAGGGTGCTGGGAATATCCGCCCAGGATGGGAGATGCATGCTGAAAGTAGTCCATAGACCGAACATGATTGTCACCCAATGTCTCTTCTGCAGACCACAACACCCAAAAGGAGAGATAGAACAAAAGGGAGTGCTCTGCCACAGAGGCAGAGTGGGATGGGGGCTTGGGGTGTGGGAGGGATACTGGGATTGGTGGGGGTGGAGAATGGGTACTGGTGGTAGTGGTTATACTCGATAATTTTATAACTGAAACCCAAGAACAACAACTTGTAAGTCTACAACTGTACCTCATGGTGTTTCACTAATAAAACAAAAAACAAAAATAACCCCCCCCCCTCAAAAAAAGAAAATTCTGCCACTATGACAAGGATGAAACTAGAGAACATATTTATAATAGAGGTAAACTGGATAGAAAATTAGAAATACTGTCTGATTTTATTAATATGTGGAACCCCAATGTCAAAACTCTCAGAAACAGAGTATAGTGGTGGTTACTAGGATCTAGGACAATAAAAATGTGAAGATATCTTTAAAAGGTACAGACCTTTAAATAGAAGATAAATAAGTTCTTAATGTGTCTCATGCTTTCGGCAGAGCCTGGGAAGATATCCGTGGTGTATTTGATATGCCAAAACCAGTAAATAGAAATGGGTCTTATTCTGCTGAAGCTGAAGGAGTCACCAATATGACAGTGTTGAGAAGGATGCGGAAGGAGAGGCTGATAAAATCTCAAGGCCGAACTAGGCTGCCAAAACGAAAAAAGACAAAAATAATTGTCTGTACTTTGAATGCATGTACGCTGGCATCCGATGCATCCATCGAGGACCTGATGGTACAAGTGTGAAAAATCAAGTACAACATCATTGGTCTGACCGAGATGAGAAGGCATCAATCACATCATGCCGTTTTTGACACTGGAGAAGAACTGTTCCTCAGAGCATGCGACAGAAGAGGCGTCAGAGGCATTCGTGTTCTTGTCAACACGAACTTGGCCATGAGCATTGATTCGTTCGAATGCCTAACAAACTGAATCTGAATTAGTCTTGAATAGATGTGGCTCACTGCCAGCAGTTTCTATCTTCGTTGTCTACGCACCAACATCCAACTATGATGAAGGAGAAATTGAGAAGTTCTACATCGAGCTAGAGAAGTTCTGTAAAGAAGACCACACCTTCTACAAGATCATTGTTGGTGATTTTAATGACAAGATAGGACCGAGAAGATCAGCCGAAGAACTCCATTTCGGGACCCATTGCCTAGAATGGAATGAACAGGGTGAGAGACTATCTGAGTTCATCATGTTGACCAAGACCATCCATGGTAACTCACACTTCCAGAAGGCCGAATCTAAACGTTGGATATGGGAGTCTCCTGGTGGACGGTTCCACAATGAAATTGACTACATCATATTCAATTGATGGTTTTGCCTGACTGATGTCGCTGTTATCCCAAAATTCCAAACGGGATCTGACCACTGTCTCCTTCGTTCAAAATTCTACTTCATGAAGTGGGTAGAAACGGCTGCAAAGTTTAAGAAGAGAACTCCCAGAACGACCACCAACTGTGAGCTCTTTGGCACTAGTGCTGCTACATGGGAAGATGCTGTCGATCACAACATTGACGAGGAATACAATCGACTACTTCAGCACCTCCATAATTGTGCGAAGAATGCCAAGAGAGAGATAGCCACAAAAAAAGCCTGTCTTTGAAAACTCTTGAGCTTATTCGCATGCCTCAGGCAACAGCAAGTGAATGTCCAAGCTCACAAAGCAGTGCAGAGATGCGATAAAGGAAGACCTCAAAGAGAGAAGAGCAGCAGTGCTGGTAGATGTGGCCGAAGGTGGGAAAAGCATTCCCAACACCCGCCTGTCCTTCGCCAACTACAAGACCAAGATTACTGCCTTGCGACGTCCTGATGGATCTATCACATCTTCCAGAAGAGCAATGGAGAAGATTATCCATGACTTCTACTCAGATGTCTTTAATAGCCACGTCCACCTGCCCACATACCAAATTACACAGGATGGATATGTCGTTCCCAATGTTCTCCCTTCTGAAATCCCACACGCCATTTTGTTGGTAAAGAAATGAATAGCACCTGGCCCAGATAAGATCAGACTTGAACACCTGAAGTACCTGCCGTCTGTACTCATCAATATGCTGGCTCAGCTCTTCACACTCTACCTTTCTGAATGCAAGGTTCCGTCCCAATGGAAAACCAGCAGGACTGTACTACTGTACAAGAAGGGAGACATCCATGACATTGGCAACTGTCGCCCTATCTGCCTATTGTCTGTCATCTACAAGCTGTTCACTCGAGTCATCCTGAACAGGATTGGCAGAACACTAGATGAAGGACAACCATGGGAGCAAGACAGGTTCCACAAAGGATTCAGCATGATCGACCATATCCACATGATAACCAAGCTCATGAGGTTCCTTGGGAGTTCAAGATGCCACTCTGTCTAAAATTCACTGATTTAAAGAAGGCCTTTGATTCTGTTGATATGGAAGCGGTCATTGAAGCCCTAACCAATCAGGGCATTCGAACTCAATACATCAGGATCCTCCATGAGCTGTATTATGGATTCACTACCAGGATCTCACCATTCTACAAAGAAGTGATCGTTGATGTCAAGAGAGGGGTGCGGCAGGGTGATTCCATTTCACCGAAACTCTTCAGTGCCACCCTTAAGAACATCATGCGATGACTGGAATGGGAAGGAATGGGAGTGAAGATAGATGGTCGGCAACTACACCACCTCCGCTTTGCTGATGACATCGTTCTAATAACACCAAACATTAGCCAAGCAGCACAAATGCTGGCCGACTTTGACCGTGAGTGTGGAAAGATCGGACTACAGCTGAATCTCACGAAGACAATGTTTATGAGAAACAGCCTTGTTCCTGACATTTCATTCACTCTCAATGGAAAGACCATCCTGGAATGCAATAGTTATTTGTACTTAGGTCGAGAACTCAACATGATGAATGACCTGGCACCTGAGTTGCACAGGAGGAAGAGAGCAGCTTGGAACGCCTTCAAAAGCGTGGAAGAAATAGGTAAGAGGAGGAAGAATCTCCGGCTCTGGGCACATCTCTTTGATTCAACTGTTCTTCCTGCATTAACATATGCCTCAGAGACCTGGGCCCTACAAAAACAGGATGAGAATGCTATTCGGTTCTCTCAAAGAGGAATCGAAAGAGCTATGCTTGGAGTATCACGTTTCACTCAGATGAGAGAAAGAATTTGAAGTTCCGACCTCCTTCAACGGTCAAGAATCAGGGACGCTGTCTTGTTTGCCAAGGTGTCGAAAATCAGATGGGCTGGACATGTAATGAGATTTGGAGTCGACCACTGGACTAGAGCCATTACCAACTGAATTCCACAGGATGTCAAAAGACCGTGTGGCCTCCCGCCTACAAGATGGTCAGACTTCTTCGTCAAGACCCTGAATGATCCGTTTGTGGTTCTTCATGTTCCTAGAAAGAGCAAATGCCAATGGGCTACACTAACATGCAACAGGGAGGAATGGAGACGTTAATGGTGCCCACTTTATTAAATCGATGAGTAACGGGAAGTCAAGTGATCTAGTGTCTAATGCTTTAGCTATTATGGTCAACAACATAACTTCATCAGCAACTAGAACTTTATCATCTATTCCAGGTCCATATATCCCTTTGGAAACAACATTCTCACACATTAGACAGCTTGAGGAAGTAATACCTTAAATATTGTACCTGTCTTTAGTGGGTCTTTATCCTTTATTTTTATCCTTTATCCTTTATCTACTAGTTTCTTGGCTCTAAAGTCAACTCATACATACTCTCAGAGAAGTTCAAAACTTCTTTCCTCTAAATCCTTCCTATGTTGAAATTTGTGAGTGATATAACAAAAACTTCAAATACCTCTGTGCTTAGAGTCCTTAGTTAAATAGAATAATTCACAATACTCATGAAAATGATATAGAGAATCCAATAAATCACAAAAACTAATTTGTAAGTTTGATTACATTTGCCTTATATAAGTTTTTGGAAGGTTAGGCACTAGAATTAAAGTCAGTGTTACACAATATATTTCCTTTGTAGCCAGACCTCAAGGACCACTTTATATCCTTTTTTTAAAAATTTTTGGGTCACATCCGGCAAATCAAAGGAATTACTCTTGGCTCTGCAATCAGGAATTACTTCTGGTGGTGCTTGGGGAACCATATGGGATGCTGGGAATCGAACCTGGGTCAGCTACGTGCAAGGCAAACACCCTACTCACTGTGCTATTGTTCCAGCCCCTTATATCCTTTTTAGACATCAAAAGCTGGTCAGAATTTGAAAACCTTGTCTATCCTCATATCTATTTCCTCTCCTAAGAACCTTGAGAATTCCAGCAAAATCACCAACATTAAAGTAATAACTGTTCTACTCTTGGCATTATTCCACCCTGTATAACCACAAATCTATAGTACATAAAATATTGAACAGACAAAACATATGTCAGTTTGTCATGGTCTTTGCAATGTTGACTGTTTCTCGAACTTAGTCATTACAGTAAACAATCACACACATATCCTCATAGTCAACCTAGTCCAATGCTTAGAATATCAGAAACTATTAGTGTGATACCATTCACTATTTCAAAAAAGGGCACATTTCCCAGATTTAATGAATTTCCAAGTCCCATGTTACCAAAAGTGGTTGGCTATGACACAGATTGTTGCATAAAATTTCTTTTTTGGAAATTACCAGAAGACATGAAATACAAGGAATTAAATCATCAGGCTCAAGTAAAAGACACAGGTGGACACCATATGTCTTTATTATTCCTCTTTCCTCTCTTCCTCCTCTTACTCCAACTGATGGAGATTAGGATGTGACCAAAAATGTATTAGTAACAGAAACATATTTGACAAACAGTAGGTGTCAGAGACTGGTTTTACCAGGAGACATTAAACCAATTGTAGTTTTTCAATGTATCAAAACCACATATCGGTGGGGGCTTATTGTTCCATATAAATTTCAGAAGTGTTTGCTCCATTTCTTTGAAGAATGTCATGGGTATCCTTATAGGGATTGCATTGAAATTATACAATGCTTTCGGTAGTATTGCCATTTTGACAATGTTAAGTCTCCCGACCCATGAGCAGGGGATATCTTTCCATTTCCTCATGTCCTCTTTTATTTCCTGAAGTAGCGTTTTGTAGTTTTCTTTGTACAGGTCCTTTACTTCCTTAGTTAAGCTGATTCCTAGGTATTTGATTTTCTGGGGCACAATTGTGAACGGGATTGATTTTTTCATGTAGCTTTCCTCTCTCTCACTGTTTGCGTATAGGAAAGCCATGGACTTTTGGGTATTGATTTTATAGCCTGCAACTTTACTATACAAGTCTATTGTTTCTAGGAGTTTTTTGGTGGAGGTTATTGGGTTCTCTAAGTATAGTATCATATCATCTGCGAATAGTGAGAGCTTGATTTCTTCCTTTCCTATCTGAATGCCCTTAATATCTTTTTCTTGCCTAATTGCTATTGCAAGTACTTCCAGTACTATATTGAACAGCAGTGGAGAGAGTGGGCATCCTTGTCTTGTCCCTGATCTTATAGCTAAAGCAATTCTTGGGAAAAAGAAAATGGGAGGAATCAACCTCCCTAACTTCAAATTTTACTACAAAGCGGTAATAATCAAAACAGCATGGTACTGGAACAAAGGCAGAACTGCAGACCAATGGAACAGGGTTGAATACACTGACATCTCCCCTCAATCATATGATCATCTAATCTTTGACAAAGGTGCAAGAAATGTGAAGTGGAGTAAGGAAAGCCTCTTTAACAAATTGTGCTGGCATCACTGGACGGCTACATGCAAAAAAATGGGCTCAGAACTCTGCCTAACACCATGTACAAAGGTAAGATCAAAATAGATTAAAGACCTCAACATCAGACCAGAAACCATAAGGTACATTGAAGACAAAGTTGGCAAAACCCTCCATGACATTGAGGCTAATGGTATTTTCAAAGATGCCACATCACTGGCTGAGCAAGTGAAAACAGAGATAGATAAATGGGACTATCTTAAACTAAGAAGCTTCTGCACCTCCAAAGAAACAGTGACCAAAATACAAAGACTGTCTAAAGAATGGGAAAGAATATTCGCCGAATACACATCTGACAAGGGGTTGATATCAAGGATATACAAAATACTGGTTGAACTCCACAAGAAGAAAACATCCAACCCCATCAAAAAATGGGGCAAGGAAATGAACAGAAACTTTCTCAAAGAAGAAATCCGACTGGCAAAAAAGCACATGAGAAAATGCTCTACATCATTAATCATCAGGGAGATGCAGATCAAAACCACAATGAGATACCATCTCACACCTCAGAGACTGGCCCACATTCAAAAGAACAAAAGCAACCGTTGCTGGCGCGGATGTGGCGAGAAAGGGACACTCCTTCACTGTTGGTGGGAATGCCGACTGGTTCAGCCCTTTTGGAAAACAGTATGGACGTTCCTCAAAAAATTAGAAATTGAGCTCCCATTTGACCCAGCGATACCACTCCTGGGAATATATCCCAGAGAGGCAAAAATGTGTAGTCGAAGTGATATCTGCACTTGTTTGTTCATTGCAGCACTCTTTACAGTAGCCAGAAACTGGAAGAGACCTGAGTGCCCAAGAACAGATGACTGGTTAAAGAAACTTTGGTACATCTACACAATGGAGTACTATGTAGCTCTTAGAAAAGATGAAGTCATGAAATTTACATACAAGTGGTACAATATGGAAAGTATCATGCTAAGCGAAATGAGTCAGAAAGAGAGGGATAGACATAGAAAGATTGCATTCATCTGGGGGATATAAAATAACAAAATATGAGATTAATACCCAAGAATAGCTGAGATCAACACCAGGAGGATTACTCCATAGCTTAGAGGCCAGTCGGGTATTATAGGGGAAAGGATAGTTCAGATAGAGAAGGGAGCACCAAATGGAGGGTGTTTGGAGGATCCTCCCAGGAGGGGAGATGGAGGTTGAAAGTAGACTGGACTGAACATGTTTGCCGCTCAATGCCTCTTTTGCTGATCACAACACCCAAAAGGAGAGAGAGAACAAAAGGGAATGCCCTGCCACAGTGGCAGGGGGGGATGGGGGGAATGGGGGGGGAGGGATATTATCCTTGGTGGTGGAAAATGGGCACTGGTGGAGGAATGGGTATTTGATCATGGTATGACCGAAATCCAAGCACAAAAATTTGTAAATCTACAACTGTACCTCATGGTGTTTCACTAATAAAAAAATAAATTCAAAAAAAAAAAAGAAAAAACCCCCACATATCCTCTAACAGTTAATTTTCTTTTTAGTAAGAAACACAGAACAAATATTGGATACCACTATGAGTTATGTTGCATCTGGAAATTTTAGAGATAAATCTTCATCTTGGGGATCTCTGTCAGGTATCTTACCAAAGATCTGATATTGAACAAGGATACATCATATCTCTGAACCAAAAAGAAGCAACTCATTTATAAACTGCAATATTTTAACCAAGGTTTCACAGAGATTAATAAGTAATAAAACTATTGATGACATGGAAAGTATCATGCTAAGCGAAATGAGTCAGAAAGAGAGGGATAGACATAGAAATATTGCATTTATCTGGGGGATATAAAGTAACAAAATATGAGATTAATACCCAAGAATAGCCGAGATCAGCACCAGGAGGATTACTCCATAGCTTAGTGGCCAGTCGGGCATTCTAGAGGAAAGGGCAGCTCAGATAGAGAAGGGAACACCAAATAACGGGTGTTTGGAGGATCCTCCCAGGAGGGGAGATGCATGTCGAAAGTGGACTATGGACTGAACATGTTTGCCACTCAAAGCCTCTTTTGCAGACCACAACACCCAAAAGGAGAGAGAGAGAACACAGGGGATTGCCCTGCCACAGAGGCAGGGGGGGATGGGAGGATGGGGGTGGGGGGGATATTATCCATGGTGGTGGAAAATGGGCACTTGTGGAGGGATGGGTATCTGATCATTGTATAATCAAACCCAAGCACAAAAAATTGTAAATCTACAACTGTACCTCATGGTGTTTCACTAATAAAAAAAAACTATTGATGATGTAGTTTGGAAGTAAAGAAGCCTAGGAGTGAGAAATATTTGGTTTGTGTGGCTTTGAGTCAGCTTTTGTCCATTTTTTCATATATCTATCTTAAATAATATAATGAAATAATATCTATCTTAGATATTATCTATCTTAAAAAGTGTTGTTTTTGTCTGGGGCATGTGAATTTTGTTTTGGTAGATTTATGCACCTACAGTTGTGTGTTATAAAATTTTTAAAGAAGGAATTTGTCCTCAGCAATACCCTTTTTTCTTTGGAAGCTTCTTGAAGGCATCTTTAATTTCTTTGTTCCTCAGACTGTAAATCAAAGGATTCAACATGGGGATCAACACAGAATAAAACACTGATCCAAATCGGTCAAGCGGTGAAGGGCTACCAGTGCCGGAACGTAAATAAACAATGACACCTGACACATAGAAGAGGGTGACAGTTGTCAGCTGAGAAGCACAGGTGTTGAAAGCCTTGGATCTGCCTTTAGCTGAAGTGATCTTTAAGATGGCGCGGACAATATAGACATAGGATATCACGATAAGTATGGCATTTGTTACTCCAAAGATCATTGTTACTACAGCCAATATGACTCGTAAAAGGATAGTGTCAGTACAGGATAAGTTTAAGAGTTGGGGCATGTCACAGAAGAAGTGATCAATAATATTAGGCCCACAGAAGTAGAGTTGAAGTATGGCACAGAATTGGGGCAGAGAACCAGAGAATGCAGCCGTATAGCATCCCAATACCATCCGCACACAAAGGGAGGGTGACATGATTGATGAGTAGAGAAGTGGATTACAAATGGCAGCATAGCGGTCATAAGCCATGGCTGTCATGACACAAGACTCACTCAGTCCCATCAATGAAAAGGCAAAATACTGAATAGCACAACCCATAACGGTGATAGTTTGCTGTTCTTGATAGAAGCCGGAAAGCATCTTGGGAACTGTGGAGGTCACATAGCAGATATCGATGAAGGAGAGATTACTGAGGAAGAAGTACATGGGCGTGTGGAGGTGGGAGTCCATATTTATTAATATAATCAGACACAGGTTCCAAGTCACAGTGGTAATGTAGATCAATAGGAATATAATGAAGAGCAGTGGTAGGATTCTAGGCAAATCTGAGAAACCCAAGAGGATGAAATAGGTGATTTCTGTAACATTCCTTTCTCTTATCATTATCTTGATGTTCCTAAATTCATAAAGGAGACAAGAGAATGCATTACTTATACATGAGCAACAATGTCATTACAATTTTCACTTTGCCCTTCCCCCCTTCCGAGTATTTAGGAAAAGAGCTTCACTGACCTGGTGAAAGTATATTAGTTATTTTATCTAGAATAGTCAAGAAGTAATGCTTGTTTATTCATGTTCTCAATTATTTCATAGATATTACAGAAAAATAAGATATAGCCTCTTCCCCTCTTGGAGAGCCTGACAAACTACCGAGAGTATCTCATCCGCATGGCAAAGCCTGGCAAGCTACCCGTGACGTATTCAATATGCCAAACACAGTAACAACAAGTCTCACAATAGAGACTTTACTGGTGCCCGCTCTAGCAAATCGATGAACAACTGGAGGACAGTGACAGTGATTATTATTATTGTTTTATTTTTATTGATTTTGGGGCCATATCTGGTGATGCTCAGGGTTTACTCCTGGCTCGGCACTCATTCCCATCAATGAAAAGGAAAAATACTGAACAGCACAACCTATAACGTTGATAGTTTCTGTTCTTGATAGCAGTCAGAAAGCATCATGGGAACTGTGGAGGTCACATGACCATAATGTTGAATTACTCCTAGTAGTGCTCTTGATATCATATAGGGTTCTGGGGAGCAAACCCATATCGACTGTATGCAAGGCAAGCACCCTATCTACTGCAGTATTGGTCCAATCATGATATTCATAAATTTAATGGACAACTTAAAAAATAACAATCTCAACATTACTATAAATAAAGTATAGCTCATTAATTACAGTAACTGACTTTTGTTCTTTATCTTCATCTTCTTTCTTCCTCCCCATCTGGTGTTGTTCAGGGTTTACACTTTGATGTGAGTTTAGGAATTTTCCAGGTGGGGGATTGGGCAGACATATACATTGCCCAGTATCAAACCAAGGTCTGGTGTGTGTAAGGCAAGGGCTCTATCACTGTACTATTGCTATGGCCCCTAAAAGTTCCTTCTTAGAAACAACTGAATATTCAGCACCTTTAAAATAGCCTGGAAAATTATGACTTATACTCGATAATATTCTCTTGGAGTATTCGTGAATTTCATGCATATTAAAGTATTTTATTTTGGAGATTCTTTCATATGAACTTCTCTCAAAGGAGTCTTCTTTGGGGTCTGAGACATAGTACAGTGGGGTAAGGCAGATGCCTTTCATATGGCTGACTTGAGTCCTGTGCTAGGCATCCCATGTGGTCCCCTTGATTTCAACAGGATGATCATGAGCTCAGAGCCAGGAATAAAAGGCCTGAGCATCACCTGATGTGACCCGCAAAGTGGAGCTTCCCTGCCCCCTGCCAAACAACAAAAAACCAAACAAATAAACAGAAAAGGAAAAGGAGCCTGTTCAATGTATTATTATCTCAATTAATGTTTTAATTTTAGAATATTTGCCATTAGAGCAACATGGCACTGTGATTAAGTACTCAAAATTGAGTTTCAGTTCTGAGTGATATCATCAAGACATAGATAATTCCTGACATAATTTACCTTATCAGAAGAACAAATGACAATTATTCATAAACAAAAAATTCATCATGAAAATCTTAGAACATAGGTGAGGCTGAAGCACGGAGACAAAATAAAAGTCACATTGGAATGATAAATGATCAGGTAAACTATAATTATCTATACCTGGGGTATGTCTTTGGGAGCTCCAGGACAATCTTCGCAACCTAAGAGAAATATCTAAATTCGTTTATATGGACAACCTGGAATCTAAATCAGGAAGGAATGAAATGTCTGAATAACAACAACAAGGAAGGACACTGGATTAGTAATTAAAACCTCATAGTCTCATTAATAAAAATTTAAAAAAATGTGGGGCTGGAGCAATAAAAAAAAAACCTCTTCAACAACAGAATGTATGGAAAGAGTTGACTTTATAACAAATTCTACTAAGTGGTTAAGGAAACTTTAACATCAGTCTCGGTCAACATCCTCTAAAATCAGAAGAGGAAGAAGCAAATTAAACTAATTTCACAATGGAGAGGGACAGACACAGAATGATTGCACTCATTTATAGGATAAAAACAGGGAAAGGGTGAAGTCATAATACGGAGGGGTAGGGCTGCTTACCCTGATCATCAGTGGGTGTGACCCCAAAACAAAACAAAGAAACCAAAAAACAGCCCCCACTCAAAAAAAATAGTTCATAGAACAATACACAAAGAATAATACCCAAAGACAATTAAAATGAGATTCAAGGTAGAAGCTTGCCATGAGAGAGAGAGAGAAAGAGAGAGAGAGAGAGTGCGCTCACGCGCTCGCACATGCATGTGTGCGTGCTGGGGGGAGGGTTGTGTGTATGGAATGTGTGTAGTTAAGACAGAGAAGGGACCACAGTGACAATAAAAGTTGGAGATGATCATACTGGACAAGAATTATCTGGACAAGAATATTAGCTAGATAATATTCCATTATATACTTATACCACAACTTCCTGATCCCGAATAGCTTTTTTACGAAGGTGATATTCAAATGACTAACAGATACTTGAAAGTGTGTTCAATATCATATTTACCTCAGAAATGCAAATCAAATCACAATCATATATCAAATCATTCTGCTTGGAATTGCTATCATCAAATCAGAAAAACAAAACCAAACGAGAGTGATACCAATAAGAAAGTGGAAAAAGGGGAGTACTTGTACACTGCTGATGGGATGTAACTTAGTATAGTATCATGTATAGGAATGTGTCTGAAGGTTCTCAAAAATCCGAACATAGAACTATCATAAGTTGATTTATTCTAAGTATACATCCAAAGAGAAAAAAATCACAGTTCCAGAAAGACCTGCACCTTCATGCTTATTGTAGTACTATTTCCAGTAGTCCTTAAGTAACTTGTGTCCACCTAAGTTCAAATCCTGGTACCTTATATGGTTCCCAGTGCTCTGCCAGGAGAAATGCCTGAGTACAGACTTAGCAGTAAGTCCTGAGCACAGCCAGCTGTGGCACCACACCACCCTCAAAAGCCATGTATGTAAACCCTCTTAAGGAATATTAAGAATAAACAGTACTGTATATTGACAGATTCTTGGCCTTGAGTTGAGGAAACTGGATTACCAAACAAGACAGATCGAGTATAAACTCATGATGCCAGTTTTTTATTCTGCCACTATAAGTAATATAGAACTGGTGATGTTAAATGTGCACATTAGCTAAAAGAGATGATTTTTTAGTTAATGATAATCATCTATAATATTTATGCGACACAACAAAAAGGTAAAGGTAAAGGCCCTCCCGTTGATCGTTGATTTGCTCGAGCGGGCCCAGTAACGTCTCCATTGGAGACTTTGTTGTTACTGTGTCTGGCATATCGAATACTCTTGGTAGCTTGCCGGGCTCTCCGAGAGGGGCGGAGGAATCGAACTCGGGGCGACACAACAAAATATGTTGAAAATATTAATGAACATGTCTCCCATATTCTTTTGGACATGAAAATAAAATATCTGAATGTCCTTTTTCTGGAAATGTTGCAGGAATTTTAGAATCTTTGTTTACTTTTTTGAGAGCTGCCAGCATAACTTGCTAGATATTTTATGCAGAATGAGTTAGATTCGAGAGAACATTTTCAAAATATAAGATATCTAACAGTACATCCTACAAATGTAATAGTGACCAATATAACTGATCAATTTATTGTCAAGAAATAAAATATCCTCAAATATTTATACTAAAATTTATCTCATTATATTCCAAAACAAAGGCAAATATAATGAAATGCAATATATAACTCATAATTCTAAAAAATAGGAGTTGTGTAGTAATGTATAGATCAAAATTGCCTACCATTTTAATTGTAAATATTTGAAAAAGTCGTAAAAACATTTGAATATACTCACTCTTTTTGATTGAATTTTTGCTTATGTCCACTGTCTTCTGGGAGAAGAAAGGTGTCTGATGAAATATTGGTTGGGGATTTTAACAGCAGGAATCCTGCTAATAGAATTCTTTTACAAAACTTGTCTTTTATGGGTATTGTTATTTGCAAATTTGTGTGAGCTCAAAGTCAGTTCTAGAAAGTCATGAATATTGCTAAGTAAACAATGTAAGAATGTTGAAAGAAACAGATTGGCTAAAAGCTATGTTCAGAATGGAGCATTTTTAATATCTGAATCATTCATACTAGAGTCTCCATAAACCTGCTGTCTCCAAAGACGACAAGCTAGAGCTACCTGAAATTTATCAAAATGTCAAATCGGGCTGGAGCGATAGCACAGTGGTAGGATGTTTGCCTTGCGCGCAGCCGATGGCTGAGCCAGGTTTGATTCTTCCACCCCTCTTGGAGAGCCGAGCAAGCTACCGAGAATATCTCGCCTGCACAGCAAAGCCTGGCAAGCTACCGATGAGGTATTCCATAGAGGTTATTGGGCCTGCTCGAGCAAGTCTGACAAGCTACCCATGACGTATTCAATATGCCAAACACAGTAACAAGTCTCAAAATGGGGACATTACTGGGCCCACTAGAGCAAGTTGATGAACAACGGGGGGACAGTGACAGTGACAGTTAATGAAATTGTCTTATGATCACAGATGGATCAATTTTTCTTTAGCTTCTAAAAAATTTTGTACCAGAGTTAGAAAGACAACTAATTGTTATTATGTAAGATAAAATCCACAAGAGAAAAAATTAAAATAAAGGGATCTTCAACATGGATAAGCTGGGCAAGAGACAAGCAAGTTTTCATCTTAGTTAATTCCCTTGAAACTAAAAATATTACTAGCATGTTTAATGCTCAATGGTTAACTTTTGCAATATATTAGACTTTATCTACATGGTCTCACTGAATTTTTAGATGACTTTACTAAGTAAAAAGTAAAAAATCCTTGAGTGTAACAGAGTTCAAAATCAAATTCTTAAGATATTGCAGAACTTAGCATATTGTCTTACTACAAAGTACTAATATTTTAGATTGAGTTTCACTGAAAATTGAGAGGTTGGGTACAGAGAAAGAACTATAGGAAAATTCCTAGTGTAAGTTATAGAAATGAAATCAAAGAAGAGTTGAGGAATGGGAGAGACTGAGAATTATAAACCTTGTGCCACACAGGTCCCTCTAACAGAATGAAATGGCTACCGAGAAAACAAAGAATTCACTGTTGTATAAGTCTTGCCTTATTATCTTTACCCAAAGACCCCAAGAAGTCAGAGGTCTCGGCAAAAAATCAAATGTGAGTCTTTGAAGGAATTTTCCAGATGGGCACTATTGCCCTCCACGATGAATCTTTCTGGCCATGAAATTGACTATCAGCTATAGCAACAGAGATGCCCACAAATTGGGAATCCTTTTAAATGTGGTATTAAGAGAAAAAATGATTGAGAAAAAGACAGGAGAGAACTCTCCAGATACTTGTTCTCTGTAGTCATGGTTGTCATAGAGTTTTTGGCTAATTTCCCTGCCTTCTCCATTTCCCTTCTGATTCAATTCCTAAATTCCCTGTGGTCTTATCTAAACTCTTTAATTGTATTTTTTTGTTTTAATGAACTTGGCATCATTAGAGGTGACAGCCGTAGATTGTGTGATTTAATAGCCTAATTTTCCACCCAAAGTTCATGCAGCCAAGATATTTGCCCAATATGACACTGATGGCTGATACAAGTATAACAATAGATTTCATACGTGGGCACTTTCCTGTTTACAAAGTGCTATCACACTTACATTTGTACAATACCTTATCTCCATTACATTAAAAATTATCATAGCAGCCATCTGAGGTACTCACGCAGTATTTTCTGTGTATAGGCAAGGAAATCTAGGAAATAAGAAATCTGGAGGGATCGAGCCAAAGTACAGCATGTTTTGTGCTTGCCATACATGCAACCAATCTGGGTTTGATTCCTGACTTCCTATATAGTCCTGTGACTGCCCCAGGAGTGATCCCTGAGCATATAGCCAAGAGTAAGCCTTGAGCATCATTGATATGACTCCAAAACAAAACAAAACAAAACAAAACAAAACACAAAGACAGAAACACCAAAGATACATGTGTTATTTATCTTGATTTCAACCCAGGTTGAAAGTATTGGTAAATATTGCCATTCTGGGTTGAATTCTGACTTTCCAGTTAGGGTTGATAGAAATAGGTAAAATTAAAATAGTTCTTTATAGAATCAATTTCCTTAATCTTCTTTCCTTTTTTGGGGGGGTGGGGGTGGGAGTATAAATCTAGTGATGCTCAGGGGTCACTCCTGGCTCTGCACTAGGAACACTCCTGGTGCATTCGGGGGAGTGGCAACCATATGGCAGGCCCATATGTTTTTGTTCTGATCCTAAAATTGTTTCTTTATATTTGAAGTAAAACCAGATTTTATTAGAGGATTTTTTAGGAAGAGGAAGGAGAGAGAAAAAGAGAGAAAGTTATTGCTCGAGAGCAAACTCGGGATTCTCCAAAGATGGAGAGGGTCCAAGAACACAGAGGGGAGACACAGGTAACACTATGCTCAGGCACCACATGTGCTTTGCCATGTGGACACAAACAGCACATGAGTTCAGGCAGCAAACAAACTAGAATTTTTTCTAACACACTATTCTGTTCTGTTTTGCACTGTTCTGTTCTATTCTATTCTATTCTATTTATTTTTTGAACTTGTTCATCAAGATGCATTACATTAAATATTCCAACACCAATACCACCACCATTGCACTTTCCCACCACCATTATTTCCAATTTTCCCAAACACTACTGAAGCCTGCCCCAATAGCAGGCACTAAATAGTCTATTTTATATTGATTGCTGTGGGCTGGAGCGATAGCACAGCGGGTAGGGCGTTTGCCTTACATGCGGCCAACATGGCCGACCCGAGTTCGATTCCTCCGCCCCTCTCGGAGATCCCGGCAACTTACCGAGAGTATTCGATATGCCAGACACAGTAACAACAAAGTCTCCAATGGAGACGTTACTGGGCCCGCTCGAGCAAATCGACGATCAACAGGAGGGCCTTTACCTTTTTACCTTTTGCTGTGAATATTTAGCTAAAAATGATTGAAAAAGTTTTCCCTAGAAGAAAGTGTGTGAAGATTGTTGTATCTCACCATTTCATTTCATTTCATTTCATCATCCTGTTAATCGTCGATTGCCTCGAGCAGGCCCCAGTAACGTCTCTTTCATCCTAGCCCTGAGATTATATTCAGGGCTCTTTAGGAGAATGAGACCCATCATTGTTACTGGTATTTGGCATATTTGGTAGGCCACGGGGAGTTTGCCAGACTCTGCCCTGTGGGCAGGCTACATTCGACAGCCTGCAAGTTTGTCCAATGGACAAACTTGCAGGCTGTATCTCACCATGGATCCATTAAACCCTTGTATGCACTGTAGCACTGTCTTCCCGTTGTTTATCAGTTTTGCTCGAGTGGGCACCAGTAAGGTCTCCATTGTGAGACTTGTTACTATTTTTGGCATATCGAATATGCCTCGGGGAGCTTGCCAGGCTCTGCCATGTGGGCGGGATACTCTCAGTAGCTTGCTGCTTTCTCTGAGAGGGTTGGAAGAATCGAACCTGGGTATGCTGCGTGCAAGGCAAATGACCTACCCACTGTGTTATTGCTCTAGTCCTTGTATAAGAGATTATTAATATGTTACACGTTAAGACTTGCATGTCAATATTTTCTTAATCAAGATTGGTTGCTTTCTACTTTACACCCCACCCAATCTGGTGTGCTACTCCTGATATATCAGTGTGTGTAGAGTTTGAGATTTGCACACTTGCATTTGTGGCCACGTGTCCCAGGAATTCTAAAATTTTGAATGGGGTCTCTTTCAAGATTTATTTATGAGTCTCTCTATCATGACTGGTTAATGGGCTTATTTGCTGCCAGCTTGGGGCAGTTCATGGGCATGACTGCCAGGCTTCGGGAAGAACTGAAGTATGGATGTAGGTAGCTCATCCCTGATACCATGAGAGCCTGGAAAATTCGGTCACAAAACCCACATACCCGAGTTTTACAATAGATCAATTTCTGGATGAGACTTGTCCTAAGCGCACATAGCACAGCAGTAGGGCATTTGCCTTGCATGCAACCAACATGGGCGACCCGAGTTCGATTCCTCTGCCGCTCTCGGAGAGCCCGGCAAGCTACCGAGAGTATCTCGCCCTCACGGCAGAGCCTGGCAAGCTACGTGTGACGTATTCGATATGCCAAACACAGTAACAACAAAGTCTCCAATGGAGACGTTACTGGGCCCGCTTGAGCAAATCGACGAACAACGGGAGGGCCTTTACCTTTACCTGTACTAATTTTTAATGAAACAATGTCTACTTAAGAGGAAACTGAGGCAAAATGTGGCATCTGTGGGAACCTGACTTACTACTCAGGATTGCCATATTTTCCCTTAGGTCAGGATTATCTTGCCTATAAAGTGGAAAAGGAATGGGAAGGCTGCTAGACACTTGGCTTGTCTCCTCAGAACCTCACTTCCAGGAAACTGTGTAGAAGAGTTGGCGATGCGTTTCTTTACCTCTTGATAATTAACTATGACCTTATTAAGACATCCGAACTATAGTCATTAGTCACACAAAAACACAGCAGAAACAACTCCAAACTGCACAAGTTGCAACTGGAAAGCAATGCAGAACCCTATCAGGCTTAATGTGTGAGGAGTCACCTAGAAGATTCAACCAGTAACAGCAAGCTTTATCTTCTCTCTGATAAGGAATTCAGAGAAGAGTTTTTGAGAGTCCCCTTTCTCCCTGCATCTTGCATCAGACTGGTTGTACTTGTTCTTTTTGATGTGTTCCAGTCTCTGAGGTAAGAGATGATATCTCATTGCTTTAATTTGCATCTTGCTGATTATTAATGGTGTAGAGCTTATTTACATGTGTCTTTTAGACACATATTTCTTTTTTTTTTGTTTTTTTTGTTTTTTTTGTTTTTTTTTTATTTTTATTTATTTATTTTTTTACAGTTGTAGATTTACAATTTTTTTTTGTGCTTGGGTTTCAATTATACAATGATCAGATACCCATCCCTCCACCAGTGCCCGTTTTTCACCACCATGGATAATATCCCTCCCACCCCCATCCCCCCATCCCCCCCTGCCTCTGTGGCAGGACAATCCCCTGTGTTCTCTCTCTCCGTTTGGGTGTTGTGGTCTGCAAAAGAGGCCATTGAGTGGCAAACATGTTCAGTCCATAGTCTACTTTCGACATGCATCTCCCCTCCTGGGAGGATCCTCCAAACATCCTTTATTTGGTGCTCCCTTCTCTATCTGAACTGCCCTTTCCTCTAGGATACCCGGCTGGCCTCTAAGTTATGGAGTAATCCTCCTGGTGCTGATCTCAGCTATTCTTGGGTATTAATCTCATACTTTGTTACTTTATATCCCCCAGATGAATGCAATCTTTCTATGTCTATCCCTCTCTTTCTGACTCATTTCGCTTAGCATGATACTTTCCATATTGTACCAGTTGTATGTAAATTTCATGACTTCATCTTTTCTAACAGCTACATAGTACTCCATTGTGTAGATGTACCAAAGTTTCTTTAACCAGTCATCTGTTCTTGGGCATTCAGGTTTCTTCCAGTTTCTGGCTATTGTAAAGAGGGCTGCAATGAACAAACAAGTGCAGATGTCACTTCGACTATACATTTTTGCTTCTCTGGGATATATTCCCAGGAGTGGTATTGCTGGGTCAAATGGGAGCTCAATTTCTAATTTTTTGAGAATCGTCCATACTGTTAGACACATATTTCTTATTTGAGGAAGTTACTCTTCATTTCTTCTCCTCATTTTTGATGGATTTGTATGTTTCTTTCTTGTAAAGTTCTACTAGCATCTTATAGTCTAACCCCAGTCTGAAAAACACACCATTAAAATATTTTTTTAAATTCTTTTTTGCTTGACTCTGAGTCTCTGTATTATCCCTTATCCTGGTGGTTCTTGTGATCTTAAGGTTCTGGAATTTCTGGAAGATTCATAGATCTAGAATCATGTTCTGCCTCCCTAGACCCACCTTTCTGAGGACTTTCCTGGTTACTGAATGTATCTTGGAGTATGCTCCAGTCACAGGCATCCAGGAGATTGATGACTTTGTTTTCTTCCTAGCCTCTGAGAAACTTCATAACCTTGACCTTTAGTGTTCCTTATTTCTTAATTCCTATCTCTCATTTCTTTTTTAAATTTGGTTTCATGGAGGCACAAGGCATAAAGGCACAAATGTATTCTAAATAAATCCAAATCCAAATCTTGTGTGGCTGTCATCACACAAGACTCACTCAGTCCCGTCAATGCAAAGAAAAAGTACTGAACAGTACAACCCAGAAAGGTGATGATTTGCTTTTCTTGGAAGAAGTCAGAGAGCATCTTGGAATTGTCGTGGTCACATAGCAGATATCGATGAAGGAGAGATTACTAAGGAAGAAGTACATGGGTGTGTGCAGGTGGGAGTTCATTCTTATTAACGTAATCAAGCACAGGTTCAAAGTCACAGTGGTAATGTAGATCAATAGGAACACAATGAAGAGCAGGGTTAAGATTCTAGGCAAATCTGAGAAACCCAAAAGGATGAAATGGGTGATTTCTGTAAGATTTCTTCCCCTTGCCATTGTCTTGATGCTCCTAATTCTGGAATAGAAACAAAAGAATGTATTACAAGGAACAACAGTTTTACAATATTTATTTGTTCCCTTTACCATTTATTTGAGTACTTATTAAGAAGCTTGGTTATTGTGTGGATATGGTCGATGGTGCTGAATCCTTTGCGGAACCCAGCTTGCTCGCATGGTTGTCCTTTATCTAGTGTTCTGCCAATCCTATTTAGGATGACTCGCGTGAACAACTTGTAGATGACAGACAATAGGCAGATCGGGCGATAGTTGCCAATGTCATGGATGTCTCCCTTCTTGAACAGTAGTACGGTCCTGCTGGTTTTCCATTGGGACGGAAACTTGCATTTAGACAGGTAGCGACTGAAGAGCCGAGCCAGTGTATTGATGAGTACTGACGGCAGGTTCTTCAGGTGTTCAGGTCTGACCTTGTCTGGGCCGGGTGCTGTTTGCTTCTTTACGACGAAATGGCGTGTTGGATTTCGGAAGGGAGAACGTTGGGAATGACATTTCCATCCTGTGGAATTTGGTATGTCGGCAAGTGGACATGGCTATCGAAGAGATTTGAGTAGAAGTTATGGATAATCTTCTCCATTGCCGATCTGGAGGATGTGATGGATCCATCAGGACGTTGGAGGGCAGCCATCTTGGTCTTGTAGTTGGCGAAGGACAGGCGGGCGTTATGAATACTTTTCCCGGCTTCTGCCGCATCTACCAGCACTTCTGCTCTTCTCTCTTTGAGGTCTTCCTTGATCGCATCTTTGCACTGCTTTGCAGTTAGCTTTCGATTTCCTGAGGCATGTGCCAAACCACGCTGGCAAATTAGCTCAAGAATGCTAAGAAGAATGCTTCATTAACCTCATGGAGGTATCCCAGCATTTCTTTTTTTTTTTTTTTGGAGGGGGAATCACACCCGTCTGGGGTTACTCCTGGCTCTACACTCAGGACTTACTTCTGGCGGTGCTTGGGGGACCATAGAGGATGCCAGGGATTGAACTCCGGTTGGTCGCGTGCAAGGCAAGCACCCTACCCACTCTAATATTGCTTCAGCCCCATATCCTGCTTTTCATATTGAATTGTCAAGAATTATTTTTCAGTGCTTCATATTCTCAATTAATTCATAATGTCTTATAGGAAATAGGATAAGTAAGTAAGTAAGTAAAGGCCCTCCCGTTGATCATCGATTTGCTCGAGCGGGCCCAGTAACGTCTCCATTGGAGACTTTGTTGTTACTGTGTCTGGCATATCGAATACTCTCGGTAGCTTGCCGGGCTCTCCGAGAGGGGAGGAGGAATCGAACTCGGGTTGGCCATGATAGCTGCGTGCAAGGCAGATGCCCTACCCGCTGTGCTATCGCTCCAGCCCAGGAAATAGGATATTCATACATTTAATGGCTAACTTAAAAAACAGGAGTCCCTTTAGTACTATAACAAAGGTATAGATCACAGATGAAAATAACTTTGGCTTTCGGACTGGATAAACTCTACAGGAATTTAGGAGTTTAACTTGCTTGCAGCCAACTACGTTTGATCCTTGGGACCTCCTATGGTCCCCGGAGTACTGCCAGGAGTGATTATTGAATGCAGAGTAGGAGTAAGACCTCAGCATAGCTTGGTGTGGTTCAGAATCCTCCACCTACAATAAAATGAAAGATGTGTCTTTGATTATTCAATATATAACTGCTAGCTTAATAATAGTAAAGAATAAGTGGAATCCTTGCAGAATAATTTTGAAATACTTCTCCTCTTCCAGGGGTTCATTTAGACAGATTTTGAATTTTTTATTTATCCTTTTTGGTGGGGCTTGCCTGTCGGTGCTCAGAGTTTACTCCTGACTCTGAGCTCAGGACTAACTCCAGAGATTTTATGGTGCTAGGTTTCAAACCCAGGTCAGATTATAAGGTAAGTGCCCTACATTTGTACTAGGGCTAGAGCCCCTAAGATATCTTTCTTTAAATAAAAAATCGTGGTATGGTTGTAATTATTTTTCAACATTTTCAGATATATATATTTAAATCAACACTTTGTAAATAGTCTGTAAAATTATAACATGGTCTTGATAATATATGCTTGGAGCACACATATATATCTCATGTACTATAATAATTTTTTGTTGATAATTTCATACTGAATTTCTCTCAAAGTAGCCTAGTAATTGCACTATTACCTCAATTATTTTCTCAATTTTATAGATTTTCTCTCTCAGGAAACAACATAGTACTGTACTGAAAGATTCAGTATGAGTTTTATTTCTGAGTAATATTATCCAGACAGCATTGTTTTCTTTATCAGGAGAAAAACAATAGCTATTCATAAATGAAAACATCAATGTGACAAATCTTAGAACTGATAGAGATGATACTGGAGCACAGAGACTGGGAAGAACTATATTATAATTACAGACAATCCACTAAACTATTTTCACATCTGTGGCATATCTGTGGTAGGGCAGGCCACGAGAGCCTTTTCTGGTCTATGATTATGTACAAAATCTTGGCAGCCTAAATGAAATAACTAAAATCATAAGTTGAGAACCTGAACTCTGAATCAGGAAAGAAGAAAAGTTCTAAAAAAACCACTAACAAATAAGGATACTAGATGAATAATCAAAACCTTAACAACAACAAAATTACTGAAAGAGAATTCTTTGCATAACTTCTGCCAAGCATTTAATGGAGAATTAGCATCAGTCTTAGTCAATAGCATCACCACCATCACCATCCTCCCGTTGTTCATCGATTTGCTTGAGCGGGCCCAGTAAAGTCTCCATTGGAGACTTCGTTGTTACTGTGTTTGGCATATTTAATACATCAGGGGTAGCTTGCCAGGTTCTGCCGTGAGGGCGAGATACTCTCGGTAGCTTGCCGGGCTCTTCGAGAGGGGCAGAGGAATCAAACTCGGGTCAGCCATGTTGGCTGCGTGCAAGGCAAACGCCCTACCGCTGTGCTATCACATGAACAACAGCATACAGAACTAATTTTCTTCCATCTGACAAGGGGTTAATATCAAAGATATATAAAGTACTGTTAGAACTTTCCAAGAAAAAATATCCATTTCCATCAAAAAATGATGAGATGAAGTGAAAAGAAACTTTTTAAAAGAGGATATTCAAATGGAAAAAAGCACATGAAAAAATGTTCTACATCACTACTCATCAGAGAGGTGCAAATCTAAACAAGACATCATCTCACACCACAGAGTCTGTAACACATCCCCCAAAACAAAAACAACCCATTCTGGTATGGATGTGGGAAGAAAGGGTGTCTCCTTCATTGTTGGTTGGAATGTTGACTGGTCCAGCTTTTTAAAACATTATGGACATTCCTCAAAGAACAAAACCTAGAAATTGAGTTCCCAATTGACCCAGAAATATCACGCTGGAAATATATACTAGTGGCTACCAAAAAACACAGCAGAAGCACCATCAACACTTGTATATTCATTGCAGTACTATACATAATATTCAGAATCTGGAAATAACCCAAGTGTCTGAGAACAGATGACTAGATAAGAAAACTATGATACATCTAAACAATGGAATTCTATGCAGCTGTTAGGAACAATGAAGTCATGAAATTTGCTTATAAATGTATTTATATGAAGAGTATTATACTACAGTGAAATGAGTCAGGGGAGTGATAGACATAGAATGACTGCATTCATTTGTGGGACATAAAAACTCCTATGGGATGTAATATCCAAAGCGAGAGAAAACAGGGGCCAGGAGGGCTTATCAGTGGCTGGAATTTTGCCAAGCCTGTTTGGGGACAAAGGGAAATTAGGATAGAGAAAGGACCAGAATGAAAGTAATAGTTAGAAATAGTCATTCTGGACTCAACCAGGTACCCGCCCATCCGCAGGGCACCTTCCCGTGGCTGCGTGTCTAACTAAATCCCCTGAGAAAAGCCGGTTTTCATCCTTGTCCTGCGGGGAACGGAAATTGAGGCACATAAGCCCAAAGATAGTTCCGCCCCCTTCTACTCACTCACCCAGGCAGGCCCCTTCCTGGGGCCACACATCTAACCAATCCCCTGAGAACAGCCGGTTTTTATCCTGTGGACTAGCATCTGGACTGGCTGGGGGTGTGACCACCACTTTAGGGGCGTGGCTTCCCCAAAGGTGTGCGTGGCCTTTCTGGGGCTTGCCGCTGCTCACATGGCTGCAGTTATATTTCCCACTCCCAGCACTGTGGAATTTCATACCACCCTTTATCACCTAGTTCTGTGGAAAAAATCCTGACCACCTCAACTACAATACAATAATAATCCACTTGCCTACTCCAATTCTAACAAAAGACCAGTATGCAAAGAAGCTGTACAAGCCCAATATTAAAGAGCACCTCCTCCAAAGCTTCACTAGATGCCAGTTATAAACTAAGGAATAATGCCTGGGAAGAAGATCAGATTCTAGAAAGGGAGAAGGGTGACCAACATCCACTAACCTTATCTAAATCCTTTCCCACAATAAGAGGGAGCAGTGAATTTCAGGGTTTTACCACTAGATAACCAAAACAACATGAAAAACAACACAAATCTCCACTACAAGGAGAAGATGAAGAATAGAGACCCAAATCCTCAACCGGGATTATCCACAAATATGCTCTCTCCGATAAAGAATTCCGAGACGAAATGCAGAGGATGTTCAAAGATCTACTCAAAGAATTATTGGAGGAGATATCCAGAAAACTAAAGGAAGAAATGAAAGAAACAGTAGAATGGATAGCAGAGAAAATACAGGAAGATATGAGAGCAGAAATAAAAAAGCTACAAAAAGAAATGTCACAAATAAAGGATTCAGTAGGTGAAATTAAAAACTCAGTAGGTGCCCTCAGCAGTAGGATGAATACAGCTGAAGACAGGATCAGTGAGCTTGAAGATGAGCAACAGAAATCGCATAGGGAACAACAAACAATGGGAAAAGACCTCAAAATAGCTCTAAGGAGAATCAGAGACCTAGGGGATGACACCAAGAGAAACAATATTAGAACATCGGAGTGCCAGAAGGACAGGGAGGCAACCCCAATGAAAAAAGCCACAGTCAAAGAAATCATTGCTGAAAAGTTCCCAGAGTTGAGGAATGCAGCCATCCAGATCCAAGGAGCCAGAAGGGTGCCAGTTAAAAGAGACCCGAATAAAAATACTCCAAGGCATATCATATTCAGAGTGATGGATGCTGTGGACAGAGACACAATACTACAAGCAGCAAGGTCAAAGAAGGAAATCACATACAAAGGAGCATCCCTTAAATTTACAGCATACCTATCAGAGGAAACCATCCAAGCCTGAAGGCAATGGTGAGATATAGTGAAAAAACTCAATGAAATGAACACTTCGCTAAGAATACTTTATCCAACTAACCTCTCACTCAAACTTGATGGAACTGTATACCATTTTGTAGATAAACAACAGCCCAGGAACTTTATAGATGCAAAACCAAATCTAAAAGAAGCATTAAAGGGACTCCTGTAAGACAAGGAAAACACTTCTAAACACAACCAACCCCTACAGAAAGATGGCACAAAACCCCATGACAATAATCTCTCTGAGTGTCAATGGTCTAAATGCACCAATCAAGAGACACAGAGTGCTAAAATGGATCCAGAAACTGAAACCAACATTCTGCTGTCTACAAGCTACTCATCTGAACAGAGCAAACACAGACTCAAAGTTAAAGGATGGAAAACAATCCTGCAAGCAAACAACTCCCTCAAAAAAGCTGGGGTAGCCATACTAGTATCTGACAACATAAATCCGACAACATAAATCACACTCTTAAATGTATGTGCACCTAATGAGGGAACTGCTAAATACTTAAAACAACTGCTTACAGATTTTAAGGAGGACATTGCTAGCAACACAACAGTAGTTGGAGACTTCAACGTTGCCTTATCACCTCTGGAGAGGTCAACAAGAACAAAACTTAACAAGGAAACATTGGTTTTGAAGGAATAAATAGGAGAGAGAGGGCTAATAGACCTATACAGGGCTTTACACCCCCAAAAGAAAGAATACACATTCTTCTCCAGTGCACAGGGAACATTCTCCAAAATAGACCACGTGCTAGGCCACAAAACATACCTCAGTAGAATCAGGAAGATAGAAGTAGTATCAACAATCTTTTCAGACCATGATGCCTTGAAAATAGAAGTAAATCACACAAAGACATTGAAAAACAAATCAAACACCTGGAAATTAAATAACTCAATGTTGAACAATGAGTGGATCTGGAAGGAAATCAAAGACAAAATAAAAAGATACCTGGAAACAAATGAGAATGAAGACATGAGCTACCAGAACCTATGAGACGCAGCTAAAGCCATGCTAAGAGGAAAATTTATAGTGTTACAAGCATTCCAAAGGAGAGAATAAAGGGCCTACATAGATAACCAAACCACACAGCTCTAGACCTTAGAAAAAGACCAATAAAAGGAACCCAAAATTGGTCGAAGAAAAGAAATGATAAAACTTAGAGGAGAAATTAACAAAATGAAAACCAAAAAAACAATCCGAAAGGTCAATGATACCAAAAGCTGGTTCTTTGAAAAAATAAATAAGATTGATAAACCATTAGCAAAACTCACAAAAAAGACAGAGAGAGAAGTCTAATAAACCGAATCAGAAATGAAAAAGAGGACATCAAAACAGAAACCAATGAAATTTAAAAGATCATCAGAGACTACTTTGAGAGTCTGTATACCACGAAACAAGAGAACCTAGAAGAAATGGATAAATTCCTGGATTCCTATAATCTCTCAAGATTGAACCAGGAAGACTTGGGATACCTGAATAGACCCATTCATATCAAGGAAATTGAAGCGGTAATCAAAAGTATTCCCAAAAACAAAAGCCCAGGCCAAGACGGATTCACTAGTGAATTCTTGCAAACATTTTATGAAGACCTTTTGCCAGTTCTCCTCAAGCTTTTCCAGGAAATTGAAAAAACAGGAACTCTCCCAAACAGATTCTATGAAACACATATCTCCTAAATACCAAAAGCAAACAAAGACACCACCAACAAAGAAAAGTATAGGCCAATATCCCTGATGAATACGGATGTGAAGATCCTCAACAAAATATTGGCAAATAGAATCCAATAACTCATTAAATAGATCATAAACCACGACCAAGTGAGATTCATCCCAGGGATGCAAGGATGGTTTAACATTCGGAAATCAATCAGCCTAATCCATCATATCAACAAAAGTAAAGATAAAAACCATATGATCATATCAATAGATGCAGAGAAAGCTTTTGACAAGATATAGCAACCATTTATGATGAAAACTCTCACCAAAATGGGTTTTGAAGGAACTTTCCTCAAGATAGTCAAAGCCATCTACAACAAACCCATGGCAAGCATTATCCTCTATGAGGAAAAGCTAAGGGCCTTTCCTCTAAGATCAGGGAAAGTCAAGGGTGTCCACTATCACCACTTCTTTTTAACAGTGCTGGAAGTACTTGCAATAGCGATTAGGCAAGAAAAAGACATTAAAGGCACCCAGATAGGAAAGGAAGAAATCAAGCTCTCACTATTTGCAGATGATATGATACTATATCTCAAGAATCCTAAATCCTCTACCAAGAAACTCCTAGAAACAATAGACTTATACAGTAAAGTCGCAGGCTATAAAGTCAATGCCCCAAAATCCATGGCCTTCCTATATGCAAATAATGAGAGGAAAGTGACACGAAAAAAAAATGCCGTTCACAATTGTGCCCCAGAACATCAAATACCTCGGACTCAGCCTAACTAAAGAGGTAAAGGACCTCTGCAGTGAAAACTACAAAACGCTACTCCATGAAATAAAAGAGAACACGAGGAAATGGAAACATATCCCCTACTCATGAATTGGAAGAATTAACATCGTCAAAATGACAATACTCTTGAAAGTGTTATACAGATTCAACGCGATCCCTATAAGGATACCCATGAAATTCTTCAAAGAAATAGATCAAGCACTCCTGAAATTTATATGGAACAACAAATGCCCACTAATAGCTAAAGCAATTCTTGGGAAAAAGACATGGGGCGGCATCACCCTTCCCAACCTCAAACTCTACTACAAAGTGGTACTAATTAAAACATCATGGTACTGGAACAAAGGCAGAGCCGCAGACCAATGGAACAGGGTGGAATATCCGTACATACAACTCCAAATGTATGAACATCTAATCTTTTATAAGGAAGCAAGAAATGTGAAGTGAATCAAGGAAAGCCTCTTTAACAAATGGTGCTGGCATAACTGGACAATCACATGAAAAAAAAATGGGCTTAGACCTCGACTTAACACCATGCACAAAAATCAGATCAAAATGATTAAAGATCTCAATATCACTTGCCCCCCACGAGTGGCTCTCCACCACGGCTATGGCCCCAGATGCACAAGGACTTAATGTAGAGCCTGACAGCTTGCAGCAGAAAAGTGAATGGATTATGTGTTAATCCAGGGTACCATGGCTCCCCAGAAGGGAAGGGGGTTTCACTTCCTTCTGCTTCCCCCCACTTCCGTCAGCAAGATGGCGGCCGCCTCAGAGTTTATTCGAAAGCCAGGTATGAGCTGGCGGTGATGGGGCAACTGCAACCTCATGAGAAGGAGGACATTCCTGGCTTGTCCTTCACGCCCAACCTTGGTCACAAGTTGCCCCCCACGAGTGGCTCTCTGGCACGGCCATGGCTCCAGAGTCACAGAAACCAACCAATCTCATAATTATCTGGCTCTTGGAGAAATCCCTCCAGACATAATAAGTAAAATATCAGAAATTCAAAATCATATGGTTCGCATAACCAGCTATAGAAAACAAAATATTTCACAATGCCTTTTCAGCAGTTCTGATTGTTGGGTGGAAACTCTTAACAATAATGGTGCATCTTTTCAAAATGATGACTGTAATCAAGTAGATAGAGAGTTAAGTAGAAATCATCTGCCTCACAGGCATTTGGAGGGGTGGGAGGGGGGTATATAGGGTTTCTTGGTGGTGAAAAATAACTACTGGTGAAGGGAAAGGTGTTTGATCATTGCATGACCGAGACTTAAACCTGAAAGCTTTGTAACTTTACCCACAGTGATTCAATAAATAAATATAAAAATAATTAAACAAATCAGAAAAAAGATCTCAATATCAGGCCTAAATCATAAGGTACACTGAAGACAAGGTCGGCAAAACCCTCCACAATATTGAGGCCAACGGTATCTTCAAAGACGACACTCTACTGACCAACCAAGTGGAAACAGAGATAAACAAATAAGACTATCTTAAATTAAGAAGCTTCTGCACCTCAAAAGATACAGTGACCAGAGTACAAAGACAATGTACAGAATGGGAAAGGATATTTACCCAATATCCATCTGATAAGGGGCTGATATTCAAAGCACTGGTTGAACTCTACAAGAAGGAAACATCTAACCCCATAAAATATGGGGTGATAAAATGAACAGAAACTTTTCCAAAGAAAAAATCAAAATGGCTAAAAGACACATGAGAAAATGCTCTACATCACTAATCATCAGAGAGATGCAGATCAAAACAACAATGAGATATCATCTCACATCACAGAGACTGGCCCACATTCAAAACAACAAAAGCAACCTGTGTTGGCGTGGATGTGGCTAGAAAGGGACTCCCCTTCACTGCTGGTGGGATGCCAACTGTTTCAGCCCTTTGGGAAAATAGTATGGGCGATTCTCAAAAAACTAGAAATTGAGCTCCCATTTAACTCAACTATACCACTCCTGGGAATATATCCTGGAGAGTCAAAAAAGTACAGTCAAAATGGACATTTGCACTTCTATGTTCATTGATGCACTATGTTCAATAGCCAAAATCTGGAAAAAACCCTAGTGCCCGAGAACAGATGACTGGTTAAAAAAACTTTGGTACATTTACACAAAGGAGAACTAGCAGCTGTTAGAAAAGATGGTCACGGTCATGGTCCTCCGTTGTTCATCAATTTGCTCGAGCAGGCCCAGTAACATCTCCATCATGAGACTTGTGGTTACTGTGTTTGGCATATCACACATGTCATGGGTAGCTTGCCAGGATCTGCCGTGCGGGCGAGATACTCTCGGTAGTTTGCCGGGCTCTCCGAGAGGGACGGAGGAATCGAATCGGGTTGGCCATGTTGGCCGCTTGTAAGGCAAACGCCCTACCACTGTGCTATCACTCCTCTCTCGAGAGCCCAGCAAGCTACTGAGCATATCTTGCCCGCAGGGCAGAGCCTGGCAAGCTACCCGTGATGTATTCAATATGCTGAACACAGTAACAACAAAGTCTCCAATGGAGACGTTACTGGGCCCGCTAGAGCAAATCCATGAACAATGGGAATTGATGAACAATGGGAGGACAGTTAGAAAAGAAAAGATGAAGTCATGAAATTTATATATAAGTTGTACTACATGGAAAGTATCTTGCTAAGTGAAATGAGTCAAAAATAGAGGGACAGACATAGAAAGATTGTATTCATCTGGGAATATAAAGTAACAAAATAGAAGACTAACACCCAAGAAAAGCCTAGATAAGTATTAGGAGGTTTACTCCATGGCTTGGAGGCCAGCCGTACATGCTAGGGGGAAAAGGCAGCTCAGATAGAGAAGGGAGCACCAAATAAAGGGTGTTGGGAGGATCCTCCCAGGATGGGAGACGCATGCTGAAAGTAGACTATAGACCGAACATGATTGCCACTCAATGCCTCTTTTGCAAACCACAGCACCCAAAAGGAGAGAGAAAATAAAAGGGAATGCCCTGCCACAGGGGTGGGGTGAAATGGGGGGGGAGGGGGTGGGAGAGATACTGGGAGCACTGGAGGTGGAGAAAGGGCACTGGTGGATGGATGGTTACTCAATCATTGTATAACTGAAACCCAAGCACAAAAAATTGTAAGTCTACAACTGTACCACATGATGTTTCACTTTAAAAAAAAAAAGAAAATAGAAATTGTATCAACTATCTTTTCAGACCAGGATGCACCGAAGATGGAAGTTGATCACACACAGAAGCAGAGGGCCGAATCAAACACCTGGAAATTAAACAACTCAATGTTGAAAAACAAGTGGGTCAGAGAGGAAATCAAGGAAGAAATAAAAAGATAACTGGAAACAAATGAGAATACCTGGAAACAAATCAGAATAAAGACAAGAGATATCAGAACCTATGGGACACAGCTAAAGCCATGTTAAGGGGAAAACTTATAGGTCTCCAAGCATTTCTCAGGAAGGAAGAAAGGGCCCACATAAATAACTTGACTTCACAGCTCAAGATCTAAGAAAAGGACCAACAAAAAGATTCCAAACCAGGCCAAAGGAAAAAAATAATAAAACTTAGAGAAAAAATGAATGACATGGAAAGCCAAAAAAGAATCTGAAAGATCAATGAAACCAAGAGCTTGTTCTTCGAGAAAATAAACAAGATTGATAAATCACTAGCAAGACTCACAAAGAAAGAGAGAGAACCCTAATAAACCGATTCAGAAATGAAGAGGGGGACATCACACAGAAACCAAAGAAATCCAAAAGATCATCAGAGATTACTTTGAAAGTCTATTTGCCAAGAAACAAGAGAACTAGAGAAATGGATAAATTTCTGGACTCCTATAATCTCCCAATGCCGAACCAAGAATATTTGGAATACCTGAATAGACCTATAACTATCAAGGAAATTGAAACTGTCATCAAAAGTCTTCCGAAAAACAAAAGCCCAGGTCAAGATGGATTCACTAACAAATTCTTTCAAAGATTTTTTAAAAAATAAATCTATTTATTGAATCAACGTGAGAACAGTTACAAAGATTTTGGGTTTAAGTCTTGTTCATATAATAATGAAACACCCGTCCCTTCACCAGTGACATTTTCCACCACCAAAACCCCCAGTATACCACCCATCCTGCACCCTCCCCCGCCTGTGTGGCAGATGATTTCCACATTACTTTTTTTCTACTTTTATTACATTCAATATTTTGACACCAGACCCACCATTATTATTTGGGATTTCCCCCCAACACTCAGACCTTCTGAAATGGCAAGATTAGACAATTTGTTTTCTATTGCTGGCTGTGCAGTTTTGGAATTCTGAAATTTTAATAATTAAATCTAGAGGGATTTCTGTCAAAAGCCACTGGGTTCTGAGATTTGTTTGTGTGTCTCTGGCATCATGGCCATTAACCAGCTTGATCAGTAGCCAGTTGGACCATTTGTGGGCGGCGACTCAGGTTCTTGTTGGGGCGAGGAGGACAAGGGCCAGCTCCACCTCCATCTCATGAGGCCCCATGTGTCTTGTCACTACTGGCCCATACCTGACTTTTCAATGGTCTCTGGAAGATGGCGGCCACCAAGTCTCCTGGGGGAATAGGTGTAGGGATGGCACCTTTTCACACCTGGGGTGGTCTGGAGTGGGTAATATAATGCAAAGTCCTGATGCCTTTCTGCCAAAAGCCTTTGGGTTCTGAAATTTGTTCTTCCAAACATTTGAAGAGGACCTATTGCAAGTTCTTCTCAAACTTTTCCAGGAAATTGAAGAAACAGAAGCACTCTCAAACAGTTTCTATTAGGCACATATCACCCTAACACCAAAAACAAACAGAGACGACACAAAACAGAAAATTACAGGTCGATATTCCTGATGATCAAGGATGCGAAGATCCTTCAAAAAATATTAGCATATAGAATCCAACAAATTATCAAAAAGATCACACACCACAACCAAGTGGGATTCATCCTGGGGATGCAAGGATGGTTTGACATTTGGAAGTCAATCAACATAATCTATCATATCAATAAAAGATATAACCATATGATCACATAAATAGATGCAGAGAAAGCGTTTGACAAGATCTAGCACCCATTTATGATGAAAACTCTCACCAAAATGGGTATTGAAGGGAATTTCCTCAATATAGTCAAAGCCATCTACCACAAACCTATGGCAAGCATTATCCTCAATGGGGAGAAACCAAGAACCTTCCCTCTATGACCAGGGACAAGACAAGGCTGCTCACTCTAACCACTACTCTTCAATATAGTACTGAAAGTACTTGCCATAACAGTTAGGCAAGAAAAAGATATCAAGGGCATTCAGATAGGAAAGGAAGAAATTAAACTTTCACTATTTGCAGATGATATGATACTATATTTAGAGAATCCCAAAGCCTCTATCAAGAAGCTCCAAGAAACAATAAACCTTGTATAGTAAAGTCGCAGACAATAAAGACAATACCCAAAAGTCCATGGGTTTCCTATACACAAATAATGAGAGGGAAGAAAGCGATATTAAAAAAGCAATCTCATTCACAATCATGCCTCAGAAAATCAAATACCTTGGAATCAGCTTAACTAAAGAGGTAAAGGACCTTTACATAGAAAACTACAAAATACTGCTTCCAGAAATAAAAGAGGACATGAAGAAATGGAAACCCATTCCCTGCTCATGGATAGGGAGAATTAACATTGTCGAAATGGATATAGTCCTTGAAGCATTATACAGATTCAATAAGATCCCTGTAAGGATACCCATGAAATTTTCAAAGAAATTGAACAAATACTCCTAAAATTCATATGGAATGACAAACCCCTATGAATAGCTAAAACAATTCTTGGGAAAAAGAATTTGGGAGGCATCCCTTCCCCAACCTCAAACTCTACTACAAATTGGTAATAATTAAAACAGCATGGTATTGGAACAAAGGCAGAGCTGCAGAACAATGGAACAAGGTTGAATACCCTTACATACACCCTCGAACATATGATCATCTAATCTTTGATAAGGGAGAAAGATATATAAAGTGGAGCAAGGAAAGTCTCTTTAAAAAATGGTGCTGGCAATACTGGACAGCTACATGCAAAAAAAATGGGCTCAGACCTCTACCTAACACCATGCACCAAAGTCAGATCAAAATGGATTAAAGATCTCAACATCAGACCAGAATCCACAAGGTACATTTCAGAAAAGGTCGGCAAAATCTTTCACGACATTGAAGCTAAAGGTATCTTCAAAGATGACATGCCACTGACCAACCAAGTGGAAACAAAGATAAACAAATGGGACTGTCTTAAACTAAGAATCTTCTGTACCTCAAAAGAAACAGCGACCAGAATACAAAGATGGATTACAGAATAGGAAACGATATTCACCCAAACCCACCTGATAAGGGGTTGATATCAAGAATATAAAAGGCCCTGGTTGAACTCTACAAAAGAAAACATCCAATCCCATCAGAAAATGGGGCGATGAAATGACAGAAACTTTCTCAAGAAGAAATTTGAATGGCCAAAAGGCACATGAAAAAATGCTCCTCACCACTAATCATCAGGGAGGTACAGATCAAAACAATGAGATATCATTTCACACCACAGAGTTGGCACACATCCAAAAGAACAAAGGAAACCAGTGTTGTCGTGGATGTGGGGAAAAAGGGACTCTTCTTCACTGCTGTTGGGAATGCTGACTGGTTCAGCCCTTTTGGAAAACAATATGGAAATTTCTCAAAAAATTAGAAATTGAGCTCCTGTTTGACCCAGCAATACTACTTCTGAGAATATATCCCAGAGATGCAAAAAAGTACAGTAGAAATAATATCTACACTTGTATGTTTATTGCAGCACTATTTACAACAGCCAGAATCTGTAAAAAAACCCGAGTGCCCAAGAACAGATGGCTGGTTAAAGAAACTATGGTACATCTACACAATGGAATGCCATGCAGCTGTTAGAAAAGATGAAGTTATGAAATTTGCATATAAGTGGATCAACATGGAGAGCATCATGTTAAGTGAAATAAGCCAGAAAGAGGGACAGACATAGAATGGTTGCACTCATTTGTGGAAAATAAGTAACATAATGAGAGATTATCACCCAAGGATAGTAGAGATAAGGGCAAGGAGGATTCTGTCATGGATTAGAAGCTGGCGTCACATGCTGGGGGAAGAGGCAGTTGATATAGAGAAGGAGCCCCAAGCAAAAAATCCCTTAGCCCACATGCGGGGTCACAAAATAAAAACCCAAAAACAAGTGGGGTCACAAAACGGTTGGGGAAGCAGAGTACAAAGAAAGAGATTACAAATAAACACGGGCAATGGGAGCACTGTGATGGAAGTAGCCCAATAAACCTAAGCTCCCTTGTGGCAAGGCAGAAAGGACAAACCAATGTTATCCTACAAAAGCATTGTGGTCTGACAGGACACCTGCTATGATTTACACTATCTTGACTTTTAGATGTGCTTATTTTGTGATCCCGCATGTGGTTTATCCTATCAAATGACTTGTGTGCACTGGAGAAGATTTTGGTGCCTGGAGAACTTGGTAAACATGTACTGAGCTCAATTTTTCCATTTCTTCATTTAGTGACTCTCTTTCATTATTATCCTCTGGCTGAGGGTAATATTAAAATCTACTACCTTTGTGTTCATATTGATATTTTCCTTCAGGTCTGTTAGAAGTTATTTTTTTGTATCTTAATGTGCCCTCATTTGTTACATATCTGTTGATGAGTGCTAACTCTTCTGGATACAGACATATCTTGACTATTATATAGTGACCATCTTTTCCTTGTATTACTTTTTTCAGTTTGAAGTCTATGTCTATATCTAAATACACATATATCTTACTGTCCCAGCCTTCTTTATTTATCTTATGTTTTATCTTGATGGTTCAATTGTGTCATTTATAAGCAGCAGAAGGTCAGTTTCCATTCCATCCAACTACTTTAATTTAATTGGTGAGGTTTAATTTAATTGGTCTTTAATTGGTGAGGTTAGGCCATTGACACTAAGTGAAAATTTGAAAGAAAGGTGTTAAGATCTATGGCCTCTGTGGTGTGGATTCTGAATATTAGTGTAATGTCTGTTTCTTTGGCCTTTTATTCACCTTCTACAAGAGTCCATTCAATGTATCCTATTGCTCTGTTTTAGTTTCCATGAGGTTCTTTAGCTGCTATTTGTTGGTGAAATTATTATTTATTTATTGCCTTTGTTTTTTGGGCCACGCCTTGCAGTGTTCAGGATAATTCCTAGAATGGCTTAGGAAACCACATTAAAATTTTTTTTAATATTTTTATTGAGTCACCATGAGATACATAGTTATAAAGCTGTTCATGATTAGGTTTCAGTAACACAATGATCATCCAACATAGGGACCATATCTCTGCTGGAGATTAAACTGGGATCAGCCTCATAGGAGGGAAACATCTTTTGTTTGTTTTATTTATTTATTTATTTATTTATTTATTTTTAAAAAAATTTTTATTAGTGAAACACCATGAGGCACAGTTGTTGACTTACAAATTTTTGTGCTTGGACCTCGGTCATACCATGATCAAATACCCATCCCTCCAGCAGTGCCCACCTTCCACCATCAAGGATAACATCCCTACCCCCCCCATTCCCCCCATCCCCCCCTGCCACTGTGGCAGGGCATTTCCCTTTGTTTTCTCTCTCCTTTTGGGTGTTGTGATCAGCAAAAGAGGCATTGAGTGGCAAACATGTTCAGTCCAGTCTACTTTCTTCCTGAATTTCCCCTCCTGGGAGGATCCTCCAAACACAGGAGGTAAACATCTTAACCTGTGTGCTATTTCTCTGACCCTGTCAGTGAAATTTTGTGTCATTCCTTTGAACTTGAACGATAGACTACCAGATAAAATATTGTCAGGATGCCTATTTCATTGTGTTGAATGTTTTATATCATTCCATCATACCCAAATTCCATTTGGATTCATCATCTCAAGTGAACCCAAATTTAGGGCTGGAGCGATAGCGGGTGGGGCATTTGCCTTGCACGCGGCCAGCCCGACTGATCCGGGTTCGATTCCGTTGCCCCCCCTTGGTGAGCCTGGGAAGCTACTGAGAGTATCTCGCCCGCGAGGCAAAGCCTGGCAAGCTACCTGTGACGTATTCGACATGCAAAATACAGTAACAAGTCTCACAATGGAGACGTTACTGGGCCTGCTCGAGCTAATTGATGAACAATGGGAGGACAGTTCTATCTGGGACAGTGCTATCTGATAAATCTGTGAATTTTAAGGACTTCCCTTTGTAGATTTGCTCGAGCGGGCCCAGTAACGTCTCCATTGGAGACTTTGTTGTTACTGTGTCTGGCATATTGAATACGTCACGGGGAGCTTGCCAGGCTCTGCTGTGCGGGCGAGATACTCTCGATAGCTTGCCGGGCTCTCCGAGAGGGGCGGAGGAATCGAACTCAGGTCGGCCATGTTGTCTGCATGCAAGGCAAACGCCCTACCGCTGTGCTATCGCTCCAGCCCCTTTGTAGATAATATTTTATTTTGCTCTTGTTGCTCTTAGGATTATTCATCAACTTTGGTTCTTGCCATTTATTGCTTTTTTAACCCCAACGATGCACAGAGGTTACTCCTAGCTCACGCACTCAGGAAATACTCCTGGCGGTGCTCGGGGGACCATATGGAATGCTGGGAATCGAACCTGAGTCGGCCACGTGCAAGGCAAATGCCTTACCCACTGTGCTATTGCTGTAGCCCCAGGTCTTGCCATTTAAATGACACTGTTTTAGTAATTTTTCTAAATTTTTTTCTAATTTTTTTCTAAATTTCTAAAAATAATTTTCTAAAATTACTAAATTTTTAGTAATTTCCCCCCCCCCCTTGGGTTTATTCTATTTAGAACTTTTTACATGAAGAAAATGAGTCACAAAAAAAGAGAGAAAAGATGGTGTATGGTTCTGGTGACAAATTTCATGATGTTAGTTAACATACTTTACGTGCTTTCCATGCATTAAGAACTGTATTAAAACTTTATTAGTCCCATCTCATTTATTATCAGAGCAATCCTTTTGAGATTGGTAATGTTATCATATCAATTTTACAAGTGAGGAAATTTATATCTGGGAGATTTAAAACATGCTTATCAGATAAATAAGAAGGCCCATAATTTGAACCCATCTCTCTTTTGGAAATAATGGTTTTTATGTACTATATTACAGTGCAAAGCTTGGTCCATTTATGTAATGTTTATGTCCAACTTAGGGCTTCTCAAGATAATATGTTCCTCCCAGTGAAAAAGGGAATTTCTTGGATGCTGTCCAGGGAAAACTCAAGGGAGAAAGGACAAAGAACTGTAAATAAGAGTCCTTTATTCATTACCTCTGAGAACAATTAGTGCAAAGAAAGGTTGGCTATAATAATTGTTGGACTTGTAGTTTGGATCTGGGCATCAGTGATAGGAGGATATCCCCCCTGTTAAAACAATGATCTCCCAAAGGCCAATTTTATATTAAAGGAGCAAGGATCCCAGAAACAGATGTTACTATAAACAGGTGCAAAAGACCAAATTATAATGATCTGAACTAAAAAAACAAGCATAGAGCAGTAGAAAATTCAATGAAGTTTGGTACAAAGATTTATAGACAAAGCAACCAGTATTTCCTCTCCTGTATCATTCGATCTCAGGATATGTCTGCCTAAAGTAATTCAGTAAGTCTGATTCCTTTGCTGTAACTTCATTCAACAAATGACAACTATAAACTAACAACCGGTTCCATATTTTATCTGTAGAAGCATAAAAGCATTGTTTATTCTCAAGACTGTTAGGAGGTTTAAAAGAGTTAATACATATCAAATCCTTAGGACAGAACTCTGTACTCAATAAGCACTAGATGCATCTTTAAATTGTACGTTACATATTGTTGGAGCTACAGTAAGTCAAACTCTGCTAAACTCTCTGAAGAGGCTGTGTATAAATGCACTCATTGGAATATTTACTGTAACGTTGTCCTAGTGAATACTAGGAATCAGAACAGACAAAACTGCCTCCTTACCTTAGGGTACTGTGGTAGTGAATTTAAGTTAGATAAGAACATCAAACTCATTCCATTATCTTTTTTTATGTGTGGAGGAGATTTATTAGACTGAAATCACAGTGAAGGTCAGTGTCAGGTTTTGGTCACTCAGTGATTGGTAAGGAAATTAAAATTTTTAGAAAGCATGAAGCTAGTAGCAGAATTTATTTTAAATACTTCATTGATGTAGAGATTGAATATACTTAAAGCATAACAACTTGACATTTTAATATTTCAGAGTCTATGTTCTGAAAAGGTTTCTACAGTGAGATCAATAATTTACTAACCTCTTTTGTGTGTGTGTGTGTTGCAAAGATTTAACTTGCAATATATGCTCTTAGAAAGTTTCATGTATAGCACACAATAATGCCAAATGTCATTTCATGTTATGAGACATGCAGAAATAAGCTTACATAAGCAAACATTTGTACATTTTGATTAGCATGTTCTATGCCCAGTCCCTAGTAACCACCATTTTTACTATTGGCTTTTATGAGTTTGACTTTTTCCGATTCCTCATATCTATATCTATATCTATATCTATATCTATATCTATATCTATATCTATAGTTATAGCTATAGTTATAGCTATAGCTATAGCTATAGCTATATCTATCTATATATGCGATAATATCATATTCATCTTTTTGTGTTAATTAATATAATTTTTCTAGATTTAGTCCTATTGTCACAAATGACAGAATTTTCTTAATTTTTCTATCTGAATATTTCACTGATGGATGCTTATTGCTTCCATGACATGGCTATTGTGAATAATGCTGCAAAGAACAGGGGATGCAGAAACCTGTTCTGAATAATTTCCTTTGGATATAATCCTAGATATGGAGTTGCCAGACCATATAGTAATTCTATTTTTAATCTTTTGAGAGATTAGGGTTAGAGTGATAGCACAAAAGTAGGGTGTTTGCCTTATGCATGGCCGGCCCGACTGAGCCAGATTTGATTCCTCTGCCCATCTCGGAGAGCCTGGCAAGCTACCGAGAGTATTTTGCCTGCACGGCAAAGCCTGGCATGCTACCCGTGACGTATTCAATATGCCAAACACAGTAACAAGTTTCACAATGGAGACGTTACTGGGCCCGCTCAAGCAAATCAATGAGCAATGGCAGGACAGTGCTACAGTGCTAATCTTTTGAGAACTTCTATACTGATTTTCATAAAGATAATGCCTAATTATACTCCTATCAATTGCTTAATTTCATTAACACCATCACTAACATATTGTTTTCTCTTTTTTCTTCTTTTATTTCTTTTTTGTGGGGTGGGGGAGGCATTTACAGCTGTGCTTTAAACTTACTACTGGCAGTGCTCAGGGGATCATTTGAGGTACTGGGAATAGAACTGGGATCAACTGTGTGAAGCAAGTGCCTTAACCCCTCTAACGTTGTTTTGTCTTTTCCCTTCTTTCCTTTTCCCTTTCCTTTTCCCTTTCCTTTTCCCTTTCCTTTTCCCTTTCCTTTTCCCTTCCCTTTTCCCTTCCCTTCCCTTCCCTTCCCTTCCCTTCCCTTCCCTTCCCTTCCCTTCCCTTCCCTTCCCTTCCCTTCCCTTCCCTTCCCTTCCCTTGCCCTGCCCTGCCCTGCCCTGCCCTGCCCTGCCTTGCCTTGCCTTGCCTTGCTGTGCCTTGCTGTAAAATCTTAGCACGCTGAAAGTTGTGTGTTCACGGGCTCTCTGGACGGGTCTGTCTCACCGCCCGGGTTTGGTGCTCTTGAGCCGCTGTGTGGGGCCTGGATCAGGATGGCTGTTCTCTCTCTCAAGCCTAAACCCCTCTCACTCTCACTCTGGATCTCTGGAGCCCGAGCCCTATCACTTCTGATTCTTCTCTCTCCGAGCTTACATTCTTAGTTTATATAGCAATTACGTAGGGTGGTGACACAAAGTGGGTTGAACATTAAAAAATCAACAAAGAGAGGTAAGACCACTCCTCCAGGAAATTAACTCAAGGACAAAATCTCATCTAAAGAGATTACTCCAGATTACTAGGAGATCCGCTCAAGGATGGGATCCTAACAAGGATGTGTTCTTTCCTTAGCTAGTGATCTACTTAAATAGTTGTAGTAAATCTGCTTCTAATATTTCTAGCAATGTCATTATGTGTGAGCACAGTAAGACATATAAACATCTCACTATACATTCCGCAGTCCTCAGGTCAGGTTAGTCTTCCTAACCCCAACAGGGTCCTAGTCCTGTCGTTACTTACTTTTGGATCATGACAGAATTTGTCCATGATCATGCCCTCAACTTATAGTTGAGTATTGTGGCGCTTTGGCCTGGCCAATTTTGATGCCAGGGTAGCTCACAGCTTGCCCTGGGTCCATGCAGTCCCTCGTTGGGACCCTGCTTTTGGGATGCTAAGAACTAAGGGCAACTGAGTCAAGAAAGCAGATGACCAAGGAGTAAATATTATTCGTAGTCAATCAACTCCCAAGTTACAAAGCATAATATTAACTGTCTTCCTGTGTCCATACAGAAAGGACATTGCTTACAAGTTCAGTGTCCTTAGAAGGATCTGATCTTACAAGATAACAGAATCTGATTAAGGAGAAAAGGTGATTAACTGACTGGGGAGGAGATCACAGAGAAGAGTTTACAGATAAACAGAAGAATAGGAGTGACTTGGGAGCACTGGGATGAGTGTGACCTAAGCTACCTGAGAAAGGACAAAACAGTGTTATTCTACACCTTCCTTTCCTTTTTCCTTTTTCCTTTTTCCTTTCTCCTCTCCTCTCCTCTCCTCTCCTCTCCTCTCCTCTCCTCTCCTCTCCTCTCCTCTCCTCTCCTCTCCCCTCCCCTCCCCTCCCCTCCCCTCCCCTCCCCTCCCCTCCCCTCCCCTCCCCTCCCCTCCCCTCCCCTCCCCTCCCCTCCCCTCTCCTCTCCTCTCCTCTCCTCTCCTCTCCTCTCCTCTCCTCTCCTCTCCTCTCCTCTCCTCTCCTCTCCTTTCTCTTTCTCTTTCTTTTTTCCCTCCCCTAATCTCCCCTCCCTTCTATCTCTTCTCCTCTCCTCTCCTTTCCCCTCCCCTCCTCCTTCCCTTTCCTTCCTCTCCTCTCCTCCTTCCGTTCCCTTCTGTTCCCTTTCCTTCTGTTCCATTCCATTCCCTCTCCTTCCCCTCCCTCCACTTCCCTTTCCTTTGTTAGAGGGAGGGGGTTTTGGATAACACCTAGCTGTTCTCAGGATTTACTTCTGGCTCTGAACTCAGGAATCTACTCCTGGTAGTAGTCGGGGGACTATACAGGGTGGGAGCTCAAACTAGGTCAGTTGCTAGCAAGAAAAACACTGTACCTGTTGCATTATTCTCCTGCTCCTGTTTTCTTGAATCCAGCCATCCTAAAAAGTACAAGATGGTATTTCATTGTGGATTTGATTTGCACTTCCCTGATCAGTGATGAGGACCTCTTTATGTACAGTAGTTTTCACGTTTATCTATTTTTGTTTGCTTTTGAGCCACATATGATGGTGCTCAGGGCTTACTCCTGACTCTGTGTTCATCCCTTTTGGCTGGGTTGAAGAGACCAAAATGGGATCAAACTTGGGTTGACCACGTGCAAGGTAAGCTCCCTATCCACTGTACTATCTCTTCAACGTCCTACAGCAGTGTGTATATGATGATGGTAGAGAAACAAAATTAAGATTGTTGCAATTGTTTACAATTGTTTACAAATATTCATTGATAATCAAATTCTATATGAATAATAAAATTCCAGCAAACTTTATTTATATTTGGTACTTCCTAGCCTTTTTTACATGTTAACATTCCTTGCCTTGATATTGCATCACTACCAATCTTCTTTTAAGGATTATTTTAAATAACAGTGCAATATTATTGCTTTGTATTTGTACTGCGACATCATGCCCACCTTATATTATCTCTATCATAAACTATAATGACTAAAATATGAGAGAGAGAGAGAGAATGTCTGCCATAGAGGCTGGCTGAGGGTAGGGTGTGGAAGGAGGGAAATTTGGAACATTGATGTTGGAAAGTGTACACTGGTGAAGAGACAAGTGTTGGAACATTGTATGACTGAAACCCAATCATTGTAACTTTTTCTCATGGCGATTTAATAAAAAAATTAAAAAAGTCAATGTTTTATTGTGAAAATTATTATATCTCACTGTGAGGTGGATAAGTTCCTTGTTTCAGGATTTACTAAGCTGTTTCTAGTTGAGCCTTCTGTATTATTGCTTTTGTTTGTTGAGTTTAATTGCTTCTTTTTTACTTTCCCATCGAAACTGGTGTGCTTGTATTAGAGTTTCAGTATTGAGGAATTTGGTGGCATCACGTGGCTGAGTATGTGTAGTTCATAGCCTTCAGAATCTAGGGTTGGGTCAATGAGTGTGTCTATGAGCTTTAGCTGCTTGACTTGCATAAACTTGAGATTTAGTCGTGAATAGGTAGAGAAGGGCTGGTAGATGAGTTAACATCCAGTTTATCTTTCTTCATGTAAAATGTAGAAAAGACTGTCTCATGTCTTCAAAATGATAATTTGGTTTGGCTGATAAAGTCAAACTTGTCTCTTAAATATTATAGATCAGGGGCTGGACCGATAGGGTGTTTGCCTTGCACGTAGATGACTCTGGTTCAATTCCCAGCATCCCATGTGGTCCCCTGAGCACTGACAGGAGTGATTCCTGAGTGCAGAGCAAGGAGTAACCCCTGAGAATCGCCAGTGTGACCCAAAAAGAAAAAAATATTATAGTTGAACATTTAATAAATTTTCCTCTCTGTCCTGCTTTTATTGGTTAGACAATACTGGCTTTTGCTTCATGTAGACCATCAGCTCACACAGTTTCAAAAGAAATTGTATGTTGCTTTCTTACTATTCTCTCTCGAGGCATATTCAGTCCTTCAATTTCATAATGGTACAGTTTAGGCTAATTCAAGTTTTGAAAATTTAAAGTTTTATTTTAATGTAGTAGTACCGCTATTTATTCAACCATTGACTGATTGAATTGTGCATGAACTCTACATTACTTTTTTTTAATTGAATCACAGAGAGATACAGTTACAAAGCTTTCATTTTCGAGATTTAGCCGAAAATGATCAAACACCCATTCCTTCACCAGTGCACACTTTCCACCACCAGTGTCCCCAGTATATCCCCTTCTTCCCATTGCAGTCCTCACCATGCCTTCAGGGCAGGCAATTTCCCCAATACTCTCTCTCTACTTCTAATTATGTTTTGCTTGAATTTTCCCACCACTTTTTAAGCCTGCCTACCAGGGGCAGTGTTAGATCATTTATTGTCCATTGTTCATTTTGAATGTCATGGGTGCTGCAGTCACGCACTTCTGGAATCCTAGATTGTAAATGGTTGGGTTCCAGAGATATATCTGTAGGGCACTAGTCCATTTTTGGATTCAATTGGTCACCTCTGGACCAGGGCTGTTGATGTGCTAAGATGGCACCCAGAGGCACATTGCAGGCGTGACAGCCAGGCCGATGAGCAGGCAGGGAGCTGGGGAGGGACAAGCTGGTGCCTCTGCCACCATGCAGCTTGGAGATTTAGTCCTGGAACCCGCATACCTGAGCCTTGCTTGTGGAAGCTCTTGGTCGACAGGATTCCATCTGAAGTAGGCAGGGAGACTACACCTGCTACATCTGGGGTATCCCAGTGAAATTGGCTTGGTATGGGGCCCGGGGAGATCTCTGGCTCTGTGGTGTCTTCCAGAACTCACTGCTGTTTCTCTGGCTTTTGATCTCTTTCAAGATTTATTTATGGGTCTCTGAAGCAAGGCCAGTAACAGAGTTTACGGGGTGGTGCTGGACTTCGTTCATGTGTATGACTGCCAGTGCTTCCATGTGTATTGGGAAGTTGGGGGAGGTAGCTCCACAACTCCATAAAAGCCTAGATATTTCAGTCAAAGAGCCTGAATACCCGAATTTTCAGCAAATTATATATTGGTGAGATCCATCCTGAGACGGTGGAGTCAGGCTGGAGTTATGGCGGCGATTTTGGATTTTGGAAGCAAGTGGCTGTTGGGGGCTCTGCCTGGAAGACACAGGTCAACCTGCCCACCCAATAAACACCAGTCTATTTAGCCATGCACAGGTCCGAGATTAACTGTGGCTTTTGATCTCTTTTGAGATTTATCTATAGGTCTCTGAAATAAGGCCAATAAATGAGCTTGTACACCTGAACTGGAGGTGGTTTGTGGGTATGGTTCCCACATACCTCACTTTTGGCCATTTAATTTCTTGGTAAATTTGGTCCCAAGTTATTGGGGTCCAGCCAAAGGCACAGCAGCAATTTTGGGGTGTCAGGAAGCCTGAAGGCACCATCAGGCCGCTTATACACTCACTCCGCAGGTACAGGATCACCTGTTGGTGACACCATACTCCCAATTTTAAAGTTGTTATTTAGTGACATATGCAGTTATAAAAACATGCACATATATGCAAATAATGTAGTTATATTAACATTGTACATATTTATTTTCATAGTTTTTTCTTAGTTTTCCTATTAGAAAATGGATTTTTGTATTATGAGATGAATTTTTCCCCTCAACGGAGTATGTCATATACTATTGCCTCCATGTTTATTTTGGTATTTCTAAGCTAAAGAATATAATCATGTGACATTACTAATCCTGTTGTTAATATGGGTCTTATTTTTAAATCAAAAGTCTAGAAATCCATTAGAGAAGCTCATAGGAACCTTGACATTAATCTAATTCAGCTTTTTAACGTTGAGAATTGAGAAAATAAGGCTCTACAGAGGTGAAATGCAGAAGAGGTGAAGGGGCTTTTCCTTAAAATGGATTAATAAAGCTGAGAGTCCCCGATTTGCATTTTATGTCTTAGTATGATTTCGTTTTTTGTTTACTATATATGTATGTATATAATATACAGACTTCCAAAGTTTATGTGGGTTCATGTCCGCTGAGAAGACGGTCCAAAGTCTTCTTCAAGACTGAGACTTAAGCTCAGTGTTGACTTGACATGTGAAGTAGCTGTCCACTCATAGAAAACAAAGTACCTGAGACAAAACGTTATTTCCTCCACGCAGGAAGCAGGCCTATGGCTCTAGGAAGGAACCACACAGCCGTGACAAAATTTATCCTCCTGGGATTTTCAGATCATCCTCAAATGAAGATTTTCCTTTTTGTGTTATTTCTGGGCATGTACCTACTGACAGTAACCTGGAATCTGAGCCTCATCGTCCTCATCAGACTGGACTCACACTTGCACACACCCATGTACTTCTTCCTGAGTAACCTGTCCTTCCTAGACATCTGCTCTGTCTCCACCACAACCCCTAAGATGCTCTCTAATATCATCACGCAGCAGAAAACAATCTCCTTTATTGGCTGTGCCACGCAGTACTTTGTCTTCTGTGGAATGGGGCTGACTGAGTGTTTTCTTTTGGCAGCCATGGCCTATGACCGGTATGCGGCCATCTGCAACCCACTGCTCTACACGGCCTTCATATCGCCCACGCTCTGCTTGAAGATGGTGATTGGATCTTATGTGGGTGGGTTCCTTAGTTCTTTCATCGAAACATCCTCCGTGTTTCAGCATGATTTTTGTGGGCCCAACGTGATCAACCACTTCTTCTGTGATCTTCCTCCTGTCCTGGTTCTCTCGTGCAATGACACCTTCATCAGTCAGGTGGTGAACTTCCTTGTGGGCGTTGCTGTGGGAGTGATATCTGTCCTGGTGATCCTCATCTCTTACGGATACATCGTGGCTGCTGTCCTGAGGATCAAGTCTGCGGATGGCAGGAGCAAGGCCTTCAGCACCTGTGCCTCTCACCTCACTGCAGTGACACTTTTCTATGGTTCTGGTTTCTTCATGTACATGCGACCTACTTCCAGCTACTCCCTAGGCCGGGATAAGGTGGTGTCCATATTCTATGGTCTGATTATTCCTATGGTGAATCCTGTCGTCTATAGTCTTAGGAATAAGGAGATTAAAAATGCCATGAGGAAAATGGTGGAAAGGAACTGTGCTTTCTCACGAACTTTGTGTTTTTGATCCTGAGCAGATAATAACAAAGCTGTGATCTGGGTTCATGGTGCACACTTAGTTGCAGTTTTGGACTAGATGACTTATGCAGTGATTTGTACTGATCAGACTTTATTATTTTACCTTTTCTAATATTTTCTTAGCCACTGTACCTATTGGCTGTTTGGCAACAATACTTTGTTGAAAAGAAAGTATTAGCGTTTAGGATGAGTAACACTGAATATATTAAGATATTAAAAGTATTTTCGTGTGTGCTTCTTTTGTTTTTGGGTCACACCTGGTGATGCTTAGGGATTACTCCTGGCTCTTCAATCAGGAATTACTCTGGCAACGTTGAGGAGGAAAGTTGGGGGGATACCATATGGAATGCAGGAATCAAATCCAGGTTGGCCAGTATAAGCCAATTGCTCTTCCCTATGTATTATTTGGAAAGTAGTATTCCCTATGTACTTTGGCCCCTCTTCTAATGTTCTTAAATGCTTTCTTCTGGAAGGTAATATTCACCAGGAGACATAATCTTTCACTTCTTTTTATATTTGAGACTCATAGCCATAGCAAATCACTAATTTATGGGAGACTAGAACTATTTGGATATTAATTCAAGAAATAGAAAACTTCTGAATAGATCCTTAATGACTGACCAATGGGACAACCTCATGGAAAACTCAGTCAACTGTTCAAAAAGCAGTCACTAAAATTGGAGCCAGAGTGAGAATACAGCAGGTAGGCAATCTGCCTGCATGTGGCCGACCCAGTTTCATTTCCGTGGCATCCCATGTGGTCACTTGTCCCTCTCAGGAGTGATCCCTGAATAGAGATCCAGGAGCAACCCCTGAGCATTTCTGGGTGTGACTCCAAAACAAATAAACAAAAAAGCAGTCATTCACTCTTTTAAACAAGCCCTTAAATCCACAGGAAACTAATCTGCATCCAGCTTCCTTCCTTCCCTCCCTCCCTTCCTCCCTCCCTTCCTTCCTTCCTTCCTTCCTTCTTTCCTTCCTTCCTTCCTTCCTTCCTTCCTTCCTTCCTTCCTTCCTTCCTTCCTTCCTTCCCTCCCTCCCTCCCTCCCTCCCTCCCTCCCTCCCTCAGGGATCACTCCAGGCAGGGATTAGGAGACCACATGGAATGCCAGGGATTAAACTCAAATCAGCCATTTGCAAGGAAAGTGCCTATCTGCTGAACTACCTCTCAGCAGCAGCACCCTCCACCCCTCACCCCCATTCTGCTGCCAGGCACTAAAAGTTTCTTAGGAACCTAAAGAAGAAGAATGCATCTTTCTGGAAGGGGGTAATGAATTTCTTTGTTTTCATCAAATTTGTGGTGAGTTCTAAAGACAACTACATAAGATAGTGGAGGGATGGAGCAATCTATCTGTCTTGTGTATCTACTATCCTTAGGTGTCAGCCTCATGTTATGTTGTTTTATACTCCACAAATGAGTGCAGTCCTTCTATGTCTGTCCCTCTCTTTCTGACTCATATCACTTAGCATGATACTCTCCATGTCTATCCATTTATAAGCAAAGTTCATGACTTCACCTCTCCTGATAGCTGCATAGTATTCCATTGTGTAGATGTACCAAAGTTTCTTTAACCAGTCATCTGTTCTAGGGCACTTGGATTGTTTCTAGATTTTGGCTATTGTGAACAGTGCTACAATGAACATATAGATACAGATGTCATTTCTACTGTGATTTGTTTTGCATCCTTGGGATATATTCTCAGAAGTGGTATTGTGGGGTCATATGGATGCTCAATTTCTAGCATTTGAAGGACTGTCCATATTGTTTTCCAGAAAGGCTGGACTAGTAGGCATTCCCACCAACAGTGAAAGAGTGTCCGCTTTTCCCCACACCCATGCCAGCACTGGTTGCTTTTGTTCTTTTTAATGTGTGCCAGTTTCTGTGGTGTGAAATGATATCTCATAATTGTTTTGATTTGCATTGCCCTCATGGCTAATGATTCGAAGTATTTTTTCATGTGCCTTTTGGCCATTTGTATTTCTTTTTTGAGGAAACTTCTGTTCATTTCCTCTCCCCATTTTTTGGTGGCGTTGGAGGTTTTTTTCTTGTACAATTCTACTAGTGTCTTGTGTATCCTGGATATTAATCCCTTATCAGATGGGTATCGGGTTAATATTTTTTCCCATTCTGTGGACTCTTTCTGTATTTTGGTCACTGTTTCTTTGGAAGTGCAGAAGCTTCTTAGCTCGATGTAGTCCCATTTGTTTATGTTTGCTTCCACTTGCATGGTCAGTGTTGTTTCATCCTTAAAGATGTTTTTAGCTTCAATGTTGTGGAGAGTTCTGCCTACCTTTCCCCCTATGTACCTTATGGATTCATGGCTGATATTGAGGTCTTTAATCCACTTTGATCTGACTTTTGTGTCTGGCATTAGACAGAGGTTAGCGTTCATTTTTTTACGGGTAGCTATGCAGTTTTCCCAGCACCACTTGTTGAAGAGGCTTTCCTAGTTCCACTTCACATTTCTTGCTCCTTTGTCAAAGATTAAGTGATCATATATTTGGGGGTCTGTGAGAGAATATTCACCTCTGTTCCATTGGTCTGCAGGTCTGTTTCTAGCCCAGTACCATGCTATCTTAATTACTACTGCTTTGTAGTACAGTTTGAAGTTGGGGAGGGTGATGCCACCCATCTTCTTTTTCCCAAGGACTGTTTAGCTATTCCTGGGGGTGTATTGTTCCATATGAATTTCAGGAGTGGTTTGTCTATTTCTTTGAAAAATGTCATGGGTATCCTGATAGGGAACACATTGGATTTGTATAGTGCTTTGGGCAGTATTGCCATTTTGATAATGTTAATTCTCCCTATCCATGAGTAGGGGATGTGTCTCCATTTCCTAGTGTCCTCTTTCATTTCTTGAAGTAGTGTTTTGTAATTTTCCTTGTATAGGTCCTTCACCTCTTTGGTTAAGCTGATTCCAAGGTACTTGATTTTCTGAGGTACTATTGTGAATGGGATTGTCTTTTTAATGTCTATTTCTTCTCTTTCATTATTTGTATATAAGAAAGCCATGGACTTTTGGGTGTTGATTTTGTAGGCCTAAACTGACCTATTTTTTCTAGTCTGCCACATGAACATAGGGGAGACGGCAGCTGGAATAGAGAAGGGATCGCTAAGAAAAATTGGCTGGAGGAATCGGTCGGGATGGGAGATGTGTGCAGAAAGTGGATAAAGGACCAAACATGATAACCTCTCAGTGTCTGTATTGCAAACCATAATGCCCAAAAGTAGGGAGAGATTATGGGGAATCGTTTCTGCCATGGAGGCAGAGGGAGGGTGGGAAAGGGGGGGGGAATACTGGGGATATTGGTGGTGGGGAATGTGCACTGTGGAGGGAAGGGTGTTTGATTATTGTGTGATTGTAACCAAAATATGAAAGCTTGTAACTATCTCACAGTGACTTAATAAATAAAAAAAATAAAAAATTTAAAAATTAATAATAAAACATATCATCTGGAAAAAAAAGATAGTGGAGGGATTTTTTTCTTTCTTTTTTTTATGTTTCACATTTTCTCTAAAGTTCTTGTGTGTGTGTATGTGTGTGTGTATATTTGTGTTCTTTTTTGGCCCATACATGGCAATGCACATGGCAATACACAGGCAATATAATAAATTAACTTGTATAGCTGAGCTGGAGGTGATCTGTGCACGTGGCTCCCACATACCTAACTTCTGGACATTTAATTTCTCAGGAAACTCGGTCTCATGTTGTTGGGGTCTGGCCAGAGGCACAGCGGCAATTTTGGGGTATGTGGGACCTTGAAGGCACCATCAGACTGCTCCTGATAATATAGGCTGACCTGCTGGTGGCACTGCATCCCCTAATATCAGTTTTTAAAGCATTTAATCTCTTCCAGAGGAAAAATCATCCTAGATTTTTCTGGAGAAATTTCTAATTTTATTTTTACAATTATTATATATTTTTGTGCTCCCAGGACCATGGCCATTCAGGAGCCTGAGGGGCCATTCGTGGGCTGAAGCAGTAGCACAGCCGGTAGGGTGTTTTCCTTGCATGCAGCTGACCTGGGTTCGATTCCTCCATCCCTCTCGGAGGGCCCAGAAAGCTACCAAGAGTATCCCACCCGCATGGTAGAGACTGGCAAGATGCTTGTGGCATATTCGATATGCCAAAAACAGTAACAACAAGTCTCACAATGGAGGCATTACTGGTGCCTGCTCGAGCAAATCAATGTACAACAGGAGGATAGTGCTACAGTGCTATTATATATTTGTAATATCTGGAATGTAAAAGAGGAAACGACTTTTTTTTTTGTCACATACAGCGCTGCTCAGATCTTACTTACTTGGTGCTGAGTGAAGGGTTCACTCCTGGTTGTCTTGGGAACCATTTGTGGTGTGGTGGATTGAACCCAGTTGGCTGCATGCAGGTCAAGCACCTGCTGTACTATCTCTCCAGCCAAAGGAAAGAATTTCTTTCCTTTTTTTTTTCGTTTTGCGTCACTTCTGTTGATGCACAGGGGTTACTCCTGGCTCTGCATTCAGGAATTACCCTGGCAGTGCTTGGGGGACCATATGGATGCTGGGAATCCAACCCGGGTCAGAGGTGTGCAAGGCAAACGCCCTAGTCCCTGTGTTACCGCTCCAGCCCTGAAAGAATTACTTTTTTTAATGTAGGAGTATGTTATTTATTCAGCCACTTATTAGGTTGATTAAATTTTGCATGAACTTCACCTTGCTTTTTTTCCCCCATTTTTTATAATTTTTATTGAATCACCATGAGAGCAGTTACAAAGCTTTTGGGTCTAAGTCTCTGTCATACAATGAAACATCTGTCCCTTCACCAGTGCCCATTCTCCACCACCAAAATCCCCAGTACACCCCCATACCATACCCTCCCCTTACCTGTGGGGCAGATGATTTCCATATTACTTTCTACTTTGATCACATTCAATATTTCAACACCAGACCCACCATTAGTATTTGAGATTTTACCCCAACATTCAGATCTGCAGAAAAGGCAACAGTAGACAATTTGTTTTCTATTGCTGGTCATGAATAATATATGATGTTGCACGGTTGCAGTAGTGGCTGTGCACTTTTGAAATTCCAAAATTTTAATCATTAAATCTGGAGAGATTTCCTGCCAAAACCTGCTAGGTTCTGAGATCTGTTCTTGAGTCTCTGGGATCATGGCCATTAAGCAGCTTGATCAGGAGCCAGAGAGGCCATTCATGGGCGGCGGCTCACGGACTCGTTGAGGTGGGGAGGAAAGGGCCGGCTCCACCCCCATCCCATGAGGTCCCGTGTGTCTCGTCACTGTGGGCCCAAACCTGACTGTCCAATGGTCTCTGGCGGATGGCGGCCACTGAGCCGCCAAGGGGGAGCAGGCCAAGGCACAAAACCTATTCCCACCTGGGGTGGGCCAGAGCCTGTAACCTACTGTGTGACCCACACTCGTTTGTGCCAAAAGCCGTTGGGTTTCAAGATTTGTTTCTGAGACTTTGGGATCATGGCTGTTAAGTAGCTTGATCAGGAGCCAGAGAGGCCGTTTGTGGGCGGTGACTTAGGGTCTCATTGGGACGGGGAGGAAAGGGCCGGCTCCGCCCCCATTCCGTGAGGCCCTGCGTGTCTTGTCACTGTGGGCCCAAACCTCACTGTCCAGTGGCTTCTGGAAGATGGTGGCCACCAGGCCACCAATGGGGAGCAGGTGGAGGGACAGCAACCTTTTCCCCCTGGGGTGACCCCGCTATTATTCGACTGTGTGGCCCACATGCATTTCTGCCAACGGCCATGATACCAGGGACTCAGAAACAAATTTCAAAACCCAGCGGGTTTTGGCTGAAAGAATTCCTTTTAAGAAATTAATCCTTTCTGTACAATATAGATAAAGTGCCAGTTTAATACGTTTTTTTTTTGTCTCCAGAGAGATTGTAATTTCACCCAAGTTATTTTACACTTAAGATTGGTGAATATACATGAAAGGCATAATTTAGTCCTACATGATATTCAAGACTTTATCTAGCCAACTGCATGTCTAAAAATAAAAATACAATTTTTGTTGACATGTAAATATTATCCAATCCTTTTGCAGTAAATATTCAACATTCTTGTAAAAAAAGAAGCAAGTCAAATAAATAAGCTCTGTGACTATTTATTCTCTGGGGAACCTCTGATGAACAAGATCTGTACTTTACTCTTTCTTTAGTTTATCTAGGGATTTACCTGAGACTAATCTTGAATTTACTCTTATCCTAATTAGGATTAATTCCCCATGAACACATCTATGTACTTCTTCCTTAGTTTTCTTTTTTGGTTTTGTTTTTGGTTCACACCTGGCTCTGTGCTCAGGGATTATTCCTGGTGGACTCAGGGATATGGAGTGTTGGGTGCCAAGGATTGAACCCTGGTCAGCTGAGAGTAAGGAAAACTACTACCTGCTCTACTCTTGCTTCAGCCTCCTTAGTTCCCTTTTATAGAAAAATACATTCTTTTACAGAGCAATAATGACCAGTAATTTTCAAAGTTAAAAAACAATTTTATTTCTTAGGGCCAGGGTGATAGTATAGTGGGTTTGGTACTGGCTTTGCATGCCGCCAACCTGGGTCTGATTCCCGGCATCTGAGAGGTCCCTGGATCCCTGCCAGGAGTAATCCCTGAAGGTAGAGTCAGAAGTTAGCCCTGAGCACTCTCATGTATGGCACCAAACCACACACACACACACACACACACACACACACACACACACACACGAAAAAAAAATTACATGGCATACTTAGACAAGAATTTACAGAGTAAATTACAAATCACAATGCCCCAAAGGGAGAGAGATTGAGAGATAGAGAGAGAGAGAAGGGGAGAGAGAGAGAGAGAGAGAGAGAGAGAGAGAGAGAGAGAGAGAGAGAGAGAGGAAAAACACCTGCATAGAGGCTGTGGGGTGGTTGGGAGTGGGTGTGATGGAAAGGATACTGGGGACACTGGTGCTGGGAAATGCACACTAGTGGAGGGATGGATGTTGGAACACTCTATGATGAAACCCACAGTGATTCAATAAAACTGTCTGTCACTGTCCTCCCGTTGTTCATCGATTTGCTCGAGTGGGCCCAGTAACGTCTCCATTGGAGACTTTTGTTGTTACTGTGTTTGGCATATCAAATATTCTCAGTAGCTTGCCGGGCTCTCCGAGAGGGGCGGAGGAATCAAACTCATGTCGGCCATGTTGGCTGCATGCAAGGCAAACGCCCAAAATTTATAAACTAAGCATTGATGAATCACACTGAATCACCTTAGTATTTATACAGCATTATATATGTTCACAGTTACATTATGTACATTTTATTATTTCTGTAATCATGTAAAGGAGACAGTTGGCAAATTATGCTGTTGTTATAGAATATTTTTGATATTGAGATCTTCTTAAATTTCACACTGTGTGATACTCTGGGACTAAAATGGTGCTTTATGGACCAGGAACATGTTCTTCTCTAGTTAAGTCATGACACTCAAGTGTTATACATTTTTTTGGCTACAAATTTAAAATGGTCTTAAGAATGTGCTCATTTAGTGAAGTCAGTCAGAAAAGGAGGTGCAGATGCAACCAGATACAAAAAATGGCCAAGGCAAGAGACCTTAGATGTAGTCTATGCAACTGAGTTTAAAGAGATGTGACAAGAGGGGAGGGTGTCCTTGGGAGAAAGGTAAATGGAAGCAGACCAGCTGGTGGGGGGGTGGGTGTGACGTTGAACTGATGTATCCATGAAACAATCATTAAGAGTAGTGTAAACCACAGAACCAAATCAAAATAAGGGAATATATTCAACTTACAAGATTTAATGATCATAGTTTTTATCAAGGGAAATATCGCTACTATCTGTTGACTGAGTTAAACTAAATAATAAAATAAGTGTTCTATTTCATGCCTTTCTCCTTGAATCAAAATTAACGATAAAAGGTAAAAGGTAAAGGCCCTCCTGTTGATCGTCGATTTGCTCGAGCGGGCCCAGTAACGTCTCCATTGGAGACTTTGTTGTTACTGTGTTTGGCATGTCGAATACTCTCAGTAGCTTGCCGGGCTCTCCGAGAGGGGCGGAGGAATCGAACTCGGGTTGGCCATGTTGGCCGCTTAAAATTAATGATAGTAGGTCAGATTTACAACAGAACTTGTCTAAAATATCTCAGTATCTTGACAACTGTAGGATTATATAAACCCGTTAAAAACAAAAGGAATAAAAGAAAAGCTTGTGGACATTGTAAAGTAGATAGTTTAAATTCAAGATCAAACATTTTCTTGAATGGAAATTATCATGCTAAGCGAAATGAGTCAAAAAGAGAGGGATAGACATAGAAAGATTGCATTCATCTGGGGGATATAAAGTAACAAAATATGAGATTAATACCCAAGAATAGCTGAGATCAGCACCAGGAGGATTACTCCATAGCTTAGAGGCCAGCCAGGCATTCTAGGGGAAAGGGAAGCTCAGATAGAGAAGGGAGCACCAAATAAAGGGTGTTTGGATGATCTCCCAGGAGGGGATATGCATGTTGAAAGTAGACTATGGACTGAACATGTTTGCCACTCAATGCCTCTTTTGCAGACCAAAACACCCAAAAGGAGAGAGAGGACACAAGGGATTGTCCTGCCACAGAGGCAGGGAGGGATGGGGGGGATGGGGTTTGGAGGGATATTATCCATGGTGGTGGAAAATGGGCACTGGTGGAGGATGGGTATTTGATCATTGTATAATCGAAACCCAAGCACAAAAAAATTGTAAATCTACAACTGTACCTCATGGTGTTTTACTAATAATAAAAAAAATTAATGAAAAAAACATTTTGTTGAAATGCCCTCTAAATCAGAACATATAAGGTAAAGGTAAAGGTAAAGGCCCTCCCGTTGATCGTCGATTTGCTCGAGCGGGCCCAGTAACGTCTCCATTGGAGACTTTATTGTTACTGTGTTTGGCATATCAAATACTCTTGGTAGCTTGCTGGGCTCTCCGAGAGGGGTGGAGGAATCGAACTCGGGTCGGCCATGTTGGCTGCTTGTAAGGCGAACGCCCTACCGCTGTGCTATCACTCCAGCCCAGAACATATAAATTATACTCAATTGCTAATAAAAGTCATATTGGGTACTTTGTACTCTGAAATCCTGAGATCCTTAAAGGAATTATCTATTTTATTTATTTCTTTAAGTAACTACTTTGTGACATAGCTAGGTGTATCAACCCATCTTGTGATGATAATACAGAGACTGAGAAATAAATTTTTTTGTGGACTTCCAACCAACATGTGGAAGAGCCAGAACACAACTCAAATGATCTGAACCTATAGGAACTGCACCCATAGCTATGGGCTCATCGTGATTTTTCTTTATTATATTACTTTTTCTTGATTTACTCAGTTATGCAGAGTAAAAATTTCTCCTAGTCTGCCTACAATAGAGCTTGTTCATGGATTCAGCTCAGAAAGCTGAGAAATTGTGTATATGTGTATATGTGAAAAAAGAGTGCATTATAAGCAGGGAAATGGTTACATGTTTAATTTATTGTAATTGAGTCAATTTATCAGGTAGTCGAATCATAGAGAGAAAATTATGTAGCTCCTCTCGCTTCAGAGTCCTCACCTGAATATACTTGGATTACATTATACTTACATTTTTCCTAAGTACTTTTAAGTTCTAATGACTCTACAATTTGTTCAAAGCCAAAGTACCACTATGAGAGGATTATGGATCCAGAAGGGACATGGAAATTCGAGCAGAAATTAGTGTCACAGAAACTCCATGATGACCTGACTCTAGAGAGCAAATTCCTTTAGAGTTGTCACCCCCTAATTTTTTTTCTCCTCACACTATTTCTCTTAAGAACAAATTAAAATGGGCTGTAGCGATAGTAGAGCAGTTAGAGTGTTTGACTTGCTTGTGGCCAACCCAGGTTCGATTCCCAGCATTCCATATGTTCCCTGAGCACCTCCAGGAGCAATTCCTGAGTGCAGAGCCAGGAGTAAACTCCTATGCATTGCTGGGTGTGATCCAAAAAAACAAAAGATAATTAAAATGGTTTCGGTTGAGGACACAGCTCATACTGTGAGTCTATTTCATGACCAACAGCTTCCATTTGGGAGACCACAAGGTCTAAGCTTAAGATTTCCTTATTTTTGGCTTTTTGGGTCACATCTGGCAATACTCATAGTTTACTCCTGACTCTGCAGACAGGATCCTGATTGTGCTCAGGGATCCATATGGGATAATGGGGATTGAATCTGGGTTGGCTGCCTGCAAGGCAAACACCCTACCCTCTGTACTGTGGCTGGTCCCCTGGTAAGGATTTTTTGGGGAAAGAAATACTCCATTTCTGCCTTTGTCAGGACTTCTCTCTTGGTGAGAGGATGAGAGTAAGAGAGAAGAGCAGCTTCTCTGTGCTCTACTGTGATTTTTCCAGTAGGACCTGTGTGAAGAGTTGATCATCTTCAGTTTCTTCCTTTCGGCACCACCTCTCTCTTTCATTTTGATACCATCCAATAGCTCTCTTTCACACAAACTATTCCTGGACAGACTCCAGTGAAAAAAGAAAATAAAAACAGCTAGTTATCTCTTCATGTTTTTCTAATCCCACATCCATTAACCAAACTTCTAATTTTCATATAGACACTAGTCTTATTTGAAGAACTTCAACCTGGAAACCTCTGATGACTGACAATACAATAAAATTACGTGCAAGTGCAAATGGTTGTGGTTTTCTGAGTAGAAAATTTAGACTTCCTGATATATTTGCAAAAGTATCAGAGTCCATGGGAACACCAAAACTCAGAGTCCTAGACAATCTGAGTCATAGAGTCATTAGTAGTTCTGATATCAGGGAGAAATGGTCTACCTTTGCATGTCCAGAAGCAAAATGACTCTTTTCATCTTTGCCATATTTAACTTCTAAGTATCTTTCCTAGAACTATTAAATTTATTTAGCCATGTCTGCAGCCAAGATTTTTCTTGGTGTACGACTATTTTCCTGATTCCATTTCATTATTTTTTCTTTCCCAGGTTCATGAATATTAAAGGCACAAAATTGTCTATCTTGCCTGATAATAGATAAAAAAGCATTAGTTCTCAAGGAAATTCTAACTTTTAAATATAAAATATTTTTTACTTACTGTTTATTGGTCCTTGCAAAACTGGTTTCCAGGCTGTGAGTTCCCTAAGCTGTTGACTGTCCATGAAGCTTTATATAGTTTCTTCAGATACACATGATAATCTAGTTAGATAGAGTATTCTTGGGGAGGTGTTCATTTTGTTGAGTTTTTGTGCTATAACCTTCCATATTCTTTGACCTTATAGAGTCTTATTTCATGGATCTGCTGTATATCTTATGGGCTTGCCTTTGTATGTAAGTTCCTTTCTTGGTGCCTGTAATTCTCAACTCAAGGAAAATTAAAAAAATTTTTTTAAAATTAAATAAAATTATTTATTGGTTTTTGGGGTCACACCTAACGATGCTCAGGGATTACTCCTAGCTCTGCACTCAGAAATTACTCCTGGTGGTCCTCAGGGGACCATATGGGATGTCACGGATCGAACCCAGGTTGGCTAGGTACAAGGCAAACACCCTACCCACTGACCTATCACTCTGGCTCCTCAAGGAAATTCTTGTTGATAATTTTCTTAAATATTGTTTTTCATCACATTGTCTTTCCTGTTTTTTGAAACTCTGACGATTCTTCTATTCTCCTCGAACTCATCTCATAGTTCTTCAGTACGCTGTTCATTTCTTTTCAGACTATTTTCCACTTTCTGCTACTTGCTTAATGGTTTTCTTCTTCTCATCTTCGAGCTCCTCATTTTTTAAATTATTTATTTATTTATTTTAAATTTTATTTTATTTTATTTTATTATTATTTTTTATTTTTTTTCTTTTTTTTATTAGTGAAAAACCATGAGGTACAGTTATAGGCTTACAAATTTTGTGCTTGGGTTTCAGTTATACAATGATCAAGTCCCCATCCCTCCACCAGTGCCCGTCATCCATCCCCATGGGTCCCAGCATCCCCCCCCCCTCATCCCCCCCCCCCCCCATCCCATCCTGCCTCTGTGGCAGGGTATTCCCCCTTGTTCTCTCTCTCTTCTTTTGGGTACTGTGTTTTGCAAGAGAGGCTTTGAGTGGCAATCATGTTTGGTCTATCAACTACTTTTAGCATGCTTCTCCCACCCTGGGAGGGCCCTCACAACACCCTTCATTTGGTACTCTCTTCTCTATCTGAGCTTCCTTTTCACCTAGAGCCTGTGGCTGGCCTTCCATTCATGGAGCAAAATTACTGGTACTAATCTCAGCCATTCCTGTGTGTCACTCTCCCTTTTTGTTGCTTTATGTTCCCCAGATGAATGCAATCTTTCTGTGTCTATCCCGCTCTTTCTGACTCATTTCGCTTAACATGATACTTTCCATGTAGTACCACTTGTATGTAAATTTCATAACTTCATCTTTTCTAACAGCTACATAGTACTCCATTGTGTAAATGTACCAAAGTTTCTTTAACCAGTCATCTGTTCTTGGGCACTCAGGTTTTTTCCAGATTCTGGCTATTGTAAAGAGTGCTGCAATGAACAAACAATTGCAGATGTCACTTCGACTATACCTTTTTGCCTCTCTGGGATATATTCCCAGGAGTGCTATAGCTGGGTCAAATGGCAGATCAAATTCTAATTTTTTGAGAGTTGTCCATACTGTTTTCCAAAAGGGTTGGACCAGCCGGCATTCCCACCAGCAGTGAAGGAGGGTCCCTTTCTCGCCACATCCGCGCCAGCACCGGTTGCTTTTGTTCTTGTGGATGTGGGCCAGTCTCTGTGGTGTGAAATGATATCTCATTGTGGTTTTGATCTGCATCTCTCTGATGATTAGTGATGTAGAGCATTTTCTCATGTGCCTTTTTGCCATTCGAATTTCTTCTTTGCGAAAGTTTCTGTTCATTTCCTCACCCCATTTTTTGATGGGGTTGGGTGATTTCTTCTTGTGGAGTTTAATCAGTACCTTGTATATGCTTGATATCAACCCCTTGTCAGATGTGTACTTGGTGAATATCCTTTCCCATTCTGTAGGCTGTCTTTGTATTTTTGTCACTGTTTCTTTTGAGGTGCAGAAGCTTCTTAGTTTAAGATAGTCCCATTTGTCTATCTCTGTTTTCACTTGCTCGGCCAGTGGCGTGACATCTTTGAAGATACCATTAGCTTCAATATCATGGAGAGTTTTGCCGACTTTGTCTTCAATAAACATTATGGATTCTGGTATGATGTTGAGGTCATAAATCCATTTTGATCTTACTTTTGTGCATGGTGTTAGGCAGAGATCTGAGCCCACTTTTTTGCATGTAGCCGTCCAATTTTGCCAGCAAAGTTTGTTGAAGAGGCTTTCCCTGCTCCATTTCACTTTTCTTGCCCCCTTATCAAAAATTAGATGATTATATGTTTGGGAGGAAATGTCAGTATATTCAACTCTGTTCCATTGGTCTGCAGCTCTGCTTTTGTTCTAGTACCATGCTGTTTTAATTATTACTGCCTTGTAGTAGAGTTTGAAGTTAGGGAGGTTGATTCCTCCCATTTTCTTTTTCCCAAGAATTGCTTTAGCTATTCGTGGGGGCTTATTGTTCCATATAAATTTCAGGAGTGTTTGCTCCATTTCTTTGAAGAATGTCATGGGTATCCTTATAGGGATTGCATTGAATTTGTACAGTGCTTTGGGAAGTATTGCCATTTTGATGATGTTGATTCTCCCCATCCATGAACAGGGGATATTTTTCCATTTCCTCGTGTCCTCTTTTATTTCCTGAAGTAGCGTTTTGTAGTTTTCCTTGTACAGGTCCTTTACTTCCTTAGTTAAGCTGATTCCTAGATACTTGATTTTCTGGGGCACAATTGTGAATGGGATTGTTTTCTTGATGTCACTTGCTTCTCTTTCACTATTTGCGTATAGAAATGCCATGGATTTTTGGGTATTGATTTTATAGCCTGCCACTTTACTATACAAGCCTATTGTTTCTAGGAGTTTCTTGGTAGAGGTTTTAAGGTTCTCTAAGTATAGTATCATGTCATCTGCGAATAGTGAGAGCTTAATTTCTTCTTTCCCTATCTGGATGCCCTTAATATCTTTTTCTTGCCTAATCGCTATTGCAAGTACTTCCAGTACTATATTGAACAGTAGTGGAGAGAGTGGGCATCCTTGTCTCGTCCCTGACCTTAGGGGGAAGGGTCTCAGTTTTTCCCCATTGAGGATGATGTTTGCTGTAGGTTTGTGGTAGATGGCTTTAACTATATTGAGGAAAGTCCCCTCTATCCCCATTTTGGCAAGGGTTTTCATCATGAATGGGTGCTGGATCTTGTCAAAAGCTTTCTCTGCGTCTATTGATATGATCATATGATTTTTATCTTTTCTTTTGTTGATATGATGGATTATGTTGATTGATTTCCGAATGTTGAACCATCCTTGCATCCCTGGGATGAATCCCACTTGGTCATGATGTATGATCTTTTTGATGAGTTGTTGTATTCTATTGGCTAGTATTTTGTTGAGAATCTTCGCATCCGTGTTCATCAGGGATATTGGCCTGTAGTTTTCTTTTCTTGTGGTGTCTTTGTTTCCTTTTGGTATTAGAGAGATATGGGCTTCATAGAAGCTGTTTGGGAGAGTTTCTGTTTTTTCAATTTCCTGGAAAAGCTTGAGAAGAATTGGCAATAGGTCCTCTTTAAATGTTTGGAAAAATTCGCTAGTAAATCCGTCTGGGCCTGGGCTTTTGTTTTTGGGAAGACTTTTGATTACAGTTTCAATTTCCTTGATGTGAATGGGCCTATTCAGGTACTCTATATCTTCTTGATTCAGCTTTGGGAGATGATAGAGATCCAGGAATTTATCCATTTCTTCTAGGTTCTCGTGTTTCGTGGCATAGAGACTTTCAAAGTAGTCTCTGATGATCTCTTGAATTTCTTTAGTTTCTGTTGTGATATCCCCATTCTTATTTCTGATTCGATTTATTAGGGTTCTCTCTCTCTGTTTCTTTGTGAGTGCTGCTAGTGGTTTATCTATCTTATTTATTTTCTCGAAGAACCAGCTCTTGGTTTCATTGATCTTTCGAATTGTTTCTTTGTTTTCCATGTCGTTGATTTCTGCTCTAAGTTTTATGATCTCTTTCCTTCTGCCTGATTTAGGCTCTTTCTGTTGATCCTTTTCTAAGGTCTTGAGCTGTGAGGTCAAATTGTTTATGTGCATCGTTTCTATCGACTTAAGATAGGCTTGCAGAGCTATAAATTTTCCCCTTAATACAGCTTTCGCTGCATCCCATAAGTTCTGGTAGTTTGTGTCTTTATTCTCATTTATTTCCAGGTATCTTTTGATTTCATCCTTGACTTCGTTCCTGACCCACTCATTGTTCAGCATCGAGTTGTTTAATTTCCAGGTGTTTGATTTGGTTCTCCGTGTCTGTGTGTGATTCACTTCTATCCTCAGTGCATCATGGTCTGAAAAGATGGCTGATACTATTTCTATCTTCTTGATTCTGTTGAGGTATGTTTTGTGTCCTAGCACATGGTCTATTTTGGAAAATGTTCCGTGCGCACTGGAGAAGAATGTGTATTCTTTCTTTTTGGGGTGTAAAGCCCTGTATAAGTCCATAAGCCCTTTCTCTTCTATTACTTCTTTCAAAGCCAATAATTCCTTGCTGGGTTTTGTTCGTGTTGATCTATCCAGAGGTGATAAGGCGATGTTGAAGTCTCCAAGTACTATTGTGTTGGTAGTGATGTCCTCCTTAAAATCTGTTAGCAGTTGTTTTAAATATTTAGCTGTTCCCTCATTAGGTGCGTATACATTTAAGAGTGTAACCCTAACCCTCAAAAAAGCTGGGGTGGCCATACTAGTATCTGACAACATTAATTTCACCTTGAAAAAGATTAGAAGGGACAGTGAAGGCTATTTTCTCTTCATCAAGGGATACGTACAACAGGAAGAAATCACACTATTTTAAATTTTAAATTTAAAAGTTTTTTTCATGCACCCCACACACTAGCAGCCTACCTCTATGGCAGGTACCTCTCTTCTATTTTTCTCTCTCATTTTAGGTACTATGGTTTGCAATACAGATGCTGAAAGGTCTGTATCCCTTTATCTGCTTTCAACACTCAGTTCTTGTCCCGAGTGATCATTTCCTACTAGTATTTTTATAATGGACCCTCCTGTATCTTAACCATGCTCCATATTGCATACCATTGACCAATCCCTGACCGGTCCTCCTGGCCTGTTTTCCCTGGTCTTGGATATTAGTTTCATATGTTTTGTTTTATCACCCACAAATGAATGCACTCATTCTATATCTGTCCCTCTCCTTCTGATTCATTTCACTCAGCATGATACTCTCCACTTCTATCCACCTATAGACAAATTTAATGACCTCATTTTTCCTAACAGCTGTGTAGTATTTCGTTGTGTTGTTCTACCATAGTTTCTTTATCCAAACGTCTGTTCTCAGGCACTCAGGTTGTTTCCAGATTCTGGGTATTGTGAATAGTGCTGCAATGAACAGAGTGGTGCAGACGGTGTTTCTGCTGTGTGTTTTTGAACCCCAGGGTATATTTCCAGAAGTCTCATACTTTCTTAAATTTTGCTGTTGGTGTGTGCAATTGCTTCTTTGAGCTAATTAAAATCCTCAAAGTGATGTGACTGAGAGTTTACAGAACTTTTTAAATTTTAGTACCACAATAGTGATGAAACTTAGATTCCACATGTTAAAGTTAAAGTTAAAGGCCCTCCCGTTGATCATCGATTTGCTCGAGCGGGCCCAGTAACGTCTCCATTGGAGACTTTGTTGTTACTGTGTTTGGCATATCGAATACGTCACGGGGAGCTTGCCAGGCTCTGCCGTGCAGGCGAGATACTCTCGGTAGCTTGCCGGGCTCTCCGAGAGGGGTGGAGGAATCGAACTCGGGTCGGCCATGTTGGCTGTGTGCAAGGCAAACGCCTTGCCGCTGTGCTATTGCTCCAGCCCAGATTCCACATGTAAACATATATAAGTATGACATTAAGGGAGAGCAGGGAAATTATTTGTTATTTTTTAAGTTTATTTTTATTGAAGCAACATTGGCTTATGAAAGCATGGGTATGCAACACCACCACCATAACTACCACCGAAGTGCCAATATCTTCCCCCAAAGTCCATTAAAAACTTTTAAACTAAACACTCATCTTGTGCTCTAGAATTTCTTAAGATGGCCTCAACCTTCCTGGCACTTCCTAGACAGTCACATCTACATGTCCTTTAATTCTACATGCTCTTCCATTCCTCCCTGATGAGGTTTACCTTTCAATTGACATCCTAGACATTTATTCAATCGGAAGCAAATTTCCCCCCCTTACTGCTGAGTTCTAATGACCTCCAATCCAGTACCTTATGCCATCATCTTAACAAGACACCACCACATCTCTTGATGTGCAATATACCCATCTGCAATACACAGTCACATGAGCTACAGGGAGCTACTACACAGATTCATCCTCAGCACAAAAGGAACACACACACACACACACACACACACAAAATAAACAACAATGGGAAGATGTGCAAAGCCCCACAAAGCTCAATAAATAAAAATAATAATACGTAAAGTTCTTCAGTACCAAACAATTCTCTAAATTCTTAGTCATACCACATTGAGGATGTTTAATGAGCTAAAAAAACCCGATGGCACATATCATGGATTATCTTTCATGTTCTTTTGGTGGGGGAAGGAATACACCTGGCTGTGCTCACAAATTACTTCTGACTCTGTGCTCAGGGATCACTTCTGGTGGTGCTTAGGGGATCATATGTGGTACCAAGGATCAAACCTGGGTTGGCAGTATTCAAGAAAAGAATCTTACAAACTGTACTATCTCTCTGATCCTCTTTTATATTCTCATTACCATCATCAATTTGGGAAAATATATCTATTATTTTTAAATTGGTGTGCCAGGCTTTTTCTTATTTGTTATTTAGTTGTATGGCTTCCTTATATATCGTGTCCAAACATATGCAGATACAGTTGGACGTTATAAAACCCCAAAAGATGAGCTCAAAAAGCATGAAAGACTTAAACATATGCCTTGATATCATAAAACCTCTATATGAAAAATACAGAAAGAGAAACCATTGAAATTCATTTTGGGATAAATTGTTTGTCCATGTCACTAAAACATCTGGAGAAATAAAAGCAAAAATCATCTAGTGGTGCAAAATTTATTCTGCATAGTAAAAGAACAATAAAAGGTCACCTTATTAACTTGGAAAATATTTATTAACCACTTATAAGTTAATGGATTAATGGACAAAATACATATGAAATCCACGAGCACCGCCAGGTGTATTTCTTCTTCACCAAAAAACTGTGAAAGATAATTCATGTCACTAATCATTAGACAAGTTCAAATCAAAACCAAATTTAATATCATTTTATACTTGCTAGAATGCCTATTTTCTAGAAGAGGAAGGATGATCAATATTAGATAAAATGGGATTCTTATCTACTTGTAAGGAACAAAAGTTGTGTGAACATAATTTTGTTTATGTGAACATAAATTAGTTCATCTCCGATGAGAAAGTTATTGAGTTTCCTCCCAATATTAAAAACTGAGTTACTGTATAATTTGTAAATAGCACAACAACTTTTTTTTTTCTGAATTATTGCCTCTTTATTTTTTTTTCCCTTTATTGTATTTTATTTTTTTTAAAGTTGTAGATTTACAATTTTTTGTGCTTTGGTTTCAATTATACAATGATCAGATACCCATCCCTCCACCAGTGCCCATTTTCCACCACCATGGATAATATCCCTCCCACCCCCATCCCCCCATCCCCCCTGTCTCTGTGGCAGGGCAATCCCCTGTGTTCTCTCTCTCCTTTTGGGTGTTGTGGTCTGCAAAACAGGCATTGAGTGGCAAACATGTTCAGTCCATAGTCTACTTTCGACATGCATCTCCCCTCCTGGGAGGATCCTCCAAACATCCTTTATTTGGAATAGCACAACATCTTAGTAATCTCATATACATGGGCTTAAGGACTCCATGTTGAGAAACAACAATCTTCAGTAATTTTCTTCTAATGAAATGTTTGATTATTCTTTTAGAAAATTATTTATAACAAGCAATGTAAAATAAATTATTGAGAGCTTGCTATGGGGGCAGGCTCAAGGGGTGGTTAGGAAAATTGGAAATAATGTTGGTGGGATTGGTATTAGAATATTGAATGTCTGTAACTAAACTAATAACTTAATAAAGTTGTTAAAAATGTAGAAACTGGGGCTGGAGCAATAGCACAGCAGGTAGGGCATTTGCCTTGCACGCGGCCGACCAGGGTTCGATTCCCAGCATCCCATATGGTTCCCCGAGCACCGCCAGGAGTGATTCCTGAGTGCAAAGCCAGGAGTAACCCCTGAACATCGCCGGGTGTGACCCCCCCAATAAATAAATAAATAAGTAAAGTCTAGCCTTTGTTTAAAAAAAATGAAGAAACCAGCAAAGTTTCAACCAGTGCATGCAATAATAATGAGAGCATGTTCTATGACTATGTAAAAAATGCATATGTATAATAATGTATATATACAGGTGTTATTTGTGAATATATAAAATACACATAAGAGAATAAAATATTATTTAATTATAACAGCTAAGAAAATTCTGCCACCATGACAAGGATGAAACTAGAGAACATAATTATAAGTCAGGTGAACTGGATAGAAAATTAGAAATACTGTATGATTTTATTAATATATGGAACCCCAAAGTCAAAACTCTCAGAAACAAAGAGTATAGTGGTAGTTACTGGGATCCAGGGCAATAAAATTGTGAAGATATCTTCAAAAGGTACAGACTTATAAATGGAAGATAAATAAGTTCCGAGTGTGTCTAATGCTTTAGCTATTGTGGTCAACAACATAACTTCATAAGCAACTAGCAGAACTTTATCATCTATTCCAGGTTCATATATCCCTTTGGAAACAACATTCTCACACATTAGACAGTTTGAGGAAGCAATACCTTAAATATTGTACCTATCTTTAGTGGGTCTTTATTCTTTATCCACTCTGAACTATTTTATTGGCTCTAAAGTAAACTCATACATACTCTCAGAGAAGTTCAAAACTTCTTTCCTATAAATCCTTTCTATGTTGATATTTATGAGTGATATAACAAAAATTTCAAATACCTCTGTGCTTAGAGTCCTTAGTTAAAAGGTAAAAGGTAAAAGGCCCTCCCGTTGATCGTCGATTTGCTCGAGCGGGCCCAGTAACGTCTCCATTGGAGACTTTGTTGTTACTGTGTCTGGCATATCGAATACTATCGGTAGCTTGCCGGGCTCTCCGAGAGGGGCGGAGGAATCGAACTCGGGTCGGCCATGTTGGCCGCTTGTAAGGCGAACGCCCTACCCGCTGTGCAGTGGTCGCAAGGTCAACCTAAAGTCAACCTGCAGAGTCCTTAGTTAAATAGAATAATTCACAAGACTCATGAAAATTATATAAAGAATCCAATAAATTACAAAGAATAATTTGTAAGTTAAATTACATTTGCCTTATATAAGTTTTTGGAAGGTTGGGCACTAGAATTAAAGTCAGCGTTACACAATATATTTCCTTTGTAGCCAGACCTCAAGGACCCTGACTTTATATCCTTTTTTTTTTATTTTTGGGTTACACCCGGCGAAGCACAGGGGTTACTCCTGGCTCTGCACTCAGGAATTACTTCTGGCGGTGCTTGGGGGACCATATGGGATGATGGGAATTGAACCTGGGTCAGCCGCGTGCAAGGCAAACGACCTACTCGTTGTGCTATTGCTCCATCCCCTTATATCCTTTTTAGTCATCAGAAGCTGGTCAGAATTTGAAAACTTTGTCTATCCTCATATCTATTTCCTCTCCTGAATACTTTGAGATTTTCAGCAAAATCACCAACATTAAAGTAATAACTGTTCTACTCTTGGCATTATTCCACCCTGTGTAACCACAAATCTATAGTACATAAAATGTTGAACAGACAAAACATATGTCAGTTTGTCATGGTCTTTGCAATGTTGACTGTTTCTAGAACTTAGTCTTTACAGAAAACTCTCACACACATAATCTCATACTCAACCTAATCCAATACTTAGAATATCAGAAACTATTAGTGTGATACCATTCACTATTTCAAAAAAGGGCACATTTCCCAGATTTAATGAACTTCCAAGTCCCATGTTAACAAAAGTGGTTGACTATGACACGAATTTTTGCATAAAATTTCTTCTCAGAAATTACCAGAAGACGTGAAATATAAGGAATTAAATCATCAGGCTCAAGTAAAAGACACAGGTGGAACACCATAAGTTTTTATTATTCCTCTTTCCTCTCTTACTCTTCTTACTTCAATTGATGGAGATTAGGATGTGACCAAATGTGTATTAGTAACAAAATGTATTTGACAAACAGTAGGTGCCAGAGACTGGTTTTACCAGGAGACATTAACCAATTGTAGTTTTTTTTATTATATCAAAACCACATATCCTCTAACAGTTTATTTTCATTTTAGTAAGAAACACAGAATAAACATTGAATACCACTATGAGTTATGTTGCATCTGGAAATTTTAGAGATAAATCTTCATCATGGGAATCTCTGTCAGGTGTCTTACCAAAGATCTGATATTGAACAAGAATACATCATATCTCTGAATCAAAAAGAAGCAACTCATTTATAAACTGCAATATTTTAACCAAGGATGCACAGAGATTAATAAGCAATAAGGCTATTGATGATGTAGTTTGGAAGTAAAGAAGCCTAGGAGTGAGAAATATTTGGTTTGCGTGGCTTTGAGTCAGCTTTTGTCCACTTTGGTATATTATGTATCTTAAATAATTAAATAATATCTATCTTAGATACTATCTATCTTAAAAGTGTTTTTTTTGTCTGGGGCAAGTGAATTTTGTTTTGGTAGATTTATGCACCTACAGTTGTATGTTATAAAACTTTTAGAGAAAGAGTTTGTGAACTCAGCAACACCCTTTCTTCTTTGGAAGCTTCTTCAAGGCATCTTTGATTTCCTTGTTCCTCAGACTGTAAATCAAAGGGTTCAACATAGGGATCAACACAGAATAGAACACTGATCCAAATCTGTCAAGGTGTGAAGAGCTTCCAGTGCCGGAACTCAAATAAACAATGACACCTGACATGTAGAAGAGGGTGACGGCTGTCAGGTGAGAAGCACAGGTGTTGAAAGCCTTGGATCTGCCTTTAGCTGAAGTGATCTTTAAGATAGCGAGGACAATATAGACATAGGATATCACGATAAGTATGGCGTTTGTTACTCCAAAGATCATTGTTATGATAGCCAATATGACTCGTGAAAGGAAAGTATCAGTACAGGACAAGTTTAAGAGTTGGGGAATGTCACAGAAGAAGTTATCAATAATATTAGGCCCACAGAAGTAGAGACGAAGTATGGCACAGAATTGGGGTAGAGAACCAGAGAATGCAGCCGTATAGCATCCCAATACCATCCGCACACAAAGGGTGGGTGACATGATTGATGAGTAGAGAAGTGGGCTACAAATGGCAGCATAGCGGTCATAAGCCATGGCTGTCATGACACAAGACTCACTCAGTCCCATCAATGAAAAGGCAAAATACTGAATAGCACAACCCATAACGGTGATAGTTTGCTGTTCTTGATAGAAGCCGGAGAGCATCTTGGGAACTGTGGAGGTCACATAGCAGATATCGATGAAGGAGAGATTACCAAGGAAGAAGTACATGGGTGTGTGGAGGTGGGAGTCCATCTTTATTAATATAATCAGGCACAGGTTCCAAGTCACAGTGGTAATGTAGATCAATAGGAATGCAATGAAGAGTAGTGTTAAGAGTTTAGGCAAATCTGAGAAACCCAAGAGGATGAAATGAGTGATTTCTGTAACATTTCTTTCTCTTATCATTATCTTGATGTTCCTAAATTCATAAAGGAGACAAGGGAATGCATTACTTATACAGGAGCAATAATGTCATTACAATTTTCACTTTGCCCTTCCCCCTTCCGAGTATTTAGGAAAAGAGCTTCACTGACCTGGTGAGAGTATCTTATATTTTATCTAGAATTGTTAAGAAGTAATGCTTGAAGTGAAAACAGAGATAGACAAATGGGACTATCTTAAACTAAAAGCTTCTGCACCTCCAAAGAAACAGTGACCAAAATACAAAGACAGTCTACAGAATGGGAAAGGATATTCACTGAATACACATCCGACAAGGGTTTGATATCAAGGATATATAAAGTACTGGTTGAACTCCACAAGAAGAAAACATTCAACCCCATCAAAAAGTGGGGCGATGAAATGAACAGAAACTTTCTCAAAGAAGAAAGTGAATGGCTAAAAGGCACATGAGAATAGGGCTGGAGCGATAGCACAGCGGGTAGGGCGTTCGCCTTACAAGCGGCCAACATGGCCGACCCGAGTTCGATTCCTCCGCCCCTCTCGGAGAAACCGGCAAGGTACCGAGAGTATTCGATATGCCAAACACAGTAACAACAAAGTCTCCAAAGGAGATGTTACTGGGCCCGCTCGAGCAAATCGACGATCAACGGGAGGGCCTTTACCTTTACCTTTACCTTTACCAATAATCATCAAGGATTGCATTCATCTGGGGAACATAAAGTAACAAAATAGGAGACTAACACCCAAGAATAGCCGAGATAAATACTAGGAGGTTTACTCCATGTCTTGGAAGCTAGCCACACACTCTAGGGGTAAAGGCAGCTCAGATAGAGAAGGGAGCACCAAATAAAGGGTGTTGGAAAGATCCGCCCAGGATGGGAGAGGCATGCTGAATGTAGACTATAGACGAACATGATTGACACTCAATGACTCTTTTGTAAACCACAGCACCCAAAAGGAGAGAGAGAACAAAAGGGAGTTCCCTGCCACAGAGGCAGGGTGGGATGGGGTGCGGGGGGTGAGAGGGATACTGGGAGCACTGGAGGTGGAGAATGGGCACTGGTGGAGGGATGGGTATTTGATCATTGTATAATTAAAACCCATGCACAAAAATTTGCAAGTCTACAACTGTTACCTCATGGTGTTTCATTAATAAAATTTTTTTTAAAAAAGTAAGCTTGGTTTTTCATCACTTAATCACTTAAGTGATTACAGAAAATTAGATATAATAAATTTATTATTATTATTGTTTTATTATTATTGGTTTTGGGGCCATATTTGGTGATGCTCAGGGGTTACTCCTGGCTCAGCACTCATTCCCATCAAGGAAAAGGAAAAATACTGAACAGCACAACCCATAACGGTGATAGTTTCTGTTCTTGATATATGTCAGAAAGCATCTTGGGAACTGTGAAGGTCACATGACTATAGGGTTGAATTGCTTCTAGAGAAGCAAGGAGTGGTATTGCTGGGTCAAATGGGAGCTCAATTTCTAATTTTTGGAGAATCATCCATACTGTTTTCCAAAAGGGTTGAACCAGTCGGCATTCTCACCAGCCGTGAAGGAGGGTCCCTTTCTCGCCACATCCGTGCCAGCACCAGTTGCTTTTGTTCTTTTGGATGTGGGCCAGTCTCTGTGTTGTTAGATGATATCTCATTGTGGTTTTGATCTGCATCTCCCTGTTGATTAATGATGTAGAGCATTTTCTCATGTGACTTTTAGCCATTCAGATTTCTTCTTTGAGTAATGCTCTTCTAGTAATGCTCTTGATATCATACAGGATGCTGGGAAGCAAACCCATATCGACTGTATGCAAGGCAAGCACCCGACCCACTGTACTATTGATCCAGTCTTGATATTCATAAGTTTAGTGGACAACTTAAAAAATAACAATCTCAACAGTACTACAAATAAGGCATAGCTCATTAATTACAATAACTGTTTTTTTCCTTTGTCTTCATCTTCTTTCTTCCTCCCACATCTGGTGTTGTTCAGGGTTTACACCTTGATGTGCATTCAGGAATTCTCCAGGTTGGGATTGGGAAGCCACTTGTGATGCCCTGTATATACACCAAGGTCTGGTGTATATAAGACAAGGGCTCTATCACTGTACAATTGCTCTGGCCCCTAAAATTTCCTTCTTAGAAACATCATTGAATATTCACCATCTTCAAAATAGCCTGGAAAATTATGACTTATACTCGATAACATTCTCTTGGAGCATTCGTGAATTTCATGCATACTAACGAATATATATATTTTTGGAGATACTTTCATATGAACTTCTCTCAAAGGAGTCTTCTTTGGGGTCTGAGACATAGTACTGTGGGTAAGGCAGATGCCTTTCATATGGCTGACTTGGGTTCTATCCTAGGCATCCCATGTGGTCCCCCTAATTCCAACAGGATGATCATGAGGTCAGAGACAGGAATAAAAGCCCTGAGCATCACCTGGTGTGACCCACAAACTGGAGCTTCCCCCTCCCAAACAACAAGAAAACAAATAAACAGAAAAGCAAAAGGAGACTGTTCAATGTGCTATTATCTCCATTAATGTTTTGATTTGCCATTAGAGCAATATGGCACTGTGATTAAGGGCTCAAAATGGAGTTTCAGTTCTGGTGATATCATCAAGACATAGATCATTCCTGATATAATTTACTTTATCAGAAGAACAAATGACAACTATTCATTTCATTTCATTTCATTTCATTTCATTTCATTTCATCATCCTGTTATTTGTCGATTGCCTCGAGCAGGCCTCAGTAACGTCTCTTTCATCCTAGCCCTGAGATTATATTCAAGGCTCTTTAGGAGAATGAGACCCATCATTGTTACTGGTATTTGGCATATTTGGTATGCCATGGGGAGTTTGCCAGACTCTGCCCTGTGGGCAGGCTACATTCGATAGCCTGCAAGTTTGTCCAAAGTAGGAATGAGATAATAAGATGTCATAAAAGATGTTCTGATAAGATGTCGCGCGGCCGCATTTGCGGCCGCGCGGTTCTGGGAGCTGGATTTTATAGTCTCTGAGTCTTGACAACTATTCATAAACAAAAATATTACTGTGAAAATCTTAGAACATATGTGAGGCTGAAGCACAGAGACAAAATAATGTCACTTGCAATGATAGATGATCAGCTAAACTATGATTATCTATATCTGTGGTACGTCTTTGGGAATGCCAGGACAATCTTCGCAACCTAAGAGAAATATCTAAATTTGTTTATATGGAGAACCTGGAATCTAAACCGGGAAGGAATCAAATGTCTGAAGAACAACAACAAGGAAGGATACTGTATTAGTAATTAAAACCTCATCAAAGACAAAATGTATGGAAAGAGTTGACTTTGTAACAAATTCTACTAAGTGGTTAAGGAAACTTTAACATCAGTCTTTGTCAACATCCTCTAAAATCAGAAGAGGAAGGAAAAAATTAAACTAATTTTACAATGGAGAGGGAGAGACACAGAATAATTGCACTCATTTATAGGATTAAAAAAAGGGAAAGGGTGGCCTTCCCCTCCTCCCCTCCTCCCCCGCCCCAGGCAGCAAGGTGGCTGCTGCCTCAGAGCTTATAGGAAAGCCAGGTATGAGCTGGTGGTGAAGGGGCAACTGCAGTCTCATGGGGGGGCGGTATCGGCTCGTCCTTTATGCCCTACCAAGGTCACGAGTTTCCCCTCAGGAGCAGCTCTCCTGCACGGCCATGGCTCCAGAGGCAAAAGGACTTAATCGAGAGCCTGTCAGCTTGCGGCAGAAAAGTGAATGGACCATGTGTTAAACTACAGCGCCATGTGTCCCCGGGAGGGAAAGCGTGTTGCTCTCTTCTGCCTTTTTTCCTGCCACCGGCAGCAAGATTGCCGCTACCTGGGAGCTTATAGGAAAGCCAGGTATGAGCCGGTGGTGATGGGGCAACTGCAGTCTCATGGGAAGGGGAGTGGTACCGGCTGGTCCTTCATGCCCTACCAAGGTCATGAGTTGTCCCCCATGAGCGGCTCTCCGGCACAGCCATAACACCAGACTCACAGAAACCAATCTCGCAATTATCTGGCTCTTTGCAGAAATCCAAAATCATTATATGATTCTCATAACAGCTATGGAAAACAAAGTATTCCACAATGCCTTTTCAGCAATTCTGATTGTTGGGGGGGGGCTGGGAATTCTAAACAATAATGGTGCATCTTTTGTCAAAATAATAAATGTAATCAATGTAGAGAAGAGTTAAGTAGAAATCATCTACTTCACAGGCATTGGGAGGGGTGCGAGGGAGGTATATTGGGGTTCTTGGTGGTGAAAAATGAGTATTGATGAAGGGAAAGGTGTTTGATCATTGTATGACTGAGACTTAAACCTGAAAGCTTTGTAACTTTTCCTACAGTGATTCAATAAATAAATATAAGAAGGAAAAATAAATAAATAAATAAAATTATGAAAAAAAAAAGTAAGGTGGAGTTTATGCCCAATTCAATCAGCTAATCAGTGGCTGAATAAATAGCAGTATTCCTACATGAAAAAAAAAGGGAAAGGTTGAAGTCATAATACAGAAGGGGTAGGGCTGCTTACCCTGATCATCAGTGGGTATGACTCAAAAACAAAACAAACAAACCAAATAAAGCCCCCACTCCAAAAAATAGTTCATAGAATGACACCCAAAGACAATAAAAATGAGGTTCAAGGTAGAAAGCTTTGCATAAGAGTGTGTGTGAGTGTGCGTGCGTGCGTGTGTGTGTGTGTGTGTGTATGGGTGTGTGTGCATGTGTGCTCGCTGGGGGGAGGGTTGTGTGTGTGAGATGTGTGTAGTTAAGACAGAGAAGGGACCACCATGACAATAAAAGTTGGAAGTGATCATACTGGACAAGAATCATCTAGACAAGAATATTAGCTAGATAATATTCCATTGTATACTTATACCACAACTTCTTGATCCCAAATACCTATTTTACAAAGACGATTTTGAAATGACTAACAGATACTTGAAAGTGTGTTTAATATCATATTTACCTCAGAAATGCAAATCAAAATCACAATCATATATCAAATTATTCTGCTTGGAATTGCTATCATCAAACCAGAAAAACAAAACCAAACAAGAGTGATACCAATAAGAAAGTGGAAAAAAGGGGAGTACTTGTACACTGCTGGTGAGATGTAACTTAGTATAGTATCATGTATAGAAATGTGTCTGAAGGTTCCTCAAAAATCCGAACATAGAACTATCATACAGTTGATTTATTCTAAGTACACATCCAAAGAGAAAAAAATCACAGTACCAGAAAGACCTGCACCTTCATGCTTATTGTAGTACTATTTCCAATAGTCCTTATCTTAAGTAACTTGTGTCCACCTAAGTTCAAATCCTGGTACCCTATATGGTTCCCAGTGCTCTGCCAGGAGAAATGCCTGAGTACAGACTAAGCAGTAAGTTCTGAGCACAGCCAGCTATGGCACCACACCACACTCAAAAGCCATATATGTAAACCCTCTTAAAGAATATTTGAATAAACAGTACTGTATATTGACAGATTCTTGGCCTTGAATTGAGGAAATTGGATTACCAAACAAGACAGATGGAGTGTAAACTCATGATGCCGGTTTTTTATTCTGCCACTATCAGTAATATAGAACTGGTGATGTTAAATGTGCACATGAGCTAAATGAGATGTTTTATTATTTAAATGATAATAATCTATAATCTAATATTTATGTGACACAACAAAATATGTTGAATATATTCGATATGCCAGACACAGTAACAACAAAGTCTCCAATGGAGACGTTACTGGGCCCGCTCGAGCAAATCAACGATCATTTATTTTGGGCTGGAGCGATAGCACAGCGGGTAGGGCGTTTGCCTTACAAGCGGCCAACATGGCCGACCCGAGTTCGATTCCTCCGCCCCTCTCGGAGAGCCCGGCAAGCTACCGAGAGTATTCGATATGCCAGACACAGTAACAACAAAGTCTCCAATGGAGACGTTACTGGGCCCGCTCGAGCAAATCGACGATCAACGGGAGGGCCTTTACCTTTACCTTTACCTTATATTCATGAACATGTCTCCCATATTCTTTTGAACATGAAAATAAATTTTATTTTTGCTTTTTGGGTCACACCTGGCGATGCACAGGGGTTACTCCTGGCTCTGCAGTCAGGAATCACTCCTGGCCGTGCTCAGGGGACCATATGGGATGCTGGGAATCGAATCCGGGTCGGCTGTGTGCAAGGTAGACGTCCTACCTGCTGTGCTATTGCTCCAGCCCCCCAAAATAAATTTTCTTAATGCCGTTTTTCTGAAATTGTTGTAGGAACTTTAGAATCTTTGTTTACCTTTAGAGAGCTGCCAGCATAACTTTGTAGATATTTTATGCCGAATGAGTTAGATTCGAGAAAACATTTTAAAAATATAAGATATCCAACAGTACATCCTACAAATATAATAAATGTCCAATATAACTGATTAATTTATTGTCAAGAAATAAAATATCCTCAAACATTTATTCTAAAATTTATCTCATTATATTCCAAAACAAAGACAAGTATAATGAAATGCAATATATAGCTCATAATTCTAAAAAATAGTTGTGTAGTAATCTATAGATCAAAATTGCCTAAAATTTTGATTGTAAATATTTGAAAAAGTAGTAAAAACATTTGAATATACTCACTCTTTTTGATTAAATTTTGTTAATGTCCACTGTCTTCCGGGAGAAGAAAGGTGTCTGATGAAATATTGGTTGGGGATTTTAACAACAGGAATCCTGCTAATAGTATTCTTTTCCAAAACTTGTCTGCTATGGGTATTGTTATTTGCAATTTGTGTGAGCTCAAAGTCAGTTCTAGAAAGTCATGAATGTTGCTGAGTAAACAATGTAAGAATGTTAAAAGAAACAGATTGACTAAAAACTATGTTCAGAGTGGAGCATTTTTGTTATCTTAATCATTCATACAAGAGTGTCCATAAACCTGATGTCTCCAAAGAAAACAAGGGGGACCTACCTGAAATTTGTCAAAATGTCAATGAAATTGTCTTATGATCACAGATGGATCAATTTTTCTTTAGCTTCTAAAAAATTTTGTACCAGAGTTAGAAAGACAGCTAATTGTTATTATATAAGATAAAATCCACAAGAGAAAATTAAAATAAAGGGATCTTCAATATGGATAAGCTGGGCAAGAGACAAACAAATTTTCATGTTAGTTAATTCCCTTGAAACTAAAAATATTACTAGCATGTTTAGTGCTTAATGATTAACTTTTGCAAATATTAGACTTTATCTACATGATCTCACTGGATTTTTAGATGACTGTACTACGTGACAGGTGAAAAAGCCTAGAGTGTAACAGAGTTCAAAATCAAATTCTTAAGATATTGCAGAACTTAGCATATTCTCTTACTACAAAGTACTAACATTTTAGACTGAGTTTCACTGAAAGTTGAGAGATTGTGTACAGAGAAAGAACTATAGGAAAATCCCTAGTGTAAGGTATAGAAGTGAAATCAAAGGAAGAGTTGAAGAATGGGAGAGACTGAGAATTATAAAACTTGTGCCACACAAATCCTTCTAATAATGGCTACCGAGAAAACAAAGAATTCGCCATTGTTTAAGTCTTGCCTTCTTATCTTTACCCAAATACCCCAAGATGTCAGAGGTCTTGGCAAAAAAATCAAATGTGAGTCTTTGAAGAAATTTTCCAGATGGGCACTATTGCCCTCCAAGATGAATCTTTCTGGCCATGAAATTGGCTATCAGCTATAGTAACAGAGATGCCCACAAATTGGGAATCCTTTTAAATGTGGTATTAAGAGAAGAGGTGAAAGAGGGAAAGACAGGAGAGAACTCTCCAGATACTTGTTCTCTGTAGTCATGGTTGTCATAGAGTTTTTGGCTAATTGCCCTGCCTTCTCCATTTCCCTTCTGATTCAATTCCTAACTTCCCTGTGGTCTTATCTAAACTCTTTTAATTGTATTTTTTGTTTCAATGAACTTGGCATCATTAGAGGTGACAGCCCTAGATCGTGTGATTTAATAACCTGATTTTCCACCCAAAGTCCATGCAACCAAGATATTTGCCCAATATGACACAGATGGCTGAACCAAAGTTTAACAATACATTTCATACGTGGACACTTTCCTGTTTACAAAATGCTATCATATGTACATTACCTTATCTCCATTACATTAAAAATTATCATAGCAGCCATCTGAGGTACTCACTCAGTTTTTCCTGTGCATAGGCAAGGAGATCTAGGAAATAAGAAATCTGGAGGGATAGAGCCAAAGTACAGCATGTATTGTGCTTGCCATGCATGCAACCAAACTGGGTTTGATTCCTGACTTCCTATATAGTCCTGTGACTGCCCCGTGAATGATCCCTGAGTACATAGCCAAGAGTAAGCCTTGAGCATTACTGATGTGACTCCTCTCCTCTCCTCTCCTCTCCTCTCCTCTCCTCTCCTCTCCTCTCCTCTCCTCTCCTCTCCTCTCCTCTCCTCTCCTCTCCTCTCCTCTCCTCTCCTCTCCTCTCCTCTCCTCTCCTCTCCTCCCCCTCTTCCCTTCCTCTCTCCCCTCCCCTACTGTTAGTGTGCCTTCCCATGTGCATAATTCCAACTCCACACCCTCATGAGCGTACCCACACACTTTCCCCAAGATTCCCAATGCCCCTATCTTTCAAACTATTTTTTCTTTCTGTTGCTACATCACTGCATTCTTTAAGTCCCACATATGAGAAAGATGAATCTGTCTCTAACTCTTTCTTGGCTTCACTCATCATGATATTCTTTAATTCCATTCATGTTACCACAAATTGCATGATTTTGTTCCTTTAACATAATATAATTTTAATCTCTTCTTTTGTTGATGTGATCGTTTTACATTAGTTAATTTGCCTACATCGAACCACCCTTGCAATCTGGGATAAATCCAAACACAATTTGGTTGTGATAGGCTATTTTTTTTTTGCTGTATTCTTGGACTCATCATGCTAAAATTTCACTAAAGATATTATTGTACCCAGAGAAGTAAGATAGAATGTTTTTCTTTTTAAAAGTCACTTGAGTAAATTGTTCATGATATGTTTCGTTGAGAATTTTGAATGAATAAATTTGTAATTACAAGAGATAGTCAAGACAATGCATTTGTCATCAAAATACACATCAAAGGGAAATTATCTGAGATAGACTATGTGTTTATCACTCCAGACTTGTGGCTAAGTCCACAATGAACATAAATGCATTTTGTGGGAATAAAGCAGAAAACAATTAATTGTTCCTCATCCACATCTTCACTATCATCATCACCTACAGTCAGTAGAAAAATAATTTAATTAGGAGCCGGAGAGATAGCACAGCGGGTAGGGCGTTTGCCTTGCATGCGACCAACCCAGGTTCAATTCCCAGAATTCCATATGGTCCCCTGAGCACCGCCAGGAGTGATTCCTGAGTGCAGAGCGAAATGTAACCCGTGACCATTGCCGGGTGAGAACCAAAAAGCAAAAAAAAAAAAAAAAAAAAGAAAAGATTTAATTAGCAGCTACAATATATACTAAAATTTTTATTATTATGAAAATATTTTACAGCTTCTTTTAATGTCCATTTATTCAATATTATATTATTAATTCTGGAATTATGTTAATTTAAGGTAAAAGTATTCTTTAAATACCTCTATATTCTAGTATTTGTTTCTGAAGTCCCAATTAGTATGTTGGAAATTGTTTGTCAAATGTTTAACTAAAGCACTCATTATTTGTTTTCTTTGTTTGTTTTATTTAATATTTCTAGATGTTATCTTGTGGAATCCCATCAGCGGCCAAGACTCAGAGACTATAAAATCCAGATCCCGGAACCGCGCGACATCTTATCAGAACTTTTTTTTATGACATCTTATTGTCTCATTCCTACTTTGGACAAACTTGCAGGCTATCGAATGTACCACAGGGCAGAGTCTGGGAAACTCCCCGTGGCGTACCCAATATGCCAAATACCAGTAACAATGATGGGTCTCATTCTCCTAAAGAGCCTTGAATATAATCTCAGGGCTAGGATGAAAGAGACGTTACTGGGGCCTGCTCGAGGCAATCGACGAATCGACGAATCTTGTGGAAAATAAATTTTCTTAATAATAAGATCAAGAGCAATGACTTTATATCCTCTTTAGACATAAAAAGTTTTTCAGAGTTGAAGACCTTATTTAAACCTGTCTGTATTTTCTCTCCTGGAAAACTTTGTGGTTTCCAGAAAAAATATCAGCATTAAAGTAACTAACCATTCTATTCTAACCATTATGCAAACTATGTAACCACAAATATGCAGAAAATAAAACGTTGAACAGACAATATGTATACCAGTTTTTCACAGTTTTTTTCATATTGAGTGTTCTGTAACCCAATTATTCAAGTGAATTTTTATACATGTATCCACACACTAATCCTAATACAATGCTTGAAATATCAGTAATTATTTATTAGTATTGTCCCACTTACTATCCCTATGGTACATTTCCTTATTTAATGGAGTTTTGAGTCTGTGTTGTCAGAAATTGTTGGCTGTAATATGAATTTTGAATATAAAATTCTTCTGATTCAATACACCAAGACACTAATTCAAGTACCAGTTTAAGTAAATGACTTTGTGGACACCATAATTTTTCATATTCAAATTACCATCTCCTTTCTTATTCAAACTGATGTTGACTAGGATGTGATAAAGATTTATCAGAACTAAAGAAAATGGAAACAAACACTAGGTATCTGAGACTAGTTTTCCCAGGAGACAATCAGTCAAATGTATAGTTCCCTTTGCTGACCTCCCAACCCCCATTAAACACATCCTTTCTAACAGTTCATTATCACTCTGGTAAGAAAAATAACACGGGGAATGGAGTACAATGGATAGAGCATCTGCCTTCATATGGCGAACCCAGGTTCTATCCCAGACATGCCATATTTTGCCCCAAGCCTGCCAGGAGTGATCCCTGAGCACAGAACTAAGAGTAAATCCTGAGAACCATTGGGTGTAACTCAGAAATAAAAACAAAGAAACAAATAACCCGGTCCCCCAAAGAAACAGTACAGACATTTAATATAACTGAGAGTTCTGTTGCATACGGAAACGTTAGAGACTTGTTAGAGACAAGTCTTCAGTTTGGGGATCTCTGTCAGGTATATTACCAGAGATCTGTTGCTGAACAAGGAAAAAACTCTGAAACACAAAGAAGCAACTCACTTCAATTTTGTCAATTTCAAAGAAGCAATTCACTTCAACTCACAAATGCTTCATGGAGATTAATAAATGACGGTGTTATTTATAATTTCGTTTTAAAGTAAAGACCTCAGGGGTTAAAGACAACATCTGTGTGGCATTGATCAAAATTTTGATCCTATTTGAAATATTATCTGTCTTAAATAGTGCTTTCATTGTCTGAAGCATGTGGATTTTTTTGTGGTACACTTATGTATGTTTAGTTGTGTGGTAAGGAATTTTTAAGGAACAAATTTGTTACCTCAGCAGTAGCCCCTCTTTGAAAGCTTCTTCAAGGCATCTTTTATTTCCTGGTTCCTTAGACTGTAAATCAAAGGGTTCAATATGGGTATCAACACAGTATAGAACACTGATGCAAATCGGTCAATGGTTGAAGAACTTCCAGTACTAGAACTCAAGTAAATAACGACACTTGAGATATAGAAGAGACTGACAATTGTCAGGTGAGAAGCACAGGTATTGAAAGCCTTGAATCTGCCTTTAGCTGAAGTGATCTTTAAGATGGAGAGGACAATATAGACATAGGATATCAAGATAAGCACGGCATTTGCTACCCCAAACACCACTACAACTATACCCAATATGAGTCGTGCAACGAAAGTATCAGTGCAGGACAGTTTTAAGAGTTGGGGCATGTCACAGATGAAGTGATTGATGACATTAGGTCCACAAAAGTGGAGTTGAAGTATGGCACACAATTGGGATACGGAACCTGAGAAAGCAGCCATATAGCATCCCAATACCATTCGTAAACAAAACGTGGGTGACATGACAGATGAGTAGAGAAGTGGGTTACAAATGGCAGCATAGCGGTCATAAGCCATGGCTGTCATCACACAAGACTCACTCAGTCCCGTCAATGCAAAGAAAAAGTACTGAACTGTACAACCCAGAAAGGTGATGATTTGCTTTTCTCGGAAGAAACCAGAGAGCATCTTGGGAACTGTCGTGGTCACATAGCAGATATCGATGAAGGACAGGTTACTGAGGAAGAAGTACATGGGTGTGTGGAGGTGGGAGTCCATCTTTATTAATGTAATCAAGCCCAGGTTCAAAGTCACGGTGGTAATGTAGATCAATAGGAACACAGTGAAGAGCAGGGTTAAGATTCTAGGCAAATCTGAGAAACCCAAGAGGATGAAATGGGTGATTTCTGTAAGATTTCTTCCCCTTAGCATTGTCTTGATGCTCCTAAATCTGGAATAGAAACAAGAGAATGCATTACAAGGAACAACAGTTTTACAATATTTATTTGTTCTTTTTACCTTTTATTTGAATACTTATTAAGAAAAATGCTTCATTGACCTTATGGAGGTATCTTAGATTCTTTTTTTTTTTTTGGAGGGTGGGGCTCAAACCAGTCTGGGGTTACTCCTGGCTTTACACTCAAATTACTTCTGGTGGTGCTTGGGGGACCATAGGGGTTGCCAGGGATTGAACTCCTGAACTCCTGTTGGTCGCATGCAAGGCAAGCACCCTTACCATTCTACTGTTGCTCCAGTCCCATATCCCAGCTTTTCATATTGAATTGTCAAGTATTATTTTTCAGTGCTTCATATTCTCAATTATTTCATAAAGTCTTATAGGAATTAAGACATTCATACATTTAATGTTAAAAAACAGCAGTCCCTTCAGTATTATATCAAAGGTATAGATCACAGATGAAAATAACTTTGGCTTTTGGACTGGGGAAACTCTACAGGAATTTAGGAGTATAACTTGCTTGCAGCCAACCCCGTTTGATCCCCAGGACCTCCTATGGTTCCCGGAGTACTGCCAGGAGTGATTATTGAATGCAGAGTAGGAGTAAGACCTCAGCATAGCTTGGTGTGGTTCAGAATCCTCCACCTACAACAAAATAAAAGAAGTGTCTTTGATTATTCAATATATAACTGCTAGCTTAATAATAGTAAAGAATAAGTTGATTCCTTACAGAATAATTTAAACCCCTCTACCAGGGGTTCACTTAGACAGATTTTGAATTTTTTATTTATCCTTTTTGGTGGGGTTTGTCTGTTGGTGCTCAGAGTTTGCTCCTGACTCTGAGCTCAGGACTAACTCCAGAGCTTTTATGGTGCCAGGTTTCAAACCCAGGTCAGCTTACAAGGTAAGTACCCTACCATTGTACTAGGGGCTAGAGGCCCTAAGATATGTTTTTTTTTTATTAGTGAAACACCATGAGGTACAGTTGTAGATTTACAATTTTTTGTGCTTGGGTTTGATTATACAATGATCAGATACCCATCCCTCCACCAGTGCCCATTTTCCACCACCATGGATAATATCCCCCCCACCCCCATCCCCCCATTCCCCCCTGCCTCTGTGGCAGGGCAATCCCCTGTATTCTCTCTCTCCTTTTGGGTGTTGTGGTCTGCAAAAGAGGCATTGAGTGGCAAACATGTTCAGTCCATAGTCCACTTTCGACATGCATCTCCCCTCCTGGGAGGATCCTCCAAACACCCTTTATTTGGTGTTCCCTTCTCTATCTGAGCTGCCCTTTCCTCTAGAATGCCCGTCTGGAGAGGCCCTAAGATATCTTTCTTTAAATAACAAAAAATCATCATATAGTTATAATTAGATTTCAACATTTTCAGATATATTTTTAAGTCAGCATTTTGTAAATAGTCTGTAAAATTATAACATGGTCTTGATAATATATTTTTGGAGCACACATATATATCTCATGTACTTTAATAGTTTTTTGTAGATAATTTCATATGAATTTCTCCAAAAGGAGCCTAGTAAATGCACTATTACCTCAATTATTTTCTCAATTTTATAGATTTTTCCTCTCAGGAAACAACATAGTACTGTATTGAAAGGTTCAGAATAAGTTTTATTTTTGAGTGATATTATCTAGACAGCATTGATTCCTTTATCAGAAGACAAACAATATCTATTCATAAAAGAAAAACATCAATGGGCACTGGTGGAGGGATGGGTATTTGATCACTGTATAATTGAAACCCAAGCACAAAATTTGTAAGTCTACAAGTGTACCTCATGGTGTCTCACTAATAAAAACTAAAAAAAAATAAGCAAACTTAAACAAACAAACAAACAAACAAAAAGAAAACATCAATGTGAAAAATTGTAGAACATAGAGATGATACTGGAGCACAGAGACTGGGAAGAACTATATTATAATGACAGACAATCCACTAAACTATTTTCATATCTGTGGCATATCTGTGATAGGGCAGGCCACGATAGGCTTTTCTGGCCTATGATTATGTACAATAATGTTGGCACCCTAAATGAAATAACTAAATTGATATAAGTTGAGAACCTTAACTCTGAATCAGGAAAGAAAAAAAGGTCTGAATAAAACCATTAACAAATAAGGATACTAGATGCATAGTCAAAACCTTATCAACAACAAAATTACTGAAACAGAATTCTTTGCATAGCTCCTGCAAAGCATTTAAAGGAGAATTAATATCAGTCTTTGTCAATAGCATTCCAGGGAGCACTGTCCTTCCGTTGTTCATCGATTTCCTCGAGTGGACCCAGTAACATCTCCAAAACTAATTTTCTCCTATTTAATAAGGGGTTAATATCAAAGATATATAAGGCACTGGTAGCATTTTACAAGAAAAAATATCCAACTCTATCCAAAAATGGTGAGATGAAGTGAAAAGAAACTTTCTCAAAGAGGACATTCAAATTGAAAAAGGAACATGAAAAAAATGTTCTACATCACTACTCTTCAGAGATGTGCAAATCAAAACAATAAGACATCATCTCACATCACAGAGCCTGTCACACATCCAAAAAACAAGAACAACCCAAGCTGGCACGGAAGTGGGGAGAAAGGGAGTCTCCATCATTGGTGGGGATGTTGACTGGCCTAGCTTTATAAAAACATTATGGGCATTCCTCAAAGAACAAAACCTAGAAATTGAGTTCCCAATTAACCCAGAAATATCACTCTGGGAATATACACTAGTGGCCACCAAAAAACACCGCAGAAACACCATCAACACTTCTATATTCATTGCAGTACTATTCATAATATTCAGAAGCTGAAAATAACCCAAGTGTCTGAGAACAGATGACTGAATAAAGAAACTATGATGCATCTAAACAATGGAATGCTATACAGCTGTTAGGAACAATGAAGTCATGAAACTTGCTTATAAATGTATGGACATCAAGAGCATTATACTACAGTGAAATGAGTCAGAGGAGGGATAGACATAGAATGACTGCATTCTTTTGTGAGATATAAAAAGTTCTATGAGATGTAATATCCAAGGCCAGAGAAAACAGGGGCCAGGAAAGCTTGCCAATGGCTGGAAGCTTGCCACAAGTTTGTTTGGGGACAAAGGTCAATTAGGATAGAGAAAGGACCAGAATGAAAGGAATAGTTAGAAATGATCATTCTTGACAGAAACTGTGTCTTGGAAGTACCTAAAGACATATACATGATAAGCTTTCTGTATCTGTACTGAAAACCATAATACTGAAAAGGAGAGAGATGGAGAGAGAGAGAGCGTGGGTTGGGGGAAAGATAGAGGTAGATAGATAGATAGATTAGATATATAGACAGATACATACATACATATACAGAGAGTGAGAGAGAGATGAGCTGTCACAGAGACAGATGGAGGGTGGCAGTGGGGAGGGAGGGAAACTGGGGACATTGATGGTGGGAAATGTACACTGGTGAATTGGTAAAGGGATGGGAGTTGGAACACTATATAAGTGAAGTTTAATCATGGAGAATCTTGTAATTGTATATCTAAGTTTCTGCGGTGCGAAAATGGCCAGAAAAGAAAATGAAAACCAATATCTCTAATGATTGCAGATGCGAATATTCTCAACAGAGTACTACTAATGGAATATAATCAGCACATGAAATGAGTGTTACACCAAGATTAAGTATGGTTCTCTGGGAGTTCAGTAGCACTAGAATACAAAAATAAACAAATATGACACATCACATTGATAAAATAATATAAAACCCATAGACTTTTCTCTAATGGTGACACAAAAAGCGTTGAACAATACTCATCATCCATTTATGTAAAGCCTCAACAAATTATATGTAAAAGAAATATATTTTAATACAATAAAGGCTATATATAATGTCTAGAGATTCAGCACTGTTCTCCCATTGTTAATTGATTTGCTCGAGCGGGCCCAGTAAACGTCTTCATTGTGAGACTTGTTGTTACTGTGTTTGTCATATCAAATAAGTCATGGGTAGCTTGCCAGGCTTTGCCATGCAAGCGAGATACTCTCAGTAGCTTGCCCGTCTCTCTGAGAGGGGTGGAGGAATTGAACTCAGGTGGGCCAAGTTGGTTCCGAGAGTAGTGAGTGGTCGCAAGGTCAACCTGAAGTCAACCTGCAGCAAACTATAATGTCTAGAGATAACTCATTATTAATGATGGAGACAGAAAGCTTTTAACTTAAAATGTGGAACAAGAGAAATATGAATACTTTCACCTCTATCCTAAAGAATGAAAATACTTATCCAATGTAAACAACATAAGAGAAAAATACCTAATTACAAAGAAAAAAGGGAGTTGTCTCTCTTGAAGATGGCATAACCTTATATGCATTAGATCTTAAAGATTCCACAAAAAGACTGCTGGTTCTATTGAAAAATTTTGTAAATGTTCAGGCTGGAGCAATCACACAGCAGTAGGGTGTTTGCCTTGCCTTCAGCTGGCCCGGTGGAGCCGGATTTGATTCCTCTACCCCTCTCGGAGAGCCTGGCAAGCTACCGAGAGTGTCTCGCCTGCAGAGCAAAGCCTGGCAAGCTACCTGTTATATATGCAATATGCCAAACACTGTAACAACAAGTCTCATGATGGAGACATTACTGTGCCCACTCGAGCAAATTGATGAACAACGGGAGGACAGTGCTACAGTGCTACAGTTCGGGATACAAAATTACATATATAAATCAATGACATTTCTATACTTATACAAAAAGTTTGAAAATAACAATCCTTTTGGGTTAACAACATGCACAAGAACATACTTAAGAATAGATTTACCAAAGGAAGTGAAAGACCTTTATAATAAATAATCTAAGTCATTGACTAGTGAAACTGACAAACACAAACAATGGAAATATAATTCACCTTCATGGATGAAATAGTAAGTATTGTAAAAATGTTAGATTCAGTGGAATCCAATAAGGACAATGATAACATTTTTCATGGAAATACAACAAATGATCTTAAAATTTTTGTGTAACACACAAGACTCTGAATAAATAAAGGAATCCTGTGAAGAAGAACAAAGCTGGATTAACTTTGCATATTGATTTCACACTATATTACAAACCTATAATAATAAAAAACAAGTGGGCACTGGCATAAGAACAAATACATAAAACATTGAAACAAAGTCAATTGTCAGAAAAACAAAGTCAATTGTCAGAAATAAGACCATATATAAACAAGTCATATTTGATACAAGTCTGAATTATTCTATGAAGAAAATAACATCTCTTCAATAAATGGCCCTGAGAAAATGAGATATCTATGTGCAAAAGAATAACACCAGGTTGGGATCTCATCCCTGCATGTAAACATACCATCAAAAGGATTAGGTTAAAACCCATTACTGGCAACTATGAAACTCTTAAAAAAAAAAAGTAAAGAAAAAAATTTTCACATTTGTTGGTATTTGTTTTTTGTTATTCTACCTAGAGCACAGATAAAACTTGAAAAATTTATGTGTAGAGTTATAGTATATAAAAATCCTTTTCATTGCAAAAATGATATATGCCATGAAACAGCAATTAAAAATGGGATAAATATTTCCAAATCACACAACTGATAGGAGATCAATATATATAAGAATCCAAATATATAAGAATATCTTGCACCTCATGAAATGGAAAGCCAGTTACAAAAATAAAATTTTTATATAGCACTTGAACATATCTGTGTGTGTATATTACCTTTATTGAAGTACTGCAATTTACAATACTATTCATGGTGGTTTCATGTATGCATCATTGCAATTCCACACTCACAACAGAGAATCTCATTCCCCTATAACCCCTTTCTGCAAATCTCAGTTCTGTGGACCAATTTTCCAGTTCTGCTCCCTTAGGCCATTTGTTAGTCCTCCACTATGCAGCTTTAAATCCTACATCTTAGAGACATCATTCTGTATCACTTTCCATCTGACTTATTTCACTGAGCATGATATCGTTAAATTCCATTCATGTCATGATTTTGTCCTTTGTTAAAGCTGAAGAGTATCCCATTGTGTACTTACACCACAACTTCTGATCCTGAATAGCTATTTTTCAACAAAGAGATTCAAAGAACCAACAGGTACTTGCAATTGATTCAATATCACAATTACCTCAGAAATGCAAAACAAAACCTTGATCAGATATCAAATCATATGACTTGGAATGGCTATCACTAACACAATGACAACGACAAAACCCCTCCAAATGAGAGTGATACCAATAAGAAGGTGGAGAAAGGGGAGCCCTGGAACACTACTGGTTGGATGTAACTTAGTATAGAACCACATATAGGAACATGTCTGAAGGTTCCTCAAAAAATTGAACATAGAACTATCATGCAGTTGATGAATTCTAGGTATACATCCAAAGACAAAGAAATCACAGTTCCAAAAAGACCTGTACCTCATGCTTATTATAGTACTATTTCCAATACCTCTCATATTAAGTAAACTGTGTCCACTTGAGAAATAAGGTAAAGGTAAAGGTAAAGACCCTCCCGTTGATCGTCGATTTGCTCGAGCGGGCCCAGTAACGTCTCCATTGGAGACTTTGTTGTTACTGTGTCTGGCATATCGAATACTCTCGGTAGCTTGCCGGGCTCTCCGAGAGGGGCAGAGGAATCGAACTCGGGTCGGCCATGTTGCCGCTTGTAAGGTGAACGCCCTACCCGCTGTGCTATCGCTCCAGTGGTAGGGCGTTTGCCTTGGGCGTAGCCAGCCCGACCGAGCTGGGTTCGATTCCTCTGCCCCTCTCGGAGAGCTGGACTTGAGAAATAAATTAATGATAAATATACATGACATCTATAGATATATATGAACATATAAAGACTATAGCTGCGAACATATATGCATATATATGTTGATAGTATGTGTGTAATAGAATTAGCATTAGAATAACAAAACAGAAAGTTCTTACTTTTATAATAGTTTTTACAGATCTTCCAGGCATTATGCTAAATGAGTTTAGTGAAAGATAAATGCTGTATGAACTATTGTCGGTAGAATTTAAACAAAGAAATGAATATTATGTCACACTTATGTTCACTAGAGACTTAAGTAGGGCAGTATCTCACTTGCATGGCAAAGCCTGGCATGCTACCCATGATGTATTCAGTATGCCAAAAACGGTAACAACAAATCTCACAATTTGTTGTGAGATGTTACTGGTGCCCGCTTGAGCAAATCGATAAAAATGGGAGGACAGTGATAGTGACTGACTGACAGAAAAATATACCATAGGAACCCAATATGCAACATAATGAGCATAGTTCACCAGGCCACGATATATTTGAAAATGATTTTAAAAATTGGGCCAGAGCACAATTTTTTGGACACAGCAGGTAGGGTTTGCCTACATGTGGTAACTCAAGCTTGATCATAGTCACCCCAGTCATCACCCCAGAGCATGCCAGGAATGATCCCTGAGTCTAAAGCTCAGACTATCCCTTGAGCACTCCTAAGTGTGACCCAACCCTCCCCGTAAACGCCCAAATAAACGAAAAAAAGTTATCTAAAATGTGATCTCAACTTTTTTGTATCACAATGAAAGTTTAAAAATGCAATCTCATTGTGACGATTCTTTAAAATTTAAAATATAATTGTCATGTACTGTAAACTCACGCATCATTATATGTAAATTATATATCAATCAAATTTAAAAAAAGAATTTTAGACTTGATATTCTCTCACTCTATGAATGTTGGAAACGCACCAGTATGATTTACTCATAAAAGAGGGAACAAGATCTCCTGTAAGCAGATATCTAGAAAGCTTATGGAAGGTTGCATAAGAAAATTCCTGCAAATGTTCCATTCACAATCCTAGACACAGTAATGACATACCAAAAGGATCAATAGAAAGTTAAGAAAAGGCCCCATTTGCTCGGGCTGGAGCGATAGCACAGCGGTAGGGCGTTTGCCTTGCACGCAGCCAACATGGCTGACCCGAGTTCGATTCCTCTGCCCCTCTCGGAGAGCCCGGCAAGCTACCGAGAGTATTCGATACGCCAAACACAGTAACAACAAAGTCTCCAATGGAGACGTTACTGGGCCCGCTCGAGCAGAAAGTTAAGAAATAAATTTAAAATAGGTAAGAATGAATGATAAAATTGGTATTTTAAATGATGAACTCTGCCATAAATGAACTTGGACCCCTAGTGCCTGACTAAGCTCAAGCACTAATGAAAAGTGTAGCTATGCTATTAAATAATCTTGTGGTAGGAGAAGATTCCTGAAAATCACAATAATCAAACTATAAACTAGAAGAAGAAAAAATATGAAACACTCAATTTAAATATTATTCTGGCTAAAATATTCAATATTTTGCTGGATGTCTAATAATGTATTTGATATCTTTGTTGTTAGAAAAAATGACCTTTCTTTTTTCTGATTAAAAGTATTTCCTGTCCATTCTGTATTGCAACTGATTTTTTTCACTTAATTATTGAGTTTTATGTCTTTTCTAATTTTTTTTAGAAAGATGCTAAAATTGCTAATTTTTAACCTACATTTTCCAGAATTACAAATATTTCCATCTGGGATCAATTCTAGGAAATAAAAATAGGAGCAGAAAAATAAATTCTGCTGCAGTACATTTGCATTCTTAAACTGCTTACTTCTGTAAATTGATGCTACTTAGAAAAACTTTTGAAGCCAACTTATGGGCTGAAGCATAAGACAGTGCGTGGGGAGCTTGCCTCAATACCCTATATGGTTCTCTGTACTCTGCCAGTAGTAATGCCTCAGTGCAGAGTCAGTGGTAAGTTTAGCCAGCTGTGGCCCTCCATCCCCCAAAAATGTCATATATGTAAACCCTCTTAAAGAATATTTGAATAAACAGTATTGAATATTGATAAACCCTTGGCCTTGGATTGCAGAACTTGTATTACCAAACAATGCAGATGGAGTGTAAACTTATGATGCCGGTATTTTATTCTGCCACTATCAGGAACATAGAACTGGTGATGTTAAATGCACACATGAACTAAAGGAGATGTTTTACTACTTAACGATAATCATCTATAATTTAATATTATGTAATAAACAAAATATGTTGAATATGTTAATGAGTTAAAATATGTTAATATGTTTTCATGTCCATATTCTTTTGGACATGAAAATAAAATATCTTAATGTTATTTTATTGAAACATAGTTGTAGAAACTTTGGAACCTTTGTTTACTTTTAGAGAGCTATCAATATTACTTGCAAGATATTTTATGCAGATGAGTTGAATTCAAGAAAATGTTTTTAAAACATAAGTTCATGTAAAGAAATCAAACATGCTTAAATTATGTACAGTAAATTCATAAAAAATAAAGTCTATTAAAATATAACTCAAATTTAAAAAAATTAGGAGTTGTGCATTATGTTTAGCTAAAATTTGTCCTAAAATTTACATTGTAAAGATTTGAAAGAGTATAAAAAATTTAAATATACTCACTGTTTTTGATTAAATTTTTGTTCGTATTCACTCTCTCCCAGAAAAAGAAAGGTGATTGATGAAAATATTGCTTGGAGATTTAAACAACAGGGTTCTAGCTAGTGAAACTTTTTCCAAATCTAATCTGCTAAGGGTATAGTTATTTGCAAGTTTTGTATGAACTCAGTCAGTTTTGGAAAGCCAGGAATGTTACTGAGTAAACAATATAAGAATATTAAAAGTGACATATTGACCAGAAACAATTATATTTAGAGTAGAGCATTTCTGATACCTATATCATCCACACTACGGTCCTCAGAAACCTACTGTCTCCAAAGATGACAAATAAGAGCTACCTGAAATCTGTCAAAATACTAATGAAATATTGTCTTCTTTTTACAGATGGATCAATTTATCTTTATTGTCTCAAAAATTCTTTAGCAAGGGCTTTAAAGCTAATTGCTATATAAAATAAAGCCTACAAGGGAAAGAATTTTTAAAAAGGAATATTGACATCTTATTATCTCATTCCTACTTTGGACAAACTGGCAGGCTACCGAATGTAACCTTCCCACACGGCAGAGTCTGGCAAACTCCCTGTGGCGTATCCAATATGCCAAATACCAGTAACAATGATGGGTCTCATTCTCCTAAAGAGCCTCGAATATAGCACTTTCTTAAATATCTCAGGGCTAGGATGAAGGAGACGTTACTGGGGCCTGCTCGAGGCAATCGACGAATAACAGGATGGTCGTGATATATATACATATTTGACATGAAAAGTGGGACAGAGACAAACATGTTTTCATCTTAGTTAATTCCCTGAAATTAAAAATATACTAGTAAGCAGAATTAGTGCTCAATTACTAACTTTTGCAGTGTATGAGGCTTTATCTACATTGTCTAACTAGATTTTAGGTGACCTTACTATTCTTATGTTACAGGTGAAAACACCAGGGTATCATAGAGTTCAAAATCAAATTCTTAAGACATTGCAGTACTTGGAATATCCCCTCACTACAAAGCACTAAAATTTTTAGCTGGGTTTCACTGAAAGTTGAGAAGTGGGTAAGGAAAGAACCACAGGGAGATCCCTAATGTAAGGTATAGAAGTGACATCAAAGAAGAGTTGAAGACACGGTGATTCAATAAATAAAATTATAAAAAATGAAAAAAAAGAAAGGTGGAGTTCATGCCCAATTCAATCAGCTAATCAGTGGCTGAATAAATAGCAGTACTCCTACATTTAAAATTAAAAAAAAAAAAGAGTTGAAGAATGGGAGAGAAGAGAATTATAAACCTTGTGCCATACAGGTCCTTCTATTCCAGTTGAATGGCTACCGAGATAACAGAGTCCATTGATATCTCTAAGTCTTGCCTTCTTATTTTGATCCAAACGCCCCAAGGAGACTAACGGAGCTTTTAGCCAAAGTCAAATTGTGAGACTTTGGAGGGATTTTCCAGACGGGCCCTATTGTTTTATAACATAGCTCTTTTTAATCATAAACCTGGCTGTCGGCCACAGCAAAAAAATTGCCAACATTGGGAGTCCTTTTAATATGATATTAAGAGAAGAGGTGAAATGGGAAAAAACAGGAGAAAACTCTCCAGGTACTTTTTTCTCTGTAGTCATGGTTAGAATTTTTGACTAATTTCCCCATCTTCTCCATGTCCCTTCTGATTCAATTCCCAACTTCCCCATGGTCCTATCTAAACTTTTAATTGTGTTTTTTTTTATTTTAATGAACCTGGAGTCATGAGAGGTGCAGACCTAGATCATGTGACCGTATAGGCTAATTTTCCACGTGTTGTCAGTGCAGCGGAGATATTGCCCAACGTGACACAGGTAGCTCATAAAATTATTACAATATTTAGATTCCAGAGCTCAAAACATATACACAAAGATGAGAATAGTTTTTTTAAAATCCTGTTTCAAATGGGTTTAATTTTCTTATTACATCAGTCAAAATCATATATTAATCACTAATTGACCCTTATTGATTTATTTTATGATCATTCTATTTGCTGCTTCTTAAAGTTTTGTTGGAATAAGCAATATAAAGTAAATTTATTATATGCCAAAGGAGGCAGATTGGGATTGGAAGGGAAATTGGAGATACTGGTAGATAGAAGATGATGCTGCTTGTGCTGGATCAATGAATGCTTGAAACTACTGTACAATGAACAACGTTTTAAATTAGTGTTTTTAATAAAAGTCAATAATAAAAATAATTACAATAGATTTTATATGTAGATGCTTCCCTATTTACAAAGTGCTATCACATGTAGCACTGTAGCACTGTCCTCCCATTTTTCATCAATTTGCTGGAATGGGCACCAGTAACATCTCTATTGTGAAACTTCTTGTTACTGTTTTTGGCATATCGAATACAGCAGGTAGCTTGCCAGGCTCTGCCCTGAGAGCATGATACTCTCGGTAGCTTGCTGGGCTCTTTGAGAGGGGCGGAGGAATCGAACTGGGGTTGGCCGGGATGGCTGCGTGCAAGGCAAGCGCCCTTCGCGCTATGCTATCATATGTGTATTGACTAACATCCATTACCTTAAAATGATCATAAGTGCCCTCTGAGGTATCCATGCATTATGTCCTCTGCAGAAGAAATGAAGAAAATAAGAAATCTTGAGGGATGGAGTGATAAGTACAGCAGCTGTTATGCTTGCCTTGTATGCGGTCAATCTAGGTTGCTCCCTGTTTCCTATATCATCTTCTGAGCACTCCCAGCTTGGTCCCTGAGCACAGAGATAGGAGTAAGCACTGAATACTGTTGGTGTGTCTCCAAAATGAGACTAAAAAAAGTCAGAAACTCTAAAGATACATGCGCGGTTTATCTTGGTTTCAACTACAGGTATTAGTACTAACTAATCTAGCTTTAACTCTGACTTTCCACTTGGCATTAAGATAATTTTTACAAGTGATATTTACAAATATCCATAGTATCATCTATAAAATAGGTATGTTAGTATTAATAAATTTAAAATAATTCTACACAGAGTCAATTAGATTATAGTTTTTTCTTTTAATAGTATGCATCATTCTGTCTTCTGGTTTAGAGTTATTTCCTTTTAAAAACATTTTTCTTTCTTCTTTTCTGTTTATGGAGGGTCACACCTAGTAATGCTCAAGAGTTACTCCTGGCTCTACCTGCAGGAATTCTCTTTGTGGTACTTTGGGATCATACAGGATTCAGGAGATCGAACTCAGGTTGGCAGCAAGCAAGGCAAGTACCCTACTCACTGCATTATTGCTAGGACCAGAGAATTATTTCTATTACAACATTCTTTATTTTTTAAAATTGTTTAAAAATTTAAAAAATTAATTAAAAAATTTAAAATATCTTTTAAAATTAATATTTTTAAAATTTAAAAATTTTAAATTTAAAGACTTCAAAAATTTTTTAAAGTTGAATTTTTTAAAATTAAAATGCTATTTTTTTAAATTAAAAATGTCCACATAAGAGAAAACTGAGACAGTGCAGCACCAGAGTTGGGGGCCTAGCTTGTTCCTCAGGATTGCCATTTTGCCCAGACCAGGATTATTCCTCTGTAAAGTGAAAAAGTAGAGGAAGTCTGCTAACCACTCCAGGTTTACCAACCCCAGCCTGTTTCAGGACATAGTGCAGCAGTGGTGGCTGAGTATTTATTTATTTATTTATTTATTTAAATTTAAATCTCTCCATAAATCACTGTGAGTATACAAAGATATTCCGCCTAGGTACCTAGCCACACAAAACACAGCAGAAACAACTGCAGACTGCAAAAGTTGCAATGGGAAAGCAATGCAAACCTCACCAGGCTTAGTGAGTGAGGGTGGTAAACCTGGAAGACCCAACAAATAATAAGGAGTTAGGTAATCTCCCTGATAAGGGATTTAGAGGAATTGTTAAGGATGCTTAAGGAGGTCAAAGAAACAATGGAATGGACTGCCAATAAAACGCGAGAGGATATGGGAACAGAAATGAGAAAACTACAAACAGAAATGACAGAACGGAAGTACTTGGTAGGTAAAATGGAAAACTCATTGGAATACCTCAGAACAGAGTGACAGCTGTTGAAGACGAAATCAGTGAGCTCCACAATGAGGTGCCGAAAATCTCCAGACAACAGCAGATGGGAAAATGCCTCAGAATAAATGAACAGATGACAAGAGAAATCTGAAGTGAGTTAAGAGAACAACTTAAGGATCGTGAGGGTTCCAGGGGTCCAGGAATGCAACCTTGGTGAAGAAGCAATGGTCAAAGTCATCACTTCTGTGGTGCTCCCAGAGCTGGAGAGTGCATGACCCCAAATCCAGGAGGCTTGAAAAATCTCAACTAAAAGAAATACAAAGAAAAATATTCCAAGTCACATCCTCAGTAGAATGATGAAAACTGTAGCTCAAGATAGAATACTGAAAGCAGAGATATCAAAGAAGGAAATTATATACAAATAAGCGTCCTTAAGACTTACAGTAGATCTATAAAATGAAACCCTCTGGGCCCAAAGGCAAGTGTAAGGTATAGTGAACACCCCCCCTTCCCCAAAAGGAATGTCACCAAGAATCGTTGACCCAGCTAGACTCTCATTCAAATTTGAAGGATAAATACACAAGTTCACAGATAAACAACTCAGGAACTTTGTAGAGGGGTTGGAGGAAAATTGGGGACCTTGGTGGCCTGGTGAAGGGATGGGTGTGAGGAAGGCATGACCAGAACTGAATCATGAACAACTTTGTAACTGTGTTTCTCATGATTCAAAAAAGAAATGTAAGGATGTCTGATTAAGATCTGTCCATGTTGTCTTTTGTTTGTTTGTTGAATTGAAAAAAAAAATGAAGCTTTCCAGATACTTGGGATTCACAAATACTCTAGTTAATGTCTATTCTGGTGTGATTGAATTCACCAATCTTCTGCCTTGGTAGAAAGGGTCTGTTAGAACAATAAGATAATTTTAAACTTGTTAGTATGTTAGTATTTCTAAGTTTTCTTTGTCAGGAACTGTAAGAATTTTTTTCTTTTTGCTTTTTTGGGACACACCTGACATTGCACAGGGGTTACTACTGGCACATACACTCTAGAATTACTTCTGGCAGTGTTCGGGGTACCATATGGGATGCTGGGAATTGAACCCAGGTCGGCCATGTGCAAGGCAAACATCCTACCTGCTGTGCTATCGCTCCAGCCCTGAACTGTGAGAATTTTAATTGCTCAAAGTAATTTTTTGGTTTCCATCGGGCCATACCCATCTATACTCAGGGCTCACTCCTTGATCTGTGCTCAGGTGTCACTTCTGACAGAGCTAGGGGGACCATATGAAGTACTGGGGATTAAACTCAGTTTGGTGACACACAAAGCTAGAGTGTTACCCACTATAATATTCCTCTGTTCCCTAAACTACAGATGCTTATGATTGCTTAAGAGATAGAACATAGAAGTATAGAATTTGGATGTTTCAGCCAAGCGAGGAGGCCACATTTCTGGTCATTTAGAACCATTTTTCCCAAAAATCCACACAGTGAGATTCATGATAGATTACTTGGAAAATACAGCAGACCTCAAAATGTTCAATGTATGTAATGCATTGATATGATAATAGTTTTTTTCATGAGGCATCTTTACATGTTAATAGATAAAATCAAATCTATGTGTGCAAATATAGTTTTTAGTTTCACATTATAACTAATACTTTGTGAATGTAATATAGCCCATGAATTATTGTCTCAAAAACATGTCTTTGAAATAATTCTTCATATTCTCTTTGTTGGCCTCTGTCTTCACGTTGCATCCTATCCTGATAGTTCTTATGCTCTTTGGCCATACTCAAGGTTCTGGAATTTTTGGAAGGTCCATAGCTCTAGAATGACTCCTGCTTCTCTAGACCCACCTTTTCTGAGACTTATCATGGTTTCTGTCAATGTACCTTGGAATATTCTCTAGTCTCATGTATCCAGGAGATTGATGTTGTTGTTTTCTTCCTAGCCTTTGAGAAACTCCATAACCTTGACTTTTCACGTTCCTTATTTCTTAATTTCTATCTCTCATCTCTTTTTAATAAGCAATTGCACAAGGAGGCATGAGGGTTAAAGCTGCAATTAGATATAAGTTGGAACTTGTTAGTCGAATGTTCACTAAAGCACTCCTGATTTGTTTTATATGGTTTTTTCTGTATAATATTTCCAGATGGGATTTTGTTGAAAATTTCTTTCATAATAAGACCAAAGACCACAACTTTATATCTTCTTTAGACATAAAAAAGATGGTCAAATTGAATGCCTTGTCTATACCTCTCTCTTTCCTCTCCTGGAAAACATTGAGGTTTCCAGAAAAATATCAGCAATAAGGTAAATAACCATTCTACTGTAAGCATTATGTCACCCTTAGAACCAGAAATCTATAGGAGATTAAATGTTGAAAGGATAATATGCTTACCAGTTTTTCATAGTGTTTGCAATATTGAATGTTCTGTAACTCAATAATCACATTGAATTATCATACATATATGCTCACTAAACCTAACCCAGTGCTTGAAATATTAGAAACTATTTGTGTTATATCACTTACTACACCAAGGATACATAGCCATAATTATTGGAATTTTGAGTCTGTTATCAGATATTGTTAGTTGTGACATGGAGTTTGAATACAATTTCCCCTGATCCAGTACCCCAAAACACTAAATGCAAGGAATTCAGTTTCACCAGGTTTAAATAAATAACACGTGTGGAACATCAAAATTCTTTATTATTTAAGTTACCGTATCCTCTTTTACTCCAACTGATTGTGAGATTGTGACTAGGATTTAACAAAGAGCAAAAAAAAAAAAAAAAAAAAAGCATTAAGTAGACACTAATACTCGAGACTGGATTTCCCAGGAGGCATTAGGACAACTGTATAGCTTTTTTTTTTTCCTTGCACTGTTGATATTTATTCTTCTTGATTAGGTAACTCAGGGGATGGACTCCAGATACATTCATTTTGCAGAGTTTTACAAGTATGAGCAGTGTGTGAGGAAGTGCGTCCCCCTCCCACTCCAATATCAGGACACTTGAATAAATAACAAATACTTTAATTTTTCTCATTTAAAACTTTGCTGAGTTTTTTTGGGGGAGGGAGGAAAGGGAGAGGATCAAACCCAGGGCCTCACACATGTGAGTCATTTGCTATTTAGAACTATGCTGATGTCATTCAAGAGATGTGTTCCCCCAGGAATCAGCAGCTGATTCTTTTTCTAAGGTGCCACAGGGACACCCCCCCATTGAACCAGGAAAATGAGGGGATTTCTCAGGCCAGTGCTGACCCTTCAACTTGTCTCCCAGAGCCTATGGGAAGTATATACTGCACTCTCAAATAATCTGCACCTGAGACACGTTACCATGTTGCTTAGTGTGCAGAGTAAGCTTAGGTCAAATATAGCAAATATAAAGAATTAGGGTATAGACGGCTTCCCAGCGGCCATCCCCCACCGCTGCCTGGGACGGAAGGAGAGCTACAGGCTGTGGAGGGTTCACTGGCGAAGGCTTCCTGGAGAAGGTGCCCAGGAAGGGAGCAGAATCCCGGCATGCTGACCAGAGCAGCTCCAGGGCGCAGAGGAGCTGGGATGTGCTCAACCTCCTTTCCTGGGCCCCGGGCCCCCAGGACGACTCTTCCAGTGGCCACCGCCAAGTTGCTCGGTCTGCATGGGTGACACTGTGCATCCAGCAGGCGTCCACCCTCCATCCCTCGGCACCCGGCGATGACCTGTGTGTGGGGGTGCTACTGCTGTGGAGGTCAGCGCTGGGGTGAGGCAAGGCCCTGGGGTGGGCTCAGGCCGAAAGCGGAGTCGCCCCGGGGCATGTAGTTGCCAGGCCCAGCACCAAGGCGTCCCTCGCACCCCCGCTAGGACCCTGGCGCCAACCAGAGCTGCAGCTCCTGTCCCTGGGCCGAGCCCGTTGACTCCAGGGCGCGCTTGGTCAGCGGCGAGGCCTGAGCTGGTGGTCCGGGTGGAGGTCGGAGTTGGGGGCGGGGGCTGAGGGGACGGTAGGGGTTCCCGGGTAGGTGGCGGCGGGGACTCGGGTTCCTCCGTTTCTTGCAGGGTTCCCAGGGCCGCAGGCACGCGCTAATAAGACAGCCCAGCATTCCCCAACCCCCCAGGCTGTCTGCAGCCCGCCCCACGGCTGGCCCCCACACGGGGGAAGATGGACAGGGAGCACACAGGAAAGAAAGTCGTAGCTCCCGTGCCCAGATTTATTTTTTCTTTCTTTCTTTTTTTAAATACATAAAAGATTGGGCTCGAGTGATAGCATAGGCAGTAGGGCGTTTGCCTTGCATGTGGCAGACCCGCCAACCGGGGTTCGATTCCTCCGCCCCTCTTGGAGAGCCCAGCAAGCTACTGAGAGTTCACATGGCAAAGCCTGGCAAGCTACCTGTGACATATTCAATATGCCAAAAATAGTAACAATAAGTCTCAATGGAGATGTTACTGGTGCCTACTCCAGCAAATCGGTGAACAACGAGAGGACAGTGCTACAGTGCAGGGCTATTTCTTTGCTTTGGGCCTCTTAATTCTAAACTGTGAGGTCCAGGGAAGTGGAAACCTTTGTTTCACATTTTAACTCTATCTGTTACATTCTGGCATCTAATATTATGAAGAAACGACGTTCAAAGTCAAATAAAAATGAATTCATGGTTCATGACCATGAAATCTAACCCCGAAATCTCTTAATTCCAAGAACTTAATAAGGTACGTGGGCTGGAGTGAAAACACAGCGGGTGAGGGAGTTTGCCTTGCAAACGGCCTACCCGGGTTCCATTTCTCCGTCCCTCTCTGAGAGCCGGGCAAGCTACAGAGAGTATCTCACCTGCACGGCAAATTCTGGCAAGCTACTCGTGACATATTCAATATGCCAAACAGTAACAAGTCTCACAATGGAGACGTTACTGGGCCTGCTCGAGCAAATCGATGAACAATGGGAGGACAGTGCCAGTGACAATACTAACAGTTCATTCTCACTCTAGTTAGAAACAGTACTAGGGCTAGGATGAAAGAGACGTTACTGGGGCCTGCTCGAGGCAATCGACGACGAATAACAGGGCATTCATTTGCCTGGCTTGTGTCTCATCCAGGTTCTATCCCAGACACTCCATGTGGTCTCATGAGCCTATGGTCCCCTGAGCCTGCCAGGAGTGCTTCTGGGCACAGAGTCAGGACTAAGCCCTTAACATCACTGGATGTCATGCCCCACCCCGCAAAAAAAAAAAAAAAGTACAGGTAGACTGAGAAAAGAGAGTCAACATGATTCTGAGAGTCGTGTTGTATCTGGAAATGCAGTACTGTAGCACTGTCCTCCCATTGTTTATCAAGCAGGCACTAGTAACATATCCATTGTGAGACTGGTTGTTATTGTTTTTGGCACATCAAATTCACCATGGGGAGCTTGCCAGGCTTTGCCCTGCAGGGCTCTCCGAGAGGGATGGAGGAACCCAACTTAGGTCGGCTGTGTGCAAGGCACACACCCTGCCTGCCGTGCTATCACTCCAGCCCTGATTTTTCTAGATCATCTGGAAATGATAGAGACAAATCATCATCCTGGGATCTCTGTTAGGTATGTTACTAGAGATTTGTTGTTGATCAGGAAGAGACTTTTGAAACAAAAAAGTAACTTATTTCTATTTTTCACAAAGGCTGCATAGAAGTTAATAAATGTTAAAGCCATTTATCATATGGTTTCAAAGTAAAGACTCCTTTACTTTTATCCATACCACATAGCATGCTTGGGTGGTATGGATCAAGATTTTGGTCGACTTAGGCACATAATCATTGTTAAAGAGTGTTTTCTTTATCAGGAGGCAAGGGCATTTTGTTGTGGTACATTTAAACAAAGGTTGTGTGCTAAGGAATTTTTATGTTTTAAGGAATTTTTAAAGAGCAAATTTGTAACTTCAACAATACCCTCTCTTCTTTGGAAGCCTCTTCAAGGCATCTTTGATTTCCTTGTTCCTCAGACTGTAAATCAAAGGATTCAGCATGGGGATCAGTACAGTATAGAACACTGATCCAAATCTGTCAATGGTTGAAGAGCTTCCAGTGCCAGAACTCAGGTAAATGACAACACTTGAGGTATAGTAGAGGCTGACAACTGTCAGGTGAGAAGCACAGGTGTTGAAAGCCTTGGATCTGCCTTTAGCTGAAGTGATCTTTAAGATGGAAAGGACAATATAGACATAGGATATCGTGATAAGCAGGGCGTTTGTTACCCCAAATATCATTGTTGCTATAGCCAGTATGACTCGTGAAATGAAAACATCACTGCAGGACAAGTTTAAGAGTTGGGGCATGTCACAGAAGAAGTGATGGATGATATTAGGCCCGCAGAAGTAGAGCCTGAGTATGGCACTCAATTGTGCTATAGAACCCGAGAATGCAGCCAGATAGCATCCCAACACCATCCATATGCAAAGGCTGGGTGACATGATGGATGAATAGAGAAGTGGGTTACAAATAGCAGCATAGCGGTCATAAGCCATAGCTGTCATGACACAGGACTCACTCAGTCCCGTCAATGCAAAGAAAAAGTACTGAACAGCACAACCCACAACAGTGATAGTCAGCTGCTCTTGATAGAAGCCAGAGAGTAACTTGGGAACTGTCGTGGTCACATAGAAGATATCGACGAAGGACAGGTTACTGAGGAAGAAGTACATGGGTGTGTGGAGGTGGGAGTCCATCCTTATTAATGTAATCAAGCACAGGTTCAAAGTCACAGTGGTAATGTAGATCAATAGGAACACATTGAAGAGCAGGGTTAAGATTCTAGGCAAATCTGAGAAACCCACGAGGATGAAATGGGTGATTTCTGTAAGATTTCTTCCCCTTACCATTGTCTTGATGCTCCTAAATCAGCAATAGAAACAAGAGAATGCATTACAAGAAACAACAGCATTAAAAATTTATTCTTTTTACTGATTTTGAGTACTTATTAAGAAAAATTCTTCATTGACCTCACAAAGGTATCCCTGGTTTTCATATCAAATTGTTAAGCATTATTTCTCAATTCTTCATATTCTCAATAATTTCATAAAGTCTTACAGAAATTAGAAAGCTCATAAATTTAAAGGCTAACTTAAAAACCAGCAATCCCTTCAGTACTATAACCAAGGTATATATCATTGATGAAAATAACTTGGGCTTTTGGACTGGAGAAACTCTACAGGAATTCAGAAACTTGCCTTGTTACTGCCAACCCCGTTGCATCCCGTTCCCCTCTATGGTACTCTGAGCACTGCCAGGAGTGATTTCTGAATGTAGAGTAGGAGTAAGACCTCAGCATAGCTTGGTGTGGATCAGAATCCTCCACCTTCAATAAAATGAAAGAAGTGTCTTTGATAATTCAATATATAACTGCTAGCTTATAATAATAAAGAATAAGTGGATTCCTTACAGAATAATTTTGAAATACTTCTTCTCTCCCAGCAGTTCACCTAGACAGATTTTGAATTTTTTCTTCTTTTTCCTTTCTGGTTGGGCTTGCCTGTTGGTGTTCAGAGTTTACTCCTAACTCTGAGCTCAGGACTAACTCCAGAGCTTTTATGGTGCCAGGTTTTAAACCCAGGTCAGCTTACAAGGTAAGTGCCCTACCTTTGTACTAGGGGATAGAGGCCCTAAGATATCGTTCTTTAAATAAAAAAATCATCATATAGTTATAATTAGATTTCAACCATTTTCAGATTTATATTTAAATCGACACCTTGTAAATAGTCTGTAAAATTATAACATAGTCTTGAAAATAGATCCTTGGAGCACACATATATGTCTCATGTACTATAATAATTTATTGTACATAATTTCATATGAATTTCTTCAAAAGGAAACAAGTAAATGTATTATTACCTAAATTATTTTCTCAATTTTATATATTCTCCCTCTCAGGACACAACATAGTGCTGTAATTAAGGGTTCAGTATGAGTTTTATTCCTGAGTGGTATCATCCAGACAGCATTGTTTCCTTTATCAGGAGACAAACAATAGCTATTCATAAATGAAAACATCAATGTGAAAAATCTTAGAACATAGAGATGATACTGCAGCCCAGAGTCTGGGAAGAACTATATTACAATGACAGACAATCCGCTAAACTATTTTCATATCTGTGGCATATCTGTGGTAGGGCAGGCCACGAGAGCCTTTTCTGGCCTATGTTTACATACAATAATCTTGGCACCCTAAATGAAACAACTAAATTCATATAAATTGAGAACCTGGACTCTGAATCAATAAAGAAGAAAAGGTCTGAAAAAACCATTAACAAATAAGGATACTGATTGAATAATCAAAACCTTATCAACAACAAAATTACTGAAACAGATCTCTTTGCATATCTTCTGCCAAGTATTTAAATGAGAATTAGTATCAGTCTTTGTCAATGGCATACAAAACCCGAAAATCTTAAAAACTAATTTTCTCTCATCTGATAAGTGGTTAATATCAAAGATATATAAGGCACTGGTAGAACTTTCCAAGAAAACATATCCAACTCCTTCAAAAGATGGTGAGATGAAATGAAAAGAAACTTTCTCAAATAAGATATTCAAATGTCAAAAAGCACATGTAAAAATGTTCTGCATCACTACTCATCAGGAGGAGCAAATCAAAACAATGTGATATCTCACACATCCAATAAAACAAGGACAACCAGAACTGGCATGGATGTGGGGATAAAGGGAGTCTCCTTCATCGTTGATGAGAATGTTGACTGGTCAGCTCTTTTGAAAATAATATGAACATTCCTCAAAGAAAAAAAATCTAGAAATTGAGTTCCCATTTAACCCAGAAATATTACTCTGGGAATATAGACTGGTGGCCCCCAAAACACAAAGCAGAAATACCATCAACACTTTTACATTCATTGCAGGACTATTCACAATGGGCTGGAGCGATAGCACAGCGGGTAGGGCGTTTGCCCTACACGCAGCCAACATGGCCGACCCGAGTTCGATTCCTCCGCCCCTCTCGGAGAGCCCGGCAAGCTACTGAGAGTATCATGTCCATACGGCAAAAGCCTGGCAAGCTCCCTGTGACGTATTCGATATGCCAAACACAGTAACAAGTCTCACAATGTTACTGGACCTGCTCAAGCAAATCGATGAACAACGGGAGGACCATGACCGTGACCGTGCAGAACTATTCACAATAGCCAGAATCTGGAAATGATCCAAGTGTCCGAGAACAGATGACTAGATAAAGAAACTGTGGTAGTTCTACACAATGGAATGCTATACAACTGTTAGGAACAATGAAGTCATGAAATTTGCTTAAAAATGTATGGACATGGAGAGTATTATACTATAGTGAAGTGAATCAGGAGAGAAATAGACATAGAATGACTGCATTCATTTGTGGGATATAAAAACTTCTATGAGATGCAATATTTAAGGCCAGAGAGAACAGGGCCCAGGAGGGCTGGAAGCTTGCCACAAGTGTGTTTGGGGGCAAGGGCAATTAGGATAGAGAAGGGAGCATTATGAAAGTAATTATTAAAATGATCATTCTGGACAGAAACTGCATATTGAAAGTACATAAAGAGATATACATGATAAACTTTCAGTATCTGTATTGAAAATCATAATGCTTAAAAGGAAAGAGATGGAGATGGTTGGGGCGAGGAGAGAGATACAGTGTGATAGAGACGGAGAGAGCCTATCACATAGACAGGTGGGGGGGTGGGGAGGGAAAGAAACTGGGGATATTGGTGGTGGGAAATGTACATGGTGAATTGGTGAAGGGTTGGGAGTTGGAACACTATATAAGTGAAACCCAATCATGGAGAATCTTGTAATTGTATATCTACCTAATTTTCTGAGGTACCAAAATGGTCAGAAAAGAAAACGAAAGCCAGTATTTCTAATGATTGCAGATGTAGAAATTCTCAACAGAATACTATTAACGGACTATATCAGCACATGAAATGAATCTTACACCAAGATTAAGTACGGTTCTCTTGGAGTGCAGTAGAACTAGAACACAAAAATAAATAAATGTGATATATCACATTGATAGAATAATATAAAACCCATAGATTTTTCTCTAATGGTGACACAAAAGCATTTAACAATACTCATCATCCATTCATGTAAAAACTCAACAAATTATGTGTAAAAATGTATTTTAACATAATAAAGGCTGCATATAATGTCTAGAGACAATTTATTATTAATTATGGAGGCAGGAAGATTTTAACTTAAAATGAGGAAAAAGATAAATATGAATACTTTCACCTATATCATAGAGAATGAAAAGACTTTTCCAATAGAAACAACATAAGACAAAACTACCTTATTACAAAGAAGGAAAGGGAATTGTCTCTCTTGTAAATGGCATTATCTTATATGGATCACATCTTAAAGATTCCACAAAAATACTGTTGGTTCTATTGAAAAATTTTGTAAATATTCAGGATACAAAATTTACATATATAAATCAGTGGCACTTCTATACTTATATAAAAAGTTTGAAAATAACAATCCTTTTGGGTTAACGACATGCACAAGAACATACTTAAGAATAGATTTACCAAAGGAAGTGGAAGGCCTTTACAGTAAATAATCTAAGTCATTGACTAGTGAAACTGATAGACATAAGCAATGAAAATATAGTTCACCTTCATGGTTGAAGTAGTAATGATTGTCAAAATGTTTGAGCTTTTAACCCACTTGTTAGGTTTTGTGGAACCCAATAAGGACAATGATAACATTTTTCGTGAAATCACCACAAACAATCCTAAATTTTTGTGTAACACATAAGACCCTGAATAAATAAAGGAATCCCGTGAAAGAAGAGCAAAACTGGATTAATTCTTCATCCTGATTTCACTCTATATTACAAACCCATAATAATAAAAAAACAAGTGGGCACTGGCATAAGAACAGATACATAATACATTGAAACAAAGTCAAATGTCAGAAATAAGACCATGCAGAATAAACAAGTAATATTTGACAGAAGTCTGAATTATTCTATAAAGAAAAGAACATCTCTTCAATAAATGGCCCTGGGAAAATGAGATATCTATGTGCAAAAGAATAACAGCAGGTCGGGATCTCATACTCTGCACAAAAGTGAACATACAATCAAAAGGATTAGGCTGAAATCTATTACCTGCAACCATTAAACTCTTAAAAGAAAAAGTAAATTTTTTTCACATTTGTTGGTATTAATTTTTTGTTAATTCTAAGAGCACAGATAAAACTTGAAAAATTTATATGTAGAGTTATAGTATATAAAAATCTTTTTCATTGCAAAAAATGAGATATGCCATGAAACTGCAACTGAAAAAATGGGATAAATATTTCCAAACCACATAACTGATAAGGGATCAATATCCATATATATAAGAATATCTTGCACCTCCTGAACTGGAAAGCCATAATTTGCTATATACAAATAAAATTTTCATATTGCACTTGAATATATCTGTGTGTATATTAACTTTATTGAGGCACTGCGACTTGCAACATAGTTCATGCTGGTTTCATGCAGGCATCATTGCAACACCACACTCACAGCAGTGAATCTTGTTCCCCTACAACCTCTCCACCCAATCTCAGTTCTGCCGACCAATTCTCCAGTTCTGCTGCATTAGACCTTTTGTTAGTCCCCCCATGCAAATTTAAATCCTACATCTTAGAGACATCATTCTGTATCACTTTCCATCTGACTTATTTTACTGAGCATGATATCCTTAAATTCCAGTCATGTCATGATTTTGTCCTTTGTTAAAGCTGGAGAGTATTCCATTATGTACTTACACCACAACTTCTGATCCTGAATAGCTATTTTTCAACAAAGAGATTCAAAGAACCAACAGGTACTTGCAATTGATTCAATATCACAATTACCTCAGAAATGCAAAACAAAATCTTGAATAAATATCAAATCGTATGGCTTGGAATGGCTGTCACAACAACACAATGACAACGACAAAACCCCCCAAAATGAGAGTGATACCAATAAGAAGGTGGAGAAAGGGGATCCCTGGAACACTGTTGTGGTATGTAACTTAGTATAGTGCCACGTATACGAACGTGTCTGAAGGTTCTTCAAAAAATTGAACATAGAACTATCATGCAGTTGATGAATTCTAGGTGTACATCCAAAGAGAAAGAAATCACAGTTCCAAAAAGATATGCACCTTCATGCTTATTATAGTATTATTTCCAATAGCTCTCATATTAAATAACCGGTGTCCACTTGAGAAATAAATTAATGGTAAATATACATGACATACATAGATGTATATATGAACATGTAAAGACTATAAGTGCGAAAATATATGCAAATATTTGTTGATAGTATGTAAATGTACAATGTAATTAGCATTGTAGCACTGTCCTCCCATTGTTCACCAATTTGCTGGAGTGGGCACCAGTAACGTCTCCATTGTGAGACCTGTTGCTACTGTTTTTGGCATATCAAATACGTCACGCAAAGCTTGCCAGGTTCTCCTGTGTGGGCGGGATACTCTCGGTAGCTTACTGGGCTCTCTGAGAGGGACGGAGAAATTGAACCTGGGTCAGCCACGTGCAAGGCAAATGCCCTACCCGCTGTGATATTGCTCCAGCCTGGAATTAGCATTAGAATAACAAAACAGAAATGTCTTACTTTTAAAACAGTTTTGATAGACCTTGCAGGTATTATGCTAAATGAGTTCAGAGAAAGATAAATGCCATATGAACTATTGGAGGTAGAATTTAAACAAAGAAATGAATATAAAAGTCACATTTATGTTCGCTAGAGATATAAGTAGGGTAATAACTGGAAGGTCATCTAACCTAAAATCATATTTTACAGAAAAAATACACCATAGGAACCCAATATGCAACATGATGAGTATAGTTCACCATGCCATAATACATTTGAAAATTACTTTAAAAATTAAGCCCACCCACAATTTTTTGGGCATAGCAGGTAGGATTTGCCTGACAAGTGGCAACCCAAACTTGATCCAAACACCCCAATTATCACCAGAGCATGCCAAGAATGATCCCTGACTCCAAAGCCCAGACTAAGCACTTAAGCACTCTAAAGTGTGACCCCCACCCTGAGCACTCTAAATTTGTGGCCCCATTCTCCCCCCAAACGCCCAAAGAAATGAAAAACGTTATTTAAAATGTGATCTCAACTTCTATGTATCACAATGAAAATTTAAAAAATGCAATCTCATCGTGAAAATTCTTAAAAAATTAAAATATAATTGTTAATACTGTAAACTCATGCATCATTATATGTAAATTATGTATCAATCAAATTTTAAAAAAGAGTTTAGTTTTGATATTATCTGACTCCATGAATGTTGTAAACGCACCAGGTAAGATTTACACATAAAAGTGGGAATAAGATCCCCTGTAAGCAGATATCTATAAGGCTTATGGAAGGTTACACAAGAAAATTCCTGCAAATGTTTCATTGACAATGCTAGACACAGTAATGACAAATCAAAAGGATCAATAGAGAGTTAAGAAATAAATTTAAAATGGGTAAGAACGAATGATAAAATTGGTATTTTAAATTGAAAAAGAAAGGATGAACTCTGCCATAAATGGTCTTTATGACTGACTAAGCTCAGGCACTAATAAAAAGTGTATCTATGCTATTAAATAAATCTTGTGGTAGGAGAAGATTCTTGAAAATCACAACCATCAAACTACAAACTACAAGGAGAAAAAGTATGAAACATCAATTTAAATATTGTTCTGGCTAGAAACTGGAAGAAACCTGAATGCCCAAGAACAGATGACTGTTTAAAGAAACTTTGGTACATCTACACAATGGAGTACTATGTAGCTGTTAGAAAAGATGAAGTCATGAAATTTACGTACAAATGGTACAACATGGAAAGTATCATGCTAAGCGAAATGAGTCAGAAAGAGAGGGATAGACATAGATTGCATTCATCTGGGGGATATAAAGTAACAAATTATGAGATTAATACCCAAGAATAGCTGAGATCAGCACCAGGAGGATTACTCCATAGCTTAGTGGCCAGTCGGGCATTCTAGAGGAAAGGGCAGCTCAGATAGAGAAGGGAACACCAAATAAAGGGTGTTTGGAGGATCCTCCCAGGAGGGGAGATGCATGTCGAAAGTGGACTATGGACTGAACATGTTTGCCACTCAATGCCTCTTTTGCAGACCACAACACCCAAAAGGAGAGAGAGAACACAGGGGATTGCCCTGCCACAGAGGCGGGGGGATGGGGGGATGGGGGTGGGGGGGATATTATCCATGGTGGTGGAAAATGGGCACTGGTGAAGGGATGGGTATCTGATCATTGTATAATCAAACCCAAGCACAAAAAATTGTAAATCTACAACTGTACCTCATGGTGTTTCACTAATAAAAAAAATTAAAAAAAATATTGTTCTGGCTAAAATACTCCATATTGTTCTTGATGTCTTATAATGTATTTGATATCTTTGTTATTAGAACAAATTTCTTTCCTTTTTTAATTAAAAATATTTTCTTTCAATGCTGTACTGCAAATGATTTTTGTTCACTTAATTATTGAGTTATTTTATTGGAACATAGTTGTAGAAACTTCGGAATCTTTGTTTACTTTTAGAGAGCTATCAATGTTGTTTGCCAGATACTTTATGAGTTAAATTCAAGGAAATGTTTTTAAAACATAAGTCTTCTCTTTTGATCTACATCTCCCTGATGATGAACTGTACCTCGTAGTGTTCCACTAATAAAGATTAAAAAAAAAATAAGGCTTCTCACACAAAATCCTAAAAATGCAATATTGAACAATATAACTAATAAACTTTGTGTCACGGTCACGGTCATGGTCCTCCCGTTGTTCATCGATTTCCTCGAGCGGGCCCAGTAACATTGTGAGACTTGTTATTGTGTTTGACATATCAAATACGTCACAGGAAGCTTGCCAGGCTTTGCCGTGAGGGTGAGATACTCTCGGTAGCTTGCTGGGCTCTTCGAGAGGGGCGGAGGAATTGAACCAGGTTCCGCCGGGCCGGCTGTGTGCAAGGCAATCGCCCTATTGCTGTGCTATAGCTCCATCCCATGCTTAAATTATTTACAGCAAAATTTCTCACTCATTATATTCCTAAATAAAAAAGTCTATTAAGATATAACTCAAATTCTAAAAAATTAGGAGTTGCATATTATAGTTTAGCTCACATTTGTCTAAAATTTACATTGCAAAGATTTGAAAGAGTAGAAAAATATTTAAATACACTCACTCTCTTTGATTAAATTTTTGTTCATATTCATCGTCTCACAGGAGAAGAATAGGTGATTGACAAAAATATTGGTTAGAGATTTTAACAACAGGGATAGTGAACCTTTTCCAAATCTGATCGGCTAAGGGTATAGTTATTTGCAAGTTTGCGTGAACTCAAAGTCAGTTTTAGAAAGTCAGGAATGTTACTAAGTAAACAATTTAAGAATTTTAAAAGTCACGCATTGACCAGAAACAATTATAGTCACAGTAGAGGATTTCTGATACCTATGTCATCCACACTAGTGTCTTCAGAAACCTACTGTCTCCAAAGATAACAAATAAGAGCTACCTGAAATCTTTCAAAATACTAATGAAATTGTCTTTTTTGCACAGATGGATCAATTTATCTTTACTGTCTCAAAAATTTTGTAGTTAAGGTTTATAAGGCTAATTATAAATTATATATAAATTATATAATTATAGAAAATAAAGCCCACAGGAGAAAAAAATTTTTAAAAAGGGATATTTGACATGGAAAAAGTGGGTAGGAGACAAACATGTTTTCACCTTAGCTAATTCCCCTGAAATTAAAAATATGACTAGTAAACGTAGTTAGTGCTCAATTATTAACTTTTGCAGTGTATGAGGCTTTATCTACATTATCTAACAAGATTTTAGGTGACCTTATTATTCTAATGCTACAGGTAAAAACACTAGGGTGCAATAGAGTTCAAAATCAAATTATTAAGACATTGCAGAACTTGGCATATCCCTTCATCACAAAGGACTAAGGTTTTCAGCTGGGTTTCACTGAAAGTTAAGAAGTGGGTAAGGAAAGAATCACAGGGAGATCCCTAATGTAGGGTATAGAAGTGACATCAAAGAAGAGTCAAAGAATGGGAGAGAAGAGAATTATAAACCTTGTGCCATACAGGTCCTTCTATTCCAGTTGAATGGCTACCAAGATAACAGAGTCCATTGATATCTCTAAGTCTTGCCTTCTTATTTTGATCCAAATGTCCCAAAGAGATGGAGCTTTCAGCCAAAGTCAAATTGTGAGACTTTGAAGGGATTTTCCAGACAGGCCCTATTGTACTAGAATGTGGTTCTTTTTAGTCATAAAATTGGCTGTCAGCCACAATAAGAAAGATGCCAACGTTGAGAGTCCTTTAAATATGATATTAAGAGAAGAGGTGAAAGTGGAAAAAACAGGAGAGAACTCTCCAGATACTTTTTCACTGTAGTCACAGTTGTCATAGAAATTTTGGCTAATTTCCCCATCTTCTCCATGTCCCTTCTGATTCAGTTCCCAACTTCCCCATGGTCCTATCTAAACTCTTAATTGTGTTTTTTATTTTAATGAACTTAGAGTCATCAGAGGTGGCTAGATCATGTGACTTTAGAGGATAATTTTCCACCTGTTGTCAGTGCAGCCAAGATATTGCCCAACGTGACACAGGTAGCTCATAAAATTATTGCAATATTTAGATTCCAGAGTTGAAAACATATACTTGTAGATGAGAATGTTTTTTTTTTTTTAAATTTTGGTTCAAATGGTTTTAATTTTCTTTTTACATCAGTCAAAATCATATATTAATCACTAATTGACCCTTATTGATTTATTTTCTGATCATTTTATTTGCTAGTTCTTAAAATTTTGTTGGAATAAACAATGAAAATTAAATTTATTTTGTGCCAAAAGGGGGCAGATTGGGATTGGAAGGGGAATTAAATATACCGATGGATGGAGGATCATGCTGCTGGTGGTGATCTTAAATGCTGAAACAACTGCATAATAAACAATGTTTTAAATCAATGTTTTTAATAAAAGTCAATAGTGAAAAATAATTACAATAGATTTTATATGTGCATACTTCCCTGTTTACAAAGTGCTATCACATGTACATATGTATATTGAGTAATGTCCATTACCCTAAAAATGATCATAGCTGCCCTCTGAGGTACTCATGTATTATATCCTCAGGCAAGAAAATGAGGTATTCATGTATTATGGCAAGAAAATGAAAGAAATAAGAAATCTTGAGGGTTGGCGTGATAAGTATTGTGATAATGATAGCCACTGTGCTTGCCTTGAATGTAGCCAACTTAGGTTGATCCCTGGCTTCCTGTTCATCTTCTGAGCACTCCCAGATTGGTCCCTGAGCACAGACCCAGGAGCAAGCTCTGAATACTGCTGGTGTGGCTCAAAAACAAGAAAAAAAAATGACAGGAACACTAAAGATACAAGATACATGCACGATTTATCTTGGTTTCAACTACAGGTGTTAGTATTTACTACTCAGATTTGAACTTTGACTTTCTGCTTGGCATTAAGATAATTTTTACAAGGCATATTTGCAAATATCCATAGTACCATCTATAAAATAAGTATGTTAATATTAATCACTTGATCACTTGACTTCCCGTTAGTCATCGATTTGCTTGAGTGGGTGCCAGTAACGTCTCCATTTGTCCCTGTTGCGTGCTAGTGTAGCCCAGTGGTGTCTGTTTATTCTAGAAACACGAAGAGCCTCAAACCTATTGTTCAGGGTCTTGACGAAGAAGTCTGACCACCTGGTAGGTGGGCGGCCACGCGGTCTTTTGATGTCCGAAGGAATCCAGTCGGTAACGGCTCTAGTCCAGTGGTCATCTCTAAATCTCATTACATGTCCAGCATATCTGATTTTTGACGACTTGGCCAACAAGACAGCATCCCTGATTCTTGTTCATCAATGGAAGTTGGAACTCTGGATTCTTTCTCTCATTTGAGTGGAACGTGATACTCCAAGCATAGCTCTTTTGATTCCTCTTTGGGAGACCCGAATAGCATTCTCACCCTGTTTTCGTAGGGCCCAGGTCTCTGAGGCGTATGTTAATGCAGGAAGAACAGTAGAATCGAAGAGATATGCCCAGAACCACAGGTTCTTTGTCCTCTTAGCTATTTCTTAGATGCTCTTGAAGGCATTCCAAGCCACTCTCCTCTTTCTGTGCAACTCAGGTGCCAGGTCATTTGTCATGTTGACTTCTTTCCTAGGTACAAATAACTGTTGCATTCGAAGATGGTTGTTTCATTGAGAGCGAAGGGAGCATCAGGAACGAGGCTGTTTCTCATAAATATTGTCTTTGTGAGATTCAGCTGTAGTCCAACCTTTCCACACTCACGGTGGAAGTTGGCCAGCATTTGTGCTGCTTGGCTAATGTTTGGTGTTATTAGAACAATGTCATCAGCAATGCGGAGATGGTGTAGTTGCCGAACCATCTATCTTCACTCCCATTCCTTCCCATTCCAGTCACTGCATGATGTTCTTGAGGGTGGCACTAAAGAGTTTCAGTGAAATGGTATCACCCTGCCGAACCCCTCTCTTGATATTGATGATCACCTCTTTGTAGAATGGTAAGATCCTGTTAGTGAATCCGTAATACAGTTAACGGAGGATCCTGAGGTATTGAGTTTGAATGCCCTGATTGGCTAGGGCTTCAATGACACCTTCCGTCTCAACAGAATCAAAGGCATTCTTTAAATCAATGAATGTTAGACAGATAGGCATCTTGAACTCCCGAGAAACCTCAATGAGCTTGGTTATCGTGTGGATATGGTCGATGGTGTGGAATCCTTTTCGGAACCTGGCTTGCTCGCATGGTTGTCCTTCATCTAGTGTTCTGCCAATCCTATTCAGGATGACTCGAGCGAACAGCTTGTAGATGACAGACAATAGGCAGATTGGGCGATAATTTCCAATGTCGTGGATGTATCCCTTCTTATACAGTAATACAGTCCTGCTGGTTTTCCATTCAAACAGAACCTTGCATTCAGACAGGTAGCGTGTGAAGAGCTGAGCCAGTGTATTATGAGTACGGATGGCAGTTTCTTCAGGTGTTCAGGTCTGACCTTGTCTGGGCTGGTTGTTGTTTGTTTCTTTACTGATGAAATGGCGTGTTGGATTTCGAAGGTAGAACGTTGGGAATGACATATCCATCCTGCGGAATTTTGTATGTGGGCAGGCGGGAGTGGCTATCGAAGATATCTGAGTAGAAGTCATGAACAATCTTCTCCATTGCCCTTCTGGAGGATGTGACAGATCCATCAGGATGTTGGAGAGAAGTCATCTTGGTCTTGTAGTTGGCCAAGGACAGGAGGGAGTTACAAATGCTTTTTATGGCTTCTGCTGCATCTACCAGCACTTCTACTCTTCTCTCTTTGAGGTCTTCTTTATCGCATCTTTGCACTGCATTGCGAGCTTGGACGTTCACTTGCGGTTGCCTGAGGCATGTGTCAAACCACGTTGGCGAATAAGCTCAAGAGTTTTCGAAGACAGGCGATTTTTTTTTTTTTGGCTATCTCTCTCTTGGCGTTCCTCGCACAATCTTGGAGGTGTTGAACCAATCAATTGTATTCCTTGTCAATGTTGTCAACAACGGCATCTTCCCATGTTGCAGCAATAGTGCCAAAGAGCTCCCAGTTGGTGGTCGTTCTGGGAGTTCTCTTAAACTTTGCAGCCCTTTCTCCCCGCTCTGTGAAGTAGAATTTTGCATGAAGGAGACGGTGGTGGTCCTATCCTGTTTGGAATTTTGCGACAACAGCAACATTGGTCAGGAATACTGCCAATTGAATATGATGTGGTCTATTTCGTTGTGGAACCATCCACCGGGAAACTTCCATGTCCAATGTTTAGATTCGGCCTTCTGGAACTGTTAGTTACCATGGATGGTCTTGGTCAACATGATGAACTCCAACAGTCTCTCGCCCAGTCTCTCATTCCATTCTTTTTTTTTTTTTAATAATTTATTTATTGGATCACTGTGAGAAAAGTCACAAAGCTTTCAGGTTTAGGTCTCAGTCATGCAAATATCAAACACATTTCCCTTTACCAATACTTATTTTTTACCCCGAAGAACCCCAATAAACCCCCACCCCCACCCCTCCCAGTGCCTGCGAGGCAGATGAATTCTAGTTATCACTCTATCTGCTTTGATTAGATTCATTGTTTCAATAAAAGATGCACCACTATTATTTAGAGTTTACCCCCCCCCCCCCCAAATCAGACATGCTGAAAAAGCATTGTGAAGTGATTTGCTTTCTACAGCTGGGTTCAAGAATTAAATGTTGGTTTTGGATTTCCGCTATTTTACTTATTAACCCTAGAAGTATTTCTACTGAAAGTCAGATAATTAAGAGATTGGTTTCTGTGCTCTGGAGTCGTGACCGTGCTGGAGAGCCGCTAGTGGGGGGCAACTGGTGGCCTCGGTAGGGCTTGAAGGACGGGCCGGAACGCCCCCCTTCCCATGAGGTTTTCGTCGCCCCCAGATCCCCGGCTCATACCTGCTGTTCACAAGGCTCCCATGCAGCCACCATCTTTCTTTCCAGAGAGGAGAGGGCGAATGGGGCAACACCCTTTCCCCTCCGGGCAGACATGATGGCCTGGATTAATGCATAGTCCATTCACTTTTTTGCTCCAAGCTGCTGGGTTCTGCATTAAGTCCTTGTGCTTCTGAGGCTGTGGCTATGCTCCAACCTTAACTCTGATTTTCAGGGAGAAACGTTGGGTGATTTACTTGCCATTGATCACTTTGTATAAACAGAGATGTCGCGCGGCCACGTGGTTTGGAGGAAAAGTCCTAGTTCCTGCATACTCGACTATGCTTGTAGAGGGTTCTGGTCACCGGGGTTCCGTCTGGGGGAGGCGGGATGCGGCACCTACCCCATCTGGGACTTCCTGGTGATCTCAGCTCTTTTTGGAACCTTGTGTCTTCTCCAGGAGCTGTGGAGCCAGCCCTCCACGTGGCCCTTCTCTGTGGCTGTATCTCTCATTCCATTCTAAGCCATGGGTCCAGATGTGGAGTTCTTTGGCTGATCCTCTCGGTCCTATCTTGGCATTAAAATCACCCACAATGATCTTGTAGTAAGTGTGGTCTTCTTTATAGAACTTCTCCAGCTCCATGTAGAACTTTTCCATTTCTCCTTCATCTAATTGGATATAGGTGTGTAGACAACGAAGATAGAAACTGCTGGCAGTGAGTCACATCTATTCAAGTGTAATCATCCTATTTGGGTTGTTTGGCATTTGGATGAATCAATGTTTATGGCCAAGTTTGTGTTGACCAGGACACCAACAGCATCGACACTTCTTTTGTCGCATGTTCTGAAGAACAGTTCTTCCCCAGTGTCAAAAACGGTGTGATATGATTGACGTCTTCTCATCTCAGTCAGATCAATGATGTCATACTTGATCTTTCGCAATTGTTCCATCAGGTCATTGATGGATGCATCTGATGCTAGCGTACGTGCATTGAAAGTACAGACAATCATTTTTGTCTTTCTTCATTTTGGCAGCCTAGTTCGGCCTTGAGATTTTGTCAGCCTCTCCTTACTCATTTCTCTCAACGCTGCCATATTAGTGACACGTTCAGGGTCAGAGGAATGAGACCCATTGTAATTACTGGTTTTGGCATACTGAATACACAACGGATAACTTGCCAGGCTCTGCCATGTGGGCGGAATACTCTTTGTAGCTTGCCAGGCTCTCTGAAAGGGATAGAGTCTTTCGGGGCCGCCTCTAATCACCCATGTAGGTGTTCCCATGGTTTAAATCATATTTGAACCCTATCAAATATGGGGGGGGCAATTCTGGAAGATGGGTATTAAGTGTCTTATAATGTGTCGTGTGGCCACTTTGCAGCCGCGCAGTCCGGAAAGCATCCTGGAGCATGGCGGGATTGGATTGTGCACAGAAGACCCACCCTACCTCTACCGATACCATATAAATACCTCACCGGCAGACCTCCACTACCTCCACTACCTCCACTACCCAGCCGCCACCATGCTCCATGTTAATATTAGGAAAATTTAAAATAGTTCCACATAGAATCAATTAGATTATAATATTTTATTTTCTTTTTAAAAATTATTTATTTATTTTTAATTTTTTTCTTTTTTTAAAAGTGAATCACTGTGGGGTACAGTTACAGACTTACACACTTTTGTGCTTATGTTTTAGTCCTAAAATTATCGAGCCTCATCCCTTCACCAGTGTCCATTCTCTACCACAATGGTCCCAGTATCCCTCCCACCACTCCCATCCCATCTCCCCGACCTCACCCCACTTCTGTGTCAGGGTATTCCCTTTTGCTCTATCTCTCTCCTCATGGGTGTTGTGGTTTGCGAAAGAGGTATTGAATGGCCATCATTCGGTCTGTAGTCTACTTTCAGCATGCATCTTCCACCCCGAGTGGCCCTCCAAGCACCCCATATCTGGTGATCCCTTCTTAATCTAATCTGAGCTGTCTTTTCCCTCAGCATGTGAGGCTGGCTTTCATCCACGGAGCAATCCTCCTGGTATTTATCTCTACTATTCTTGGATGTAAGTCTCCCATTCTGTTACTTCATATTACACAAATGAGTGTGTTCTTTCTATGTCTGCCACTCTCTTTCTGACTCATTTCACTTAACATGATAGTCTCCATGTTGATTTACTTATATGAAAATTTCATGACTTCATCCTTTCTAATAGCTGAATAGTATTCCATTGTGTAGATGTACCAAAGTTTCTATAACCAGTCATCTGTTCTCGGGAACTCGATTTTTTTCCAGATTCTGGCTATTGTAAACAGTGCTTCAATGAACATACAAGTGCAGATGTCATTTCTTTCTTTTTTTATATAGGAGTATTGCTATTTATTCAGCCATTGATTAGGCTGATTGGATTGGAATGAACTCCACCTTACTATTTTTACTTTTTTATAAATTTATTTATTGAATCATGATGAGAGCAGTTACGAAGCTTTCAGGTTTAAGTCTCAGTTATACAATGAGGAAACACCTGTCCCTTCACAAGTGCTCATTTTCCACCACCAAAAACCTCAGTATAACCCCCATCCCACACCCTCCTCCTACCTCTGGGACAGATGATTTCCACATTACTCTCTTTGATTTGATTCAATATTTAGACCCCAGACCCACCATAATTATTTGGAATTTTACCCCAACACTCAGATATGCTGAAAAGGCAAACATAGACTGTTTTTTTTATTGCTGGTTATGAATAATATATGATTTTGTGCAGTCACAGTAGTGGCTGTGCGATTTTGGAATTCTGAACAATTAAATCTGGAGGGATTTCTGCCAAAAGCTGCTGGGTTCTGAGATTTGTTTCTAAGTCTTTGGGATCATGGCCGTTAAGCACCTTGATCAGAAGCCAGAGAGCCATTCATGGGCAGAGACTCGGGGTCTCCTTGGGGCAGGGAAAAAAGGGCCGGCTCCATCCCTATCCTGTGAGGCCCCGCGTGTCTCGTCACTGCGGGCCCAAACCTGACTATCCAGTGGCCTCTGGAGGATGGCAGCCACCGAGCTGCCGGGGGAAAAGGCCAAGGCATGAAACCTATTCCTGCCTGGTGTGAACCAGCATTAGTAACCTACTGCAGGGACCTGATGCATTTCTGCTAAAAACCACTGGGTTCCGAGATTTGTTTCTGAGTCTCTGGGATCATGACCGTTAAGCAGCTTGGTCAGGAGTCAGAGAGGCCGTTTGTGGGCAGTGACTTGGGGTCTCATTGGGGCAGGGAGGAAAAGGCTGGCTACTGGTTGCTTTTGTTCTTTTTGATGTGGGTCATTCTTTGTGGTGTGAGATGATATCTCATTGTTGTTTTGATCTGCATCTCCCTAATGATTAGTGATGAAGAGCATTTTCTTTTCTTTTCTTTCTTTCTTTTTTTTTTTTTTTTTTTTTGCTTTTTGGGTCACACCGGTGTGTGTTACTCCTAGGAGTTACTCCTAGCTCATGCACTCAGGAATTATTTTTTGCGGTGCTCATGGGACCATATGGGATGCTGGGAATTGAACCTGGTTTGTCTAGAGCAAGGCAAATGCCCTACCTGCTGTGCCACCGCTCCAGCCCCTGAAGAGTATTTTTTCATGTGCCTTTTGGCCATTCGTATTTCTCCTTTGAGAAAGTTTCTGTTCATTTCATTGACCCATTTTCTGATGGGGTTGGATGTTTTCTTCTTGTAGAGTTTAACCAGGGCCTTGTATATATATCCTTGATATCAACCCCTTATCAGGTGAGTATTGGGTGAATATCCTTTCCTATTCTGTAGATTGTCTTTGTAGTCTGGTCAATGTTTTTTTTGAAGTGCAGAAGCTTCTTAGTTTAAGATATTCCCAGTTGTTTGTCTTTGTTTCCACTTGCTTGGTAATTGGAGTGTCATCTTTGAAGACACCTTTAACTTCAAAGTCATGGAGGTTTTGCCGACCTTTTCTGAAATGTACCTTACGGATTCTGGTCAGATGTTGAGGTCTTTTTATTCATTTTGATCTGACTTTTGTACATGGTGTTAGGTAGAGGTCTGAGCCCATTTTTTTTTTTTTTTTGCATGTAGCTGTCAGCACCATTTATTAAAGAGGCTTTTCTTGCTTCACTTCACATTTCTTTCTCCCTTATCAAAGATTAGATGATCACATATTTGAGGGTGTGTGTAAGGATATTCAACCCTGTTCCATTGGTCTATGGCTCTGCCTTTGTTCCAGTACCATGCTCTTTTAGTTATTACCGCTTTGTAGTTGAGTTTGAGGTTGGGGAAGGTGATGCCTCCCATTTTCTTTTCCCCAAGAATTGTTTTAGCTATTTATGGGGGTTTGTTGTTCCATGTGAATTTCAGGAGTTTTTGATGCATTTCTTTGAAAAATTTCATAGGTGTCCTTGTGAAGATCACATTGAATCTGTATAATGTTTTGGGGAGTATTGCCATTTTGACAATGTTAATTCTCTTAATCCATAAGCCAGGTATAAGCTTCCATTTTCTTGTGTCCTCTTTCATTTTGTGAAGTAGCGTTTTGTAGTTTTCATTGTACAGGTCCTTTACTTCCATAGTTAAGCTGATTTAGAGGTACTTTATTTTCTGAGGCATGATTGTGAATGGGATTCCTTTTTTTTCATATCACTTTCTTCTCTCTCATTATTTACGCAGAGAAAAACCATGGACTTTTGGGTATTGATTTTATAGCTTGCGACTTTACTATACAAGTTTATTGTTTCTTTGTGCTTCTTGGTAGAGTCTTTGGGGTTTTCTAAATAAAGTATCATATCATCTGCAAATAGTGAGAGCTTGATTTCTTCCTTTCCTACCTGAATGCACTTAATATCTTTTTCTTACCTAACCGTTATTGCAAATATTTCCAGTACTATATTGAACAGAAGTGGTGAGAGTGGGCATTCTTGTCTCGTCCCTGATCTTAGAGGAAAGGCTCTTGGTTTTTCCCCATTGAGGATAATGTTTGCCATAGGCTTGTGGTAGATGACTTTGACTATACTAGAGAATGTTCATTCAAAGCCCGTTTTGGTGAGAGTTTTCATCATAAAATGGTGCCAGATCTTGTCAAATGCTTTCTCTGCATCTATTATATGGTCATACGGTTTTTATATTTTTTTGTTGAATTTATGGATTATGTTGATTCATTTCCGAGTATTACACCATCCTTGCATTCCCGGAATGAATCTCACTTGGTCGTGGTGTATGATCTTTGGATGAGTTGTTGGATTCTATTTTCTAATATTTTGTTGAGGATCTTCGCATTGTGTTCATTAGGAATATCAGCCTGTAGTTTTCTTTTTTTGTGGTGTCTTTGTTTGATTTTGCTGCTAGGGAGATATGTGATTCATAGAAACTTTTTGTGAGAGTTTCTGTTTCTTCAATTCCCTGGAAAAGCTTGAGAAGAACTGGAAATAGGTTTTCTTTAAATGTTTAGAAAAATTCACTAGTGAATCCATGTGGATCTGGGCTTTTGTTTTGGGGAAGACTTTTGATTACAGTTTCATTTTTCTTGATAGTAATAGGTATATTAAGGTATTCCAGATATTGATTCAGCCTTGAGAGATCAGAGGAATCCAGGAGTTTAACCATTTATTTTAGGTTCTCTTGTTTTGTGGCATACAAACTTTAAAAGTAGTTTCTGAATATGTTTTGAATTTATTTGGTTTCTGTTGTGATGTCTCCCCTTTCATTTCTGATTTGGTTTATTAGGGTTCTCTCTTTCTCTTTCTTTGTAAGTCTTGCTAGTGGCTTTTCAATCTTGTTTATTTTCTCAAAGAACCAGCTCTTGTTTCATTGATCTTTCAGATTGTTTTTTGGGTTTCTATGTCTTTGATTTCTGCTTTCAGTTTTATTATTTCTTTCTTTCTGTCTGGTTTGGGATCCTTTTGTTGATCCTTTTCTAAGATACTGAGCTGTGAAGACAAGTTATTTATGTGGGCCCTTTCTTCCTTCCTGAGAAATGCCTGTAGAGCTATAAATTTTCCTCTTAACATGGCTTTAGCTGTGTCCCACAGGTTCTGGTAGCTTGTGTCTTCAATCTCATTTGTTTCCAGGTACCTTTTGATTTCTTCCTTGATTTCCTTTCTGACCCGCTCATTGTTCAACATTGAGTTGTTTAATTTCCAGGTGTTTGATTCTGTTCTATGCATCTGTGCATGATTAACTTCTATCTTCAGTGCATTGTGGTCTCAAAAGATAGTTGATACAGTGTCTATCTTCCTGATTCTATTGAGGTATGTTTTGTGGCCCAGCACGTGGTCTATTCTGGAAAATGTTCGATGTGCACTGGAAAAGTATGTGTATTCTTTTTTTGGGAGAATGTAAACTCCTGTATATATCTATTAGCCCTCTCCTATTTTTCCTTCAATGCCAGTGTTTCCTTGCTGAGTCTTAATCTTGTTGATCTATTCCGAGGTGATAAGGCACTACTATTGTGCTGCTAGAAATGTTTTCCTTAAAATCTGTTAGCAGTTGTTTTTAAGTATTTAGCTGTTCCCTTATTGGGTGTGTATATATTTAGGAGTGTGATTTCTTCCTGCTGTTCAAATTCCTTGATTAATAAAAAATGGCCTTCACTTTCCTTCTAATCTTTTTCAACCTGAAATCTATGTTGTCAGATACTAGTATGGTCACCCTGGCCTTTTTAAGGGAGTTGTTTGTTTGCAGGATTGTTTTTCAGTCTTTGACTTTGAGTTTGTGTTTGCTCTGACTGTTCAGATGTGTTTCTTGTAGGTAGCAGTATTTTGGGTTTCTGAATCCATTTTGCCAATCTGTGTCTCTTAATTAGTGCATTTAGTCCATTGATGTTAAGAGAGATTATTGTCCTGGGGTTTGGTGCCATCTTTCTGTAGGGGTTTGTTGTGCTTGTAGGGGTATTTCTTGTCTTCTAGTATCCTCCTTAGTCCTTCTTTCAAGTTTATTTTTGAGTCTTTGAAGTTCTTGAGCTGTTGTTTATCCACGAAACAGTGTTTTTTCCTTTGAGATTGAGTGAGAGTTTAATCAGATAAAGTATTCTTGGTGAAGTGTTCATTTCATCGCCCAAAGGCAAGTGTGGAGTATAGTAAACCTCCCACCTGAAAGGAATGTCAACAAGTCTAGTTGACCCAGCTAGACTCTCATTTAAATTTGAAAGAAAAATGCACAAGTTCACAAATAAACAACTCAGGAACTTCATAGAGGGGCTGGAGGAAAACTGGGGACTTTGGTGGCAGGAAATGCACCTGGTGAAGGGATGGGTATGAACAAGGCATGGCTGGAACTGAATCTTTAACAGCTTGGTAACTGTGTACCTTATGATACAATAAAGAACTGCAAAAATTTCTAATTAATATCTATCCAATTTGTATTTTTTTGTTTGTTTATTTGAAAAAATAGTGATGCTCAAGTACTCTACAGATATTTGGAATTCACCAATACTTTAGTTAATGTCCATTCTGATGTGAATGAATTCACCAATCTTCCACCTTGGTAGAAAGGGTATGTTAGAACAATAAGATAATTTTGAACATGCTAGTAGGTTTGTATTTCTAAGTTTTCTCTGTCAAGAATGTAAGAATTTTAATTGCTAACAGTACATCTTTGTTTTCCACTGGGCCATACTCATCTATGCTCAGGACTCACTCCTCGCTCTGTGCTCAGGTGTCACTTCTGACAGAGCTAAGGGGACCATATGAGGTACTGGGGATTAAACCCAGTTTGGTGGCACACGAAGCTAGAGTTTTACCCACTATAATATTCCTCTCTTCCCCAAACTGCAGATGCTTATGATTGCTATAGAACATAGAAGTGTAGAATTTGGATGTTTCAGCCAAGCAGAGGAGGCCACATTTCTGGCCATTAGGAACCATTTTGTTTCAAAAATTCACTCAGTGAGATTCATGATAGATTACTGAGAAAATACGGCAGACCTCAAAATGTCCAATGTATGTAATGTAGTGATATGATAATAGTTTTTTCATGAGACAACTTTACATGGTAATAGATAAAATCAAATCTATGTATGCAAATATAGTTTTTATTTTCACATTATAACTAATGCTTTGTGAATGTAATATAGTCCATGAATTATTGTCTTAAAAACATGTCTTTAAAGTATTTCTTTATATTCTCTTCGTTGGACTCTGAGTCTTCATGTTGCATCCTATCCTGGTAGTTCTTGTGCTCTTTCGCCATACTCAAGGTTCTGGAATTTCTGGAAGGTCCATAGCTCTAGAATGACTCCTGCCTCTCTAGGCCCACCTTTTCTGAGACCTCTCATGGTGTCTATGAATGTACCTTGGAATATCCTTCAGTCTCATGCATCCAGGAGATTGATGATTTTGTTTTCTTCCTAGCCTTTGAGAAACTCCATATCCTTGGCTTTTCAAGGATAAGCCTTATTTCTTAATTTCTATCTCTCATTGAGATTTAATTTAATTTAATTTCTTAATTTCTGATAACAGACTCAAAACTCCTTACTTCTTAATTTCTATCTCTCATCTCTTTTAACAAGCAATTTCACAAGGAGGCATGAGGGTTAAAGCTGCAATTAGATATAAGTTGGAACTTGTTAGTCAAATGTTCACTAAAGCACTCCTGATTTGTTTTATATTTTCTGTATAATGTTTCCAGATGGGATCTTGTGGAAAATTTATTTCCTTAATAATAATATTAAAGACCACAACTTTATATATTTTCAGACATAAAAAAGATGGTAAAATTGAAAGCCTTGTTTATACCTCTCTCTTTACTCTCTTGGAAAACACTGAGGTTTCCAGAAAAATATCAGCAATAAGGTAAATAACCATTCTAGTGTAAGCATTATGTCACCCATAAAACCAGAAATCTATAGGACATTAAATGTTGAAAGGATAATATGCTTACCAGTTTTTCATAGTGTTTGCAATATCAAATGTTCTGTAGCTCAATAATTATATTGAATTATCACACATATATCATCACTAAAACTTATCCGTACTTGAAATATTAGAAACTATTGTTAGTGTTATGCCCCTTACTGGGCTGGAGTGATAGCACAGCAGGTAAGGCATTTGCCTTGCAAGCAGCCAACATGGCTAACCAGAGTTGATTCCTCCGCCCCTCTCGGTGAGCTCGGCAAACTACTGAGTGTATCTTTCCCACATTGCAAAGCCTGGCAAGCTACCCGTGATGTATTCAATATGGCAAACACAGTAACAATTGTCACAATGGAGACATTACTGGGCCCACTTGAGCTAATTGATGAACAATGGGAGGACAGTGACAGTGACAGTGATGCCCCTTACTACACCAAGGGTACATATCCCTATTTATTGGAGTTTTGAGTCTGTTATCAGAAATTGTTAGTTGTGACATGATTTTGAATATAATTTCTTCTGATTCAGTACCCCAAAACACTAAATACAAGGAATTCAGTCACCAGGCTCAAATAAATAACACATGTGGGACACCATAATTTTTTATTTATTTAAATTACCATATCCTCTCTTACTCCAACTGATTGTGACTAGGATTTGATGATGAACAAAGAAGCATTAAGTAGGCATTAAGTACTCGAGACTGAATTTCCCAGGAGGCATTAGGCCAACTGTATAGATTTTTAAAAATATGTAAAACACAACCTTTCTTACAGTTCATTCTCACTTTAGTAAGAAACAGTACTGGGAGTGAGAGCAATACTTCAAGGTAAGGTATTCATTTGCCTGGCTTGTGGTCCACCCGGATTTTATCCAAGACACTCCATATAGACCCCTGAGCCTGCCAGGAGTGCACTGAGTGAAGAGCCAGGACTAAGCCCTGAACACCACCAGATGCCCCAACCTTTAAGTCTGCCAGCAGACTGAGAAAAGAGAGTCAAGAAGATTCTGAGAGGCATGTTGTATTTGGAAATGATAGAGACAACTCTTCATCATTCTGGAATTTCTCTTAGGTATTTTAATAGAGATTTGTTGCTGAATAGGGAGAGATTTTTGAAACAAAAAAGCAACTTATTTTTATTTTTCATAAAGGCTTCATAGAAGTTAATAAATGATAAGGCCATTTATCATTTGTTTCAAAGTAAAGAATCCTAGGGAGAGATATATCATGCTTGTGTGGTATGGATCAAGATTTTGGTCCAGTTAGGCACATAATCATTGTTAAATAGTGCTTTCTTTATAAGGAAACATGTGTGTTTTGTTATGGTACATTTATATCCAAAGGTTGTATGCTAAGTAATTTTTATTTTTTTATCTTTTTAAATTTTTTTTTATTTAGGAGTATCACTAAATCACTGTCATCCTGTTGTTCATCGATTTCCTCAAGCAGGCACCAGTAACGTCTCCTTCATCCTAGCCCTGATATTTTAAAAAGTGCCGTATTCAAGGCTCTTTCAGGGTCAGGAGAATGAGACCAATCATTGTGACTGGTTTTGGCATATTGAATACAGGGAGTATGCTAGACTCTGCCATGTGAGCAGGATATTTTTGGTAGTCTGCTGGGTTCTCCAGAGTAAGAACTAGATAATAAGATGTTGCCTGGCTGCATTCGCGGCTGCACACTTCTGGGAGCTGGGTTTTATAGTCTCTGGGTCTTGGCCATTGATGGGATTACACGGCACCGGGGGCAGTTGGTGGGTGTAACGCCTACCTACTGGAAGATCAGGGATCTGGGTGGAGGAGGCTCAGTCCCAGTCCAAGCAGGCTTGGAGATCTATGTCCCAGGTCCTGCACACCTAGGTTCCTTTACCAGTTCCTTCATGCGTGAGGCTCATCCGAACGTGTGGAGAGTGGTCTTAAGCATGGCTGTGGCTGGAACCAGAGGTCTTCAGCTGCCGGGGCTCTGCTCGGAGTGGGAAGGGAAACTCAACCTACCCTCCTCCAAGGGAACCTCAGAGAGGACAGCCAGGCATGGAGGCAGGAGACTGCACTGTTCTCTTCCGGGAACTGGGTTTTATAGTCTCTGGGTCTTAGCGGTGATGGGATTACACGGTGCCACCGGTGGCAGTTGGTGGGTGTAAAACCTACATACTGGAAGATGGGGGATGTTGGTGAAGGAGGCCCAGATCTGTAGATATGTAGGAGTATCCTACAGATATGTAGGAGTACTGCTATTTATTCAGCCACTGATTAGCAGATTGAATTGGGCATGAACTCCACCTTAATTATTTTTTCATTTTTTATAATTTTATTTATTGAATTACTGTGAGAGCAGTTACAAAGCTTTCAGGTTTAAGTCTCGGTCATACAATGAAACACCCATACCCTCTCCAGTGAACATTCTCCACCACCAAAAATCCCAGTATACTCCCATCCCACACCCTCCCCCTACCTGTGGGGTAGATGATTTCCACATTAATCTCTCTCTACTTTGATCACATTCAATATTTTGACACCAGACCCACCATTATTATTTGGAATTTTACCCCAACACTCAGATCTGCTAAAAGGCAATAGTAGACAATTTGTTTTCTATTGCTGGTTAAGAATAACATATGATGTGCATGGCTGCAGTAGTGGCTACACGATTTTGAAATTCCAAAATTTTAACACTAAAATCTGGAGGGATTACTGCCAAAACCTTCTGAGTTCCGAGATTTGTTCCTGAGTCTCTGGGATCATGGCCGTTAAGCAGCTTGATCAGGAGCCAGAAAGGCCGTTCATGGGCGGAAACTCAGGGTCTTGTTGGGATGGGAGGAATGGGCCGGCTTCACCTCCATCCCATGAGGCCCCATGTGTCTCGTCACTGCAGGCCCAAAGCAGACTGTCCAGTGACCTCTGGAGGATGGCAACCACTGAGCTGACTAGGGGGAGCAGGCGGAGGGACAATACCCCTCTCCCCCTGGGGTGGCCCGGTGACAGTAACCTACTGTGTGGTCTGGACACATCACTGCCAAAAGCCACTGAGTTCCGAGATATGTTTCTGAGTCTCTGGGATCATGGCCATTAAGCAGCTTGATTAGGAGCCAGAGAGGCCGTTTGTGGGCGGCAACTCGGGGTCTCATTGGGATGGGGAGGAAAGGGCCGGCTCCACACCAACCCTGTGAGGCTCCATGTGTCTCGTCACTGCAGGCCCAAACCTGATTGTCCAGTGGCTTCTGGAAGATGGCGGCCACTGGGCCTCCAGGGGGAGCAGGACAAAGCATGAAACCTAACCCACCTGTGTTGGCCCGCGTTGGTAACCGACTGCAGGGACCGGATGCCTTTCTACCAAAAGCCGCTGGGTTTCAAGGTTTGTTTCTGAGTCTCTGGGATCATGGCCATTAAGCAGTTCGATCAGAAACCAGAAAGGCCATGCCTCACTTATAGCTGAGCCTGAGGTGGTTTGTGGGTGTGTCTCCCACATACCTAACTTTTGGCCGTTTACTTTCTTGGTAAACTTTGCCCCAAGTTTTTGGGGTCTGGCCAAAGGCACAGCAGAAATTTTCGGGTATCTGGAAGTCTACAGGCGCCATCAGAGTGCTGATGCATTAGTCTCACAGGTAACTAAGGAATTTTTTTTTTTTTTTTTTGCATTTTGGGTCACACCTGGCGATGCATAGAGGTTACTCCTGGCTCTGTACTCAGGAATCACCCCTGGCGGTGCTCAGGGGACCATATGGGATGCTGGGAATTGAACCCGGCTTGGTAACATCCAAGGCAGACGCCCTACCCGCTGTGATATTGCTCCAGCCCAACTAAAGAATTTTTAAAGAGAAAATTTGTTACCTCAACAATGCCTTCTCTTGTTTGGAAGCTTCTTCAAGGCATCTTTGATTTCCTTGTTCCTCAGACTGTAAATCAAAGGATTCATCATGGGGACCAACACAGCATAGAACACTGATCCAAATCTGTTAATGGTTGAAGAGCTTCCAGTGCCAGAACTCAGGTAAATAACAACACTTGAGATATAGAAGAGGCTGACAGCTGTCAGGTGAGAAGCACAGGTGTTGAAAGCCTTGGATCTGCCTTTACCTGAAGCGATCTTTAAGATGGAAAGGACAATATAGACATAGGATATCGTGATAAGCAGGGCGTTTGTTACCCCAAAGATCATCGTTACTATAGCCAGTATGACTCGTGAAATGAAAGCATCATTGCAGGACAAGTTTAAGACTTGGGGAATGTCACAGAAAAAGTGATAGATGATATTAGGCCCGCAGAAGTAGAGCCTGAGTATGGCACTCAATTGTGCTATAGAACCCGAGAATGCAGCCAGATAGCATCCCAACACTGTCCATAGGCAAACCGTGGGTGACATGACAGATGAGTAGAGAAGTGGGTTACATATAGCAGCATAGCGATCATAAGCCATGGCTGTCATGACACAGGACTCACTCAGTCCCATCAATGCAAAGAAAAAGTACTGAACAGCACAACCCACAACAGTGACAGTTAGTTGCTCTTGATAGAAGCCAGAGAGCATCTTGGGAACTGTCGTGGTCACATAGCAGATATCGATGAAGGACAGGTTACTGAGGAAGAAGTACATGGGTGTGTGGAGGTGAGAGTCTATCTTTATTAACATAATCAGGCACAGGTTCAAAGTCACGGTGGTAATGTAGACCAATAGGAACACAGTGAAGAGCAGGGTTAAGATTTTAGGCAAATCTGAGAAACCTAAGAGGATGAAATGGGTAATTTCTGTAATATTTCTTCCCCTTACCATTTTCGAAGAGCCCAGGGAGCTACCGAGCATATTCTGTCCGCTCGGCAAATCCTGGCAAGCTATCCCAGGTGTATTCAATATGCCAAAAATAGTAAAAAGAAGTCTCACAATGGAGACGTTACTGATGCCCGCTTCAGCAAATTGGTGAACAATGGGACGACCGTGCTACAGTGCTACCATTGTTTTGATGCTCCTAAATCGGCAATAAAAACAATAGAATGCATTACAAGGAACATCAGAGTTACACAATTTATTTGTTTCCTTTACCACTTTTGAGTACTATTAAGAAAATGCTTCAGTGACCTCATGAAGGTATCCCCGTTTTTCATGTTGAATTGTCAAGCATTGTTCCTTAGTGCTTCATATTCTCAATTATTTCAGAAAATCTAACAGAACTTAAGCCATTCATAAGTTTAGTAACTAACTTAAAAAACCAGCAATCACTTCAGTACTATAACCAAGGTATAGATCACTGACGAAAATAACTTTGGCTTTTGGACTGGAGAAACTCTACAGGAATTCAGGAACTTGACTTGCTTACTGCCAACCCCGTTGCATCCCTGTTCCCCTCCATGAGCACTGTCAGGAGTCATTTCTGAACGCAGAGTAGCAGTAAGACCTCAGCATAGCTTGGTGTGGCTGAGAATCCTCCACCTACAATAAAATGAAAGAAGTGTCTTTGATAATTCAATATATAACTCTAGTTTATAATGATAAAGAATAAGTGGATTCCTTAGAGAATAATTTCGAAATACTTTTTCCTCTTCCAGGAGTTCCCCTAGACAGATTTTGATTTTTTTCTTCTTTTTTCTTTCTGGTTGGGCTTGTCTGTTGGTGCTCAGGGTTTACTCCTGACTCTGAGCTCAGGACTAACTCCAGAGCTTTTATGGTGCCAGGTTTCAAACCCAAGTCAGCTTACAAGGTAAGTGCCCTACCTTTGTACTAGGGGCTAGAGGCCCTAAGATATCTTTCTTTAAATAAAATGAAATATCACATAGTTATAATTAGATTTCAACATTTTCAGATTAATATTTAAATCAAGATCTTGTAAATAGTCTATAAAATTATAACATAGTCTTGAAAATATATTCTTGGAGCACACATATATGTCTCATGTACTATAATAATTTATTGTACATAATTTCATATGAATTTCTTTAAAAGGAAACTAGTAAATGTATTATTGCCTAAATTATTTTCTCAATTTTACATATTTTCCCCCTCTGGAAACAACATAGTGCTGTAATTAAGGGTTCAGTATGAATTTTATTCCTGAGTGATATCATCCAGACAGCATTGTTTCCTTTATCAGGAGAGATACAATAGCTATTCATAAATGAAAACATCAATGTGAAATATTTTAGAACATAGAGATGATACTGCAGCCCAGAGACTGGGGAGAACTATATTACAATGACAGACAATCCACTAAACTATTTTCATATCTGTGGCATATCTGTGGTAGGGCAGGCCACGAGAGCCTTTTCTGGCCTATGTTTGCACACAATAATCTTGGCACTCTAAATGAAATAACTAAAGTCGTATAAATTGAGAACCTGAACTCTGAATCAGGAAAGAAGAAAAGGTCTGAAAAAACCATTAACTAATAAGATACTGGATGAATAATCCAAACTTTATCAACAACAAAATTACTGAAACAAATCTCTTTGTATAACTTCTGCCAAGCATTTGAAGGAGAAATAACATCAGTCTTTGTTAATAGCATACAAATCTCGTAGATCTGAAAATCTAATTTTCTCCCAATTTTAAGGAGTTAATATCAAAGACATAGAAGACAACACTGGTAGAACTTTGCAAGAAAAATTATCCAACTCCATCAAAAAATGGTGAGATGAAATGAAAAGAAACTTCCTCAAAGAGGATATTCAAATGGAAAAAGTCACATGAAAAAATATTCTATATCACCACTTATCAGTGAGGTGAAAATCAAAGCAATGAGATATCATTTCACATAAATGATATATCAAAACCCAGCTCCCAGAGGAGAACAGCGCAGAGTCTCCTGCCCCCATGCCTGGCTATTCTCACCAGGGCCCTCCAAGGGGGGACGGGTTGAGTTTCCCTCCCTGCCCTGAGCAGAGCTCTGACAGCTGAAGACCTCCAGAACCAGCCATAGCCATGCTGAGACCACTCTCCACACATTCAGATGAGCCTCATGCATGAAGGAACCAGCAGAGAAACTGAGGCATGCGGGACCTGGGGCTGAGATCTCCAAGCCTGCTCAGATTGGAACTGGGCCTGCTCCACTCAGATCCCCCATCTTTCAGTAGGTAGGCATTACACCCACCAACTGCGCCGCCCCCCCCCCCCCCCCCCCCCGCCACCCCCGGCGCCGTGTAATCCCATCAAGGGTCAAGAACCAGAGACTATAAAACCCAGCTCCCGGAAGTGTGCAGCCGTGAATGCGGCCAGGTGACATCTTATCTAGTTCTAACTCTGGAGAACCCAGCAGGCTACCAAAAGTATCCTGCCCACATGGCAGAGTCTGGCAAACTCCCTGAGGCATATTCAATATGCCAAAAACCAGTAACAATGATCGGTCTCATTCTCCTGACCCTGAAAGGGCCTTGAATATGGCACTTTCTAAAATCTCAGGGCTAGCATGAAGGAGATGTTACTGGTGCCTGCTCAAGGAAATTGAGGAATAACAGGATGACAGTAATACAGTGATCATTTCACACCACAGAGCCTGTCACACATCCAAAAAATACAAGAACAACCCATGCTGACATGGATGTGGGGAGAAAGGGAGTCTCATTCACTGTTTATGATAATGTTGACTGGTCCAGCTTTTTAGAAAAAATTATGGACATTCCTTAAAAAACAAAATCTAGAAATTGAGTTCCCATTTAACCCAGAAATATCACTCTGGGAATATACATTAGTGGACCCCAAAACACACAGCAGAAATGTCATCAGCACCTCTATATTCATTGCAATTCTATTCACAATATCCAGAATCTGGAAATGACCCAAGTGTTTGAGAACAGATGATTAGATAAAGAAACTATGAATAATAGAATGCTACACAATTGTTAGAAACAATGAAGTCATGAAATTTGCTTACAAATGTATGGATGTGGGGAGATTTATATTATAGTGAAATGAGTCAGTGGAGGGATAGACATAGAATAACTGCATTCATTTGTGGTATATAAAAACTTCTACAAGATTTAATATCCAAGGCCAGAGAAAACAGTGGCCAGGAGGGCTTGCAAATGGCTGGAAGCTTGCAACAAGTGTGTTTGGAGGCAAAGGGCAATTAGGATAGAGAAGGAACCGTTATGAAAGTAATAGTTAGAAATGATCATTCTTTTCAGGAACTGCATATTGAAAGTACATAAAGAAATGCACAAGATAACTTTCAATATCTGTATTGAAAAGCATAATGTGGTACCGGAGCTGGGAGTGCTCCATTTCCCGTGCCCCGCATGCACCCCCTCTTCCCGTCATCATCCTGGACCCCCTTCGTGGGGCAATCAGAGGACACTTTGGGGAACACCTGCCCAAGCACCGCTGGAATTCCCATTTACCTCTTCCGGACCCTCCCTTCCAGGTTCCTGGATAGAGTGTCCCTGGGACCAGCTGGGGGCGTGGCCTCTATGTAGGGGCGTGTCCTCTGTAAAAGTGGGCGTGGCTCCTCCAAGGTGGACATACGCTCACGTGGCCGCAGTTATATTTCCCACTCCCAACACTGTACTTTTATCCCAGCATTTATCACCTAAAATCCGAGGAAAAATTTCTGGCCACCTCAACTACAATACAACAATATTCCACTCATCTACTCCAATTCTAACAAAAGAACAGTACACAAGAAGCTATACAAGCCCAATATTAAAGAGCACCTCATCCAAAGCTTCCCTCCATGCCCGTTATAAGCCAAAGAATAATGACTGAGAGGAAGATCAGACTCCAGAAAGGGACAAGACTGATTACCATCGACAAACCTTATCCAGAATCCTTTCCCAAGATTAGATGGAACAGTGATAGTGAACTCCAGGGTTCTACTGCTAGACGACTAAAACAACATGAAGAAACAGCACAAATTTCCACTACAAGGAAAGGTTGAAGAAAAGAGTCCTGAATTACTAACCAGGGTTATCCACAAATATGCTCTCTACGGTAAAGAATTATGAGATGAAATGCAGAGGATGTTCAAGGAACTACTCAAAGTATCAGTGGAGGAGATATCCAGAAAGCTACAGGAAGAAATGAAAGAAACAGTCGAACGGATAGCAGAGAAAATACAGGAAGAAATGAGAGCAGAAATAAAAAAAAGCTACAAAAAGAAGTGTCACAAATAAAGGATTCAGTAGACGAAATTAAAAACTCAGTAGTTTCCCTCAGCAATATGATGAATACAGCTGAAGACAGGGTCAGTGAGCTTGAAGATAAGCAATAGAAATCACATAGGGAACAGCACACAATGGGAAAAGACCTCAACATAGCTCTAAGGAGAATCAGAGATCTAGAGGATGACTCCAAGAGAAATGACATTAGAACATTGGAGTGCCAGAAGGACAGTTAGGCAACCCCAATGAAACAGCCACAGTCAAAGAAATCACTGCTGAAAAGTTACCAGAGTTAAAGAATGCTGGCATCCAGATCCAAGGAGACAGAAGGGTACCAGCTAAAAGACATCCGAATAAAAACACTCCAAGGCATATCATAGTCAGAATGATGGATGCTGTGGACAGAGATACAATACTGCAAGCAGCAAGGTCAAAGAAGGAAATCACATAAAAAGGAGTACCCCTTAGATTTACAGCAGACCTATCAGAGGAAACCCTCCAAGCTCGAAGACAATGACGGGATATAGTAAAAAAAATCAATGAACTGAATGCCTCAAAAGAATATTTTATCCAGCTAAACTCTCACTTGAACTTGATGGAATGATACACCATTTTGTAGATAAACAACAGCTCAGGAACTTCATAGACTCAAAACCAAATCTAAAAGAAGGATTAAAGGGGCTCCTGTAAGATAAGAAGAAAAACAGTTTTAAACACAACCAACAACTACAGAAAGATGGCACAAAACCCCATGACAATAATCTCCCTCAATGTCAATGGTCTAAGTGCACGAATCAAGAGACACAGAGTAGCAAAATGGATCCAGAAACTGAAAACAACATTCTTCTGTCTACAAGAAACTCATCTGAACAATCAGAGCAAACACAGACTCAAAGTTAAAGGATGGAAAAAATCCTCCAAGCAAACAGCTCTCTCAAAAGCGCTGAGATGGCCATACTAGTATTCGACAACATAAATTTCATGTTAAAAAAGTTTAGATGGGATAGTGAAGGCCATTTTCTATTTATCAAGGGATACGCACAACAGGAAGAAATCACACTCTTAAATGTATATGTACCTAATGAGGGAACTGCTAAACACTTAAAACAACTGCTAACAAATTTTAAGGAGGAAATTGCTAGCAACACAATAGTAGTTGGAGACTTCAACATTGCCTTATCATCTCTGGACAGATGAACAAGAACAAAACTCAACAAGAAAACACTGGCTTTGAAGGAAGAAATAGAAGAAAGAGCGCTAATAGACCTATACAGGGCTTTACACCCCCAAAAGAAAGAATACACATTCTTCTCCAGTGCACACAGAACATTCTCCAAAATGGTCCACGTGCTAGGCCACAAAACATACCTCAATAGAATCAGGAGGATAGAAGTAGTATCAACAATCTTTTCAGATCATGATGCGCTGAAGATAGAAGCAAACCACACAAAGACATCGAAAAACAAATCAAACACCTAGAAATTAAACAACTCAATGTTGAACAGGACACTACTTCCACTACCCAGCCGTCGCCACACTCCAGGACACTTTCCGGACCCGCGCGGCAGCTCCGGCCGAGACCCACGCACAACTGAAGACCCACAGAACAAGATAAGCAGAACTCTCTGAGACCTTGGACTCCAGGCTCGGCGGACCCAGGGACAGAGCGTCTCTGCTTGCTCCCACCACCACAGGTGACAAAGGGATTCTAATCAGGAGCCCCACCCTACCCTGCCCTGTCTGTTTCCATCAACCACCCAGGGATCGAATTGTGCACAGGAGACCCACCCTACCCAGATAAATACCCCACTGGCAGACTTCCACTCTCGACACTACTTCCACTACCCAGCCGTCGCCACACTCCAGGACGCTTTCCGGACCCGCGCGGCAGCTCCGGCCGAGACCCACGCACAACTGAAGACCCACAGAACAAGATAAGCAGAACTCTCTGAGACCTTGGACTCCAGGCTCGGCGGACCCAGGGACAGAGCTTCTCTGCTTGCTCCCACCACTACAGGTGACAAAGGGATACTAATCAGGAGCCCCACGCTACCCTGCCCTGTCTGCTTCCATCAACCACCCAGGGATCGAATTGTGCACAGGAGACCCACCCTACCCAGATAAATACCCCACTGGCAGACTTCCACTCTCGACACTACTTCCACTACCCAGCTGTCGCCACACTCCAGGACGCTTTCCGGACCCGCGCGGCAGCTCCGGCCGAGACCCACGCACAACTGAAGACCCACAGAACAAGATAAGCAGAACTCTCTGAGACCTTGGACTCCAAGCTCGGCGGACCCAGGGACAGAGCTTCTCTGCTTGCTCCCACCACTACAGGTGACAAAGGGATTCTAATCAGGAGCCCCACCCTACCCTGCCCTATCTGCTTCCATCAACCACCCAGGGATCGAATTGTGCACAGGAGACCCACCCTACCCAGATAAATACCCCACTGGCAGACTTCCACTCTCGACACTACTTCCACTACCCAGCCGTCGCCACACTCCTGGATGCTTTCCGGACCCGCGCGACACATCATAAGACAATAAATACCCATCTTCTGGAATTGTCATACCATATTTGATAGGGTTCAAATATGGTAACACCTACAAGGGTGATTAGAGGTCACCCCAAAAGCCTCTATCCCTCTCGGAAAGACTGGCAAGCTACCGAGAGTATTCCGCCCGCACGGAAGAGCCTGGCAAGCTATCCGCTGTGTATTCGATATGCCAAAACCAGTAACTACAACTGGTCTCATTCACCTGACCCTGAAGACTTCACCGACATGGCAGCACTGAGAAGGATGAGAAAGGAGAGGCTGACAAAATCTCAAAGTCGACCTAGGCTGCCACAACGAAGGAAGACAAAAATGATCGTCTGTACTTTCAATGCACGTACGCTAGCATCAGATGCATCCATCAATGACCTGATGGTACAAGCACGAATGATCAAGTACGACATCATTGGTCTGACCGAGACAAGAAGGCACGAATCTCACCATGCCGTTTTCGACACTGGAGAAGAATTGTTCCTCGGAACATGCGATAAAAGAGGTGTCGGAGGCGTCGGTGTCCTTGTCAACACAAACTTGGCCAAGAGCATTGATTCATTCGAATGCCTAACAACCCGAATCGGACGCTTACATTTGAATAGATGTGGCTCACTGCCTGCAGTTTCTATCTTCGTTGTCTACGCACCAACATCTCATTATGATGAAAGAGAAATCGAGAAGTTCTACATGGAGCTAGAGAAGTTCTATAAAGAAGACCACACCTTCTACAAGATCATTGTGGGTGATTTTAATGCCAAGATAGGACCGAGAAGATCAGCTGAAGAACTTCACATCGGGACCCATGGCCTAGAATGGAACGAACAGGGTGAGAGACTGTCAGAGTTCATCATGTCGACCAAGACCATCCATGGTAACTCACAGTTCCAGAAGGCAGAATCTAAACGATGGACATGGGAGTCTCCCGGTGGACGATTCCACAACGAAATAGACCACATCATATTCAATCGACGGTTTTGCCTGACTGATGTCGCTGTTGTCCCAAAATTTCGAACGGGATCGGACCACCGTCTCCTTCGTGCAAAATTCTACTTCACAGAGCGGGGAGAAAGGGCTGCAAAGTTCAAAAAGAGAACTCCCAGAATGACCACCAACTGGGAACTCTTTGGTACTATTGCGGCAACATGGGAAGATGCCATTGTTGACAACATTGACGAGGAATACGATCGACTGGTTCAGCACCTCCATGAAAGTGCGAGGAACGCCAAGAGAGAGATAGCCACAAAAAGTCGCCTATCTTCGAAAACTCTTGAGCTAATTCGCCAGCGTGGTTTGGCGCATGCCTCAGGCAACCGCAAGCTAACGTCCGAGCTCGCAAAGCAGTGCAGAGATGCGATCAAGGAAGACCTCAAAGAGAGAAGAGCAGAAGTACTGGTAGATGCGGCAGAAGCCGGGAAAAGTATTCGTAAGGCCCGCCTGTCCTTCGCCAACTATAAGACCAAGATGACTGCCCTCCGACGTCCTGATGGATCCATCACATCCTCCAGAATGGCAATGGAGAAGATTATCCATGACTTCTACTCAAATCTCTTAGATAGCCATGTCCACTTGCCAACATACCAAATTCCACAGGATGGGTATGTTGTTCCCAACGTTCTCCCCTCCGAAATTCGACACGCCATTTCGTCGGTAAAGAAACAAACAGCACCCGGCCCAGACAAGGTCAGACCTGAACACCTGAAGAACCTGCCGTCAGTACTCATCAATACACTGGCTCGGCTCTTCACTCGCTACCTGTCTGAATGCAAGGTTCCGTCCCAATGGAAAACCAGCAGGACCGTACTACTGTTCAAGAAGGGAGACATCCATGACATTGGCAACTATCGCCCGATCTGCCTATTGTCTGTCATCTACAAGTTGTTCACTCGAGTCATCCTGAATAGGATTGGCAGAACATTAGATGAAGGACAACCATGCGAGCAAGCAGGGTTCCGCAAAGGATTCAGCACCATCGACCATATCCACACGATAACCAAGCTCATTGAGGTTTCTCGGGAGTTCAAGATGCCGCTCTGCTTAACGTTCATTGATTTAAAGAAGGCCTTTGATTCTGTTGAGACGGAAGCAGTCATTGAAGCCCTAGCCAATCAGGGCGTTCAAACCCAATACATCAGGATTCTTCGTGAGCTGTATTGCGGATTCACTACCAGGATCTCACCATTCTACAAAGAAGTGATCGTTGATGTCAAGAGAGGGGTACGGCAGGGTGATACCATTTCACCGAAACTCTTCAGTGCCACCCTCGAGAACATCATGCGACGACTGGAATGGGAAGGAATGGGAGTGAAGATAGATGGTCGGCAATTACACCACCTCCGCTTTGCTGATGACATTGTTTTAATAACACCAAACATCAGCCAAGCGGCACAAATGCTGGCCGACTTTGACCGTGAGTGTGGAAAGGTAGGACTACAGCTGAATCTTATGAAGACAATGTTTATGAGAAACAGCCTTGTTCCTGACGCCCCATTCGCTCTCAATGGAACGACCATCTCCGAATGCAACAGCTATGTCTACCTAGGTCGAGAGGTCAACATGACAAATGACCTGGCACCCGAGCTGCGCAGGAGGAAGAGAGCGGCTTGGAACGCCTTCAAGAACGTCGAAGAAATAGCTAAGAGGACGAAGAACGAAGAACCTCCGACTCCGGGCACATCTCTTTGATTCCACTGTTCTTCCTGCATTAACATATGCCTCAGAGACCTGGGCCCTACGCAAACAAGATGAGAACGCCATTCAGGTCTCCCAAAGAAGAATAGAAAGAGCTATGCTTGGAATATCACGTTTCACTCAAATGAGAGAATGAATCCGGAGTTCTGACATCCGTCGACGATCAAGGATCAGGGATGCTGTCTCATTTGCCAAGGTGTCGAAAATCAGATGGGCTGGTCATGTAATGAGATTTAAAGACGACCGTTGGACTAGAGCTGTTACTGATTGGATTCCACGGGATGTCAAGAGACCGCGTGGCCGCCCACCTACCAGATGGTCAGACTTCTTCGTCAAGATCATGAATGATCGGTTTGAGGCCCTTCATGTTCCCGGAGCGAACAGATGCCATTGGGCTACACTAGCACACGACAGGGACAAATGGAGACGTTACTGGCACCCGCTCGAGCAAATCGACGACTAACGGGAAGTTAAGTGATTTTTTAAGTAAGTGAATGTTGAACAATGAGTGGGTCAGGAAGGAAGTCAAAGACGAAATAAAAAAGACACCTGGAAACAAATGAGAATGAAGACACGAGCTACCAGAATCTATGGGACGCAGCTAAAGCTGCTCTAAGAGGAAAATTTATAACGTTGCAAGCATTCCTAAGGAAAAAAGAAAGGGCCTACATAGATAACCTAAACAAACAGCTCAAGATCTTAATAAAAGACCAACAAAAGGAAACCAAAATTGGCCGATGGAAAGAAATAATAAAACTTAATGCAGAAATTAACAACATGGAAACCCAAAAAACAGTCAGAAACGTCCATGAAACCTAGAACTGGTTCTTTGAGAAAATAAATAAGATTGATAAACCACTAGGAAGACTCACAAAGAAAGAGAGAGAGAACCAATCACAACAGAAACCAATGAAATTCAAAAGATCGTCACAGACTACTTTGAGAGTCTGTATGCCACAAAACAAGATAACCTAGAAGAAATGGATAAATTCCTGGATTCCTATAATCTCTCAAGATTGAACCGAGAAGACTTGGGATACCTGAATAGACCCATTCATATCAAGGAAATTGAAGCGGTAATCAAAAGTCTTCCCAAAAACAAAAGCCCAGGACCAGACGGATTCACTAGTGAATTCTTCCAAACATTTAAAGAAGACCTTTTGCCACTTTTACTCAAGATTTTCCAGGAAATTGAAAAGACAGGAACTCTCCCAAACAGCTTCTATGAGGCACATATCTTCTTAATACCAAAAGCAAACAAAGACACCACCAACAAAGAAAACTATAGGCCAATATCCCTGATGAATACAGATGCGAAGATCCTCAACAAAATATTAGCAAATAGAATCCAACAACTCACCAAAAAAAATTATACATGACGACCAAGTGGCATTCATCCTGGGGATGCAAAGATGGTTTAACATTAGGAAATCAATCAACATAATCTATCAAATCAACAAAAGTAAAGATAAAAACCATATGATCATATCAATAGATGCAGAGAAAGAATTTGACAAGATATAGCACCCATTTATGATGAAAACTCTCACCAAAATGTGTTTTGAAGGAACTTTCCTCAAGATAGTCAAATCCATCTACAACAAACCCATGGCAAGCATTATCCTCAATGGGGAAAAATTAAGAGCCTTTACTCTAAGATCTGGGACAAGACAAGGATTCACACTATCATCTATTCTGTTTAAAATAGTACTGAAAGTACTGGCAATAGCTATTAGACAAGAAAAAGACATTAAAGACATCCAGATAGGAAAGGAAGAAATCAAGCTCTCACTATTTGCAGATGATATGATACTATATCTTGAGAACTCCAAATACTCTACCAAGAAACTCCTAGAAACAATAGACTTGTACAGTAAAGTTGCAGGATATAAAATTAATGCCTCCAAATCCATGGCCTTCCTATACGCAAATAATCAGAGAGAGGAAAGTAAAAACATAAAAAAAAAATCCCGTTCACAATCGTGCCCCAGAAAATAAAATGCCTCAGAATCAGCCTAACTAAAGAGGTAAAGGACCTCTACAATGAAAACTACAAAATGCTACTCCATGAAATAAAAGAGGACACGAGGAAATAGAAACATATCCCCTGCTCATGGATAGGAAGAATTAACATTGTCAAAATGGCAATACTCCCCAATGCACTACACCGATTCAACGTGATCCCTATAAGAATACCTATGAAATTCTTCAAAGAAATAGATCAAGCACTCCTGAAATTCCTATGGAAAAACAAATGCCCACGAATAGCTAAAGCAATTCTTGGGCAAAAGACGTGGGGAGGCATTACCCTCCCCAACCTCAAACTCTACTACAAATTGATAATAATTAAAACAGCATGGTACTGGAACAAAGGCAGGTCCATAAACCAATGGAACAAGGTAGAATATTCTTACACACAACCCCAAAATATGAACATTTAATTTTTGATAAAGGAGCAAGAAATGTGAAGTGAAGCAAGGAAACCCTCTTCAACAAATGGTGCTGGCATAACTGGACAACCACATGCAAAAAAAAAATGGGCTTTGAGCTCGACCTAACACCATACACAAAGGCAGATAAAAATGGATAAAGATCTCAACATTAGGCCAAAATTCATAAGATTCATCGAAGTAAAGTTTGGAAAAACCCTCCACGATATTGAGACTAACGGTATCTTCAAAGATGACACTCCACTGACCAACCAAGTGGAAACAGAGATAAACAAATGGGACTATCTTCAATTAAGAAGCATCTGCACCTCAAAAGATATAGTGACCAGAATACAAAGATAATCTACAGAATGGGAAATAATGTTTACCCAATACCCATCTGATAAGGGGTTGATATCAAGGATATACAAAGCACTGGTTGAACTCCACAAGAAGAAAACATCCAATCCCATCAAAAAATAGCATTATGAAATGAACAGAAACTTGCTCAAAGAAGAAATCCAAATGGATAAAAGGCACATGAGAAGATGCTCTACATCAATAATCATCAGGGAGATGCAAATCAAAACAGCAATGAGATATCATCTCACACCACAGAGACTGAACCACATACATAAGAACAAAAGCAACCGGTATTGGTGCAGATCTGGCGAGAAAGGGACTCACCTTCACTGCTGGTGGGAATGCCAACTGGTCCAGCCCTTTTGCAAAACAGTATGGACCATTTTCAAAAAATTAGAAGTTGAGCTCCCATTTGCCCCAGCAATATCACTCCTGGGAATATATCCTGGAGAGGCAAAAAAGTATAGTTGAAGTGACATCTGCACTGCTATGTTCATTGCTGCACTTTTTACAATAGCTAGAATATGGAACAAACCTGAGTGCCCGAGAACAGATGACTGGTTAAAGAAACTTTGGTACATCTATACAACGAAGTACTATGCAGCTGTTAGAAAAAATGAAGTCATGAAATTTACATACAAATGGTACTACATAGAAAGTATCATGCTAAGTGAAATAAGTCAGAAAGAGAGGCACAGACGTAGAAAGATTGAATTCATCTGGGAAATATAAAGTAACAAAATAGGAGACTAACATCTTAGAATAGTCGAGATAAGCTACAGGAGGTTTACTTCATGGCTTGAAGACAAGCCGCACATGCTACGGGAAAGGGCTGCTCTAACAGAGAAGGGAACACCAGGTAAAGGGTGTTCGAAGGATTCTCCCAGGATGGGAGATGCATGCTGAAAGTAGACTATGGACAGAACTTGTTTGCCACTCAATGCCTCTTTTGCAAACCTTGGCAACCTAAAGGAGAGAGAGAACAAAATGGAATGCCCTGCCACAGAGGTGGGATGGGATGAGGGTATGGGAGGGTTGGGAGGGTTACTGGGATCATTGGTGGTTGGAGAATGGGCACTGGTGGAGGGATGGATACTCAATCATTGTATGACTGAAACCCAAATACAAAAACTTGTAAGGTCAACAACTGTACCACATGATGTTTCACTAATAAAAATTAAAAAAAATCATAATGCTGAAAGGGAAAGAGACTGAGAGAGATCGAGGGGAGGAGAGAGAGAGTCTGTGTGTGTTTGTGTGAGAGAGTGAGGAATAGAGACGAGCATGTTACAGAGACAGGTGGAAGGTGGAGGTGGAGAGGGAGGGAAACTGGGGACATTGGTCGTGGGAAATGTACATGGTGAATTGGTGAAGGGATGGGAGTTGTTACACTATTTAAGTGAAACCCAATCATGAAAAATCTTGTAATTGCATATCTACCTAATTTTCTGAGGTACCAAAATGGCCAGAAAAGAAAATGAAAACCAATATCTCTAATGATTGAAGATGTGAAAATTCTTAACAGAGTGCTATTAACGGAATATAATCAGCACATGAAATGAATCTTACACCAAGATTAAGTATGGTTTTCTTGGAGTGAAGTAGAAACTAGAGTACAAAAATAAATAATGTGATACATCACATTGACAGAATAATATAAAACCTATAGATTTTTCTGTAATGGTAACACAAAAAGCATTTAACAATATTTATCATTCTTTCATGTAAAGGTTCAACAAATTATGTGTCAAAGAAATGTATTTTAACACAATAAAGGCTGTGTATAATGTCTAGAGATAACTCTTTTTTTTGCTTTTTGGGTCACACTTGGCGATACACAGGGGTTAGTCCTATCTCATGCATTCAGGAATTATTCCTGGCAGTGCTCAGAGGACCATATGGGATGCTGGGAATCGAACCTGGGTCGGCTGATGCAAGGTAAACGCACTACCTGCTGTACTATCACTCCAACTCTGATAACTCATTATTAATGATGGAGACAGAAAACTTTTAACTTAAAATGAGGAACAAGATAAAGATGAATACTTTCCCTTACATTAAAAAGAATGAAAAGACTTTTTCAATGTAAACAACATTAGACAAAAATACCTTATTACAAAGAAGGTAAGGGAAATGTCTCCCTTGTAGATGACATGATCTTATATGGATCACATCTTAAAGATTCCACAAAAAGACTGTTGGTTCTATCGAAAAATTTTATAAATGTTTAGAATACAAAATTTACATATAAAAATCAGTGACATTTCTATACTTATATGAAAAGTTTGAAAATAAAAATCGTTTTGGGTTAACATCACTCACAAGAAGTTACTTAAGAATAGATTTACCAAAGGAAGTGAAAGACCTTTACAATAAATAATCTAAGTCATTGACAGTGAAACTGATAGACACAAGCAATGAAAATATAGTTCACGTTCATAGATGAAGTAGCAAAGATTGTAAAATTGTTAGATTTAGTGGAACCCAATAAGGCTAATAACATTTTTCATAGAAATACAACAAATGATCTTAAAATTTTTGTGTAACATATAAGACCCTGAATAAATACAGAAATCCTGTGAAAGAAGAACAAAGCTGGATTAACTTTGCATCCTATTTTCACACTATATCACAAATCAGGTAGGGATCTCATACCCTGCACAACAGTGAACATACAATCAAAAGGACTAGGCTTAAACTTTGGGCTGGAGCAATAGCCCAGTGGTAGGGTGTTTACCTTGCACGCAGCCAGCCCGGCCGATCCGGGTTCGATTCCTCCGCCCCTCTAGGAGAGCCCAGCAAGCTGCTGAGAGTATCTCACCCACAAGGCAAAGCCTGGAAAGCTACCTGTGATGTATTCAATATGCCAAAAACAGTAGCAACAAGTCTCACGTAAATATGGCAACTCGAGCTTGATCCCAGTCACTCCATATTGTCACCAGAGCATGCCAGAAATAGCCCTTGAGCCCAAAGCCCAGAGTATCCCCTGACCTCTGCTGGGTATGGTCTCACCCTCCCCCCAAACCTCTAAAGAAATGGAAAGAAGTTATTTAAAATGTGATCTTAACTTTTATATATCACAATGAGATTTTAAAAATGTAATCTCATTGTGACAAATTTTTAAAAATTAAAATATAATTGTTATATACTGTAAGTTTATTCATAATTATAAGTAAATTATATATCAATCAAATTTTAAAAGATAATTTTAGTTTTGATATTATCTTACACTATGAATGTTGTAAATGCACCAGGTATGATTTACTCTTAAAAAGTGGAAACAAGATTCCTTGCAAGCAGATATCTATTAGGCTTATGGAAGGTTACATAGAAAATTCCTGCAAATGTTTCATTCACAATTCTAGACACAGTAATGACATATCAAAAGAATTAATATAAATCTAAGAAATAAATTTAAAATTGCTAAGAATGAATGAAAAAATTGGTATTTTAAATCAAAAAAGAAAGGATGAACTCTACCATAAATGGTCTTTGACCCCTGATTGACTAAGCTCAGGCACTAGTGAAAAATGTAGCTGTGGTAGGAGAAGATTCCTGAAAATTACAACCATCTAACTACAAACTACAAGGAGAAAAAGTATGAAACATAAATTTAAATATTGTTCTGGATAAAATATTCCCTATTTTGTTTGATGTCTAATAACGTATTTGATATCTTTGTTGTTAGAACAAATGACCTTTCTTTTTTCTGATTAAAAGTATTTCCTTTCAATTCTGTACTGCAACTGATTTTTGTTCACTTAATTATTGAGTTTTATGTCTTTTCTAATATATTTTTTAGAAAGATGCTAAAATTGCTAACTTTTAACCTATATTTCCCAGAATTGCAAATATTTCTATATGGGATCAATTCTAAGAAATAAAAATCAGAGCAGAAAGAGAAATTTTGCTGCCTTACATTTGCATTGTTAAACTGCTTGTTCGTGTAAATTGATGCCACCTAGAACTTTTGAAGCCAACTTGCAGGGCTGAAGCGATAATACAGTGAGTGGGGAGCTTGCCTTGCATGGAACTTACCCTGAGTTCAAACACCAATACCCTAATTGCTTCTCTGTGCTCTGCCTCCGTACAGAGTCAGTGGTAAGTTCGGCTAGCTTTGGCTCTCCATCCCTCCAAAATGTCATATATGAAAACCCTCTTAAAGAATATTATGAATAAATAGTATTGAATATTGACAAACCCTTCGTGTTGGATTGCAGCACTTATATTACTAAGCAAGGCAGATGGAGTGTAATCTCAGGATGCCAGTATTTTATTTTGCCACTATCACTAACAGAATTGGTGACATTAAATGTACACAGGAACTAAGGAGATGTTTTAGTACTTAATAGTAATCATCAATAATTTTAATGTTTGTGTAAGGCAACAAAATATGTTGAATATGTTAACGAGTTCTTTTGGACACGAAAATAAAATATCTTAATGTTATTTTATTGAAACATAGTTGTAGAAACTTTGGAATCTTTGTTTACTTTTAGAGAGCTATCACTGTTGTTTGCCAGATATTTTATGCAATATGAGTTAAATTCAAGAAAATGTTTTTAAAACATAAGGCTCTTACACAACATCCTAAAAATATATTATTCACCAATAGAGCTAACAAATTCAGTGTAAAGGAATCAAATATGCTTAAATACTTACAGTAAAATTCATCACTCATTATATTGCTAAATAAAGAAGTCTATTAAAATAAAACTCAAATTCTAAAAAATTAAGTGTTATGTATTTTTGTTTAGCTCAAATTTGTCCTAAAATGTACATTGTAAAGATCTGAAAGAGTAGTAAGAACATTTGAATATACTCACTCTTTTTGATTAAATTTTTTTCATATTCACTGTCTCCCAGGAGAAGAAAAGGTGATTGACAAAAATATTGGTTAGAAATTTTAACAACAGGGATCTAGCTAGTGAAGCCTTTTCCAAATCTGATCTGTTAAGGGTATAGTTATTTGCAAGTTTGTGTGAACTCAAAGTCAGTTTTAGAAAGTCAGGGATGCTACTAAGTACACAATATAAGAATATTAAAAGTGACACACTGACCAGAAACAATTTTGTTCAGAGCAGAGCATTTCTGATATCATCCACACTAGGGTCTTCAGAAATCTACTGTCTCTAAAGATAACAAGGGAGAGCTACCTGAAATCTGTCAAAGTACTAATGAAATTGTCTTCTTTTTACAGATGGATCAATTTATCTTTATCGTCTCAAAAATTTTGTAGCAAGGATTATAAAGCTAATCGTTATATAAAATAAAGCCCACAGGAGAAAAAATTTTTTAAAAAGGGATCTTTGACACGGAAAAAGTGGGTAAGAGACAAACATGTTTTCATTTTAGTTAATTCCCCTGAATTTGAAAACGAGCTTTATCTACATTGTCTAACTAGATTTTAGGTGACCTTACTTTTCTTATGTTACAGGAGAAAACACTAGGGTGTAACAGAGTTCAAAGTTAAATTCTTAACACATTGCAGTACGTGGCATATCCTCTCACCACAAAGCACTAAAATTTTTAGCTGGGTTTCACTGAAAGTTGAGAAGTGGGTAAGGAAAGAATCACAGGGAGATCCCTAATGTAGGGTATAGAAAAGAAATCAAAGAAGAGTAGAAGAATGGGAGAGAAGAGAAGTATAAACCTTGTGCCATACAGGTCCTTCTATTCCAGTTGAATGGCTACAGAGATAACAGAGTCATTGATATCTCTAAGTCTTGCCTTCTTATTTTGATCCAAATTCCCCAAAGAGATGGAGCTTCCAGCCAAAGTCAAGTTGGAGACTTTGAAGGGATTTTCCAGACAGGCCCTATTGTACTACAATATGGTTCTTTTTAGTCATAAAATTGGCTGTCAGCCACAACAAGAAAGATGCCAACATTGAGAGTCCTTTAAGTATGATATTAAGAGAAGAGGTGAAAGTGGAAAAAACAGGAGAGAACTCTCCAGATACTTTTTCGCTGTAGTCACAGTTGTCATAGAAATTTTGGCTAATTTCCCCATCTTCTCCATGTCCCTTCTGATTCAATTCCCAACTTCCCCATGGTCCTATCTAAACTTTTAATTGTGTTTTTTTATTTTAATGAACTTGGTGTCATCAGAGGTGGCAGATCTAGATCATGTGAACTTATAGGCTAATTTTCCACTTGTTGTCAGTACAGCCAAGATATTGCTCAACATTACACAGTAGTTCATAAAATTATTACAATATTTAGATTCCAGAGTTGAAAACATATACATGTATATAAGAATAGTTTTTTAAAATCTTGTTTCAAATGATTTAATTTTCTTATTACATCATTGAAAGTCATATATTAATCACTAACTGACCCTTAGTGATTTATTTTCTGATCATTCTATTTGCTAGTTCTTAAAGTTTTGTTGGAATAATCAATATAAAGTAAATTTATTATGTGCCAAAGGGGGCAGGTTGGGATTGGAAGGGAAATTAAAGCTACTGATGAATGGAAGATCATGCTGCTTGTGCTGGATCAATAAATGCTTGAAGCTATTGTAACAATGAACAACGTTTTAATCAGTGTTTTTAATAAAAGTCAATAATGAAAAATAATTACAATAGATTTTATATATGAATACTTCCCCGTTTACAAAGTGCTATCACATGTACATATGTATATTGACTAAAGTCCATTATCTTAAAAATGATCATAGCTGCCCTCTGAGGTATACATATATTATGTCCTCTTCAGAGGCAAGTAATTTAAGGATATAAGAAATCAGGAGGGGGAGAATACTAAGTACAGCAGCTATTTTTCTTGTCTTGTATGCGGTGAACCTAGGTTGATCCCTGGATTCCTATATCATCTTCTGAGCACTCCCAGATTGGTCCCTGAGCACAGAGCCAGGAGTATGCTCTGAATGCTGCTGGATTGGCTCCAAAACGAGAAAAAAAATGATAGAAACACTAAAGATACATGCACGATTTATCTTGGTTTCAAATACAGGTATTAGTATTTACTAATTTGGCTTGAACTCTGATTTTCCACTTGGCATAAAGATAATTTTTGCAAATGATATTTACAAATATCTATAGTATCATCTACAAAATAGGTATGTTAGTATTAGGTAAATTTAAAATAATTCCACATAGAATCAATTAGATTATAATCTTTTCTATTAATAGTATGCATCATTTTTGTTTTCTGGTTTCGAGTTATTTCCTTTAAAAAATATATTTCCTTCTTCTTTTCTGTTTATGTCGGGTCATACCTAGTGATGCTCAGGAGGTACTCCTGGCTATACATGCAGGAATACTCCTTATGGTGCTTTGGGATCATACAGGATTCAGGGGATCGAACCTAGGTTGGCAGCATGCAAGGCAAGTACCCTACTCACTGTACTTTTGCTAGGACCAGAGAATTTTTCTATTACAACATTCTTTTATTTATATTACAACATTCTTTATTACTATTTTTTAAATTTAAAAATATTCACTTAAGAGAAATCTGAGACACAGTGCAGCACCGGTGTTGGGGGCCTGGCTTGTTCTTCAAGATTGCCATTTTGCCCAGCAGGTCGGGATTATTCCTCTGTAAAGTTAAAAAGTAGCGGAAGTCTGCTAACCACTCCAGGTTTGCTAAACCCAGCCTCAGTCTCACATAGAGGCACAGTGCAGCAGTGATGGCCATGTTTTTTTTTTTTTTTTATCTCTTCATAACTCACTGTGAGTATACAAAGATAACCCGACTAGGTAACTAGCCACACAAAACCATAGCAGAAACAACTGCAGACTGCAAAAGTTGCAATTGGAAAGCAACGCAAACCTCACCAGGCTTAGTGAGTGAAGATGAAAACCTGTAAGACCCAACAAATGTTAATGAGTTATTAATCTCTCTGATAAGGGATTTAGAGAGGAATTGTTGAGCATGTTGTAGGAGGTCAAAGAAACAATGGATTGGACTACCAATAAAACACAAAAGGGTATAGGAACAGAAATGAGAAAACTACAAACAGAAATGACAGAACTAAAACATTTGGTAGGTGAAATGGAAAACTCACTGGAAGACTTCAGCATCAGAGTGACAGTTGTTGAAGACAAAATCAGTGAACTCTCCAATGAGATGCCGAAATTCTCAGACAGCAGCAGAAGGTGGGAAAATGCCTCAGAAATAATGAACAGATAACAAGAGAACTCTGAATTAAATTCAATAGGAACAACTTAAGAATCTTGAGGGTTCCAGAAGGGCAGGAAGGCAACCTTGATGAAGAAATAATGATCAAAGTCATCACTTCTGAGAAGTTCCCAGAGCTGGAGAATGCATGACCCCAGATCCAGGAGGCTTGAAAAATATCAACTAAAAGATATACAAATAAAAATATTTCAAGTCATATCCTTATTAGAATGATGAAAACTGTAGATAGAGATAGAATACTGAAAACAGTGATATCAAAGAAGGAAATTATAAACAAAGGAGGATCCTTACAGTAGATTTATCAGATGAAACCCTCTGGGCCAAAAGGATAGTGTGGAGTATGGTGAAACTCCTCCCTGAGAGGAATGTCAGAAAGAATAGTTGACCCAGCTGGACTCTCATTCAAATTTGAAGGAAAAATACACAAGTTCACAGATAAACAACTCAGGAACATCGTATAGGGGCTGGAGGAAAACTGGGGACCTTGGTGGCGGGAAATGCATCCTGGAGAAGGGATGGGTATGAAGATGGCATAACTGGAAGTGAATCATGAGTAACTTTGTAACTGTGTATCTCATGATTCTGGAAGTCTTCAGCTGCCGGAGCCCTGGTTGGGGTGGGAAGGAAAATTCTACCCACTCGCCTTCAAGGGGCCTGGCGAGGACAGCCAGGCATGGGGGCAGGAGACTCTGCAATGTTCTCTTCTGAGAGCTGGGTTTTATAGTCTCTAAATCTTGGCAGTTGATGGGATTACATGGTGCCAGGGGGCCAGTTGGTGGATGTGACACTCGCCTACTGGATTTGGAGGATCTGGGTGGAGGATGCTCGGCCCAAATCCGAGTAGGCCTGGAGATCTCAGCCCTGGGACCCACGTGCCTTTGTTCCTCTGCTGGTACCTTCATGTGTGCGGAGAGTGGTCTCAGCATGGTGGTGGCTGGTTCTAGAGGGGCTGCCGGAGCCTTGGTCGGGACAAGGATGAAAACTCAACCCGCTCGCCTTCAAGAGGCCCGGCGAGGACAGCCAGGCATGGGGGCAGGAGACTCTGTGATGTTCTCTTCCGGGAGCTGGGTTTTGTAGTCTCTGAGTCTTGGCCGTTGATGGGATTACACGGCGCCAGGGGGCCAGTTGGTGGATGTGACCCCTACCTACTGGAATTTGAAGGATCTGGGTGGAGGATGCTCAGCCCCGATCCGAGTAGGCCTGGAGATCTCAGCTCCGGGACCCGCGTGCCTTTGTTCCTCTGCCGGTATCTTCATTTGTGTGGAGAGTGTTTTGTTGCTCTCGGCTATCACTGTGTTCCCTCACTGTGTGTCTTGAAATCTTACACCTTAGAGAGTTCATTCTGTATCTACACTTTCCTTACAACTTATTTCGTGGAGCATAATATGCTCAAGTTCCATTTATGCCAGACCAAATAGCATAGTTTTGTTCTTTTTTTACATATTAATAGTATTCTTAGTACATGTAGCACTGTGGTCCCGTTGTTCATCTATTTTGCTTGAGTGGGCACCAGTAACGTCTCCGTTGTGAGACTTCTTTTTTTTTTCTTAAATTTTTATTAGTGAAACACCATGAAGTACAGTTGTAGACTTACAAATTTTTGTGCTTGGGTTTCAGTTAATGATCGAATACCCATCCCTCAACCAGTGCCCATTCTCCACCACCACCAGTCCCAGTATCCCTCCCACCCCCTTCCCCCATCCCACCCTACCTCTGTGGCAGGGCATTCCCTTTTGTTCTCTCTCTCCTTTTGAGTGCTGTGGTTTTCAAAAGAGACATTGAGTGGCAATCTTGTTTGAACTATAGTCTACTCTCATCACGCAATTCCCATTCTGAGAGGAACCTCCCAACACCCTTTATTTGGTGCTCCCTTCTCTATCTGAGCTGCCCTTTCCCTGCGTGTGCAGCTGTCCCGTTGTGAGACTTCTTGTTATGGATTTTGGCATATTGAGTATTCCAGAGGGAGCTTGCCAGCCTCTTTCATGTGGGCGAGATACAATCGGTAACTTGAGAGGCTCTCAGAGAGGGACAGAGGAATAGAACCCGGGTTGGCAGTGTGCAAGGCAAAGGCTCTACCAAGACTCCCTCTCACTATGGCTAGGTTCCAGATGGAAAGTCCTGGACCATGGAAATTTTGGAAATGCAGCATGGTTCAACCCATATAAAACAGGATGGAGTGTTCTCAGTAAACTTAAAATTGAACTTCCATATGACCAATTATACTTTTGGGTATCTATGCCCAGGACAGAAAAACATTCAGTCAAACCGATGTATGCACACCACTACTAATTTCAGCACTCTGTAATACCTAAGATTTGGGATCTACATAGAGGTTGGACAACATGTCAGTGGATAATAAAGATGTGATTTTATATATATATATATATACATATATATACATATATATATAATGTAACTGCCAATACGAAGAAAGACAAAAATGATTGTCTGTACTTTTAATGCACTTATGCTAACATCAGATGCATCCATTCATCGAGTACCTAATGGTACAAGTGTGGAAGATCAAGTACGACATCATTGGACTGACAAAAAAAGAAGGCATCAATCACATCATGCCATTTTCGACACTGGAGAATAACTGTTCCTCGGAACATGCGACAAAGAGGTGTTGGAGGCATCGGTGTCCTTGTCGACATGAACTTGGCTTGAGCATTGATTCACTCTAATTCCTAACAACCTGAATTGGATGATTACACTTGAATAGATGTGGTTCACTGCTGGTAGTTTCTATCTTTGTCGTCTACACACCAACACCCAATTATGGTAAAGGTAAAGGCCCTCCCGTTGATCATAGATTTGCTCGAGCGGGCCCAGTAACGTCTCCATTGGAGACTTTGTTGTTACTGTGTTTGTCATATCGAATACGTCACGGGGAGCTTGCCAGGCTCTGCCGTGTGGGCGAGATACTCTCGGTAGCTTGCTGGGCTTTCCGAGAAGGGCGAAGGAATCGAACTCGGATCGGCCATGTTGGCTGCGTGCAAGGCAAATGCCCTACCGCTGTGCTATCGCTCCAACTCAATTATGATGAAGAAGAAATTGAAAAGTTCTACATGGAGATGTAGAAGTTCCATAAAAAAGACCACACCTTCCACAAGATCATTGTTGGTGATTTTAATGCCAAGATATGACCGAGAAGATCAGCCGAAAAACTCCACATCAAGACCAATGGTCTAGAATAGAATGAAGAGGGCGAGAGAATTTCTGAATTCATTATGTCGACCAAGACCATCCATGGTAACTCACAGTTCCAGAAGGCTGAATATAAACGTTGGACATGGGGGTCTCCCAGTGGACAGTTCCACAACGAAAAGACCATATCCTATTCAATTGACAATTTTGCCTGACCGATGTTGCTGTTGTTCCAAAATTCCAAACGGGATAGGACCAATGTCTCTGTCATGCAAAATTCTACTTCACAGAGCTGGGAGAAAGGGTTGCAAAGTTTAAGAAGAGAACTCCCAGAATGACCACCAACTGGGAACTTTTTGGCACTATTGCTGCAACATGGGAAGATGCCGTCGTTGACAACATTGACGAGGAATACAATCGACTAGTTCAGCACCTCCATGATTGTGCAAGGAATGCCAAGAGAGAGATAGCCACAAAAAATGCCTGTCTTCAAAAACTCTTGAGTGTGTTTGCCTACATGGTTTGGAACATGCCTCAAGCAACCACAAGCGAATGTCCAAGCTTGCAAAGCAGTGCAGAGATGCGATAAAAGAAGATCTCAAAGAGAGAAGAGCAGCAGTGCTAGTCGATCCGGCAGAAGCTGGGAAAAGCATTCGTAATGCCCGCCTGTCCTTTGCCAACTACAACTGACGGCCCTCTGACATCCTGATGGATCCCTCACATCTTCCAGAAGGGCAATGGAGAAGATTATCCATGACTTCTACTCATATCTCTTCGATAGCCACGTCCACCTGCCCACATACCAAGTTCCACAGGATGCATATGTCCTTCCCAACGTTCTCCCTTCCAAAATCTGACATGCCATTTCGTCGGTAAAGAAACGAATGGCACCCGGCCCAGACAAGGTCAGACCTGAACACCTGAAGAACCTGCCGTCAGTACTCATCAATACACTGGCTTGGCTCTTCACACGCTACCTGTCTGAATGCAAGGTTCCATCCCAGTGGAAAACCAGCATGACTGTACTACTGTACAAGAAGGGAGACATCTACAATATTGGCAACTATTGCCCGATCTTCCTATTGTGTGTCATCTACAAGCTGTTCACTCGAGTCATCCTAAATAGGATTGGCAGAACACTAGATGGACAACCATGCAAGCAAGCCGGGTTCCGCAAAAGATTCAGCACGATTGACCATACTCTTTGTGGTTTCTCGGAAGTTTAAGATGCCACTCTGTCTAATGTTAATTGATTTAAAGAAGGCCTTTGATTCTGCTGAGATGGAAGCAGTCCTAGCCAATCAGGGCATTCAAATTCAATACATCAGGATCCTCCGTGAACTGTATTACGAATTCACTACCAGGATCTCACCATTCTACAAAGAAGTGATCATCAATGTCAAGAGAGGGGTTCAGCAGGGTGATACCATTTCACCGAAACTCTTCAGTGCCACCCTTCAGAACATCATGCAACGACTGGAATGGGAAGGAATGGGAGTGAAGATAGACGGTCGGCAACTACACCACCTTTGCTTTGCTGATGGCCATTCTAATAACACCAAATATTAGCCACGCCGCACAAATGGTGGCCAACTTTCACTGTGAGTGTGAAATGGTCAGAATCCAGTGAATCTCATGAAGACAATGTTTATGAGAAACAGCCTCATTCCTAACGTTCCATTTGCTCTCAATGGATGACCATCTCTGAATGCATCAGTTATGTGTACCTAGGTCAAGAAGTCAACATGATGAATGACCTGGAACCTGAGTTGTGCAGGAGGAAGAGAGCAGCTTGGAATGTCTTCACGAGAGTTGAAGAAATAGCTAAGAGGATGAAGAACCTCTGGCTCTGGGCACATCTCTTTGACCCCACTGTTCTTCCTGCATTAACATACGCCTCAGAGACCTGGGTCTCTGAAAGCAAAATGAGAATGCTATTTGGGTCTCCCAAAGAGGAATCGAATGAGCTATGCTTGGAGTATCACGCTTCACTCAAATGAGAGAAAGCATCTGGAGCTCTGACCTCTGTCGACCGTCAAGAATCAGGGACGCTGTCTCATTTGTCAAAATGTCAAAAAAGAGATGGGCTGGACACGTAATAAAATTTGGAGATGACCACTGGAATAGAGCCTTTACCGACTGCATTCCACAGGACATCAAAAGATTGCATGGGTGCCCACCTATGAGATGGTCAGGCTTCTTTGTCAAGACCCTGAACTATCAGTTTGAGGCTCTTCATATTCCTAGAATGAGCAGATGCCATTGGGCTGCACTAGCATGCGGCAAGGTCAAATGGAGATGTTTCTGGTGCCTGCTCAAGCAAATGCATGAGTAATGGGATGTCAAGTGATTAAGTTAATTTCGAGTCATTAGAGGTGACCCTAGATCATGTAATGTTATTACTCTAATTTTCCACCTGAAGTCAGTGGACTCAATATTTCTGACCACGAATGGATTTCTTATATGGACATTTCTGTGTTTACAAAGTGTTATCATTTATACTTTGTATGCATATTACCTTATCTCATTAGCCTTAAAAATTGTCACATGATCTCATACATTGTGTCCTTTGTATAGGTAAGTAAATGAAAGCAATGAGGATATAGGAACACTAGTGACTAATATATTTGTTATCTTGATTTCAACCATGAGTAGTACTATTGGTCAATCTAAGTTGAATTCTGACTGTCCAGATGCTATTTGATGTTAAGGTAATTTCACTGTCACTGTCACTATTCTACCGTTGCTCATAGATTTTCTCAAGCGGGCCCAATAACGTCTTCATTGTGAGACTTTGTTGTTACTGTGTTTGGCACATAGAATACGTCACGGGGAACTTGCCAGGCTTTGCAGTGCAGGCAAAATACTCTCGGTAGCTTTCCGGGCTCTCCAAGAGGGGTGGAGGAATAAAACTCAGGTTGGCCATGTTGGCTACGTGCAAGGCAAACGCCCTACCTGCTGTGCTATCGCTCCAGCCATTACCCATAAAAATAGGACTGATAGTAATAGGTAAATTTAATACAGCTCTTCGTTGAATCAATTAGATATTGCTACTTTGTATTAATAGTATCATTAGTGTTTTCTGATTAAGAATTATTTCCAATATGATATACTCTATCACTGTTTTTTTCCATTTCTTAAAATTAATTTTACTGAATCACCGTGAGATAGTTACAGGCTGTCATGTTTGGGTTACAATCACACAATGATCAAACACCCATCCTTCCACCAGTGCACATTCCCCACCACCAATATCCCTGGTATAAGCCCCCTTTCCCACCATCCCTCTGTCTACATTGCAGATATGATTCCCTATAATCTCTCTCTACTTTTGGGCATTATGGTTTGCAATACAGACCCTGAGAGGTTATCATGTTTGGTCCTGTATCTACTTTCTGCACACATCTTCCATCCCGACCTATTCCTCCAGCCATCTTTTTCTTAGTGATCCCTTTTCTATTCCAGCTGCCTTCTCCCCTTTGCTCATGAGGCAGGCTTTCAGCTATGGAGCAATCTATCTGTGCCATGTATCTACTGTCCTTAGGAGTCAGCTTCATGTTATGTTTATACTCCACAAATGAGTGCAGTCCTTCTATGTCTGTCCCTCTCTTTCTGACTCATTTCACTTAGCAGGATACTCTCCATGTCTATCCACTTATAAGCAAAGTTCATGATTTCATCTCCCCTGATAACTGCATAGTATTCCATTGTGTAGATGTACCAAAGCTTCTTTAACCAGTCATCTGTTCTAGGGCAGTTGGGTTGTTTCCAGATTTTGGCTATTGTGAACAGTGCTGCAGTGAACATATAGGTACAGCCTATCACTGTTTTTAATTAAAATTGTCTTCTTAGTATCAGTTCCACCTTTTATTTTTTTGTTTCTTGATTTAAAAAAATAATGAACCTCAATTACCCTGCCCCATACTAAGAATATACAGATACTTTAATTGAGGCCCCATTCTGGTATGATCAACTTCTCCAATGTTGAAACAATGAGTTAATTAATAATGACTTAAAACATGCTAGTAGTTAAAACATGCTTCAAGAATTCTTTGGCGAGAACTTCAAGAATTTGGGGGCCGGAGCGACAGTACAGTGGGTAGGGCCGTTTGCCTTGCATGAGGCTGACTCAGGTTCAATCCTCAGCATCCCATATCGTCCCCCAGGCACTACCAGGAGTAATTCCTCAGTGTAGAGCCAGGAGTAACCTCTGACCCTTGAGCAATCGGTGGGTGTGACCCAAGAAGCCAAAAAAAAAAAACTGCAAGAATTTATTTAACCTATAAATTTTTGTTTGTTATTGGTCCATTTTGTCCACGTTCAACTGTGCTATTGGCTTACTACTGATTCTATGTTCAGGGATCACTCCTGGTAGTGCTAGGGGGATAAAATAGGGTATTAGGGATTAAACCCAGTTTGGTAGCACAAAAAGCAAGAAACTTACTATTGTAATATCTCTTTGCTCCCTACACTACAGATATGTATGATTGTTTTAGAAATAAAACACATAAGTATAAAATTGGGTATTTTAAAAAATCAATAATTATTTTTTAAAAAATATATCACTTTGAGGTACAGTTACAGACTTACAGTGCTTACGTTTCAATCATACAATGCTCAAGTACCCATCCCTCCACCAGTGCACATTTTCCACCACCATTGTTCCCAGTATTCCCCGCACCCCATCCCAACCTTCCCCCTGCTTCTGTGGCAGAGAATATCCCCATACTCTCTCTCTACTTTTGGGCATTATGGTTTGCAATACAGATACTGAGAGGCTATCATGGTTGGTCCTTTATCTACTTTCAGCCCATAACTCCCATCCCGATTGATCTCTCCAACCATCATTTTCTAAGTTATCCCTTCTCTATTCCAGCTGCCTTCTTCCGCAGCTTATAAAGTAGCCTTCTAACTATGGAGCAATCTTCCTGGCCCTTGTGTCTTCTGCTCTTGGGTGTCAGTCTCATGTTATGTTATCTTATATTACACAAATGAGTTCAGTGCTTCTATGTCTGTCTCTTTCTGACTCATTTCACTTAGCATGATACTCTCCATGCCTATCCACTCATAAGCAGATTTCATGACTTCATCTCTCATAACAGCTGCATAGTATTCCATTGTGTAGATGTACCAAAGTTTCTTTAACCAGTCATCTATTCTCCAGTACTTGAGTTGTTTCCAGATTCTAGCTATTATGAACAGTTCTACAATGAACATATAGGTGCAGATGTCATTTCTACTGTACTTTTTGCACCCTCGGGGTATATTCCCAGAAGTGGTATTGCAGGGTCGTATGGAAGCTCAATTTCTAGTTTTTGAAGGAATGTACATAGTGTTTTCCAGAAAATCTTGACCAATTGGTGTTCCCACCAACAGTAAAAGAGTGTTCCCTTTTCCCCACATCCGTGCCAGCACTGATTGCTTTTGTTCTTTTGAATGTTTGCCAGTCTCTGTCGTGTGAGAAGATATCTCACTGTTGTTTAGCAATGTAGAACATTTTTTCATGTGCCTTTTGGCCATTTTTACTTCTTTTTTCTGAGAAAGCTTCTGTTCATTTCTTCTCCCATTTTTTGATGGGGTTGGAGGTTTTTTCTTGTACAGTTCTACTAGTGTTTTGTATATCCTGGATATTAACCTCTTATCAGGTGGGTATTGGGAAAATATTCCTTCCCATTTCATGGGCTCTCTCTGTATTTTGGCACTGTTTCTTTTGAGGTGCAGAAGCTTCTTAGTTTAATATAGTTCCATTTGTTTATGTTTGTTTCCACTAGCTTGGTGAGTGGTGTTTCATCCTTAAAGATGCTTTTAGCTTCAGTGTAATGGAGGGTTCTGCCTATATTTTCCTGCATGTACCCTATGGATTCATGTTTGATATTGAGTTCTTTATTCCACTTTGATCTGATTTTTGTACCTGGAATTAGACAGAGGTCTTATGCATTTTTTTTTTTTGCAGGTAGCTGTCCAGTTTTCCCAGCACCATTTGTTGAAGAGGCTTTCCTTGTTCCACTTTGCATTTCTTGCTCCTTTATCAAAGATTAAATGATCATATATTTGAGAGTCTGTGACAGAATATTCAACTCTGTTCCATTGGTCTGTGGGTCTGTTTCTAGTCCATTACCATGCTGTTTTAATTAATACTAATTTAGCTATTCTTATACTACCAAATTATCAGCCACAAAATCTTAACCGTCTTCCTTATAATGGAAAAATAGCTGCCCAATTTCCTTAATGAGGTTAATGTGCTGCTTTCTTCACTGCTTCCTTTGTTCCTCAGACTATAGGTAAGAGGGTTTAAAGTGGGAATGAGGTTAACATAGAACACTGGCAGTACTTTATCTTGTTTTTTGAAGTGATTAAGAATAAGTTGCATGTGCACAAAGAGAGATGTATCATATGCCACACTGCTAGGTGGGAGGTACAAATATTGAAGTCCTTAGCACTACCTTTGCTTGAAGATGTTTTCAGGATTGATGTTACAATAAAACCATAGGACAACAGGATAATGAGCAAAGAGCCAACCTCAACAATCAGAGCTACCAAAAAAATAATTGTTTGGGGTAATAGGGGATATGAAAGAAGGTAAAAGAGATCCTCTGTGTGCATTTAAGAGGAGATTGACTATCATCTTTTCAACATCTTCTACACATTTTTCACAGTTTGCTTTCTTCCATTTAATCTCTGTCTTTACACATTATTTTCTCCTTCACTTTTCCTCTCCTACTCTTCTGCGTCTTTAAATCTAGCAGTTAAAGTCATAGGACAGGAGAGTTATTTTTATTTCCATTTCATTGATCATAACATCTGTAAGTGAATCTTCTAGATCCCTGACTGAGAAGACTGAGCAGTCCCCGACCACACCCAACATCTTCTGGCAGAGAAATGGCTCAGCACCAGAACTAATCTCATAAAGAACATGATGCTGTTGAATCATCTTATGTAAGCTGGTATGGGCTGAGAACTCTGGAACCTTCTTGGAATGAGGGTGGGAATAGTTTCCTTTCAGGCTGAAGGTCCATGCCTACATCCTCTGGAATAGATGTGGCCCAGTTCCACAACTGAACCTCATCAAGCCACCAAGCCATGGAATTGTTTCATCTCCACAGCTCCTGGATTGTGTGACCACATATGTGGCCATGTGACAGCCTCCAATTTTTGTAGCACTGACAGTCCAGTAGGAGTACAGCAAATTTGATGGGAAAGTTGCTCAATAAACCAAAAAATTATACAGAAGGCTCAACTATCACCAACCAGTTCAGTAAATATTTGATGATGTTAGTAACACCATTGTGAAAATAATTATCACAAATTGACTTTTGTTGATATATCGTTTGATAATTACATTTCCCTTTTTGTTTTAACAAGCACCATGAAGTAATTTTTTTATTTTACACCTTCTAGTGGCAGACTTGATATACTGGCGACATTGGTAGAGTGAAAATCACACCAGTGATGGGGTTGTTCTTGGAACATTAAATGCCAAAAACAACTGTTTTATAGACAGTTTTGTAAATCATGGTGATGATAAAAAAAACTAAATTAAAATCTTTGTAAATGTTTCTAAACATGATCCACCTATATAGTCTCACTCAAAAGCAAAACAAATGGTCCAAATAAGAATGAAGAGCTGTGAGTTCTCTACTGAGGAAATAATCTTCATTGTTGGAGGTTCATAGAAATTGTTTCCAAAGAAAGATATTTTATGATTGTTTCATACTTTGGTGACATTATTCATCTATTTATTGGTTTTGAGGCCACATCCAGTGGTGATCATCATTTATTGGATCTGTGCTTAGTATCCACTTCTTGTGCTGCTTGGGAGATCATAACAGTCCTAGGAACTGATCCAGGGGTTAGCCACATGCTAGAAAAATGTCTTAATTGGTGTACTATCTATATGGTCCTGACATAATTTATTTTATGGTTAACTGCATTTGAAATGGTAGTTATGTACCAGACCCATAATTCTACAAGGGTGAAAAAGGAGGATTTCTTGATATAATAATGTCTCAAAAGATTAGTACTATGAAAATAGATCAAGTAGGGACCAATTAGCTTAGCTTACTTCTTCTGCCTCTGTACCCAGGAGAGGTGATTTACACTGTTAATTGGTCTCTCTTTGTTCAAATTTGTCCTCTTATTTTCTCTCTTCAGTATGACAGAGCATGTTCATGAATATTTAAGTTTCCTTTCTTCTACTTTTGGACCATTTCTGGAGTTTCAGCGAGTCAAACTTTGCCAATGAAAGATTGTGTGCTTATCTTAGAATACTGATGAGGATATAGTCCAAAGCAGAAAGTCAAATATCTGTTGGCCATTTTGGAACTCTGGGTACACTTTAAAGTTAAAGAAGTTGGATCTGTGAGAGCAGAAATTTTTCTGCATTCTTAGGTGAGTTACTAGAGGCCCTTCTCTATGGAGTGTCATGAACCTAGGATACAGGAAGAATTTTAAATGTTTACACAGTTTGGTATCATTGCACTTAAAATTCAAGTTTTATAAGGTTCTCTTCCATGATATTTCAACTGAGTAAAATCTGTTGAAAGACAATTTAATAGCATAAAGTGGGTCTGTATTACTCTAATTTGATTTATGTTTAAAACAAAGGAAATTAAATTCAAAGAAGAGTGTGGATTATTTTTGAAGCCATACACTATCTCATGACTTCTATTCAAAAGTCTAATTTAAGCCTCATAAGATCCTATGGGAAAAGAATTCTAAAACAAGTTGATCCATGCATCGTGGTTAATATGCAAGAATTTAGATTAAGAAAGAGACTACTGGTCAAGAGAAAATAAAACAGTTTTCTGAGAGAAATCTCATCTGTACAGTTGTGTTCAACTAAGCTCTTTAAATTGTTTTTTCATCTAAAACTTATCCAAATTTAATTCATTAAATAGTAGTAATGGATACTGATAAAATAGCTTAAAGAGACCACTTTTTTAATGTTCTCTTCCCATTTCCTTCTTCTTTATCCTCCATTCCTCACTTTTAAGTATTTGCTATGCAGGGTCCAAATGAGGTAAGTATGGAGAGATAAATGGATGATGTAACAACAAGTCAAGAATGATGTGAGGGAAAAAAGTGAAGGAACAGAATCAAGAGCAATTTTATTTAAAAATCAAAGAAAGATTCTTAAGAATGTAAGCAAAAAGTCAACTGAAAATAAGCTTTAATGAGAAACGATAAAATTTGCAGTGATAGAGAAAAATGGATATGGTTTCATTACATTGTGTGAGATTAACAACAAGATTTATACTAATAAGACCTGAACTTACATAGCACACCCTGCTTCACACAGTGAGGTTGTGGGTACCAGGAGAAAATCGACTGGGGATTCTGATGTATTGACTGAAAGTAGAGTCGAAGGATTCTTGGACTGATGATTAATCAAACAGTATTTGTAAAACAAACCATCTAACTCTTCATCAAATTGTGTGACTAGACATTTGTTCATTCAAACTGGCCTTCTTGCAAGTCTCAAGTACAGAGCTTAATTCTCTTCATCAAATTGTGTGACTAGACATTTGTTCATTCAAACTGGCCTTCTTGCAAGTCTCAAGTACAGAGCTTAATTCAGACACTTGCATTGCAAGAAAGGGAAATCACCCCCTTAGTCTACACTGCATCCTTTAAGTAATAATATGCACAATTTCATTGTCTGGTTATGAGTTATGTCTCTGAAATGATCTCTGTCATTCCAGAGGTCTCTTGTGAGAAATTTCTGCTAAGAATTTTTAGGATCTTTCCTGGGATTATCTTCTTGTATTCAGAAAGTCATAAAATTTTATTTCTGTTTTTTTAATTGAGCACATCATATTTTGCCTTGGCTTATACTTTGTGAGTCCATTACTCATTTTTATCCCAGGATCAAGGTATTTATATGAATGATCCAAAACACTAATGATATTACTTTGTACTAAATAGTTGCTTTGAAAGTAAGATTGATGTAGCCATTAATGCATTTTGGTGAGTAGTTCAGTACAGAATTTTATATTTAATATGTGTCTCTACATGCTGAAAGTAGACTATAGACCAAACACGATTGCCACTCAATGCCTCTTTTGCAAACCACAACACCCCAAAGGAGAGAGAGAACAAAAGAGAATGCCATGCCACAGAGGCAGGGTGGGATCGGGGGGTTAGGGGGTGGGAGGGAAATGGGCACTGGTGGAGGGATGGGTATTTGATCATTGTATAATTGAAACCCAAGCACCAAAATTTGTAAGTCTACAACTGTACCTCATGGTGTCACTAATAAAAATTTTTAAAAAATTTAAAAAAAGAATAAAGCAAACAAAGTTCTAACTTAAAAAAAAAAGATGTGGCTCTAGAGTTATAGAATCTGAATTCTAAATCCCAGTTCTACTTTAGGTTGTGCGACCTTGAGCTATTGATTGCACTGATTCACCATCTCCTGTTATGTAAATTGAGAATAATAAGAACAGACATCTCGAAAACCATGATATATGGTATCATATATCATGAAAAACTAAAATGACTATTCAGGGTCTTTGGTTTCTGACAAAGTTAGAAAGTTTCCCCCCAAATTTGAAGCCATCAGAAAAACTTTCACTGTATTCATAACTATTTTAAGGTAATTAAGATACATAGTATCTTTAGTATATTAATTTTGAAATGAGATATGTTTGTCTGATGGGTGGAAAAATTACTGATTTCATTTTATTGTAGTCCTTAATCACTTTAATTTCTAAATCAGGTACTCAATGTGGTCTCACACTGGCAACATCAGAGTTGGATTTTTCATGCTAATGAGACATGATAAACAGAACACAAAGGTCAAACAAGTAAAGGGAAAATGATGCTATAATGAGACAGAGTAAACACAGAAGAATGTGACTGTTGCCAATAGAAAATGTAATAATTATTTAAGGATTATAATATCACTAGTTTTCCTGGAGGTGAGCATGGAAAACCACAGAGCAAGGAGGTTGCTATAATCTATTGAATACTACTACCCTCCTGCTTTTTGGTCTATCACTATCCTGACCTTGACGTTGCTGGTAAAATATTAGGAGAGGTCAGAAATCAAAAAGAGTCTACAAAAGTTCCTCCAAGACATGAGTTTTAAATCCTGAACTCCACCAAGGTTTCCTTATTTCACTGTCAATTCTCACATTAAAAAAAATTTCCGGTCAAGTATTTTGCTTCAGAAATATTAGAGAGAGATAGAGAAAGAAAGAAAAAAAGCACATTAGAGAAAGAATATGGACTTCTCCAAAGAGATGAGACAGTGCTTTTCAGTAAAGGAGTTATACATCCCACGCAGCCAGCTGGGCTGAGCCAGGTTTGATTCCTCCGCCCCTCTCAGAGAGCCCGGCAAGCTACCAAGAGTATCTCTCCTGCATGGCAAAGCTGGAAAGCTACCCATGATGTATTCAATATGCCAAACACAGTAACAACAAGTCTCAAAATGGAGACGTTACTGGGCCCACTCAAGCAAATTGATAAACAACGGGAGGACAGTGCTACAGCACTACAGTGCTACATCCCAAGATGTCCATGTGAGTGACCGCCGAAGTGTTCACAATGCAGTTATTTCAGGCATTAGATTTTCCAACACAAATCATACTACCAGTGAGACCTTCCCTCCTCCTATGCTCCCGGTTTTCCCACCACCTTAGCCTTCCCCCTTGCAGGCACAAACAAATTTACTTCAGAATGTTTTGATACAACATAAAGGCAAATGGAATTAGCAAAAGATAGATCAATAAAATTCAGTTAGAGATAGATAATTGCTCTATCTCTCAATGGTGTTACTAAAGTCATTGTCTGAGGGCTTACTGGGCTACTTTGTGCTGGTTGAACATTCTGTGTTATTGTTCAGGCTCGTTGAACTTGACGGTCTTTGATGCAACATTCCCATCAGATTTGCTGTGATCCTACTGGGCTAACAGCATTAAAAGTTGGAGGTGCTGCATATGTGGCTGCATGATCCAGGAGCTGTAGTGGTAGCTTGGGAATTTGATGAGATTGTGTAGCTGGGCATTTCTATGTCAGGGGATAGTGGGTGCCGCTGCAGGTCGATGCGCTTTTAGGCACAAAGGGGAATCTATTCACCCCATTCTGGGAAGGCCCAGAGTTGTCAGCCCAGACCAGCCTACCTGGCAAGATTCAGTGGCATCATGTTGTCTTTGCAATTAATTGTAGAGTGGGCCATTTCTCTCTTAATTATTATTTTTAATACTCTTTACAGTACCATTTGGTTGAAGATGATCCTATGAGTAAATTATAGTTTTAAACTACTGACTCTATCTGGATCACTGGTATTACTTTGATCCCTTCATGTTTTCATAACACTGATCTGTGTCTTTTCATTGTATTGAAAACCCAAAGTATTTCTTGCAAGACGTATAGTGTAATGAACAAATCATATTTGTGCTTATAGAAAATCCTTAATTTTTTTCTGCATATCTAAGGTCAAGCTTTTCTGGATAGTATATTCTCTCCTATTCTTTCAACACTAAATATGTCATTTTAATCTTTCCTTTTTCATTAGGTAGGTAAGAAATGTTCTCAACTGAGAAAATTGCTGAAAGTTTAATGAGACTTTCTATGTAAGATGAAATAGCTTTATTTCTGCATTCTTTCAGTATTTTATCCTTTTTCATCTTTGCTTTATTTGTGTGTATTAGAGGAGGGTATGCAGACATTGGAGACAATGGAGACATTGCTGGGCCTGCTCAAGCAAATCGATGAACAACGGGGGGACAGTGACAGTGACATATTTTTTTTAAATATTTAAAAAAATTTTCATAGTTGTTCAAAATTTATTGCATTTAATATTCCAATACCAATCCATCACCATTATACTTTCGCACCACCTTTCTTAAATAATGTAGGAATATTGCTATTTGTTCAGTCATTGATAAGCTGATTGAATTGGGCATGAACTCCACATTACTTTTTTTTATTTTATGACCATGAGATAGAGTTACAAAGCTTTCATGTTTGAGATTCAGCCATATAATGATGGAACACCCATCCCTCCACCACCAATATCTGCCCCCCCCATCCCAGTCCTCACCCTGCCTCTATGGTAGACAATTTCCCCAATACTTTCTTGCTAATTTTTGGCATTATGTTTTGCTAGAATTTTTCCACCACCATTAAAGCCTACCTGCCAGGGGCTAAAGCTAGATAATTGTTTTTCCATTGATCATTTTGAATATCATGAGAGCTTGCGCAGTTGTGGTTGTAAATGTAAATTTCTAGGTTGTAAATTGTTGGGTTCCAGAGATATCTCTGTAAGGCACTAATCCATTTTGGGATTCAACCTGAAGTCTCTGGGCCAGGGCTGTGGTGTGCTAAGATGGCACTCAAGGCAAATTGTGGGCATGGCAGTCAGTCTGCTGGGCGGTCAGGGACCTGGAGAGGGACATCCTGGGTCCTTTGCTACCATGTGGCCTCGAGATTTAGTCCTGAAACCCATACACCAGGGGTCCTTGCTTGTGGAAGCTCTTGGTCACCGGGATTCCATCTGGAGTAGGTGGAGAGACTGCACCCGCTCCATCTGGGGTGCTGCAGTGAAATTGGCTCAGTATGGGGCCCAGAGAGATCTGCCATGCTGTGGTGTCTTCAGGGACTTGCTGCTATGTCTCTAGGTCAGGGCCACTGCTATGCTAAGATGGTGCCTGAAGGGAAATAGTCCTGGAACCCGCATACCTGGGCCTTGTTTGTGGAAGCTCTTGGTCACCGGGATTCCATCTGGAGTAGGTGGAGAGACTGCACCTGCTCCATCTGGGGTGCTGCAGTGAAATTGGCTCAGTATGGGGCCCAGAGAGATCTGCCATGCTGTGGTGTCTTCAGGGACTTGCTGCTATGTCTCTAGGTCAGGGCCACTGCTATGCTAAGATGGTGCCTGAAGGGAAATAGTCCTGGAACCCGCATACCTGGGCCTTGTTTGTGGAAGCTCTTGGTCACTGGGATTCCATCTGAAGCAAGCAGGGAGACTGCACCTGCTCCATTTTGGGTGCCCCGGTGAAACTGGCTCAGTATGGGGCCCAGAGAGATCTCTGGCACTGCTCATCACCATTATTTCGAATTTTACTACCATCAGACAGATCCTAAATTATTTATTTTGTATTCCTTGTTATGAATAATCTGCTAAAACTGATTAAAAAAAGTTTCCTTAGAGGACAGTGTGTGATTGTTGTATCTCACCCTGGAGGCATTAAGCTCTTGTACAAGAGGTTACTAATATGTTGTTACAGGTTAAGCATTGTGTGCTAAATATTTATATATGTATATGTGTGTGTTTATGTGTGTGTGTGTATTTGATCGAGATTAGTTGCCTTTCACTTTGTCTGTAGCACTGTAGCACTATCCTCCCATTGTTCATCGATTTGCTCGAGGGGACCTAGTAATGTCTCCATTGTGAGACTTGTTGTTACTATTTTTGGCATCTTGAATGTGTCATGGGTAGTAGCTTGCTAGGTTTTGCCGTGCAGGCGAGATACTCTCGGTAGCTTGCTGGGCTCTCCGAGAGGGACAGAGGAATTGAACTCAGGTTGGCCGGGTCAGTGGCACGCAAGGCAAACACCCTACCTGCTATGCTATCACTCCAGTTCAGAAATTTACTGCCAGTACATGAAAAAATTATTGCAACATAAATAAAATGCTCATTTTATGAGTTTTAAAAATACACAAAAACTATTTTAAAATTTAAACTTTTCCTTAAAAGTTCATAATATATTTCTATTTTCACAAGTCTGCAGAGTAAACACATTGAAAACAATAGCCTAACCATTCCACTTAAATCTTTTTATGCAGACTTAATTTTTATTTCCGTTTTAATCATAATAGATCCAAGTTCTGTTTGTCTTTCACTTAGCCTCTGTCAAACACAGGAATGTTTCCAAGTCCCCAGTTTCATTATTTTTCACAGTTGCTTGTTCCAAAACCAAATAAATCATCTTTTCATGCTTAAACCAATTATCATTTTATTAAAAATTTAGATTGCTCTATTTTTCCTCTACTAGAAATATTACTTTAACTAGTATCTTCATGCATTTAATTTTCTTCTCTTCTCAAATTATTTCCTTAGAATTATCTGTTCTGCGATTACTAGGTCAAAGATGACAAACAATTTATGGCTTTGGTGCCATTATTAACATGTGAAAAGTTTTAGGAAAAGCCCTCCATGATTATAAATTCAATGAAACCTGGGCTGTAATGTGTTTGTTTAGATTATGGCCTTACCAACTCTTACAATAAAATGTCATGTGAATTAAAGTCAATTTAAAATAAACTGTGATAAAAATTCAGAAAAGTATTCTGGAAAAATGTAGTTTAAAATCTCACTCTCTCCCTACCACCATATATATAATACATATATATATATATATATATATATATATAATTGTTCATCAAATGTAGTTTGCTACTCTTGGGTCATCAGTGGCATTGAATATGAGATGCACGCTCCAGGAATTCTAAAATTTTTAATAGGGTGATACAACTGGAGTTAAATTTTTAAATTTTTAAGTGGATGGTGACTTTGGGGTATAGAGGCATCTCTGCAGCTTGTCGCTCTTTTTTGAGATTTATTTGTGAGTTTCTGCATCATCAACCTGTTAATGATCTTATATGGTGCCAGAGTCACTTCATGGGTGTGACTGCCAGGCTCTAGAAGTACAGAGAAATGAGGGGAGGTTGTCCATTCATGACTTTTGTGTCAACTTTTATTCTTCAGTCTTCTCAATTTTACTGCATATTGTCACTATTGAGTTTTTAAATTTTATTGTGTGCTTCATGTCTACAATTTCTTTTTTATTGCCAAACCTGATGGTGTTCAGGATTTACTCCTGACTCTGTGTTCAGGGATCACTTCTGGTGGGCTCAGGGGACCCTATGGAATGCCAGAAATTGAACCCAGTTTGGCTGCATCCAAAGTAATTTTGTTATCTCTATCAAAGGAGTCAAACCAATGAAGACACCTCTTCACACTGAGTTAATATAAATTCCATAAAGGTAAAGGTAAAGGTAAAGGCCCTCCCGTTGATCGTCGATTTGCTCGAGCGGGCCCAGTAACGTCTCCATTGGAGACTTTGTTGTTACTGTGTTTGGCATATCGAGTACTCTCGGTAGCTTGCCAGGCTCTCCGAGAGGGGCAGAGGAATCGAACTCGGGTCGGCCATGTTGGCCGCTTGTAAGGCGAACGCCCTACCGCTATGCTATCGCTCCAACCCGTAAATTCCATGTCTGAGTTAAATAAATAAATTCCATGTCTGAGTTAAATAAATTTGCTTCACCACATGGGGAGGTGACAGGTTTTTATCAATTTGTTATGTTTTCATTCATTATGTGTTTGTAAAATATGGAATAGAAAACATGAAATTAAGACTTTTCATTGCAATAACATATTGATGCCCATATGCATTCTTTTGTCTCTAAATAGAAGATGACACTATTTATCTCTAGATATTTCAGTTAACAGTGAAGATAATGCATGGAAGGCATAGATGAACTGAACATTGATTTTTCTATGCTGATTTTTCAAGGTGGTATATTTGTCCATTGTTAGACCAGAAAAGATATTTTTTAAAATTTTTCCTATAATAAATATATTTTATTCTCTCTTTTTTTTTTCTCAGTAGATGGAACCAAGCAGGTCATTGAAAGGATCTGAAAACCACACCTTTGTGGTCAACTTTGTTCTCCTGGGACTCACAGATGACAAAGAGCTGCAACTTATCCTTTTCCCGTTATTCTTGGGCATCTACCTTGTGACCTTAATCTGGAACCTGGGTCTTATCATTCTGATAAGAATTGACTCCCACTTACATACACCGATGTATTTTTTTCTCAGTTTCCTATCATTTATAGATATCTGCTATACTACTTCCATTAGCCCCAGGATGCTTTCAGATTTCTTCAAAGATGAAAAAGTGATTCCCTTCATTTCCTGTGCCACTCAGTTTTTTGTTTTGTGCTGGATGGGTCTCTCTGAGTGCTGCCTTTTAGCCACCATGGCCTATGATAGATATGTCGCAATTGGTAACCCTCTGCAGTACTCCGTTATCATGGCGCCTGGGCTTTGTCAGAAGTTGGTTGCTGCGGCCCTCGGAACTGGATTTTTTAGTAGTTTGGTTCAAACAGCTCCTTCTTTTGCTCTCTACTACTGTGGGCCAAATATCATTCAGCATTTCTTCTGTGACATAGCCCAGATTGTTACCTTGTCTTGCTCGAGTCCCTTTATCACTCAAATCATTATTTTTCTAGTAGCTACATTGGTTGGGTTTGGGTCTTTGCTTCTTACCCTTTTATCCTATGGTTTCATAGCAGCTGCCATCCTGAAGTTATCCTCAGTAAAAGGTAGTATCAAGGCTTTCAATACCTGTGCCTCCCACCTGGCAGTTGTGACTCTCTTCTATGGTACATCTCTCTCTGTGTACATGCGCCCTAGTTCTAACCATCCCAAGAAACAGGACAAAGTGTTGTCAGTATTCTATGTTATTGTTATCCCCATGTTAAACCCTCTTATATACAGTCTCAGGAACAAGGAAATCAAAGACGCCCTCAGGAGGGTGATGAAAAGGACAAGACATTTACCTCAGTAGAAATATTTGATTAAGTTTTATTTTTCCTGTATGAAGCACAGGTAACTGTGTAAATGACCTTTCTAGCTTCTAAGAATAGATGGGCGAGAATGAAAAATCACGTTTTCTTGATTTTTGGTGTGATTATATTAACCATCACTATTGGGCAAGGTATCTTAGGCAGCAGAACAACAATAAAGTCAATTCAAAGGTGTGCTTCCCTGATTTAACTCCTGTAGATAAATCTCGTTTTGAGAGCAGTGATACTTTTACAAATTATATATAAAGAAATGATGAGGACCTAAGAAGAAATAAAAGATTTTCCTTTCTTTATAGTTTTTTAAATTAAATTGAATATAGCCAGAGTGATAGTATAGTAGGTACTAGATAGCCTTGCACACTGATGACCCTGGTTCCATTCCCAGCATTCCATATGATACCCTGAGCATCACCAGGAGTAATTCCTGAGTGCAGAACCAGTAGTAACTTCCACCAGATAAGGGCCCCAAATAAAAAAATGGTAAGCACTTATTTATATATAAAAATAGTGAATAAAAATCACTCCTATGAAAGCATAAAACAATAAAAAAGAGCTCTATGAATTTAATCTGAAACTGTAGTTGTGTGTGCAAGAGAAAGAGGTAGAAAAGGAGAGGAGAGGAAGAAAAAAAGGTTAAAAAGGTAGATAAAAGAAATGGCTGAGAGGAAAGGGGAGGGAAGGAGAAGAGAGGAATAGAGAGGAAAGGAGAGGAGAGAAGAGGAGAGGAGAGGAGAGGAGAGGAGAGGAGAGGAGAAAAGGAGAACAGAGTAGAGAAAAGGGGAGGGGAGGAGAGGGAAGAGGAGGGGAGGAGAGAGAAAGAGGGAAGAGGAGAACAGGAAAAGGAGAAGGGGGCAAGAGGGTTTAATCCCAAGGAACCTTGTATTTCTCACCTTATACCTTGAGTCTCTTTGTTAATTGTGAAATTGTAATAAGAGACCTGAATGGAAGAAAAGAGAACTAAAAGGATTGGAGACATTATGAAACACTGGGAAGAAATTTAAGTCATTAATTTCTTGCCATAGGTCCTGGAGTAAGCTTCTTGTTTCTTCTTATCAACTATGTAGAATCCCAGATAAGGTGACTTTGTGTGTTTACGGAAACAGGACCCTTCTCTCAGAGATTTGAAGATTTCAGTAATGCCAGGATCTTCAGTTAGATCAGAAAGAAAGAGTCAGAGAATTAGAGTCCAAAAAATAAAAAATCAATTTAAAGCAAAAATTTTAAAAAATTCAGACAAAGGTTCATAAATTAGTCCCTCGCATACATTGGAATTTATGTACTACTACACACTTCATGTAGATTTGATTTTTTCCATTACAATGGGAAGATTGTAGGGAAGAAATTTTCTCCATAAAAGCGGGCCCAGTAACGTCTTTATTTTGAGACTTGTTGTTACTGTGTTTGGTGTATTGAATGCGTCACAGGTAGCTTTGCCGCGCGGGCAAGATAGTCTCAGTAGCTTGCCAGGCTTTCCGAGAGGGGTGAAAGAATCGAACCCGGTTCGGCAGGGCTGGCAGCATGCAAGGCAAACACCCTACTGCTGTGCTATCACTCCAGCCCATACTATTGACAGAAATTTTGTGTATACTGTCTCCTATCATGTTCTACCCACATATCAAGGCATACTTCCCCCAACATCCATCGCCCAGAGCAGAAATCCTATTTGTAAGACAAATGCTTTTTACTAACAATAATGCTTCACTAACAAGAAATGTTCTCTATTGTTTTTCCTTATTCCTCTATTCTACATTATATATATGTATATATATATATATTTAAATTTTATTGAATCCCTGTGAGATAGTTAGAAGCTTTCATGTTTGGGTTACAATCACACAATGATCAAACACCCATCCCTCCACCAGTGCACATTCCCCACCACCAATATCCTCAGTATACCGCCCCCCCTTTTCCACCCTCCCCCTGCATCCATGGCAGACGTAATCTCTCTCTACTTTGGGGCATTGTGGTTTGCAATACAGACCATGATAGCACAGCGGTAGGGCCTTTGCCTTGCAAGCAGCCAACATGGCCGACCTGAGTTTGATTCCTCTGCCCCTCTCGGAGAGCCCGGCAAGCTACCCGTGATGTATTCGATATGCCAAACACAGTAACAACGAAGTCTCCAATGGAGACATTACTGGGCCCGCTCGAGCAAATCGATGAACAACGGGAGGACAGTGACAGTGACAGTGGCAGGTCCTTTATCTACTTCTGCACACATCTCCCATCCTGACCGATTCCTCCAGCCATCTTTTTCTTAGTGATGCCTTCTCTATTCCAGCTGCCTTCTCTCCTTTGCTCATGAGGTAGGCTTTCAGCTATGGAGCAATTTTCTGTCCTGTGTATCTACTATCCTTAGGAGTCAGCTTCATGTTGTGTTGTTTTATACTCCACAAATGAGTGCAGTCCTTCTATGTCTGTCCCTCTCTTTCTGACTCATTTCACTTAGCAGGATACTCTCCATGTCTATCCATTTATAAGCAAAGTTCATGACTTCATTTTTCCTGATAGCTGCATAGTATTCCATTGTGTAGATGTACCAAAGTTTCTTTAAGTAGTCATCTGTTCTAGGGCAGTAGGATTGTTTCCAGATTTTGACTATTGTGAACAGTGCTGCAATGAACATATAGGAACAGATGTCATTTCTACGGTGCTTTTTTGCATCCATGGGATATATTCCCAGAAGTGGTATTGTGGGGTCATATGGAAGCTAAATTTCTAGTATTTGAAGAACTGTCCATATTGTTTTCCAGAAAGACTGGACTAATGGGCATTCCCACCAACAGTTAAATACTATACTTATAAAACCCTAAAGATTCTACAGAAAAACTCCTAGAAACAATATGTCGGTTTAGTAAAGTGGCAGGTTTCAAAATCAACACCCAAAAGTCCATGGTTTTCTTATATTCAAATAGCGAAAGAGAAGAAATAGACATTAAAAAAATTCAGTTCACAATAGTACCTCAGAAAAAGCAAGTACCTTGGAATCAGCTTAACCAAAGAGGTGAAGGGCCTATATAAGGAAAATTACAAAACATTGCTTCAAGAAATGAAAGAGGACACTAGGAAATGGAGACATATCCCCTGCTCATGGATAGGGAGGATTAACATTGTCGAAATGGCAATACTGCCCAAAGCACTATATGAATTCAATGCGGTCCCTATCAAGATACCCATGACATTTTTCAAAGAAATAGACAAAGAACTCCTGAAATTCATACGGACAATAAATCCTCACGAATAGCTAAAACAATCCTTGGGAAAAAGAAGATGAGTGACATCACCCTCCCCAACTTCAAACTGCACTACAAAGCAGTAGTAATTAAGACAGCATGGTACTAGGCTAGAAACAGACCTGCAGACCAATGGAACAGAGGCGAATATTCTGTTCCAGACCCCCAAATATATGACCACTTAATATTTAACAAAGGAGCAAGACATGTGAAGTGGAACAAGGAAAGCCTCTTCAACAAGCGGTGCTTGGAAAACTGGATAGCTACCTGCAAAAAAATGAACAATGACCTCTGTCTAATGCCAGGCACAAAAGTCAGATCAAAGTGGATTAAAGACCTCAATATCAGACATAAATTCATAAGGTACATAGAGGAAAATGTAGGCAGAACTCTCCATGACATTGAAGCTAAAAACATCTTTAAGGATGAATCAGCACTGACCATGCAAGTGCAAGCAAACATAAACAAATGGGACTACATCAAACTAAGAAACTTTCGCACTTCAAAAGAAACAGTGACCAAAATACAGAAAGAGCCCACAGAATGGGAAATAATATTTACCCGATACCCATCTGATAAGGGATTAATATCCAGGATATACAATACATTAGTAGAATTGAACAAGAAAAAAAAAACCTCCAACCCCATCAAAAAATGGGGAGAAGAAATGAAGTTTCCTCAAGAAAGAAATACAAATGTCCAAAAGGCACATGAAAAAATGCTCCACATCACTAGCCATCAGGGAGATGCAAATCAAAACAACATTGAGATATCATCTCACACCACAGAGACTGCCACACATTCAAAAGAACAAAAGCAACCAGTGCTGGTGTGGATGTGGGGAAAATGGGACACTCTACATTATATCTTAAAATCTGTGTGATCTTAAAAACTATACTAATAAACTTTCACTTAAAGGTCTAAATTATTAAAATTCTCATCATGGGTATTTTTTCAAGTGCTAACCTTTTAGCAGATATTAAAAGAAGTAATAAACTGATTGTCCCACTACCAATTTTTTTATGGGCAGCACTTGAAAATGCTTAGAGCTTAGTCCTGGCTCTGAGCTCAGGGACGCTTCCAGGTAGGGCTTGGAGGGCCATCTGCTTGCTGGGCAATGGGTTGCCTTGTGTAGGGAAAATTCTTATCATCTAGAGCAACACCTCCAATGTCTTGTATCTCTGTAGACATAAAACTTGTTGGGGGCTGGAGCGATAGTACAGTGGCTAATGTTGGATGTTAACCGTAGGTGTTCTGGGCTTCATCGATGAATTGCCCCTTTTCTTCCTTCCAGAGAAGTTTACCATGCCCTTGCTAGCATCCCTAATCTGGTTAAAGTCTATTTTTGACTTTTTCTTTGTGTTGGATATTAACCCTAAGTTCTTTAGGCTTCATCAGTGAACTGCCCTCTTTCTTCCTCCCAGAGAAGTTTACCATGCTCTTGCTAGTATCCCTAATTTAGTTAAAGCTTATCTGTAACCTTTCCTTTGTATTTTGACTCTAATTGTCACAGTTCCCCAAGTCAGTCTTGATTACTTATAAGCCAAAACTTTCCTGTAATTCTGAACTTTGTATTTGTATTGTTTTGTATTTTAAGTGGGCTGGAGTGATAGCACAGCGGGTAGGGCGTTTGCCTTGCAAGTGGCCAACGTGGCAGACCTGAGTTCGATTCCTCCGTCCCTCTCGGAGAGCCTGGCAAGCTACCGAGAGTATCTTGCCCGCATGGCAAAGCTTGGAAAGCTTCCCGTGATGTATTCGATATGCCAAACACAGTAACAATTGTCACAATGGAGACGTTACTGGGCCCGCTCGAGCAAATTGATGAACAATGGGAGGACAATGACAGTGACAGTGTACTTTAAGTGCTGTGTGTTTGTACCTGCTTTTTAATTTTCTCTGTAACCTTTTTACATTTTGCTATAGAGCAATGTTCTTTGATTGAACACAGAAGGACTACTAATGCTATGCTTGTAATGTTTGGGAACTGATTGACTGAAATATATCTATTCCTGGGCTAATGACTTGGTCATAGTTACTTTATTCAGGTTTCAGTTGCTGTAGTTCCTGGTGTCCTAAAAGGGAGGTCCCTTCGTGGAACTGGGATGAACACAGGGCGAGTGACAAAGCTGCCATGGCATTGAAATGGGACATTCTAGAAAGTATAAATGCATGATCTTGATGCAAGCTGTTGTGACTTGGGAGACGGGACCCTCATGGGGAAGGACTGACCTGGTGACTTAGTCTGGGATTTACAGTGGAAGTCTTGCTTGTTTTCAGAGCCCAGAGAGCTGAGTGTTAGGATCTTTGTCTCTTACTGTGTTTAGCCAGACAACTGCAAGAGTTGATAACTTACACAACTGGAGGGAAGGATAGTGGCAGTGTGGATGTCCCTGAGAGACAGAGTGTCTCCTTGGGTGGTCTCCCCAAGAGAATTTCCTCCACCAGGTGTTTATCTATGTGAATGATCGATCACATGTATGCCCTTGCCTCAGGCCCCCTCAGATGTTCTATAGGTGTGCTGGCAGCTCTGCAGTGGACGGGCCATTTTCACCATCAAGCCGTGGTCCCCCATCTCCCTGTATCTCTCTCTTCTGGGAAGACCTGGAGGTGGCTCTGTGTCACCGAACATACGTGGTGCCGCAGTGATTACATTGTGAGCTCATAGCTAAGGTGCTTGTCTTGTACACAACTGATCCAAGTTCAATCCCTAGCATCCCATTTGGTCTCCTTAGCCTCATGGAGTGATCTCTGGTCACAGAGCTCAGGAGTAATCTCCGAGAAAAGCTGAGTGTTTTCCCCAAACACAAAATCAAAGAAAGACTTGTTGAGTGGAAAGAACCAAGATTGGGACCTTGGCTAAAACACTTTGCATCTTTAACAGTTATATGTAGATAAGCTACATATTGAAAGGTAGGAATAGTTGCCTGTCTATTAAAAGGCTGTTCACAGAAATAATTTTAAGATGTTTTTAATGCAGAATTACTAATGCTGCATGAAATGTTGGCTAAAATTTTCTAAGCACTAGGAAATGAGACCCACTTTTAAGAAAAGATATGTTTGCTTCCACATTGCTCTTCAAACAATACCTAATTTACTATTCTCCATAGAAAATTACTCTATTAAAAAGTTACACCATAAAAAGTTACTTTAATGAATTAAAAATTATATACAATAATTACTATAAGTCCGTTTTTAGTGTGATATTATTTTATTCTAGGTCATAGAACTATAGAACGAAAGAGCCAGAATTCAACCCAGAGACACATATACAATGTTAATGGCTGTTACTATAACTCATAAATTAGTCATAAAAATTTATGTTTTAAAACATAAAACTATGTTTTAAAACATAAAACTATGTTTTAAATTAGTTGTATTGTATTCCTTATTGCCTTGATTTCTTTTCTTTTCTTTTTTTTTTTTTTTTTTGCTTTTTGGATCACATCTGGTGATGCACAGGGGTTACTTCTGGTTCATGCACTCAGGAATTAGTCCTGGTGGTGCTCAGGATACCATATGGGAGGATGGGAATTGAACCCGGGTTGGTTTCATGCAAGGTAAATGCCCCATCCACTGTGCTATCGCTTTAGTCCCTGCCTTGATATTCTTAATAATGCAGAGAATAAAGTCTTTTATTTTATTACTTCCATCTTACTTCTTGAGCCTTCTTGAAAAGTTATTTGAAAAATAGAATTAATAAATCAATAGAAGGATCAAAAGGTGCTTAAAAGGTGAGGTTGGTGAAATTCTCAAATGCTTGAAAGAAACTGGAGCCATCAATTTCAGGGGCATAGGTGGGTGTGGAACATGACTTATAAAAAGATTCCAGAGATTGTTTAAAACCTCAGAAACAATGATGTGATGATGATGACTATTTTATCTTATCTCAGGAAGATGGAAACTCCCTGGCATTTCAGGCTATTATGGTTTTTGTTTGCTTATTGTTTTGGAGGGGATGAAAGTTTTGGACACATTGTGATAAGGGCTTACTCCTGAATTCAGGCATTATACTTAGTGGTGTCTAGGGGATCATATGTGATGCTAGGGATTGAATCAGGGTCAGCACATGCAAAGCAAGCCTTACCTGCTGTATTAAACTTCTGATCCAAGGGTTTTAACATTGAACAATCAGATTTGGGTCTACCATTAAGACTGAAAATACAACTAGGAGAATGCATAGAATGTTTAAAAAAGTGATATTTTATTGATAATTGTTTTTGGGCTACTATGCATGCTACATGGGAATTTTAATATATTTAACATATTTAAATCAATCGATTTGAATCAAATAAATATATATTGTTTCTAAATATAGGGCTGGAGCGATAGCACAGCAGGTAGGGTGTTTGCCTTTCACGCAGCCAACATGGCCGGCCCGAGTTCAATTCCTTTGCCCCTCTCAGAGAGCCCGGCAAGCTACCGAGAGTATTTCGCCCGCATGGCAAGCTACCCATGATGTATTCGATATGCCAAACACAGTAACAACAAAGTCTCCAATGGAGACGTTACTGGGCCCACTTGAGCAAATCGATGAACAATGGGAGGACAGTGACAGTGACAGTTTCTAAATATATAAAATTATAGGTAAAAAATCATTCACATATTACATATAGAATGTTTGAGAATGCTGAGGCCTGTTACATTCTTTTCAATGTAGCAACAATCCACCATGAATCTCACAAAACTTCACTTATGGAATATAAATGTTTTTTGCTGACCAGAAAAAAGTCCTATATTGCTAGCTGGACAACCCTACATCTAACCTTTTGTATATATCTGTGAGACAAACTAAATAATATGCTCTATGAAAAGATTATTCTGTTTCTTATCAGAGCAATATATAAACTAACCCACTCCAGATAGTAAAGCACATAATTTACTTTTGGGGGGGGCACACCTGGCAGTGCTCAGGGCATAGTCCTGGTTCTGCACTCAGGGATCACTTTTGGCAGGATGCAGGGTACCACATGGGTGTTGGGATCAAACCTGGGTCAGTTGAGAGTGCAGGCAAGTGATTTACCCACTGTACTAACACTCTGGCTTCATAATTGACTAGATATTCCACCCATAACTTTATTACTGGAAGTAAAATTGGTTGAAGTAGATCAGAGAGAGAAGATGGGTGTCTAAACTAACCTATATCCTCTAGTTATGGGCAGAGTAGCAATAGTGTAAAGAAGATATTTAATGAGGAATTAAGAACAATTCAGCATAATGTTAGAAAGAACTACAAATTGCACCACCTACTGTTACACTTATTATTTATGGCAGGCATGATGTGTTCTAAACACTGATGAGAACTTATAAAAATTTGATGCTGGTATCCCAAGTAGTCACTACCATCAGACCGTCGTTTCATTTATTATTTATATTTTTGGCTTCCTAAGCAGTGATTGAGTCTAGTGGTGATGGGGACCACAAGGGCAACCCCTGTGCTCTTTGGAGGGTCATCAGAGATACAATCAGGGATCCATTCGGTATGAAACTCAGAATCTACAACAGTCTTTTGAGCTATCTCCCCATCCCATAATTTTGGGTTCACAAAACAGCATGCAGGTGCTTCAATGATGTGTGTGCTTTTGGTGGCCAAGAACCACCTCCCATCCTCCCCAGGCCTCCCCAGCATAGAGACAGAGAGATGGGAACCACAGCCCGATTGATGGTGAATATGGTCTATATAATGCAAAGCTTCTAGCATCCTTATAGAACATCTGAAGGGGTCAGAGGTGTAGGACGGCATGTGTGTGTGTGACTTACAGAGGTAAAACATTCACGCAGAGGCAATTCTTTGAAGGAGAAAACCTTTAGGAGACACTCTGTCTCCTAGGGATATCTATATTGCTTTTCCCTTTCCTTCTAGTCATGTGTATCAAATAATTAGCCTCACAATTAATTCTACTTCTTACCGATACTAGCACAGCAGTAAGGCGTTTGCCTTGCACGCAGCCAACATGGCCGACCAGAGTTCTATTCCTCTGCCCCTCTCGGAAAGCCCGGCAAGCTATCGAGAGTATCTCGCCCGCACCGCAGAGCCTGGCAAGCTACCCGTGACATATTCGATATGCCAAACACAGTAACAACAAAATCTCCAATGGAGACGTTACTGGGCCCGCTCGAGCAAATCAATGAACAACGGGAGGGCCTTTACCTTTATCAATACTTGAAGTTGTTTGGATAAACACAGTAAGAGATCACTTGATCACTTGATCACTTGACATCCCATTATTCATCGATTTGCTCGAGTGGGCACCGGTAATGTCTCCATTCATCCCTGTTGCGTGCTAGTGTAGCCCAATGGCATCTGCTCTTTCTAGGAACATGAAGAGCCTCAAACTGATTGTTCAGGGTCCTGACAAAGAAGTCTGACCATCTCGTAGGTGGGTGGTCACGTGATCTTTTGTCCTGTGGAATCCAGTCAGTAATGGCTCTAGTCCAGGAGTGGTTTCTAAATCTCATTACGTGTCCAGCCCACCTGATTTTCGAGACCTTGGCAAATGAGACAGCGTTCCTGATTCTTGATTGCTGACAGAGGTCAGAACTCCGGATTCTTCCTCTCACTTGAGTGAAGTGTGATACTCCAAACATAAAGTAAGTAAAGTAAAGGCCCTCCCTTTGATCATCGATTTGCTCGAGCGGGCCCAGTAACGTCTCCATTGGAGACTTTGTTGTTACTGTGTCTGGCATATCGAATACGTCATGGGGAGCTTGCCAGGCTTTGCCGTGCGGGCGAGATACTCTCGGTAGCTTGCCGGGCTCTCCGAGAGGGGCGGAGGAATCGAACTTGGGTCGGCCATGTTGGCTCCGTGCAAGGCAAACACCCTACCGCTGTGCTATAGCTCCAGCCCAAGCATAGCTCTTTCGATTTCTCTTTGGGATACCCGAATAGTGTTCTCATCCTGTTTTTTGTAAGGCCCAGGTCTCTGAGGCATCTATTAATGCAGTAAGAACAGTGGAATCGAAGAGATGTGCCCAGAGCCGGAGGTTCTTCTTCCTCTTAGCTATTTCTTCGAAGCTCTTGAAGGCATTCCAAGCTGCTCTCTTTCTCCTGTGCAACTCAGATGCCAGGTCATTCATCATGTTGACTTCTCAACCTAGGAACACATAACTGTTGCATTCAGAGATGTCTGTTCCATTGAGAGCGAATGGAACATCAGGAACAAGACTGTTTCTCATAGACATTGTCTTCGTGAGACTCAGCTGGAGTCTGACCTTTCCACACTCACGGTCAAAGTCGGCCAGCATTTGTGCTGCTTGGCTAATGTTTGGTGTTATGAGAACAATATCATCAGTGAAGCAGAGGCAGTGTAGTTGCCAACTGTCTATCTTCACTCCCATTCCTTCCCATTCCAGTCGTCGCATGACGTTCTTCAGAGTGGCACTGAAGAGTTTCGGTGAAATGGTATCACCCTGCCGAACCCCTCTCTTGACATGGATGATCACTTCCTTGTAGAATGGTGAGATCCTTGTAGCGAATCCGCAATACAGCTCCTGATGTACTGAGTTTGATGCCCTGTTTGTCTAGGGCTTTAATGACTGCTTCAGTCTCTGTCTGACTGCTTCAGTTAGACAGAGCGAAATCTTGAGCTCCCAAGAAACCTCAAATAACTTGGTTATCATTTGCATATGGTCTTGGTGCTAAATCCTTTTCAGAACCCAGCTTGCTCGCATGGTTGTCCTTCATCTACTGTTCTGCCAATCCTATTCAGGATGACTGAGTGCACAGTTTATAGATGACAGACAACAGGCAGATCAGGAAATAGTTGCCAATGTCGTGGATGTCTCCCTTCTTGTACCAGTCCTGCTGGTTTTCCATTGGGATGGAACTTTGCATTCAGACAGGTAGCTTGTGAAGAGATGAGCCAGTGTGTTGATGAGTACTGATGGCAGATTCTTCAGGTGTTTGGGTCTGACCTTGTCTGGGCTGGGTGCTGTTCGCTTCTTTATTGACAAAATGGCATGTCGGATTTCAGAAGGGAGAATGTTGGGAACAACATATCCATCCTGCAGAATTTGGTATGTGGGCAGGTGGACGTGGTCATCAAAGAGATCTTAGTAGAAGTCATGAATAGCAGAAGTCTTCTCCATTGCCCTTCTGGAAGATGTGATAGATCCATCAGGACGTTGGAGGGCAGTCATCTTGGTCTTGTAGTTGGTGAAAGACAGGCTGGAGTTGCGAATGCTTTTCCTGGCTTCTGCTGCATCTGCCAGCGCTGCTGCTTTTCTCTCTTTGAGGTCTTCCTTGATTGTTTCTCTGCACTGCTTTGCAAGCTCGGACATATGCTTGCAGTTTCCTGAGGCTTGAGCCAAGCCATGTTGGCAAATGAGCTCAACAGTTTTCGAAGACAGGCATCTTTTTGTCTCTCTCTCTCTCTCTCTCTCTCTCTCTCTCTCTCTCTCTGTGTTCCTCACACAATCATGGAGGTGCTAAACCAGTCGATCATATTCCTTGTCAATGTTGTCAAGGACGGCATCTTCTCATGTTGCTATAATAGTGCCAAAGAGCTCCCAGTTGGTGGTCATTCTGGGAGATAAGAGATAGAGATCTGAAAACTTAGTTCTCTGATCTCTGAGTATAAATGAGGCTTTTACCCAGACTAAGTCTTCAGGTCAGTTCAGCTAGTCCTTTCCCATGTGTGTTCTCTCTCTTAAGTCATAACAGCTTGCATCAAGACCATGCACTCATGCTTTGTAGACTGCCCCCTTTCAATGCCTGTGTAGCTTTGTCATTTGCCCCAGATCCATTCCAGTTCCACAGCAGGATCTCCCATTTGGGGAACTACAGAAAACTACAGAAAATGGAGCCTGAGTCAAGTAATTATGATAGATGCCCAGGACTAGATATATTTCAGAGTCAATCAACTCCTAAATATCAGGAGCATAGCATTTAGGTCTTTCTGTGTTTAAGCAAAGAACATCTCTATAGTAAAATATGGAAAGGCTATAGAGAAAACAGAAAGACAAATTAACTACGAATACAAAATCCAGAATTACCGGAAAGTTTTGACTTACAAGTAACCAAGATTGACTTGGTGAACTGTGACAATGAGGTGTAAAACATAAAGGAAAGGTTAAAGATAAACTCAAGGGATTAGGGATGCTCACAAGAGAGCACTATAAGCTTCGCTGGGAGGAGGAAAAGGGGCAATTCACTGATGAGGCCTAAAACACTTAGCGTTAATATCCAACACTTAATGCCATTTTTATAGAGGATATGCTGAGGCTTAAAGAGGATAATTTGCTCTGGTCACACCATCAGGAAGTAGAAGGGCCAGAATTCAACCCAAATTGGTTAATACTATTATATGATTGTTACCCTGATATTATTTTGGAGTTGAGTGTGTGTGTGTGTGTGTGTGTGTGTGTGTGTGTGTGTGTGAGGGAGGTGGGAGGAAGGGACTCTAAGTGGTGCTTAAGAACCCCAGGAAGTTACCCATGTTCTTGTCCAGCTGGACAAGTGATTCAACATTAAGGCCTGAGAATGTGCTGTGAACAGTTACCTGGGCCATCTGAGGGGTACTTAGAGGGCTGTAGGGAAACATAAAATGACGTTGGATGTGTAAATTCAAAAAAGCCAGCAGCAACAGCAGCGGCTGCGGTCTATCTCTCCCGCTGCCCTTGTTTAGTAGTTTCACGCCAGTTCCCCCACACCGGGGAGGTCGATGGCGATGGGCAGGCGAAGGAAGGAACGAGGGCCAGGCTGGTTGATGTCAGTTGCAGTTTATTCCAATTCTTTCTCCATCCACTCCTGTCTCTCTCCTCTGCCTCTCCCTCCCCTATGCTACTTCATTCTCCTTCTCGATCCCCCTTCATCCTCCTTCTGACTCTGAAATCTGGATACTTATCCTGATTCCCTTTCTCCTCTTGCTCTGGAGTCTGGATTCTGATCCCCCAACCCACTCTTACAGTACAGTTAAATCCCAAAGCATGAGGGATTGGGGTAACAATTACACATAGGTGTGGTCACAATTAATAGTGGTAGAATTCTTTCCTTCAAGGAAAGCTGCTTCTAGGACAGATACTCACTCTCTCAGCAGGACGACCCACACTAGAGGGGAATCCCCTGGGTGTGTTTCTCCTCTCCTTGTCCAACAAACATATAAGCATACAGAATATAAATCATTTTGTATGGATACAGTAAGAAATACTTTAAACTTATAGAATTGCTCTCCTAGGGCCATCTCAATCTCAGACTACAGTGCTCAGGCCAGATAGTCTTTCCTATTCCCAGCAGGGTCCTAGTCTCATCGTTACTTTTGGATCATGACAGCATTTGTCTATGATCAAACTCTTAACTTATAGTTAAGAATCTTGGCACTTTGGCCTGGCCCGTTTCGATGCCAGAGTAGCTCACTGCTTTCCCTGGATCCATTCAGTCCCTTGTCGGGACCCTGCTTTTGGGGTGTTAGGAACTAAGGGCAACTGAGGCTTAAGTTGAGAAAGCAGATGTTCGGGAGTGAATAATATTCAGAGCCAATTAAATCCTATGTTACAAAGCATAATATTAACAGTCTTCCTGTATCTATACAAAAAGGGCATTGCTTTAAAGTAAACTATTCAAAAGACATAAGGAGA